>NC_088303.1:22919264-24119264 GCF_032854445.1 Liolophura sinensis
GCAGCCATGATGATGCTGAGATGCCCAGTCTACATAGGCGGAATATTCTACAGGCAGTAGCTAGAGATGTACATGCAATCCGCATAGGTGATCAGCGTGATACTAAGAAATGCAGGACAAATACCTGTGTAATTAGGTGTGTACAGCTTGTGTGCATTTTTTATGTGTATTATGATTATTAGATTTTGTGCAGTTCTCGTTATCAGGTACATGTATGTAATAAAACAGTATATTTTCATGCGGCTTATCAATATAGTCAAGTTTTAAATGTACTTTAATATCCAACCAGAACAGTACATGTACATGTGTGTAGCCATTGTCGACAGCAAAACTTGTGTACTCCCTTCTTGATGTCTACACTTCTGATGAATCCCTTGATAAACTAAGATTTTGAATTGACTTCAACATCAGTTTACATGTTGACTTCCCCACTGTTAGCAGACAGTACTAGGCCCAGCAAGAGCCATTGCTGTGATCCGGTTAGGCATGTCTTGGTCAAGTACTGTAGGGACTTGGCACTGAGCTGATAGAGGCATTCTTTAGTGTGCTGTTTCCTTAACAGGGTCTGTATCAGCTTGATTACTGGCTGGCAGTAGGGTTAAGTACATTACATACAAGTGCATGTATGTCCCACCCAGGCACATACATGTAAGAGTATGTCGTTTCAGACGGGAAAGTTAGTCAGTAAATTACCAAAGGTCCGTCATCTGCGGTAAGCCTGTTTGATTGACCCATAAATCTGACCAACATTGCATGAGTGAAAATATATGTAAGTATGTTGTTAATAACAAATTACATTTTTTGAATGCATTTCTAAATAAATCTTACAGTAAGTTTTAATTTAAAAAAAAAAGAAAATGTTTGGTTTAGTCTATACATTCGGGTACCAAGGAAAAGCATCCATTTCACTGGTGTGTAAGTGGTGTTAGAAAAAAGTTTTATGTTTGTAGAATTTTTGCCATTTGAAAAAATATCTAATAGTGGCCTTATTTTGTTTTTGTATAAAATGCAAAAATTTTAAAAGCACTTATCATTGTAATAACTGTATACATATATGTACAATCTGAGAGTAATGTATACATGATGTACATGTAGGTTCGGAAAACTTAAGATTTTGTTTATAATAACAATAATTGTAAAGCAAGGTTTTAATGTATATCCGTATTTGTTTTAAAAAAACGTAGTCTAGTCTAATAACTAATGAATTGTCAAAATTGTTAGTTGACAAATTTTTCTTATTGTACATGTAATGCATCATCTCCATAGTATTGAAACAACCTACGCTCAACCCTTGGCCATGGGCGATGGTTACAAGGTTGACAGTGTAGCAGATGTGCAAGTCACCTGTAGTGTTGTAGGTACAGATGTGGCCATTTGACGAGTGACCTGTTGTATACATATAGGTATAGTACAGATGTGGCTAATTGACAATGTACCAGTTGTAGATAGAGTATAGGTCACTGGCTCACCTCACATTCCAGTCACCGCCTATTGACAACAATCACTCATATTTTTAGCTCAGGTTGTGCGGAGTTTACTGGGCTGGCTTTTCACCTGTTCTCTTGTCTACCTGTATACATGCATGCTCATCTACCTTTATGACAGACGGAGGCTGTACCTACTTGTATTCATGTACATGTACACTGGTAATTTTTAAATTTTCTTGAACTACAAAAGGTTTCGTGTCTTGGTGTATTAATTAAATCTCATTTGAAAGTTGTGGTTCCTTTTGTTTGTTTTTCTTTGATCAATGTTGGATTGTTGCCAGGCTGTCTGCTGACAGACCTGATAATGTGGGTGTAAATCAGGTACACATTGCTGATCACTGTGCCTGCTTGCACCAGTAGGCATTATTGCACTGTCAGGGAATCATTTTCAGTGAATCATTTACTCAGATTTTATGTACATGAAGGACATGAAAGAATGTATTTACTTCCATTTTTTTTCTCCTTTTACTCTATTGCAAACTGATGTACATTTTCTTTACAACTTGTGATGATTGACTTCTTTTTTTTTACTTAAAAAGGGGACATGATAGATACATCTATTCATGCTTTTATATCCTAAAATGCTCAGACACAAAAAGAATGAATCAACACAAAGTATAATTCTTAGTAAAAATGAAAATTTGTATGGATTTCATTTCTTTTGTTAGGAACTAATTATAATTTCACATTCACACTAATATTAAAACCTGTCAGGTTTGATCTTTATGATTAGAACATAATTTGGTAGGTTATTTGCAGTTGTTGTTTTTGGTAATTTATTTAATTATTTATTTATAATATATATAATAATATATATATATATATATATATATATATATATATATATATATATATATATACGTGTATTTCTAAATAAATGTGTAAATAGGCTTTGATTGTTCCAAATTAAAGTTCGGTGTCTAGCACTACCTTGTCCTAAACACTAATACATAGTATTTGTTCAAACACCATGTATATGTAACACTAGGGTATATATTTGCGTACTCAGTGCAAAGGTATGACATTAATGAAAGTATGACAATTTGCTATCAGAAGACTTCATGCTTAGAAAGCAGGTCCTCTGGTCTAGTGGGGAAATAAGAGACTAGCCATTAGCGTTCATTGGCCAGGCAGTCCCTGTGTGTTGTATTTATCACCATGACAACCTATTCTAAATGGTTACCATGGATTATTTTGATCGCCGATGGGATGACATTATTTGTATAGATTGGGGGTCGTTTTGGTGCACCACACAGTTTTGTGTGTAAGTTGTCTATATATATAGTGATAGTGAGGTGAGCGGAGGAGTTTTAAGGACATGGATCTCGACCTGTTCACAGTATGTCACCAGACAGCTCAACAAGCTCTTTCTTTGGAGTTGGAAGTAATTGTGACAGAATATATCTTCATATTTACGGAGCGTAAAGGATTTTAAGAGATTGAATAGGACAGTACTGGATGGTCCAGATCATCAAGTTCTGCCGACGGAATAATTAAAAGGTTTGCCGTATGAGAAAGGCCCAGAGAGTATTGAGGTGGTATGTATTGAGTGGTAGGTCATGTTTACAAAGTAGCCCTGTATCACCTCGTTATAAAGCATACCGGAGAAATCCAATTTCACACCTGTTCAAAAGGTTTACCTGGGATGGCACTGTGTGTGTGATATGAATAATGAACGCAGCCTCGCAGAGTTGGCAGGCCAGTGGAAAAAGAGCTGCGGGGCTTTTGACAAAAGCGTCACTTTCTCTCAGTGACGGGAGGATGTGGAGGCTCGCTGGATGGGGACGGTGACAGTTGCCCGACAGGTTTGGTCGGTTCGTCCCCACGTAGGGAAGTCCTCGACGGTGGAGTAGGAGTGGCTGCTCACCAAGAACCAATCAGCCGCATCCTCAGGAGGAGGCTGGAGAGGGTGGGGTCAAGTGAGAGAGCTCGCGCATATTGGACAGTGTGTCAGTTGTAACCTGAGGCGCGTAATGTCTGGATGTCTCCGCAGATTTTACACTGGGATACATTGTATCGTGGACAATGATGTATGTACTCCACAGACTGCTGGAATGGTTTGTTTTAAGGTATTCTTTAACCTTGTCGAAATGTTAAACAGTATGGAAGTAAAATTAAGGCTTGTATTAAGCGGGTGGTACTTCTACATTTGTACAGTGATTTTAAGATGGCAAAATAGTTGCTTTCATTTACTGTATAGTGTATGCGTTATCTCCCAGCTTGAAAGGAATTTTAACATTAATGGTTGAAATTTTGCCCAGATTTGCTCATTACTTCTCTGTGAGAATTGTACATTCTAATTTCTGTAGAAGTATCAAATGTTCTGTGAACCAGAAAGTAAAAACAGTTTTGATAAATCTGGGATTTAAAGGCCTTAATCCTTTCAGTTTTTCTTTTACTCTGAAATTCTAGCGTGTTTATGATTTTTCACAGTTTTCCTGTTTTGTCCTCACTGCTACATGTAATAAACTGTGGCAATATTCCGTGAAGACAGATAAATTGTCATGTAGATCGGCAGAACTGTTAGAACCGGTCTGGGGTCTTCGTAAATGATGTGGCAGCTAGTAATTTCCTGTATAAATCTGACACACCTACTCCCACTTACATGTATGTACAGTATTATTACACATATTGGTCACTACCTAAATACATACATACTCTTATTTAGTCAGTTTATACTAGTTCTCTGTTCCTTTTTCTTTTTTTCTTTTTTTCTTTTTTGGGGGTTGGGGTGGCAGCTGTTGGTTTGCAATTTCACATAGGCTTTTAGTCAAGCATATCAGTTTCTATCATGATCAGACAGAAGGGTAGTCCATTATTGTCGGAGTGGTGTGCAAGCAAGGGCAGCAGGGTAACATCATGTTCAGACAATGTAGTTACAAGCAGATACCTGAGATTGTTCAATCTCAGTTTCAGTGCTATTATCTGCTGTATACTGCCCCCCAGCTATTTCCACTCCACCAACCCTGTTAACTGTTGTATCCTGTACAAAGGCTTGAGCATACTTGTGGATACTTACATCTGGATATATACACCTACATGCACACATATACATCTACATTTACATGTATACATACAGTATATGTGTACCCCAGAAAAGTTTTGTTTGTATGGGTTAAAATGTGTACCTCATGTATCTAGCAGATACCTTAACTTGTGTATCTTGGTCAGTGTGTGATTCGGGGTCTTGTTCACCTGTGTAACTATAACAGTCAGGGTATCGGACTATCCCATGACACCTTTGATTTACCCCCTTCCTCCCTTCCAGGGCCCCACAATGTATCAGTTGACCTATACACAGTCTGCTATAGCCTAGGTGATAATTGGAGAGAAAGGTCTCCATCCAAACGACACAAACAGGGACTGTCTTTAATTTGTGCGGGGAATGTTTGCACCTTTGGGAACTTGACCCCAGGGGCCAAAAGAGCAGTAGACATGTGATGAGAGGAGAGACAGTCCCTGACTCTGCCTGTCCTCACCTGGACCCTCTAACCTGGCCAGTCTGATTACAGGTACCGCTCACCTGTGCAAGGTTAACTGGACTTACTGCCCACCATCTTGTATGTATGGTATAAGTTTTACAACCTGATGTTGTATTATATGTATGCTTTGTTTTCGGAAGATTTATTCGCATGAAATGTAGGACTATATGTATTTTCAAAACTTTTGGTAATAATCCTGGCCACAGCCCATCTCTACCACTTACCCCCCCCCCCCCAGTCCCCTGATTACTGTTGTTTTGTTTAGTCATATATACATCTCGTTGAGTGATTTGGAGAGCTCAGCACCCATGTATGCATGGTTGATATTGTTACTCCCAGTGTGTGACTAGTGTCTTGATCATGTTTCTTTGTGATCACTGTCATCAGGTATAGAGTGGGAAGTTGCTATTCTGAAATCATTTGTTAAAGCTCGTATTTACACTGTTCACAGACAAATGTTATGTGGATGAAATAATGGTACATTTATATGTGTAAAGGGTCTTCAAAAATTATACTAGAGTTGAGTTAAACCGACATAGTTTTGTCAGCATGGCTGTGTGGTTGTAGTAGGATTAGTGCTCAGTTCATCAGCCGGATGTGCCAGGGTTAGCTTCAGTGCTAGGGGTGCTGAATCAAGCAGGAACTGGACAGGGGAATTAACCGGCCCGATGATTGTGCTTATTAAGAGCTCTGATTGGCTGGCTGCACAGTACTGGTTTACCTACTGTGCGCTGGTGTATGGAGAAAGAGAGGGGCTGTGACAAAGCAGGATCTAGATCGGCCGATTGAGTGAAGTTGAAATTCCTGTCAATAGCCCCATTGCCGGTCCATCTCTCAAAGGCGGCTGGTGCTTATGTGTCCCAACTCCCAAGTGCACTATGGCAGTTGTATGTGTGGAGTGTTGTAATTCACTTGCTGGCTAAATGGTTGGGATCTGCTTGGTAGATAGATGGTCAGGTGCAAGGCGATGGACAAAGGCCACAAGTTGGTGGCTGGGGCTGATTAACCTGTTTTTACCTGGCAGCCTTCGGCGGGTCGCTCGCCACACCTGAGTGAGTCTAGGGCTTTGTGCAGCCAGCTTTATAACAGCAGGCCGGCAAAGTTAATGGCAGTTATAGTCCAGGTGAAAGGATCAATAGTGTGTGTCCAGATGGGCTTTGTGCAGAGGATGGAGTCTGTCTCCTACCTTGCTGGTCACTTCACAGAAGTTAGGTCAAGTGCATGGATCTGATTGTGGCAGTTAGTAGCAACAGGGGTCAGTGGTAGAGAGACGGAGTTGTCGACAGACCACTGCTGCAGATAATTCTCCTGGGCTTCGGGTACCACACATGCTCACCACGGGTGTTTCTTTTGACCTGTACCAGTGTGCTTCACTCCCCAGGCAATCATTACTAAAACGGTACACGTGGACGGGTCGATTGGCATTCCCAGGTGTGGCTGACAGACAGGCTGGACACACAGGTTAAGGGGCAGGGATCAAGTGACCACAGGAATAGTCTTTCACTGTCAGCGGATAGCCACTCTCAGTGGTACATGTAGATCGCCTCTTTTACAGACGGCCATTTCTTGGTATTTTGTTGCCGTTTTTTTTGTTGTTCTCACCATCACCATGTGCTTCAGGAAAAGGCGGTAAAACAAGGGAAGCGTCACAACATTTTTCACATTCTTTTGTCAGGTGATATTTCTCTGTCATTGTTTTCACCAGGTGCATGTCCGAGGGTGGGCTCCAGGTACTCACGTTGTACACACCTACGTTTTAGTAATTATTATAATGTCTGTGATAACGTTTAGGTTTTTATCATCAGTCAAGACTACTAATAATCAGGATTCATGGAACATAACTTCCTCATTAAGACCCTATGATGGTTTGATTGTTCCTCTAAATCTTGGTGTGCTTATGTTTTTCATGCCATATGGTTCATTTATGGTGGACCACATTTCATATATTGGTACATGTGTAGTATACAGTATTTACTTCATTACATAGTTGTTTTCATTTTCTGTCTGTGTTCCTAATAATTATTTAAAAAATTGGATACCATGGATAAAAGTATTATGTACATGTACATGTATTTACAGCTGTATTAAAAAGTTCTTTGAATTTCTGTTTTGATTTTAAACTACTTGTAGGTACAGTATGTTTTACTTGTGCATATTAGTTGTCATTTAATATTTAAATTTAACAGTTTGAAATATGGGTATTCCTGTAGTTTGATTTACACCTTTAATGGCTCTGAAAATCTCTGAAATCAAAATTCCATACATATACATGTATCAGTTCACAAAAGTGCAGCAACAGAGTACACTTAAAAGACAACCGAGTCATGAAAGAATATTGTTTTGAAGAGAAAAAAAAATAAAAAATGTTTTTTTTGCTATTTTAATTGCATACATTTATTTTGTAGAAATGGTATATTATTGAATTTGATTTTTACAAATTATATTTTATGGTTAGAATTTTTACATTGCTGCGAAGCTTAGCATATAGGATATATTTTCTTGTTGAATTTTGTTTTACATGAATCACTGAGATATGAATTGAAGTTAAATTTGTTGTCATATTCATGTATATATTTTGTTTTTTATATTAGAAAATTATAGATGTTCGTTAATAGTACTTAGTAATCTTTTAAGTGTAGTATGATGTAACTGGCACTTGTAACTGGATGTAACTGGCACTTGTAATTTGATGTAACTTCCACATGTAATTTGATGTAACTTCCACATGTAATTTGATGTAACTACCACATGTAATTTGATGTAACTACCACATGTAATTTGATGTAACTTCGACTGGTAATTTATGTATAACATTCTCTGCAGGGAAAATTTTTCACATATCCACACATTAGGTCATAGTTTGAAATAGACTTAGTATAGTAAAAGTAAATACAATATTATTTTGAATTTTTTTTATTTATTTTATTTATTTATCTGTTTTTTTTTTTTTGTTTTATTTTTTTTTTTTTGAGGTTTTTCCAGTGGTTTTAGACTTGATTTTCAGAGATTTTTGTCAGTCGTGCCATAATTTCATGAAGTGTCCTACTAGCGAAATAGTGGAGATGCTGCGGAATCACGGAGGCGACCGGTATGTATACTGTAGCTGCAATTATCAGTGAGGGATTGTGGGATGCATTGTCCCACTGCTGCGGATCGGAGGGGAGAACTATGGAGCTATGACGTCATCTTACCTAACAGTATTAGACTTGTATTTGCATTCTCTAATACTGTCAGGTAAAGATGTCAGCAGAGTTCTGGGATCATCACAACAGTCGTCTCCCTTCTTCCTGAACTGCTTAACTCCCCTGGCAAGAATCGACGAGGCGTTAGATTTATCATTATTGAAATTCAAATCCCTCCATTCTTCCAGTTTTCAGTAGTATTGCCTGTTTAACTCTGTTGCTTGCTTTAGCTGCTTAACTTCATGTAGAATACATGTACATGTACTTAAAACATGTAGAGTACATGTATTTGTTTTTAGTGACGTTAGATTTAGAACATTTACATTTTTTGGGTGTTTATCCTTTGCTGTAGAGGTGCTGAATTTTATACTTTACTGAAATTGTCAGATTTGCTTTATTTGACTGTACTTGAATGTGGTCTTGCTAATGTAAATAAGCTACATGTGTTGTAAATATAATCCCAGAATGAAGTCTTCAGAACAGTTGTAATTTTATAACATTTTTTGATAGTGATGCGAATGTAGATGTATCCATTCAGACTTTTGCTGAGAAAATCTTACTTTTTATGTACAATTTATTTGTATCACTACCAGAATAGAAATAGCTGTGAGAATATACGTAGTAAGTGCCCAGGTGATATATCATATGTTTTCCTCGGTCCTCAAGTATGGCACACTCTATGCTGTTTTCACCTTGTAACTTTTACAAGTTTCGTTCTTATTGGTGTAAGCATTCTCGCCATTCTCGTGTGAGCTGAGCATCAGTTTGCAGTATTGAACCTGTACTAGCCTTTAGTCCATGTGCCTGTATGAACACAGGTGTGTGTATATATATATATATATATGTATGTATATATACATGCCAGGATGCTGTACGTGAATCGCAATGAACACCTGTGAGTGCTAAAGTGATTCATGCTCCTGATGAATCCAACAAATCATGCGTCTACCAAAATTCTTTCTCCAATACTGATTTTTTCCCAAATGCCACTGAGCTGTGATTCAATGGAATGTTGATTGTTGTGACTGTTGCTGTAGTAACGCGGATGTGTGGGCAGAGTGAGCAAGCTCCCAGTGACTTCACAGTGGCCGTTCACTCATCTGCTTTGTGTACGCAGGTTTATTTATATTTCTGGGTTGATTTTACACAATTTCATATGTATGCCAGGGCTGGGTGTCCAGATTAGTGGCCGTTTTCATTCATCAGCAGTTCTATGGCGCTGTACGGCTGACTGGACTATTGTATGTATATCTGGGGAGCTGTGATATCCTCATGCATGCTGACACTGCAGATGTCCGGCGAGTTCTGAAGGTTTATAGTTCTCAGATAATGTACATCAGATGTGTGTGTATTCCTAGCTTTTGTGACCATGGTGGATGATGCCTCACCTACTGACACTGTATCCACCTGAGCACTCATGCTCATTGGGACATTCATTGTTCAAGGGTATCCTTTACAACTCAGTAAGGATTGTCGTTGGAATGTTAGTTAGGCGATACCAATTTTATTTTGTGTTTTATGAGTAATTGAAAGCATAAAATGGAATGAATGTAAAACTGAAAACCTGTCTTTTTATTTTGATGATTTTTAAAATTGTTTTTATTTGCCTGTTTTCAGGTCTTTCCCATTCGTACATTAAAAAAAAAATGCCCATAAAACAACAGTTAAAATTGGTTTGGCCTCACTAGAATGTGTGTTAATACTTGTGGTGCTTCATGGAAGGACACTGTCCATTTTTATCTCAACAGCTGGCACTCTGAACAGAATAGGACTTGGACTAAAATAAGATGCAGACTTCACTGGAGACTGTAAAATATACATATACAGGTAGATCTATGCATAGCCTGGTGATAAAACTATAATGTCAGGTATGAATTGGTTTTCACCAGTACAGCCATGTCAACTACCTCATCAGTTTCCCTGCAAAATCACTGCTGCTGCAGGTGGGAAGGGTTGCCCACTATTCAAACGTATTTTTGACTTTGATACAGTTTAAAGCATGATGCCAGTATCAGTATATATGAAATGTCTTCACTTAGTAAGATGAAAAGACGAAGACCAGCATTGCACATCAGAGGATGATGTCATAATGATGATATCAGCTCACATTCCCGATGGCAATACCTTACATGTACTGTACACTCGGTGGTGAGATTGCCTGTTTAGGGTGCCTATGGGGAAGGCATTGTGTGTACAATATTGTGATTATCAATGAGTTTGTGTGGGCATGATACTTCCTGGGTCTTCCATGCTTCCATTGTTTTCATGCTTGTGCATGTATGATGTGGATTAAAATAGATGGAAAATGAAAACAGCTGATGTGCTCCCCGCTTTTGTACTATTGTACTTTTCTTCTGGCTACTGTACTTGCACATGTCAGGGCATTTGTTTGTTAAAGCGATCTTTATGAGCCTTTAGCACATGATTAATATCTGACATAGTTGATCTTGTATACATGAATGTTGAAGGTTGTGGAAACCAAGCTGGTACATGTATGTATTGTAATATGAATACCTGGTCCCATGGGTCTCTAGCTCCATTTGTGTGGTCCACTGTATGCTCCAGGATCAGGAGTGTTAGTCTTAGTGGCTGCAGGTCTGTGAACTAGGCTTAAAGATGAGGAGTGGGTAGGTGTTGATTAGAAAACTGTACAACCCAAATACGCATCATAAAACATTATTTTTGATGCTGATTCTTCCATTTTTCCAGTAAGATATCATCCTACCTTCCGAACACACCTCAAAACACCTGTATAAGACCAATAAAACTATCAGAATCAGGTAAAAGGAGCAACTTTTGGGCCATGTACACTATGTGTGTGGTTACCTCTCAGTGCTTTACTGTGCTCCCACCTATTGATGGTGGTTTAGTGGTGTTCCATTGTGGCTGTCTTGCCCATTGTCAAGTGGTTTGGTCTCCCACCACAGGAGTGTAAATTCCAAGAAAACTCTGTGGCTGTCACACTGAGATTGTACGACTTCTTGACAGCCCTTGAGAAAGACAGACAGATAGAAATGATAGTCTGGCCAGCTCATCAAATTATGTATGGGAATACATGTATTACCTGGGCCAGCTGGCAAAGTTTTTTAACATATACATATGTATATTTGTGTTGCTATCCAGTCTTTCCACTTTCCTTGTTGTCGTAACTGAATGAGGTATATGTACCGTACATGTACTTTAGTGAGTCTGCAGTTTCGTGGCTTTGAAGGTGTGCATTTACATGTATGTGAAAGCAGCACCACAGGCAGCATTGCATGGCACATGTGTATCACAAACTACATTATGGGTGGTTTATAGGAATACTTTGAATTTGTCTTGAGGGAAATAATGCAAAGTATTCAGAACATGAGGTGCCTTTGACAGATTTTGATCTGAGCTCCGATACATATATCATTTAACCAGCAAAAACTGTGTTTGTTTGTATTGTCTTTAAAGTCTGTACTGTTATATTTCCTGAATTTGATGGAGGCTTGGTTGTACTTGTACATATACTTACTGTCTAGGTCAGTAAAAAGCAAGCAGGGTTCTGGAGCAACCACTCCACTTCCTTACTGTTAGTGTCATAAAGTCTACATTTACATGTATGCTGTACTCAGTCCGGTAACTGGTTGTTGTATTCAACACAGTGTACATGCACATGCTTTACTGGGACTGGTAACTGGTTGCTGTATTTCATACAGTGTACATGCTGTACTGGGACTGGTAACTGGTTGCTGTATTCCTAACGGTGTGCATATTGTACTGGGACTGGTAACTGGTTGCTATATTTCATACAGTGTACATGCTGTATTGGGACTGGTAACTGGTTGCTATATTCCTAACGGTGTGCATATTGTACTGGGACTGGTAACTGGTTGCTGTATTCCATACAGTGTGCATATTGTACTGGGACTGGTAACTGGTTGCTGTATTCCATACAGTGTACATGCTGTTCTGGGACTGGTGACTGGTTGTTTTAGGCAGTTTACAGACTGTAATATAGAGTACGTATTAAACAGCACAGCGTTCAGTGAGGGTCTGGTTGTTCTTATTCAAAGAACCGCTACCTTTGTTCTGCAGGTTATGATTGTGCCATTAAGCTAATTACACAGAATCGATGACCCGGTGGCGTGACAATCACTGAGAATAACGATCAAGTTTGATACGGCAACTCATCATTGCTTAGGGCAAGAGTGAGTTTGCTCAGGTTTTACATGTCCACATGCTTGTCTGCTGACTTTACATGTAACTGCGAATGTAGCTACATTTACATATACCTTCCTTGGTATGTCTACTGTGTACACTTTATCCATACTAACTAGGTTTGGAGGGGTTTATAAAATGGCTTTGTAATGAGTTAGGTTTGCACTCCTCTGTATCTGACAAAGATTATCATTTAATGCCATCAGTACCTGATTGAGATTGGGTGCTCAGGTAGTTGTAGTTTGAATTCGGAGTCCAGTTACACGTGTATGTATAATATAAGTAAGACCTACAGAGTAGAGAGGAGCGACCACAGTGTGATAGCTAGTGTGATTGTCACATATAGCCTGTGAAATATGGGCTCTTGTCAGTTTACCTGATTCAGGGTTTTATTCTGACTGTTCATGTAAATACATAAATAGTAACAATTTTCATGCTCCCTAGCATCATGGCTTAAGCAGAATTAGGTAAAAAAAAATTTACCGTGAGTGAATTGGAATTTATTAGATGTCACTGGTCTAGAATTACTCAAGATATTTTCAGGACATTTAACATACAATCACATTAAAACAACGCAAATATGATGTACATGTAAGTATAAACTAACATTATACTACAAACTCATGGTTGATACGTGTAGTTGTTTGAAAATTAGTGGAATACCCGCACATCAAAGTTTCAAGCCCTAGGTGCACGATGTGCTTATGCTTCCTTGTTTTCTATGTGAGCAAAAGACATTTGATACAATTATCTTGCCTGTGTTATAATCGACAGGAGCACACGCTGTACATGCACCTGCTGTACATGCACCTGAGTGAGGTTGTATGGTTGTTGTGAACGCGTCATGGTTGAGGGAGTGTATCTGAACAGTGTTCGTGACTAACCACCGTGTTTAAAGCCAGCCCACATACAGATGAAACTGTATTCCTCAGCTAGCTGCGATAACTTTTTATCTGGCTACAATTTGGCAATCGTCTTTTAGGCCTGGTCGCACAGAGGATGTATTATTTACAATGTGAAGTCTCTCTTGAGAAGCAACGGACCAGAATTGTAATAAGATGAGAAAGAATTACTTGGTGAATTTTTAATTAGACTCCAAATCGACCGATCTGTACTCCTACACTTAGGTTCATTCCTTTCCTTTGTAAAGTTATTATTCCATGGGAAGATATTATCTATTTTGTACAACAGTTTGTACAACTACAAATAAACAAGTGTTTTTGTGTAGTACATAGAAATCAGTGGATAACCTTCAGTATAAATGTCCATGTACATATGTACCTGTGTAAGACGTATATTGTAATTGTCCGTAATGATGTTCATGTACCATGCTCGGAGAGTTACGCAGCACTACCTTAGCTCTGAGATCGGTTGGTCATGTTCCCAGCTTACCTTCCACATTAACCACTCTGAACCATTACAGTCAGTAACCTGGAACTCTGTCCTGTCACCTGTGCTGTGTCTAAAGTGCCTCACAAAAACAGGTGTCCCGTGATGTTAAAGTAAATCTGAATTCATATCACCTCATTATGTGGGAATAATGGAGCCATAGCATCGCAAATAACACAAATGTAACCAACGCACCCACTCGGACACCATCAGAACTTCGCAAGCTGCCATGTTCAAATCATGTGACTCTGTTGCTGGAGTGGACTCGGCTGCTCTTTCCAGAATTGAGATCATCTTTTTTCACAATATAATTGATTATAGTTCATTTCTGCTCATAATTAACACAAAAATTAAAGACTCTTAAACAGTATGTCGGTCACCTTTTATATCATGTAAATCTCACTGGCTTCAATCAAATCACTCCACTTCCTCTAAGCACAACCTGTATTCGTAATAGGTACATGTATGTATCAAACATGGGGAATGACACCAATGATTCCAATGATTCGTTCAAATCTCAACATGTACAATGTACATGTCAGGCTCTCATTGCTACAGCTTTCTGTTCTTTGCTTTCTGATATTTGTCATATCTTGAATACATCTGACGCATTGTTAGTGTTAGGTAATAACCTGTATGCTGAGAGTTTGTCATAGTGTACATGTATGTACATGTACACATGTTCTTTGCTGTAAAAACCCAAGGGGCATCTAGGATATCCAGGAATTTGATCTCCTTGTCACAAAGGTGGTTTTACCTGTGATACCTGTGTAAGTCCTGACTGAAGGTCAGTTACAGCTTGCCAGATTCTCACACCTCCTCAGGCCTGTTTCTTATTTTGATGTCTCATTGGTTTTGGAAAATCATATGTTTGTTAGAGCCAGTAACAAAACATGCCCAGCCATTCATGAGTTCATAATCATTGTTGTATTAAAGATATTAATACTTATTCTGTATGCCGTATTTGTTCTGCCAGCTCATTGTAGATTTTTGTAGTTTTGTACAGAATTAGGAAGCACACAAAACTGTATTTGTTGTTGAGGTGTGCTCAAGATTTCCGTCTCTGTGTTAGAAGGAGTGTACAACATACCTGTACAAATGTATGTATGTGTATACACTGTACAGGTGTGGGATACAGGCACAGGTGTATTGGTATGTGAATAGATCGCTCCAGGCCAAGTGGATGTCTTACCTATTGGAAGTAGGCCAGTCATGTGGGTGGGTGGGTGAGTATTCACCCCACCCTGTCTGGCGGCAGATCAGTCTTGACCCTATGACCTTAGAAAGAATCTCCGAAACCAACAGCTGTGAAGACGGGCCACACCCTGTTACACATTATACTTTATTCATGGTTACAGTTTTTTTCATGCAGATGTTTAGTCCTGGACACACAACAGTTCCATAGCTACATCAACATGTATATATACATGTATACATATGAAGTTCATGTGAAGTTCATGAGGATGTAGGTAAAGGCTGGAAGGATATAGACTATTACACTTCGCCCAACTTTAGCTGATAAGGCAAGAGCAATCCCAATTGGTATAATCATTCTGTTGAACTGCATTCATCTACACATGTCATGTGCTTATAGATACAATGTACAAGTCATCACATATAGAATGTATTGAGGAAGAGAAAGCATTGACATTGTATACAGTAGGCCTGAGCCTACATTTTCCATGCTCACCTGCCTTCAGGTTGAACATTCAGGTGTAATTTTTCTATTCCCAAACACTCCACACTTGTGGACTGTACATGTACATGTACTTACAAGTCTTATACAGTGATATGTGGTGTAAATACAGTGCAGGTTTGAAGGCTTATTAGTCCCTGCTGACACAGCATGGAGAGGGGAGTTTGTTTACCCTTTGACAGTTTCCCTGCCTTTTTAAATTTACACTTGGTAAATGTATGTCTTCACCATCCTGTGTTAAAGAACAAGTTTCTGGCCGTTCCATTCAGTTCTGATAAAATTATGACCTATTTTGTACCTGGTTACACTCTATCTAACCAGATAGACATTTTTTCCAAATCTGTGTGTTATTTTGAATTGAATCATGACTGATCAAGCTCTTTTATGATAAATCATGGTCATATTTTGTTCTTGTATATTGAAACTTGGTGTCTTCATTATTACAAGTTACACATCAAGTTGGCTCTTGATATTTTCAACAAAACTATGACTCTTGTTATTGGCGGGGATAGCTTCCAGAATTTTTTTTTTAAATGATTAGTTTAATATTAAGTGAATCTTGGTACAGGCTGCACCAAGACAAGTTACAGATCAAGGCTGAGTTCAGGATTCTTAGTCCATCTTCATTGATCTTCAACAAAATGATGGTCTTTTTTGTTTTGTCATGGACTTTGATACACATGTAGCTATAAATGTATTATTCTGACGACTCAGGTTTTTAGGGGACATGTTCAGGTCATACCATGAGAATGCTTGTTATTATAAATAATATATTTGCATAATTGCATCGTATTCATTTGAAATGGTACCTGGCCCTGGGATCACGAAGAAATCTTAGATTTCAGTGAAAATTTCAAATCAGTTTAAAATTGTTATTTCTTATGTAACAGTGTCAAGATATTTCGTGACATTGTAAATTCTGGGTAAGCTATTGTGAAACAAATTTCTGCTAAAATAACAAAAAGGAAGTACCATTTTAATGACTGAAGTTTGTGATCCCATGGCCTGAGCCACCTACAGATAGAAGTGTTTGTAATGAAAACACTGTGAATGGAGTGTGCTAAGCCCTGAATAGATCTGACCAGGATAATGAGGATTGCCAGGTGTTTAGGTAATAACACCAGTATCCCGTAGGTAAAATGGTACACTCTTCTACTGTTGGCCACTTCAGTTAGTGTTTACAGGATGGTCTGGCACTTGGATACAGTTGTGTAGATATGGATTTCAGGGAAATCAGGGTACCACAACCAGACAGCCATATTGTATGTGGGAGACCAAAACTGTTGTTGATCAGGGTGTTCATGCCTATATAGGGCTCATTCTGCAAGAAGATTTAAGTCATACATTTAATTTAAAACTCCAGTGTCCTGCAAGTGTAAGCATACATTTTTTAAATAAAATTTTTTTTATCCCTGAGTAACGGAAAGTAAATGTTTACATTAAATGTCAAATTTTGACTTAATTTACATGTTGAACTGGTTGTGGAATCCTTCCCAGAGATATGTTTGTATATGTGTACACCTGTGGTGTAAGGTTGTTTATTATATTATACATGTATTATTCATATTATATTATACGGTGTCTTCTTGTGGCGAGGAGAGTTATAAAAACATGCTCTACACGTTGTTGAGGGCTATGTTCCAGTGGTGGTTGGTTACATATGTAATGGTTAAGTCTACAGGTATGTATGTAGAGTGCAGTTGTACATCTGATAATTGTTTAATCAGGAGTGCTGATGCGGTGCTTTGAATGTGTAGATGAGTGATGGAGTGTGGCCAACTGATGCTGACATCGCTGTGCCAAGTCGCAACATGACGCAGGCGGGTCTTCTGTTTGCAAATATAGGTACACTAGTTTGTATCATGAGGGATAAGGGGCGGGCCTGTAGATGCGTATGGTGTACAGTGGTGTGGCGAGTATAACCAGGAAATGACACAGCCCAGATGGAACAGGCGCTAGTGATTAGGTAGAGAGTGGGTGGGGGAGGAGGCTCTACACACAACCACATTGGCTCTCAAAGTGAAAAGATGTCAGCCGCTGAAAAAAGTAGCCCCCTGTGTGTTCCTGGCCTACATTTTTTTGCCCCGATCCTCCACCTTGTAGATGTATGGTTGTGTGGATACACTTATCTGTACAGTAGCTCAGGGAGTTTATCAGGGATCGTAAAGTGTAAGTGGGGGCTGACAGAAAGGGCTTGGAGGAGCTAAGGGTCCCTGGATGGTTGTTCATCACCATAGACTAATGGCTGACACAGTTCACTGGAGTTCACTTTATTATATATACAGTTGGGTCTGTGAGTGTCTCCATAATGTGCAGTCATCATGTAGGTGTGTTTATAGGCCTATAACTCACTATAACAATTATTGTTCTGTATACACAATGAACATGTAGGTGTAAGTAATTGACATGTATTTGCAATGTACAGTAAGTCTATAGAAGTCCTCATCCTGTGGGAATCCTGAAAGGAACAATAAAACTGATTGGTGATTTTGTGTGGTGATTGTTGTCGAAATTTATTCTGTATCTATTAAAGCACATTGGTGCTTTTCGAAACCAATTACATAACCAGCTGTCAAAATTCAACATATGTCAAATTGGTTATGTCAGGTGAACGATTGATGGGCAGGTGGTATGCTTTAATCATGGATTGTCAGTCTGATCATAGTACACCACTGATAGGTCAGTTTTTTCTCAATACAAAATGCCATGTGTATTACATGTATGATCAAAACAAGGATTTGCTCATTTTTAAAACACATGCATGAAAACATTGCAGTTGTTTTTTGGGATGTGCATAATGAGATGTGCATGTGTACAAAGACGTAGAATTATAGCTGGAGAGAACGTTTCATTTATATTAAATTCCTTGTTTCCATGCAATAAATACAAAAGGAGGATTTGTCTATCATAACATTTTGTGACATGTTTACAAATGGTTGCTACAAAGGGACCTGGACTTTGATGGTCACCATATATACCTCTTATATTTAAGAAAGGGATCATTTATGTTTGTTGATTTTAGGGCATGTATGATTGTTTCTTGAACTGAAAATTATCTGACTGTTAAGCCTTTGATGATGGGGCCCTGACCCAGCAACATGTAACTAAATGCAGGGTCGTAAACTTCAGCTGGTTCACAGGCTTTTGATCATACATGTATATACAGACCTGATATTACATACATTATACAGAATGTATAGCCAAAAGAATTCAGGTTTACCTGTACATTGTAGCATGAAAGTGTTTATTAAGTACAAGTATGTGTAAGTATTAAGTACAGGTGAAACAAGTACGCGTTTTAACTATGCTTATGAATGAATTCCCAACTTCATGTTAAGAGCCGAATGAGACTATATAATATTATAAGGTTATTAACCATTTTACCTTGTACTATTACTTAAGTTTAAACTGTGCCTTCTGTTGTATTAAGTTAAATTTGCTGGTATTTTAATGTCAGTGCGTATATTCTGCAGTCTGTTAATTTCATTGGAATCACTTATACACAGAAGGTATTAAACAGTAAAATCATTTTTTTTCGCAGATAAATTCTGCAAAGGTAAGTAGACTGGGGTTCACACGTTCATGTTGGTGAATTTGTTTGTGTTTCTGCTAAAAGAAAAATGAAGTAAATAAAAATTGAAGTATACTGTCATGCTTGATTGTTATGTTGTGTTTATTGATTATGACATATAATGAAAGTTCATGATACAACAAAGCCAAAGAAAACTGAATGCACTTGTTGTATTGAAAACATTTATCATCTTTGACATATACATGTCTTAGTATGTTTTATGCTTTTAATACTTTAATTGTTTTCTGTTAATTTTTCTTTTATGTTAATTTGTTGTATAAAATTTTTGAAAAGTTACTCATTGCAGTTTTCATTGGTTGTAATGTTCATTGTACTTTTTCCACAATTTCCATTCTTCATTTAATTAATAAGAAAAAAGAAAGAACAAGAACCCCTCACCACAAAATCTAATTTATCAACAAGTAAGTACATGTACCTTATAAAAAAATTCAATTGCTCGTTTATTCAAGAGTTAAAAATTTCATTTATAATACAGGGTGAACCTAATTTGCATAATTAATGAAGGTCAGCGATGTTGTAGACATGATGCTGCAATCAGAAATTGATGCCCATGATCCTGTAGTCACACTTGGTCAGTTCCAAGGCAAATGATAATGTAGACCTGTTGGTACAATCACTTGTTGGTCACACTAGTCGACTGTATAGAGGATGGTGGTTTCATCCAGGCCCAAGGCAAGTGATGTTGGTGTGATCCGAACTTGGCCAAACCAGGTGACAGAACTGGCTCTGTCCGAAGCCAAGTGATAAAGTTCAGTCCCAATTTGGTCAAACCAGTTGGTTGTATAGGCCTGTTCGTACAAGGCAAGTGATGTTGGTGTGATCCGAACTTGGCCAAACCAGGTGACAGAACTGGCTCTGTCCGAAGCCAAGTGATAAAGTTCAGTCCCAATTTGGTCAAACCAGTTGGTTGTATAGGCCTGTTGGTACAAAGCAAGTGATGTTGGTGTGATCCGAACTTGGCCAAACTAGGTGACAGAACTGGCTCTGTCGGAAGCCAAGTGATGAAGTTCAGTCCCAATTTGGTCAAACCAGTTGGTTGTATAGGCCTGTTGGTACAAAGCAAATGATGTGGGTGTGATCTCAACTTGGCCAAAACCAGGTGACAGAACTGGCCCTGTCCGAAGCCAAGCTATAAAGTTCAGTCCCAATTTGGTCAAACCAGTTGGTTGTATAGGCCTGTTGGTACAAAGCAAATGATGTGGGTATGATCTCAACTTGGCCAAAACCAGGTGACAGAACTGGCCCTGTCCGAAGCCAAGCAATAAAGTTCAGTCCCAATTTGGTCAAACCAGTTGGTTGTATAGGCCTGCTGGTACAAAGCAAATGATGTGAGTGTGATCTCAACTTGGCCAAACCAGGTGACAGAACTGGCTCTGTCCAAAGCCAAGTGATAAAGTTCAGTCCCAATTTGGTCAAACCAGTTGGTTGGATAGGCCTGCTGGTACACAGCAAATGATGTGGGTGTGATCTCAACTTGGCCAAAACCAGGTGACAGAACTGGCTCTGTCCGAGGCCAAGCTATAAAGTTCAGTCCCAATTTGGTCAAACCAGTTGGTTGTATAGGCCTGCTGGTACAAAACTGGCTCTGTCCGAAGCCAAGCTATAAAGTTCAGTCCCAGTTTGGTCAAACCAGTTGGTTGTATAGGCCTGCTGGTACAAAGCAAATGATGTGGGTGTGATCTCAACTTGGTCAAAACCAGGTGCTTGTGTACTGATGTGCTGATTCTGCCCCAAGCCATGTAATAACAAAGACATATTAGTACAGTACTAAGTCAGATGATTGTGTTATATCCATAGGCATACTGGTTCAATACATGAACATATAGCTCTGGATGATTCCTGCAGCATTATTAGCAGGCACTGGTTGCGTGTCCACAAGGCTGACAGTTATAACTGACGATCACTGGCCCCTCTGGCCCAGCTAATGTCTCCTGACCAAGTTACTTATGAAAATTCAGATTCATGTATCAGCTGTTATACATCAGAAAGCTTCTCAGTTCTTCTCATAGGTTTTATGTGGGAAGGTCTGCCAGCAACCTGTGGATGGTTGTGGGTTTTAGCCCGGTTTCCTCACACCAAAATGCTGTCTGCCATTGTATTAATGAAATATTTTTGAGTAAGCTGAAAACACGAATGAAACAAATAAATAAATCGTACCAATGGAGGTCCAGCTCATGTTGACTGGGAAGGGAAGGTCTGCCAGCAACCTGTGAATGGTCATGGGTTTCCCGCAGGCTCTACCTGATTTCCACCGTAATGTTCTTAAGTTCGGCGTAAGACACCAATCAAATAAACAATGATACCAGTGGAGTATTAGCTTGTAGAGTATGGGTGATAATGAATGGTGGACATTTACGTGTATGTAGTCTTTCATGAAAGAGACTGCTTGCCCTCCATCAATGGGACATGCATCTTTAGATGTATGTCTCATGCAGGACAGTTCTTATTTGTCAAAGGCTGGTGGTTTTACTTCTGGAACCCTGGTTTCCTTCTCCCATGAAACAGACTGCCGCAGGAAAAGTGAAATGTTCTTAAGTATGTTGTTAATTAACGCCAATGAAATCAATAAATAATGCTTGTGCATTATTAAAAATGAAGCTACATGTAACATGAATTTTGGTACCAGTTCTCAGTCTTAAACTGGTTGTGGGATCACGAAGCAATCTTAGACTTTAGTCAAAATTTCATATCACTCTAAAATTGTTATTTCGTACGTAACAAGGGCAAAATATTGCTTGACAGCGTAACTTCTGGTTAAGCTATTGTACAACAAATTTCAGCTAAAATAATGACAAGGAAGGTACCAAATTAAATCATTGAAATTTTGTCTGAGATCGCTTCGTGCTCCAGGGGCCAGGACATTGTACGTGATGGCTAACAGACCTTTTTGTCTTGTCTGAAGTAAACACCGGTGTTTATAGTGTGTGACGGAAACGACTCCCTGAAAATATTTAATACTCAATCCTAGGCAGACTGACAGGGATCTCTTACTTATTTTGTGCATGAAATCAAGTACGTGTACAATGAATCAACTACAGACAGTTTAAACTAGGTGTGTTGAAGTGATCCCGGAGCCTTATCGGTCCAGGCTGTGACCGGGTGGAATCGGGGAATACCGCCAGGGGTATAATTAAGGTAAATGTAGATGCAGTTTGCTCACGGTGTTAGTTTAAAAGGGTTCAGCCTTAATTAGGATTCACCTGAACCTGATCTGCCCAGATGAACCGCCTTGCTCAAACAGGCAGGTGTGCCAGGACAAAGGTTGATCTTGTCAGTCAGGGACCTGAGGTGAGGACAAACCAGCGACGACATTTTAACTACTGAGACAGGACAGACTACGCTCCTCTCTCTACTGGTGATGCTGTACCCAGCCAGATACTTTGTTCAGACAATAAACCGCATATACATAGGACAGAACTGAAAAGGATGCTGGAGATTGATTAGGAAGTTGCCTACCTCCATCACAAGTCAGTGTCGGAAATGACACTATGATGTGTATATTAGGTCATTTGGCTAGGTACTTTCATCATATCAGGAAGATACTGTACTCATACATTTGCCAAGAGCTGGTTTTATATAATATTTACCTTAATAAATACACCAATACACCACTGATGCAGTGTGCTGACATTCACCTTATGTTGGTTGTACATTTGTTCACACCAGTTAATAAACCACAGATTATTCTAGCTGCCCTGACATTCACCATGAGCTGGTTGTACATATGTTCATACATCAGACACCACTGATACTGTACCCAGACATTCACCATGAGCTGGTTGTACATATGTCCATACATCAGACACCACTGATACTGTACCCAGACATTCACCATGAGCTGGTTGTGTATATGTTGATACATCAGACACCACTGATACTGTACCCAGACATTCACCATGAGCTGGTTGTACATATGTCCATACATCAGACACCACTGATACTGTACCCATACATTCACCATGAGCTGGTTGTGTATATGTTCATACATCAGACACCACTGATACTGTACCCATACATTCACCATGAGCTGGTTGTGTATATGTTCATACATCAGACACCACTGATACTGTACCCAGACATTCACCATGAGCTGGTTGTACATATGTCCATACATCAGACACCACTGATACTGTACCCATACATTCACCATGAACTGGTTGTACATATGTCCATACATCAGACACCACTGATACTGTACCCATACATTCACCATGAGCTGGTTGTGTATATGTCCATACATCAGACACCACCGATACTGTACCCAGACATTCACCATGAACTGGTTGTACATATGTTCATACATCAGACACCACTGATACTGTACCCAGACATTCACCATGAGCTGGTTGACTACATGTTCATACATCATACACCACTGATATGGTACCCAGACATTCACCATGAGCTGGTTGTATATATGTTCATACATCAGACACCACTGATGCTGAACCCAGACATTCACCATGAGGTGGTTGTATATATGTTCATACATCAGACACCACTGATACTGTACCCAGACATTCACCATGAGGTGGTTGTATATATGTCCATACATCAGACACCACTGATACTGTACCCAGACATTCACCATGAGCTGGTTGACTACATGTTCATACATCAGACACCACTGATATGGTACCCAGACATTCAGCATGAGCTTGTTGTACATATGTGCATACATCAGACACCACTGATACTGTACCCAGACATTCACCATGAGCTGGTTGTATACATGTTCATACATCAGACACCACTGATACTGTACCCAGACATTCACCATGAGCTGGTTGTACATATGTCCACACATCAGACACCACTGATACTGTACCCAGACATTCACCATGAGCTGGTTGTATACATGTTGATACATCAGACACCACTGATACTGTACCCAGACATTCACCATGAGGTGGTTGCATATATGTCCATACATCAGACACCACTAATATGTTACCCAGACATTCAGCATGAGCTTGTTGTACATATGTCCATACATCAGACACCACTGATACTGTACCCAAACATTCACCATGAGCTGGTTGTATACATGTTGATACATCAGACACCACTGATACTGTACCCATTCATTCACCATGAGCTGGTTGTATATATGTTCATACATCAGACACCACTGATACTGTACCCAGACATTCACCATGAGCTGGTTGTATACATGTTGATACATCAGACACCACTGATACTGTACCCATACATTCACCATGAGCTGGTTGACTACATGTTCATACATCAGACACCACTGATACTGTACCCAGAAATTCACCATGAGCTGGTTGTATATATGTTCATACATCAGACACCACTGATACTGAACCCAGACATTCACCATGAGCTGGTTGTATATATGTCCATACATCAGACACCACTGATACTGTACCCATTCATTCACCATGAGCTGGTTGTATATATGTTCATACATCAGACACCCTGATACTGAACCCAGACATTCACCATGAGCTGGTTGTATATATGTCCATACATCAGACACCACTGATACTGTACCCAGACATTCACCATGAGCTGGTTGTATATATGTCCATACATCAGACACCCCTGATACTGTACCCAGACATTCACCATGAGCTGGTTGTATATATGTCCATACATCAGACACCCCTGATACTGTACCCAGACATTCACCATGAGCTGGTTGTATATATGTCCATACATCAGACACCACTGATACTGAACCCAGACATTCACCATGAGCTGGTTGTATATATGTCCATACATCAGACACCACTGATACTGTACCCAGACATTCACCATGGGCTGGTTGTATATATGTCCATACATCAGACACCACTGATACTGAACCCAGACATTCACCATGAGCTGGTTGTATATATGTCCTTACATCAGACACCCCTGATACTGTACCCAGACATTCACCATGAGCTGGTTGTATATATGTCCATACATCAGACACCACTGATACTGAACCCAGACATTCACCATGAGCTGGTTGTATATATGTCCATACATCAGACACCACTGATACTGTACCCAGACATTCACCATGAGCTGGTTGTATATATGTCCATACATCAGACACCCCTGATACTGTACCCAGACATTCACCATGAGCTGGTTGTATATATGTCCATACATCAGACACCACTGATACTGTACCCATTCATTCACCATGAGCTGGTTGTATATATGTTCATACATCAGACACCCCTGATACTGAACCCAGACATTCACCATGAGCTGGTTGTATATATGTCCATACATCAGACACCACTGATACTGTACCCAGACATTCACCATGAGCTGGTTGTATATATGTCCATACATCAGACACCCCTGATACTGTACCCAGACATTCACCATGAGCTGGTTGTATATATGTCCATACATCAGACACCACTGATACTGTACCCAGACATTCACCATGAGCTGGTTGTATATATGTCCATACATCAGACACCACTGATACTGTACCCAGACATTCACCATGAGCTGGTTGTATATATGTCCATACATCAGACACCCCTGATACTGTACCCAGACATTCACCATGAGCTGGTTGTATATATGTCCATACATCAGACACCACTGATACTGTACCCAAACACTAAACCTGATCTACTTGTATACATGGCATTGCACTAGGAGGCTGTATCTGCCATCTTTGCATTGACAAAGTATCAGAGGGAGCAAAGCATTGTTAGGTTTAACTCTAAAAATTAAAAGAAGCTTTAAATTTCAAGGAGGACAAAAAGGAAGCTATAGGTGTATTAGTTTATGTTATAGACTCCATTTGGAAACTGTGTGAAAGTGCAGTTATAAACTTGTATGTACTCATGCATGGATCTAAACTTCCTCTTGATGTGTGTCCCACCTTCCATGAGCATGCATGTACTGCCTGCTTTTTTTTGGTAAAAGATAATGTGGAGAGTTGCATCCTTGTAGTTTTTTTTCGGTGGCATACACGGTCATAATGGACCAGAGAGAAGATTGTGGAATAGCTGGAACCATGAGTCATTAGGACTTTATTTGTGGCATGTTTTTCACATTTTAGGTCAAACTTCCTTCAGCATCATCTTACGAGGTATACATCTAGGAAAAATAGCAAGACAGATAAGTATGTGTGTATAGAGAACAGGTGAAAGCTGGAATTTCATACATACAAGCTAATACCTTCATATGGAGGTTGAAAGGCGTATCTCTTGTCAAGCAGTTCGTTGGAAAATGATGTGTTGGTTAGCAACATTGTAGCTATTACACTGTGGCTATTAAAGGGTAGTTCTTAATTGTCGAGCAATTTGTTGGTCAGTTAAAGTGTAATTGTGGCTATAAAAGAATAGTCCTAGTCCAGCAGTTTGTTGGTCAGTGGAAGTGTAACTGTGGCTATGAAAGAGTAGTTCTTGTCCAGCAGTTTGTTGGTCAGCTGAAGTGTAACTGTGGCTATGAAAGAGTAGTTCTTGTCCAGCAGTTTGTTGGTCAGCTGAAGTGTAACTGTGGCTATGAAAGAGTAGTTCTTGTCCAGCAGTTTGTTGGTCAGCTGAAGTGTAACTGTGGCTATGAAAGAGTAGTCCTAGTCCAGCAGTTTGTTGGTCAGCTGAAGTGTAACTGTGGCTATGAAAGAGTAGTTCTTGTACAGCAGTTTGTTGGTCAGCTGAAGTGTAACTGTGGCTATGAAAGAGTAGTTCTTGTCCAGCAGTTTGTTGGTCAGCTGAAGTGTAACTGTGGCTATGAAAGAGTAGTTCTTGTCCAGCAGTTTGTTGGTCAGCTGAAGTGTAACTGTGGCTATGAAAGAGTAGTTCTTATCCAGCACTTTGTTGGTCAGCTGAAGTGTAACTGTGGCTATAAAAGAGAAGTTCTTGTCAAGCAGTTTGTTGGTCAGCTGAAGTGTAACTGTGGCTATAAAGCAATAGTTCTTGTCAGCCAGTTTGTTGGTCAGCTGAAGTGTAACTGTGGCTATAAAGCAATAGTTCTTGTCAGCCAGTTTGTTGGTCAGCTGAAGTGTATTAATTAAATAATGGCTCTCAGTAATACGTGAAAACGTAATATTCAGAATTATTTTGCATTGTACCTGTATCAAGGTGGATGTCCTTGAGATTGGGTTCATTGTAAGTAAAATCTGTTTAAAGTGTGTGCTCTGTGGGAAATGTGTTAAACCCCTTCCCATCGAACAAAACAGTCCAAAGCTATTAACTTTAAAATTATGTGTGTGTGTGTGCTCATAAAACACATATGAAGTACAGTACATAAGCACTGCAATGTCACAGAAGAAAATGATGTATTCTACCGGGATTTGGACCTGTTGGGTAGCTTACTGTCTCTTTAGCCATTCCATGGCTATAGTTGCATTTTGTATCTAACGCTGTTCAAATGTGATGCTGATCCACGGGCTATTTTGGGTGAAAAAACTAACTCAGCAGAACTACACTATACCTGTACATGTATATTCTATAAGTATAGTCGTGTTCACCAGGGATAAAACCAGTAACTCCAGGTGCTAACAGGTATTGTAGCTTATTCGTGGCAAACGTGTGGGCTGAGGCAGGACTGTTTTAATTGTGAGGAGCTGTCTGTCAACTTCAGCACATTTCACCTGCTGGTTTGATTGGAATGTTAGTGCACAGTGTGTGTGCTTGTGCTCCAAACAAAAAGGTTGAGACGGGACAACCTTGAGGCAGTCAGGCGTTTCTGTGAAGAGAAAGCATTTTTTGCACCATAAAAGTGTGCTATGTACTGATAATATGGGACCTCCAAGGGGCAAAATAGCTAAGAATAAAAAAATAAATAATGAGAAAAAAAAAAGCCAAAAAAGAAGGGGAATTCATCCTGTGATGTTTACATCAGCTTCAGTGTCAGTTCTGATAGACATACAATGCCCTGCCCATTGCCCCGTGCATACACAGTTAACAGTATGGGGAAAACGGACACATTCTTACGTCACAAGGGTAGGGCTGCACGTCAGCAGACTGTTTTAAAGGAACTTTGACAAAGAGTGACGTCTGCTGAAAAGAGGAAGACAAACTGCTGTATATAACAGGCAGTATTTTTTCATGGTCTGTAATAGACAAATGTAGGTGAGAAGTAAAATAATCCGCAAAATATGTACACATACAACCTCAGTCTGATCTACCCAAATCACTTGTTTTGATGTTTTCCTTCACACCATATCTAAAGTAAGACTTTACCTAACAGTTAATTACATGTACAGTGTACTATATTGTATTGTCACATGCATGTATGTCACCTAAATATGTACAAGGGAAAGCACACTTCATTTTGGTCTTACAAGTTGATATTTACAGAATAATGACCATGCGTGAAAGAAAAAACACAAAAATCTCCAAAACTCAACTCCGATAGGAAATGATGATCACGATAAATGTAGCACTCAGTTTGAACAGTGCATGTACATGTGGATTTAATGGCCGCAAAAGCAGGTACGTGTATAGTCATATCATGTGGGCCTTCGTATACCTCCGTCATCTAAACAGTGAAAGCAATACCATGATTGCGAGTGCAAGATGATATGGTTTTGTACATGTATATGGTTTAGGTGTCTAACATGTGTTGTAAGGAAGTAATATTTATACTCTGATTTTTCAACCTGTTCAGCCATTTTTTCAACGAATAATTTCCAACATTCTGAGAGAACTATGAGGTGTACAGAAATAATTTGCACAGTTATATGAAGCTTGCATCTTTAATGATGCAAATAAATCAATTTTGGCATCATTTTCATATGCATAAATTCCACTGAAAAAACTGCTTTAGGTGTGGATAAGGTTGAAGATTTACAATAAATCTCTTAGAAATCTACTGAAGCTTTTTCCTTAAAGTAGTAAGTACTAAGTGTGTAAGTTTTTTTGCATATCAACTTTGTTGCAATTTGGGGCACTCTGAAGCTATACCTGCACAAGTGTTCATGTCACCTCACTGTGAAACACCAACTGATTGTGAGCATTACAATAGTTGGCACTTAGGTTTCCACTTCTAGTAAGGTTTTATCTCTGTGAGATGTTGTAAATACCACCCGAGGTGACATTTACGTCCTGACTGGTGTAAATCAATCACAGAACCATATATAGATCTACGTGTAAAGATTGCAGGTCAACATTGTGAAAGTTGAATTTTTATACTGCTCCACATCTTTTGTGTAATATGTGTACAAAAGAAACAGGTTTGAATGAGATATTTGAAGATGTTCACCTTCAAGATTGCAATATTGGAAAATTCTGTTAAAGAGTCTGATTTTTATTTTTTTTATTATAGTATGAAAGGACACACTATAAGTAAAGTATACCAGTAAAAATTGTGTATCTTGTTGGTTATTGGAATTTTTCTTCATGGAGACAGCTAACACATAGCAAAAAATCAACATGACACCATGCTAAAACATAGAGTTCACAGCTCGTGAAATTTTTATTTATTTATTTATTCATTTGATTGGTGTTTTGCGCCGTACTCAAGAATATTTCACTTATACGACGGCGACTAGCATCATGGTGGAAGGAAGCGGGCAGAGCCAGGAGGAAACACACAACCATCTGCAGGTTGCTGGCAGACCTTCCCCACGTACGGGTCATGTGTTTCCTCTAGGCTCTGCCCAGTTTCCTCCCACCATAATGCTGTCTGCTGTTGTAGAAGTGAAATATTCTTGAGTACAGCAGAAAACACCAATCAAATAAATAAAATAAATATTACTAGTATAATGCCTGATGTGTTTTATTTCTCTCCTCAGGCAGAGATCATAGCCTTATGGTGTAAGGATATGGGGTCTGTCGTAGAGAGAGTAGTGTGTAATGCAGGCTCCATGTCACTGGAAGGTACATGCTGGTGCAATGTAGCTAACTTAATTATAATGTGATAATGACCTGTTTATAATATCAACTAATTAGGGGTCAGGCTGACCTGTACAGATGTTAATACCTTGATGATGATGTGTTCCAAAAAAGTGTTAAATGTAATTTAATGGTACACACATGTGTCTGAGTGAAACTATGTGGAAAATTAAAGCAGACAGAACAAGTTAAGGTTATAAATCAAGTGTTAGTTGGCATTTAATTTTATGTTTGACAATCTTAGCATGCATTCCTTTCTGTCGATTGATGTGACTGCATGCAGTGATCACGTGTATGCTAAGATTTAATTGTGGCCTGTCCCTTGATATCGTCATTATGCGCAGGTAATTAGCAATATCAGGTGACAAACACTGCAGAGAATTGACGATAGATACCACTGAGTGCTATTGGACACAATGTGTGAACAGTGTTTTCATTTTATATTGTTTTATATTATACATGTCTGTACATGTCTGTATCTGTTGCTCTTCATCACTGCGTACATGTGGGGAAAAAAATTTATAAATTTATTTTTATTGGTTGTTACTGTTAATTTGTTTATTTATTTATTTATTTATATGATTTGTAATTTACACCGTGCTCAAGAATATTTCACTTCTACAAGAGCAGCTAGCATTATGGTCAGAAGAAAGTGGGCAGAGCTTGGGGAAAACCCACGACCATTCACAAGCTGCTGGTAGACCTTCCCACACCTTCCCACATGTGGCCGGAGAGGAAACTAACATGAGCTGGACATGAACTCACAGCGACTGCATTGATGAGCTGCTCCTGGATCATTGTGCTGTGCTGGTCTGTTAATTTTGTAGGCAGTAATGCAGTCACTGGGAGTATTGATTTGTACTCACCTACATGTACCTGCTCACGTGTACTTTCTCATCCTATACATACAGTTCAGTTAGCCCAAGGCCTCTCAGTAATATGTGTACACGTGCATGTATCTGTTCACGTGTACTGTCTCATCCTATACATACAGTTCAGTGAGCCCAAGGCCTCTCAGTAATATGTGTACACATGCATGTACCTGCTCACATGTACTTTCTCATCCTATACATACAGTTCAGTGAGCCCAAGGCCTCTCAGTAATATGTGTACACATGCATGTACCTGCTCACATGTACTTTCTCATCCTATATGTACAGTTCAGTGAGCCCAAGGCCTCTCAGTAATATGTGTACACATGCATGTACCTGCTCACATGTACTTTCTCATCCTATACGTACAGTTCAGTGAGCCCAAGGCCTCTCAGTAATATGTGTACACATGCATGTACCTGCTCACATGTACTTTCTCATCCTATGCATACAGTTCAGTGAGCCCAAGGTCTCTCAGTAATATGTGTACATGTACATGTACCTGTTCACGTGTACTTTCTCATCCTATACATACAGTTCAGTGAGCCCAAGGTCTCTCAGTAATACGTGTACACGTACATGTACCTGTTCACGTGTGCTTTCTCATCCTATACGTACAGTTCAGTGAGCCCAAGGCCTCTCAGTAATATGTGTACACATGCATGTACCTGCTCACATGTACTTTCTCATCCTATGCATACAGTTCAGTGAGCCCAAGGTCTCTCAGTAATATGTGTACATGTACATGTACCTGTTCACATGTACTGTCTCATCCTATACATGCAGTTCAGTGAGCCCAAGGTCTCTCAGTAATACGTGTACACGTACATGTACCTGTTCACATGTACTTTCTCATCCTATACGTACAGTTCAGTGAGCCCAAGGTCTCTCAGTAACATGTGTACACGTACATGTACCTGTTCACATGTACTGTCTCATCGTATACGTACAGTTCAGTGAGCCCAAGGTCTCTCAGTAATATGTGTACACGTACATGTACCTGCTCACATGTACTGTCTCATCGTATGCGTACACTTCAGTGAGCCCAAGGTCTCTCAGTAACATGTGTACACGTACATGTACCTGTTCACATGTACTTTCTCATCCTATACATACAGTTCAGTGAGCCCAAGGTCTCTCAGTAATATGTGTACACATACATGTACCTGCTCACGTGTACTTTCTCATCCTATACGTACAGTTCAGTGAGCCCAAGGTCTCTCAGTAATACGTGTACACGTACATGTACCTGTTCACGTGTACTGTCTCATCGTATGTGTACAGTTCAGTGAGACCAAGGTCTCTCAGTAATACGTGTACATGTACCTGCTCACATGTACTGTCTCATCCTATACATACAGTTCAGTGTGCCCAAGGTCTCTCAGTAACATGTGTACACGTACATGTACCTGTTCACGTGTACTGTCTCATCGTATGTGTACAGTTCAGTGAGACCAAGGTCTCTCAGTAATACGTGTACACGTACATGTACCTGCTCACATGTACTTTCTCATCCTATACATACAGTTCAGTGAACCCAAGGTCTCTCAGTAATACGTCTACATGTACATATACCTGTTCACATGTACTGTCTCATCGTATGTGTACAGTTCAGTGAGACCAAGGTCTCTCAGTAATACGTGTACACGTACATGTACCTGCTCACATGTACTGTCTCATCCTTTACATACAGCTCAGTGTGCCCAAGGTCTCTCAGTAACATGTGTACACGTACATATACCTGTTCACATGTACTTTCTCATCCTATACGTACAGTTCAGTGAGCCTAAGGCCTCTCAGTAACATGTGTACACGTACATGTACCTGCTCACATGTACTTTCTCATCCTATACATACAGTTCAGTGTGCCCAAGGTCTCTCAGTAATACATGTACACATACATGTACCTGTTCACATGTACTTTCTCATCCTATACATACAGTTCAGTGAGCCCAAGGTCTCTCAGTAATACGTGTACACGTACATGTACCTGCTCACATGTACTGTCTCATCGTATACGTACAGTTCAGTGAGCCCAAGGTCTCTCAGTAACGTGTACATGTACATGTACCTGTTCACATGTACTTTCTCATCCTATACATACAGTTCAGTGAGCCCAAGGCCTCTCAGTAATATGTGTACACATGCATGTACCTGCTCACATGTACTGTCTCATCGTATACATACAGTTCAGTGAGTCCAAGGTCTCTCAGTAACATGTGTACACGTATATGTACCTGTTCACGTGTACTTTCTCATCCTATACGTACAGTTCAGTGAGCCCAAGGCCTCTCAGTAATACGTGTACACGTACATGTACCTGTTCACATGTACTGTCTCATCCTATACATACGGTTCAGTGAGCCCAAGGCCTCTCAGTAATATGTGTACACATGCATGTACCTGCTCACATGTACTGTCTCATCGTATACATACAGTTCAGTGAGTCCAAGGTCTCTCAGTAACATGTGTACACGTATATGTACCTGTTCACGTGTACTTTCTCATCCTATACGTACAGTTCAGTGAGCCCAAGGTCTCTCAGTAATACGTGTACACGTACATGTACCTGTTCACATGTACTGTCTCATCCTATACATACAGTTCAGTGTGCCCAAGGTCTCTCAGTAATACGTGTACACGTACATGCACCTGCTCACATGTACTGTCTCATCGTATGTGTACAGTTCAGTGAGCCCAAGGCCTCTCAGTAATACGTGTACACGTACATGTACCTGTTCACATGTACTGTCTCATCCTATACATACAGTTCAGTTAGCCCAAGGTCTCTCAGTAACATGTGTACACGTACATGTACCTGTTCACATGTACTTTCTCATCCTATACGTACAGTTCAGTGAGCCCAAGGTCTCTCAGTAATACATGTACACGTACATGTACCTGCTCACATGTACTTTCTCATCCTATACATACAGTTCAGTGAGCCCAAGGCCTCTCAGTAATATGTGTACACATGCATGTACCTGCTCACATGTACTTTCTCATCCTATACATACAGTTCAGTGAGCCCAAGGCCTCTCAGTAATATGTGTACACATGCATGTACCTGCTCACATGTACTGTCTCATCGTATACATACAGTTCAGTGAGTCCAAGGTCTCTCAGTAACATGTGTACACGTATATGTACCTGTTCACGTGTACTTTCTCATCCTATACGTACAGTTCAGTGAGCCCAAGGCCTCTCAGTAATACGTGTACACGTACATGTACCTGTTCACATGTACTGTCTCATCCTATACATACAGTTCAGTGAGCCCAAGGCCTCTCAGTAATATGTGTACACGTACATGTACCTGTTCACATGTACTGTCTCATCCTATACATACAGTTCAGTGAGCCCAAGGTCTCTCAGTAACATGTGTACACGTACATGTACCTGTTCACGTGTGCTTTCTCATCCTATACGTACAGTTCAGTGAACCCAAGGTCTCTCAGTAATACGTGTACACATGCATATACCTGCTCACATGTACTGTCTCATCGTATGTGTACAGTTCAGTGAGACCAAGGTCTCCCAGTAATATGTGTACATGTACATGTATGAAGTTACTAATGTACTGTGGCTGTATAAGAACAAATTTTGCATAAATTGTTTAATTTTCTGTAGCCATATAATATTGCCAGAAATAAATGTACTGTGTATTTCTTTAATAACATGCACACATACACAAGTATATATTAAATATGCATACACTTTATGAAATATGAAATCTGTATGTTAATTGCTGCTAACATTTGTGCCAGCATTACAGCTCAGTTTGTGACTCTCTCTTTGATAGTCAGATGTGCCCTGATAGATGACAATACAATACAGTATAACTCACTACCATTACACATTTAAGTGCAGTATAAAATTTGACATCATATAAAATTTGACATCATATACATTCTGGTCAAGTTGTGACCAATCAAATCTCCTCAAGATGTTTCTGAAGGACATAGTTTTAGCGTAGATGTTGCATGAGTAAAACTGGAGCCTGATTAAAATGGTGTTAGAAATGTATTATGAAAGACATACGGGTCAGTTAATTTCTTTACACTGATCATGCTGATAGGTGATTTATTGTAGTTTTAAAACCTGGCACAGGTGAGATTTGAACGACATACAGGTCAATTAATTTCTTTACACTGATCATGCTGATAGGTGATTTATTGTAGTTTTAAAACCTGGCACAGGTGAGATTTGAGCAAACTTACACTCAGTGGCTTAAAACACTAAGCAAGCACTTTATTGATGTACATTCTGACAGTAGGATCAGGTTTCCAAAGTGTCAGTAGTATACTGTATATGATACTCATTTAACCTCCATCAGTTGCTGCAGGTATCTGTATGAGAGGTATAAATAGCGCTGCGCTCCTCTGAAGGTGACTGTGCCCCACCCTCCTCTCCTTTGGGCGGCCAGCCCAGACGGCTCTGATGTAATACTAAGGTTGCAGGAACAAAGATACGGCTGTGCGCCGGTCGATCATGGCCTGTATTCAGATAGGATCTCCATTATCACGAATGTGTCATACTTGTCAGTCATCAATGCTAGCATGATTGATAACCATCCACATTAACATGTACATACACGCAGTTGCCATGGCAACCCCTTGATGAACAGATACATTGCTGGGTGTGCACAGGGCATCGTTTTCTATCGATACATTACAATTACATTAGAGACCTGTTCAGAAATGCTTTTGGTGTCACTGCCGTAGTCACGCATGGCTAATTTGACTCTTACACAGCATAAGGTTTAGCAAATTGTGAAAAATACATTGAAACTATCCATAAATATTTATCATATATTATGAAAGGAATGCCTTTGGTATTACTAATGTCAGCATATGTTAATATGATTGGTTTTATTTCTGGATGTCAAATCCGGTTTTGCACCTATCAATATTATATATTTGACCTGCAGCATGGCCTCTGATTGACTGTTAAATAATTCTTCTGTTATGCGGATAGGTGACACAGTAGAAACTGAGAAGGCACTCTAAACGCAAGCTACTTGTGAAAATGTCACCACTAATGCAAGGTTTACTTTCATTTAATAAACACTTTAAATTTTACATTCTTGTAAAAATTTATTAGAAAACTGTGACAGTACACGTACATTGGATGCAGAAATACAGATAGTTTGGCATCCTGATACCGTGATCAGGTATGCCAAACTTTGTGTAGCTAGTATGTGTATTTTCTCAAACTTTTCTTCTGTGATTATTAAGGAACATTGGTTAGGTTAAATCATACCTGTAAGAAAACATTTCAAAGAATCAACGGCATTTTACTCATACTTCTTATTATAATTGTCTTCTGTGAGATAAAGATGTTTAATATGATGGTTTAATTGGGTTCAGAATGAAATCCGACAAAACCAAGAGATGAAGTTGAAGAAGTTACAGGAGGCTGGTGACCCAGCCAAGATGGAAGCTCTACGTAAAATGTTCCTGCAGCAAGCCAAGAAGTACTTCGGAGTTCCCTATGCAAGAAAATATTGGGGACCTGAAGGTTTGTTTGAATCTTCCTTTGTTGTGTTTTTTTCTTTCTTAATTTCATTGCAGTTGCCCTTTTCATTTATTTATTTATTTATTTATTTATTTATTTCATTGTTGTGTAACACCATACTCAACAATTTTTCACTTATACAATGGGTATTTTTATTATAGGAGAAACCTGAGTGACCAGCATAAACCATCATCTTTTGGCAAATGAATGACGGAGCTTTTCCAGCACAATTGCAATGTGCTGCCTTGCATGCAGTACAATTGGAAGACAAGTGGTGTTATACTAATAATTATAGACTGCGTAAATGGTCACTCAGGCATAGTTACAATGGGTATTATGATCACTTTATGTTGTCACCAAGGCCCAAGTTTAGTGAGAGCAGGGAAATCTTCAAATTCTCTGTCCAAGGCCGGGATTGAACCCACACATCATGTCTCCTACATGTAGCGATTGAAAGACAGGCGTCTTAACATAGTTTCTAATTGTATGTTTGGCAATGATGCAGAAACTATGTTCCTTAATTCTTCAAGCTTTTCAACCACCACTGTGACCAATATTTTGAAACATTCTGAGAGAACTATGGGGGTAGAGAAATAATTTGCATAATTTGATCTATGAAGCTAGCGTCTTTTGTCCCACCAAAACATAGTTTAACATCATTTTCATAATAATGATATGCATAACTTTCTCTCAGAAAAAGTGCTTTGCCAGCAATGGACTACACAGATTCATTAATGCTCACTTCTATAAGGCTTGGCTTGAAACATACAAGTGTAAAAAAGTGACTGAATTGCCTATGCAGGAGATGTTTTGTGACTGTGATTGAGTGGTGTGTTTGTAGATCCGGAGTATGAGTCTCCGCTGTTCCTGGACTGTTGTGGTTTGGTACGCCAGGTCATGAGGGACTTGGCTGAGGACTTTGGTTTCCAGATTGGTTCCTGGAACCAGGCTTACATGTACGATACTCTACCCATGGTTCTGACAGAGCAACAGATGAAGCCAGGCGACCTCGTCTTCATATCAGCTACCTACTTTAACCCCAAAGGTAAGAGACCAATTTTAAAGCACTTTGTCAGTATGTTTTCTGATAAATGAAGGTGTGTCAGGTGTGTTAGGTGATGTGGTTTTGGGTCAAGAGATTAATTGGTCCTGTAGCCTATCTGTTGAAGGTCAGTGGTTTACCATGGTTTTAAATGAGCTGTCATTACAAACACCAGTCATATGTAAACACAGAATTTTGGGCTGAAATATGTTACCAAGTTGCTCAGGGTAGCTCCATGCATTTTGGTCGATTCTGAGTAGAAGTTTCATTCCTTTATACACAGCCTCATGTTTCCATACCATGTTAAATGTATCTTTGCATCAGTTAAATGCAAGCTGAATATTATGAACACAGGGTAAATTAGTCATTTGTATGTAAACAGGCTTTTACAGATCTGTGCAAAAAAAACATTAAAAATTTAGCTGTTTTTTTTTTTTAGCAAAGCGGCAGCGTCATGATATGGTTCATGTTGAAATTTGGCTGGGTGACGGTCCCAAAACCATTGGTGCTCGTTGGCAGAAGGGAAAGGTTCAAATCTTCCCACACTATGCCTTTGAAGCCAAAAGCTACCATTCTCCAACCTACCATTTCCGGTCCATAGACACATGGCTGAGGGGGATATGTCATAGGTAACAGAAAAAATCATTGTTTAGTTAATACCATCAAGCTAGAAAATCACATATAACTTGTGAAAAAAAAGCTGATTAAAATATTATTGTTTGAAAACAGTTTGAAAGAAGGCCTATGGCTTCCTCTCCGTTTGTATGTGGGAAGGCCTGTCAGCAACTGGTGAATTGTCATGGAGTTGGCCCAGTTTCCTCCAACCAGTCCTGGTTGCTGTTGCACAAGTGATATATTCTTTAACACCAGTTAAATAAAGGAATGAACAAATATATGGAATATACTTTTTGGTGTGGCCTTCTGTCAGGGTTTTAAAGTACAAAGTTACATATTGATCCCCGCAGTTCAAATACTGTATTTAGTCTAAAATGTAGTCCAACAAATTGCCTCTTTAGAGCAAAATAAAGATCATAAATCATAAAGCATGTGCCGAGATCATAAGATCATAAACTTTTGGTACTAAAATTTACTTTTTTCCAACTGGAGATTGTCTTCCGTTCCAGTCATTAACCTTCAAAGTATCTTTCTTTATAGATCAGTAGAGCTGACATAATCCGGCATAATTGTAGTCATGGGCAAAATTTTGTCAGATATGATGATTAAGCTATAAAAATGCAATTATTAATCAAGTGCCTCTGTGTGTTTTTGTCACTCCAGCTATTGCTCACAGCATCCTTGGAGGAAGACTTCTTATGACCCCAACAGACATTCCATTTTTGCCATAGATGATGAAAGTGAAGACGACGAAAGTGCTGGTGATACAGATGATGAACTTGTGCAGGACACATCCAGGAACAGCCAGCCACTGAATCAGGTCACCAGCATATCCTCTGGAGTGACTGACTTAGATTTGGCTGAGGACATAAGAGACGATAATGGTTGTCCTGGTGGTAGTAGTGAGATTCTCCTACCAGAGTCTTCAACCAATGAGAATAGGACACCCAGGGCACTGGCCAATCTGATGTACTCTTGTGGGAAGAATTCACAGGGTTGTGATTGTAGTGTTGAACATCAGACGTCAAAAACTGTGCCTGAGAACTTGATGAGCTTTTGTGAAGGCTGTAATCAGTGTGCAGGTGAAGCGGGCTGTGTTCGCCATTTCTATCCTGTACGCACATCACAAAGTTGCACACTAGACAACAATGACGAGGATAATATTGCAAAAGGTTAAGTTCAGACACCGTTCCATTTTACCACGTTTTGTTATTTTTAATTGCCGTTTGAAATATTAGTTCATTGAAATTAAGTTTTGTTGTTGAATTAATGCAGTATCTTTTGCTTTGCATCTACATACTATCTTGACCTATTTTGTTGCATATTCTTCCTGTTGTCCAATTGCGTTCAGATTTTGATGCCACAATACCTCACGGTAAACCCCATTTGTTTGGTACGCTATCAAAAAACGCCCCATTGTGAAGGTGTGAACATATCCAGCTTGTTATGCATGACTTACTTCAGTATTAATTGGACCTTTTATTAGACAAAATACATTGTCTCATTGTCTTGAATACATAAATAAACGTACAATTCTGCCATTTGATCAGTTGCTTTTCCCTAATGTCATCAGTATGAATTCATTGTTATCCTTTACCGTTACCACTATGATTTTTTTGTACATTGAATGGAAATTTAGTTGACCTACCTGTAATGTACATGTAGCAGACTGGGAATGAGCAGTCATATTTATGTTGAATGGTTAAGTTTATAGAAAACAAGTGTTTTATGTGCTGTTAGAATGTTTTATTGAATGGTTTTATGAGGATTTGTCTGGGTACATCCAGGTTGGTATATCCATACTATACATGGACTTGGTAGATACATGTCTGTGTGTGATAAATGTATATCCATGCTATACATGGACTTGGTAGATACATGTCTGCGTGTGATAAATGTATATTCATGCTATACATGGACTTGGTAGATACATGTCTGCGTGTGATAAATGTATATTCATGCTATACATGGACATGTCTTTGTTTGATACATGTATATCCATGCTATACATGGACTTGGTAGATACATGTCTGTGTGTGATACATGTATATCCATGCTATACATGGACTTGGTAGATACATGTCTTTGTGTGATACATGTATATCCATGCTATACATGGACATGTCTTTGTGTGATACATGTATATCCATGCTATACATTGACATGTCTTTGTGTGATACATGTATATCCATGCTATACATGGACTTGGTCCATATTGTCTGTGATATCTTCTAAGTATTTATAATTTGAAAGAAAATACATTTTCCTTTGTTATAATATAACAATGATAATAGTTCACATATTATGAAATGATCCATTTCACACTGGATTACCTACTCTTGCCATTTTATACACTTTTAGAGCAAAGATTATATGTACACTATTTATTCTGAGGTATTTTACTTACTCTATACTTTTATACATCAGTATTACATTTCTTAAGAAAGTGTAAGGCATATAAAATAAAACTTCACTCACACTGAGATATACTGTCATCCAAACTTTTATTTTGTTTTATGGCATATGCGTTGCAGTGGCTTGGTAAGCTTGTAGCAGTATGCGCGTACTCCTTTCAGTACATGCGCCGCTCTCCACACTCGCTTTACAGTTCTGTCATCGCTAGGCAAGATTAACCTTTGGAGCCTTTGCCACTCATGTAGGCTGGCTTGTCACTGGTGTCCTTGTGTGGAACTGTCTAATCAGCATTCTTCAATAAAATTGCTTCATGTGTTGGTTAGAGTCATGTTGTACACACTCAAATAAATAGAATGTACGTGTATATATGTGTAAGTATTATTAGAAAGAAAAAAACCTTGAGGCAGAGTTTTTGTGTTCTGTGACCCCAGTGACCTTGGTGTTGTTCATAATTTTGTACAAATTTTGGTCGCGGTGGCAGTAATGTAAAGCGAATGTATAGAGCAGCGCATGTGCTGTAAGGTGTATGCAGTATGTAACATATAAATTACTATGTGTGGTTGCTGTAAACATGGTAAAGGAAGTCTTGGTTTCCTGAACCAAATTTTGTAAAATTGTTGACTCCTGGTACCTGATAAATTAAATCACGACAGGGGTGGAAACATGGAAGTTTGTCATCATCATTAATGTACATACATTATATAACATTTCCAGGACAGTTATGAACTTTGACTTCCCAAATTAATTCATGTACATACGTATTGTCCAACTTTGTAAAAATAAATAATTACCCTTCAAAACTTATTGACAGAACTTGAACATAGAGTGTTTTAAAAGTCGAAAATTTGAAGGCTATCGCAAAATACGTGAGCTACAATGTATAAGAAGGTAGCAAAGACTTTTCAATAATTTCTGTGATGGAAGAAAAAATAACCCACAAAAATGCAAATGTGAAACAATTATATACATAGTTTACAACAATTCTAGTTCATTGTGAGCAGAAAGTACAGGAAGGATGGACTACATGTGTGCAATGGCATGTCAGTGGGAATTCGGAGCAACGTAAGGTTAAATGGAAGTCAGACGGAAGTCTCATTATGTTAAGTTCATTATGCTTGACACTTTTAATCAGCTCATTTTATTATACCCTAAGATTTATTACACTTGATCATGCTTCACAAACGCGTAAAATTAAAAAAAATAGCCATTTTTTTTCACATGTTTGACATCCATCACATAACCTTGCTTGACTGTTGCCGTGACAATATGTTAATTTAACCTATACCTTCACAGCTTTATAAAGGGTCTCTTTTTATTATCCTCATCCTAAACCGTTTAACTGAGCTGAATTGACTGACAGCTGTGTAACTGTCAGCATTTTACTTGTTTAGAATGACATAATAGATTAATGATTTGATACAATGAGAGCCGCCAGGGAGATGCCTTCAGGCAATATGCCCCTGATGAAAAACCTGGGCATTTAATTTAAATAAAAGAGAAACATTTGCTGATTTGAGCAGCCTATTGATTTCTTGCAATCTGGAAGCCCTGGTTAACACAGTGCAATACAATACATAGGTCTACATTTATACCAACCACTTCTAAATAAACTATCGGCCCCTATAGCACAGTTGGTAGATCGTCTGGTTTGGGGGTGGAAGATCCAGGGTCAATCTTGGGTTGGGTCACACCTAAGACCTTAAGAAAGAGGAAGTTTTCAGCATTAAGGGAATAGTGCAACGACTGGTTGGCCTGTATCAATATAATGGAGCGGCTTTCTTGCCTTCGGTAAATCGTCTCAGTGAGGCAGCACTAGATAAAAGAGTGATGGAAATCTGCCCTGCAATAAGGAGGCACATTACATACACTCTAAAGACCCCTTTGTCGTCATATGACTGAAAAATTGTTAAGTATGACGTTAAACCCCAAGCACTCATTCACTCACTCTAAATAACCTGGGGCCCCAACGGTTAACGATCACGTCAGCACAATGCAACGACCACGGTGCCTCTCACTAATGCAGTCACTGTGAGTTCAAGTCCAGCTCATGCTGGCTTCCTCTCCAGCCGTACAGGAGAAGGTCAGCCTGCGGATGGTCGTTGGTTTCCCTCTGGCTCTGCCCGGTTTCCTCCCACCACAATGTTGGCCACAGTCATATAAGGGAAACATTCTTGAGTACGGCGTAAAACACCAATCAGATATATAGATTTATACCAACCACTTCTAAATAAACTTGACATTAAAGTCTAAATGTAAACTTAGTGTAACTAACTTGTAACTAACAAAGGAATTGATTTTTGCAGATGTTATTATACTGTCAACATGTCGAGGTGATACATGTCAACAAGCCAGTGCTTCAACGACCTGACCTAAGTGGACCTTTTGTTACACATTATAAAACTTTTTAGTAGATAAAACACAATCCTACTTTGGGATTTAACAGATAAATGTGTACACATAGGCTTGTTTACGCAATTTTTTAAAAAAAATTTTTGGTTTGTTTTTTTTTTTTTTTCATCTTTGGTACAGTGCTGTAATATTTAATACAACAGTTGTTCACCATTGTTCACCACTTCCCCTTGTGGCCAAGAGTTAACTTATTAACTTCAGTCATTAATTTACGAGGTTGTGAGTAGTTAAAACTTACAATGAATGTACACACACACATATATATATATATACTGTAATTCTCCAACATTTTCACATGTTTGCAAGGTGTTTATTTAAGTATATTATGAGAACAGTATTCTGCATAGACAGATAGAAATTTTTTTCACTTTTTATGAAATCCTGAAATTGGTCAAACCAGCCAGTGCAGTTTTGTCTGTGAAAGCAAATGGAAAAGGTGCATAAATCTGACAGAAAGTTGCCCTTCCATCTGCGAAAACGGTTGAGGAATTAGGGTTGTCAGTGTTTGGAAAAGGGATGGGGTAGTAATTAAGGTACATGTAAATCATATGACACCAATTGAGGAATTGGTTGTGTATACGTATAGCTGCCAAAGTACAACATTTTAAGTTCTAACAGTTTTTTTGTTACCATATATTTTTGATTGAATCTAAATACATTTACCACTCGCCCCCATATACATTTACTTTTACTGAGTATATATGGTGGGCTGAGCAGTAACAGGGGCATGTATATGGTTTATAAATGTACCCATTTTGGATTCCAAAAGTTTAATCTTCTTCAATTCAAAACAAAATATTTGAAACTGGATAATTGTCTAACTTGGCTTAAATAATACTACCATGTTTAGTTTGCTTTTAGGCTAAATTTTAGGCTAAATCCTTGAGGTTTTTTTTTTGAAAATTAAACGAGGCCTGTACTTTACATTGAAGCTAAGAGCAGTTGTGAAGATTTTCTTATGCAAGGATTTGTATCCTGACAACTATTATAGTCTTTGTTCAGAATTTATTATCTGACTGAGATCTATGGCCGACAAAAGTGTGGATCAAGTTTTATCATCTGTTTTACGTGAAGGAATGCTGGCCACGATTCATTGATAACAGAGAGAGATATCGCAGCTTTGACCTAAAAGATTTAGTTTGTCTTTTATCATGAATGGTAAACAGCCAACCAGCAAAGGGCTGGCACAATGAAAACATCTGATCCTGAACTACATATAATAGCTAAGTAAAACCATCGCTAGCTGTGACTTTGACTGTGGCTGACTGGGACACCTGACTGTCACAATTTGGAGTTCATGTTACAAATTTAAAAGTGTACTATGTACATATACATGTATGATTTTTGATTTAATTACATGTGGAACATACATGTAGAGAATTCACACCTGTATTTTATAGTCTGATTTTCTGCGGTGGTGCCTTTAGCCCTATAAATGCTACAATGGGAAACCAGAATGGTCTGAATGAGGCCCCAGAGGGGTGGACACAGGGGAGTGGTGGGTGAAAGCAGGGTGGTGTGTGAGAGGGGGACTGGCGGTGTTACAAAGTGTTAAATGTAAGCAATGCAAACGTGGATGTTGTCCTGTGATTTCACACCGGGATATATTAGTGGCGTGCGGTCCCATCACTTCATCTCTTATCCTGATTAATTCAAGAGACTGAATGTCCAGGAACGCAAACCATCGGGAATAACAACAGTGCATGGCTACAGAGACACATGAGTAACATCTGCCTTCAGAGTGATTACAAATCACACTGTTTGTGAGATCATAAATGGTTTATTTGACTGAACAGTATGTTATAACATTTGAACGACTTGGTAACACGTCAGTATAGGACATGTAATTACTCCCCGTCATCGGTCTATAATTGAAACAAGCACTGTAATATTCAGTAATTTTCTTTTCCAGTTATTCTCAATCCCAACATTTATTACAGTGGTGAATAATATTTTACATTCAGTATAAAATTCTCGTCAGTAAATTCAAGCCACGATTTACAAAAAGGCACTTGTGAAGGAACAACCTATTTGTTTTTGTTTTGATAGTTGAATAAATCTCTCTGTAGCATTAACCTTCCAAAAAGCCTTTTCTATCACAAAATTCCAAGTTAATGCATTTTTTTATTCAACTTTAATCATGTATCAAGTTCAAACATTTTTTTTTATTTAAAAATTGAAAAAAAAGTCTTATATGGTTGGCCTATCATTGCAATACTTCAGTGTTTGAAATTTGTTTTTGAGTTCACTTATAAGTCATTTGAGAGTATGTAAAGAGTTCATTTGTACACAAATTTTGAATGCTTGAAAGGAAAGAAGGTGTAATATATTTCACTGCATTCTCAAGTCACCAGAATTCAGAATTAAGTGGTGTTGCATTTCTTATTCAGTAATGATTGGTTGTCTCAGTCATGCTATCATACTACACATGGTGTTATTAGTAAACATTTTCTTGACAAGTCAGGGTTCATTATTGTAAATGATCATTTGGCAAACAGCCAGTAATGTTTCAGTGTTTTCACATCATTTGAAAAACACTGACTAATACAAGTATTTTAATTTGAAAACGGTTAGTACAGTTAGAGGTCATTTGATGGCGAAAGGGAAATTACAGATACACTGAACAATTAAAAGAAAGTGTGTAATAAGATGAAAAGTGTTAGTGAATATTGCAGTTGAGTGCAGTTGAATAGTGCACTAGTTGTTTTTCTTAACTTTATAAGCTTTTATCTTCTTAACTTTTATATGTATTTACAAGTGTGCATTCAGTTTTAGACATGCAATTATAAATCACTAGACTCTCTGGCCTATACACGCAAGTACTAGTATATATGTCATTTTGCATTTGACTGGAGAAATAATACATGTAATTGAGTAAATCTGGCATATAATATGATATTATATCCCAGGGTAAATATACAAGACTTATAAGTCTTATTATTTGTGAGAGTTTTGAGCCAAATTGCTGGTCACCTTATGACTGGCTTAGTATTTGTATGATTTTATGTTTTCAGCATTTGCGTTCCGTAAAGTTCCATGTGAATTTGTACACATGGAGTAACGTTAGAGTAACGCCCATTGTCTGACTCTGGGGGTCTACTTTAGCGTGTAAACTCATCATCTATAGTAACAAGAGGATTGGGCCAGTCTGGAGATTAATTGATCTTTTGTGTAAACAATTGCTAGAACTGTTATTGCTAAAGGGTCTTAATATAGCTATGTGTTGTACAATGGTCTTAGAGTCAAGTGGCTCACCAGCCACTGACTGCCTTTGTCCTATGATTGTGTGGCACTGCCCCAATGGACCCTCCCGTAACCAGGGTAAACAACATGGCTGACTCCTGTGCAGCCAGATTGAAACATGTTTCAAGCTGCATTCAGGGGGCAACAACCTTGTTTTGGTAACTGGCACAACCCAGTCAGGCTGTGGACATAAAGTTTATCTTTGCATGAAGTGGACCCCTGCTTCTGGTTGAAGCTGGCATGTGAACGCCCTGAAGTGTTTGTTGATTAAGCCAATGTGCTTGTAAACTTCGGTGGTTATAATGTTATATGCATGAAAACACTGGTCTACACTCTGTCAGTTAAGCTGGGTGTTTGCATGGTTATTATTTTGACTGCCACTATACTCAGGTCTTCCAGTTCAGTGGCAGTATAGCCTGTCTGGATACATACAGTAGACCTACATGGCAATTTGACAAGAAAACAAAATTGTTGTGTGCTGCGGCCATTTGTTGAAAGTGAAGCCCACCTGGTATTGTCACTGGCTGGTTTTCTTGTCTTTAAGAGGTGTCCTCAGACAATGCATTTGTTGATTTGGATCATCATGGATATATGGAATGGGGTCCTCCCCCAGTAAAACAATCGCTGAGGCCCACACCAAGGTTAATTTCTCAGACCAGCCCACAGAAAGTTGCAGACTTTCTTTCTGCTCCACTACAGAAGGCAGAGTCAGGTTACGGAAGCCTTGAAGGGTGATCGTGTAGTGCTTCAAACCAGTTTGCAGTGGACAATAGTAGCGATTTTGGCAAGCAACCCGAAACCAATGACAATTCTGCTGCAGACGCCATTAGTGTGAGAACAGTGTGTTCTGAGTGTGACAACGACACAATGCCAGTGGACAATGCAGCACGAGGTATGCATTTAGGGTTGGTAAAATACATGCATGTAGTACATATGTCTTCATGATTTTCGATTGTAGGAACACTGAAAAGGGGTTTACAAACATTTTTGTCTATATATGGTCAACAGAGAAAGTCAATTATGGTTTCGAGAAATCAGGCACTGAATTAGTGGGTTACCAAGCTGGTTTTCCTTTGATATAACTTATCTACAACTACTTCGGAAAGGCAATCCCACTTCCAATATGTTATTCTGTGGTGTCATTATCATATAAGACAAAGCAGATCAAGAAGACCATGAATATACATGATGTAATAATTCACTCTTTGTGAATTGTGGGTGGGTGTATTTTGGGAAAGTCAGGGTGGCGATGAGGAGTGGGAAAGAGATTCATTTGCCATGAACAGGCCCACAAGTGTTTTTTTTCTGTGTTTCTATGTTCCTCATGCTGAACTGTGGGTTGGTGTATCTTTGGAGATTTGGGAGTGGTGATGAGGGAAGTAGTGGGAAGGAGAATCATTTGCCATAAACAGGCCCACAAGTGTGTTATTTCTGTGTTTCTATGTTCCTTATGCTGAACTGTGGATGGGCGTATCTTTGGAGATTTGGGGGTTGGGACAAGGGGAGTAGTGGGAAAGGAGAATCATTTGCCATAAACAGGCCCACAAGTGTGTTATTTCTGTGTTTCTATGTTCCTCATGCTGAACTGTGATGGGTGTATCTTTGGAGATTTGGGGGTGGTGATGAGGGATGTAGTGGGGAAGGAGAATCATTTGCCACAAACAGGCCCACAAGTGTGTTATTTCTGTGTTTCTATGTTCCTCATGCTGAACTGCGGGTGGTGTATCTTTGGAGATTTGGGGGTGGTGATGAGGGAAGTAGTGGGAAAGGAGAATCATTTGCCATAAACAGGCCACAAGTGTGTTATTTCTGTGTTCTATGTTCCTCATGCTGAACTGTGGATGGGTGTATCTTTGGAGATTTGGGGGTGGTGATGAGGGAAGTAGTGGGGAAGGAGAATCATTTGCCATAAACAGGCCCACAAGTGTGTTATTTCTGTGTTTCTATGTTCCTCATGCTGAACTGTGGATGGGTGTATCTTTGGAGATTTGGGGGTGGTGATGAGGGAAGTAGTGGAAAGGAGAATCATTTGCCCATAAACAGGCCCACAAGTGTGTTATTTCTGTGTTTCTATGTTCCTTATGCTGAACTGTGGATGGGCGTATCTTTGTAGATTTGGGGTGGTGATGAGGGAAGTAGTGGGGAAGGAGAATCATTGCCATAAACAGGCCCACAAGTGTGTTATTTCCGTGTTTCTATGTTCCTCATGCCAAACTGCGGGTGGGTGTATCTTTGGAGATTTGGGGGTGGTGATGAGGGAAGTAGTGGGTAGGAGAATCATTTGCCATAAACAGGCCGACAAGTGTGTTATTTCTGTGTTTCTATGTTCCTCATGCTGAACTGTGATGGGTGTATCTTTGGAGATTTGGGGGTGGTGATGAGGGAAGTAGTGGGAAAGGAGAATCATTTGCCATAAGCAGGCCCACAAGTGTGTTATTTCTGTGTTTCTATGTTCCTCATGCTGAATTGTGGGTGGGTGTATCTTTGGAGATTTGGGGTGGTGATGAGGGAAGTAGTGGGGAAGGAGAATCATTTGCCATAAACAGGCCCACAAGTGTGTTATTTCTGTGTTTCTATGTTCCTCATGCTGAACTGTGGATGGGTGTATCTTTGGAGATTTGGGAGTGGTGATGAGAAAGGAGAATCATTTGCCATAAACAGGCCCACAAGTGTGTTATTTCTGTGTTTCTATGTTCCTCATGCCAAACTGTGGGTGGGTGTATCTTTGGAGATTTGGGGGTGGTGATGAGGGAAGTAGTGGGAAAGGAGAATCATTTGCCATAAAGAGACCCACAAGTGTGTTATTTCTGTGTTTCTATGTTCCTCATGCTGAACTGTGGATGGGTGTATCTTTGGAGATTTGGGGTGGTGATGAGGGAAGTAGTGGGAAAGGAGAATCATTTGCCATAAGCAGGCCCACAAGTGTGTTATTTCTGTGTTTTCTATGTTCCTCATGCTGAACTGCGAGTGGTGTATCTTTGGAGATTTGGGGGTGGTGATGAGGGAAGTAGTGGGAAAGGAGAATCATTTGCCATAAAGAGACCCCACAAGTGTGTTATTTCTGTGTTTCTATGTTCCTCATGCCAAACTGTGGGTATGCCAAACTGTGGGTGGGTGTATCTTTGGAGATTTGGGGGTGGTGATGAGGGAAGTAGTGGGGAAGGAGAATCATTTGCCATAAGCAGGCCCACAAGTGTGTTATTTCTGTGTTTCTATGTTCCTTATGCTGAACTGCGAGTGGGTGTATCTTTGGAGATTTGGGGGTGGTGATGAGGGAAGTAGTGGGTAGGAGAATCATTTGCCATAAACAGGCCAACAAGTGTGTTATTTCTGTGTTTCTATGTTCCTCATGCTGAACTGTGGATGGGTGTATCTTTGGAGATTTGGGGGTGGTGATGAGGGAAGTAGTGGGAAAGGAGAATCATTTGCCATAAGCAGGCCCACAAGTGTGTTATTTCTGTGTTTCTATGTTCCTCATGCTGAACTGTGGGTGGGTGTATCTTTGGAGATTTGGGGTGGTGATGAGGAAGTAGTTGGGAAGGAGAATCATTTGCCATAAACAGGCCCACAAGTGTGTTATTTCTGTGTTTCTATGTTCCTCATGCTGAACTGTGGATGGGTGTATCTTTGGAGATTTGGGGGTGTGATGAGGGAAGTAGTGGGAAGGAGAATCATTTGCCATAAAGAGACCCACAAGTGTGTTATTTCTGTGTTTCTATGTTCCTCATGCCAAACTGTGGGTGGGTGTATCTTTGGAGATTTGGGGGTGGTGATGAGGGAAGTAGTGGGGAAGGAGAATCATTTGCCATAAACAGGCCACAAGTGTGTTATTTCTGTGTTTCTATGTTCCCCATGCTGAACTGTGGATGGGTGTATCTTTGGAGATTTGGGGGTGGTGATGAGGGAAGTAGTGGGGAAGGAGAATCATTTGCCATAAACAGGCCCACAAGTGTGTTATTTCTGTGTTTCTATGTTCCTCATGCTGAACTGTGGATGGGTGTATCTTTGGAGATTTGGGGGTGGTGATGAGGGAAGTAGTGGGAAAGGAGAATCATTTGCCATAAGCAGGCCCACAAGTGTGTTATTTCTGTGTTTCTATGTTCCTCATGCTGAATTGTGGTGGGTGTATCTTTGGAGATTTGGGTGGTGATGACGGGAAGTAGTGGGAAGGAGAATCATTTGCCATAACAGGCCCACAAGTGTGTTATTTCTGTGTTTCTATGTTCCTCATGCTGAACTGTGGATGGGTGTATCTTTGGAGATTTGGAGTGGTGATGAGAAAGGAGAATCATTTGCCATAAACAGGCCCACAAGTGTGTTATTTCTGTGTTTCTATGTTCCTCATGCCAAACTGTGGGTGGGTGTATCTTTGGAGATTTGGGGGTGGTGATGAGGGAAGTAGTGGGAAAGGAGAATCATTTGCCATAAAGAGACCCACAAGTGTGTTATTTCTGTGTTTCTATGTTCCTCATGCTGAACTGTGGATGGGTGTATCTTTGGAGATTTGGGGGTGGTTGATGAGGGAAGTAGTGGGAAAGGAGAATCATTTGCCATAAGCAGGCCCACAAGTGTGTTATTTCTGTGTTTCTATGTTCCTCATGCTGAACTGCGAGTGGGTGTATCTTTGGAGATTTGGGGGTGGTGATGAGGGAAGTAGTGGGAAAGGAGAATCATTTGCCATAAAGAGACCCACAAGTGTGTTATTTCTGTGTTTCTATGTTCCTCATGCCAAACTGTGGGTGGGTGTATCTTTGGAGATTTGGGGGTGGTGATGAGGGAAGTAGTGGGGAAGGAGAATCATTTGCCATAAGCAGGCCCACAAGTGTGTTATTTCTGTGTTTCTATGTTCCTTATGCTGGGAAGGAGAATCATTTGCCATAAACAGGCCCACAAGTGTGTTATTTCCGTGTTTCTATGTTCCTCATGCTGAACTGTGGATGGGTGTATCTTTGGAGATTTGGGGGTGGTGATGAGGGAAGTAGTGGGAAAGGAGAATCATTTGCCATAAACAGGCCCACAAGTGTGTTATTTCTGTGTTTCTATGTTCCTCATGCTGAATTGTGGGTGGGTGTATCTTTGGAGATTTGGGGGTGGTGATGAGGGAAGTAGTGGGGAAGGAGAATCATTTGCCATAAACAGGCCCACAAGTGTGTTATTTCTGTGTTTCTATGTTCCTCATGCTGAACTGTGGATGGGTGTATCTTTGGAGATTTGGGATTGGTGATGAGAAAGGAGAATCATTTGCCATAAACAGGCCCACAAGTGTGTTATTTCTGTGTTTCTATGTTCCTCATGCCAAACTGTGGGTGGGTGTATCTTTGGAGATTTGGGGGTGGTGATGAAGGAAGTAGTGGGAAAGGAGAATCATTTGCCATAAAGAGACCCACAAGTGTGTTATTTCTGTGTTTCTATGTTCCTCATGCTGAACTGTGGATGGGTGTATCTTTGGAGATTTGGGGGTGGTGATGAGGGAAGTAGTGGGAAAGGAGAATCATTTGCCATAAGCAGGCCCACAAGTGTGTTATTTCTGTGTTTCTATGTTCCTCATGCTGAACTGCGAGTGGGTGTATCTTTGGAGATTTGGGGGTGGTGATGAAGGAAGTAGTGGGTAGGAGAATCATTTGCCATAAAGAGACCCACAAGTGTGTTATTTCTGTGTTTCTATGTTCCTCATGCCAAACTGTGGGTGGGTGTATCTTTGGAGATTTGGGGGTGGTGATGAGGGAAGTAGTGGGAAAGGAGAATCATTTGCCATAAACAGGCCCACAAGTGTGTTATTTCTGTGTTTCTATGTTCCTTATGCTGAACTGCGGGTGGGTGTATCTTTGGAGATTTGGGGGTGGTGATGAGGGAAGTAGTGGGAAAGGAGAATCATTTGCCATAAACAGGCCCACAAGTGTGTTATTTCTGTGTTTCTGTGTTCCTCGTGCTGAACTGTGGATGGGTGTATCTTTGTAGATTTGGGGGTGGTGATGAGGGATGTAGTGGGAAAGGAGAATCATTGCCATAAACAGGCCCACAAGTGTGTTATTTCCGTGTTTCTATGTTCCTCGTGCTGAACTGTGGATGGGTATATCTTTGGAGATTTGGGAGTGGTGATGAGGGGAGTAGTGGGAAAGGAGAATCATTTGCCATAAACAGGCCCACAAGTGTGTTATTTCTGTGTTTCTATGTTCCTCATGCTGAATTGTGGGTGGGTGTATCTTTGGAGATTTGGGAGTGGTGATGAGGGAAGTAGTGGGGAAGGAGAATCATTTGCCATAAAGAGACCAAAAAGTGTGTTATTTCTGTGTTTCTATGTTCCTCATGCCAAACTGCGGGTGGGTGTATCTTTGGAGATTTGGGGGTGGTGATGAGGGAAGTAGTGGGGAAGGAGAATCATTTGCCATAAAGAGACCAACAAGTGTGTTATTTCTGTGTTTCTATGTTCCTCATGCCAAACTGCGGGTGGGTGTATCTTTGGAGATTTGGGGGTGGTGATGAGGGAAGTAGTGGGGAAGGAGAATCATTTGCCATAAAGAGGCCAAAAGTGTGTTATTTCTGTGTTTCTATGTTCCTCATGCCAAACTGCGGGTGGGTGTATCTTTGGAGATTTGGGGGTGGTGATGAGGGAAGTAGTGGGGAAGGAGAATCATTTGCCATAAAGAGACCAACAAGTGTGTTATTTCTGTGTTTCTATGTTCCCCATTGACATCATTTCTGAGCTATATCAGATTAACTACAGGCTGCATCCAATGCAGTATTACAGTCAGAAATTAAACAACAATTAATTCCCTTGCACTGCATTGTATTTGCAATTGCATTTACAGCTTAAAATTTGCAATATTTCTTTTATTTGTTTGATTGGTGTTTTACGCTGTACTTAAAAATATTTCACTTATACATTGGTGGCAAGCATTATAGTGAGGGGAAACAGGGCAGAGCCCTGGTAGAACTCACGAGCATCCACAGGTTGTTGTAAGACTTTTCCACATACAACGGGAGAGGAAGCCAGCATGCATGTGAGCTCTCATGATTTCATTTATGGCAGACAAGAACGTAACTAATGTCTTCAGGTGCACATGGTAATTCTTATGAACTGTGTCAAACAAATATATATAATTATAAGGTGCATCTGATGATCGGTATCGTCAGTCTATTTTTGTCCTGTATTCTATGGTAAGGTACAGTTGTACATGTAAGACATCTGGTTTGCCGTTATAGGCCCGATATAGTCTATGGTCTTCGGTTGTCTTGTATCAGCTACAACTCTTACACAGAATTTATGAACATGAATTAAGCAGTTTTATTCAAGATTCAGTGTTGTACTTTGGGATATCACCTCGTTATCCATGTGTCCCAAGGCTACAAGTTAATTCCAAACATATCATATAAATGAAGTCCATGTAGATCTTCTCTGTGTGCAGTCTGTTCACTGTATATTGAAAAGGTTGAACTGACTTTCTTGACCCCAGGTTTATTTAACTGAATTAATTGATTTGTCTTTTACAAGCCATATGTGTGATGGAGAAAGTAGTGCACTGATTAAATGGATAGGTGCCAGCATTGAAATCTTCCTGCCTTCAGTTAGATTCTGCCATTCCTCTGTCATGATCAGCAGTCTTCCTGATGGCTTATCTGAGGCATTCAAACTCTGTCTTTCTCACCTGTTGTGACGAAGTTCAGGAAAGCTTTTGTCAGTCATGCCTGTGGGACTGATCGTTTCATCAGAGTTAGGTCCTCCCATTGACAGCGGACAGTCTCGAGGTAAGCTACCAGCTTTAGATCTGGTGACAGCCGTGTTAGTGTATAGGGTCACCCAGGGCATTATTGATTACACAGAGAAAGTTATAATACCCACAGGATATTGGTGTCAGCTATTTTTAGCTCTACTTCTCTCTCTCTTTCGGTTAATCACTGTCTTTACCTTCAAACCGAACTGTTATTAACAGGAGCTCATTATATACATGTACATGTACTGTCTTCTCTCTTTGTATTGATACAATTACATGTAATTCTAAGCTTCTGTCTGGATATTATCATGATGTGTTCGCACATGTAGAAATGAATTATTTGTATGGGAGGAATGATCAATGATCAATGATCCACCTTGATGAAATTCCATGATGAGGTGGAGTGGGTGTGATGGGAGGTGGAGTGGGATGGAATGAGGAGGTGGAGTGGGATGGAATGAGGAGGTGGAGTGGACTGGGATGAGGTGGAGTGGACTGGGATGAGATGGAGTGGGGTGGGATGAAGTGGAATGAAGTGGGATGAGATGGAGTGGGGTGGGATGAGGTGGGGTGGGATGAGGTGGACTGGGGTAGGATGAGGTGGGGTGGAGTGGGATGAGGTGGAGTGGGGTGGGATGAGGTGGGGTGGGATGAGGTGGAGTGGAGTGGGATGAGGTGGAGTGGGATGAGGTGGAGTGGGGTAGGATGAGGTGGAGTGGGGTGGGATGAGGTGGATTGGAGTGGGATGAGGTGGAGTGGGGTGGGATAAAGTGGAGAGCTACATGCTTCTTAGGTCAGCTTTATCGCTGAAATTGCCTTTAATGTCTGCTGGCAGTATTGATCTTTTAATTAATTGTACCTAAGCCAGGTTTGTTTGATGTCTTTGGTATGTTTCCATCCATGCTCACATGCTCTTTCAGCTTGGACTTACATCTGCATGTAGTTGAGGTGGAGTTAATGCAGAATCACATTTCTGATTTTTGTGAACATTGGGTAAGGCTTAAAAAGGCTTATTTCTTCTGCTGTCAACTGCTTAGCCAGGTGCCAATTAAGCGTGAATATACTGTACATGAATGGATGGAGTGTCAGGTCAGGCATATGCCAGATACCATGACAGAATGGGTTGGGGTGTCTAATCTGGTGTCATCAGCATGACATTCAACTCTAGTAGCATTAGGCCCCAAGCAGACTGAGCAAACACAGAAACTGCCATCTTTAAAGTACAAAATTTAACAGGATAAAGAAAGGGATTAACAGAGGTTGTACATGTATATGTTGTATATGGTTGCTGGACAAGTTTGTGTGATGTGAAAGCAGCAGAGGTGCCTTTTATCAGCTGAGATCCTTAAGGTAGCACTCTCAGAGCTGGATGTCTCTGTATACTTTAATGTTAGTGACAGGTGAGCTATTCGCAGGGAGTCGGCCGTTGAGTTGAATGGTGTCGCAGATGGCATCAGGTTAGCACCTATGTGACACTTGCTTGAACCTAGCTTTTCAGACAAAATTGCCTTTTGTGAGAGAGCAAATCTAAAAACCCAGCCAGCCATGGGCGAGGCTGCAAGCTAGTGGGCCTGTGTACCCAAGGGTTTGTCCTCACTACGAGCTAAATTAAGTCTGCCCTTTGAGCCTGATGAAACATTCTTCTATTACCTGATTGGATATTCAAAGCGCAGAAGGGAAACAAGTATGGCATCTCTTTGAAGTGCCTGCATGGGGAAGGAGGCCTGGTGTATTGTCAAGCCTTGATGTAGTTTGAGGGATATACATGTACTGTAGCTGGTGCACAACTGTCTCATAATGACTGCTTACACCATACTGTTTACTGTAACTGTGACAACGTATGAGAGAAAAAACACACGCAAATTAAACCTGAATATGCTCTACTTTACTGGTGTTCCCCTTTGACTACACATGCTGATGTTGTTAATGAGAAGGTTCAGGCTGCTGGAATCCATTGCCAGTGTTTCTGTGATCATGGACATTGTTTATTTTATTGTCTCCTTGTTCTTTACCATGTCTATACTGATAACCATTAGATAGCAAAAAATTTATTAATAATTTTGTAACTGAGCTGTTTTGTTGAATTTTTATTTATTTTTTTTTTTATTTACTTTATATATATATTTATTTTCTGTTTTTGTTTTTATTTATTTATATATTTTTGCACTCATAGCTGCATGTGACCATCTTATGTCTAATTAGGGAATGAAGAATGCATTCATTTAACATGCTATACATGTGTAGACACATGTATGCATTTCGGGCCTAGTGGAAATGTATGAAAGTACACTGTGTAAAAAAAAGCCGGATTTATTTCTGAAAGAAAATTTTCGTCAACATTGACTCTCTCAGGTAATGAAGGTCAAGATTCCGGGGCCAATAAAGATGACAGTGTTGATGTGGGAAATGGTGGAGGAGGGGCAAAACGAGGGGGCGATGTCCGCCGAAACCAGCCTGCAAAAACAAGTGGTAAAATACCCATGGTGTACAGCTTGGCCCCCAATATGCAGCCAACATTCTATATAGGAGGGGGCAATGGTGTGGCTCTGTAAGTATTTGCAAGTATAAGGCCAATTTCTGCATGGACATACCAGACAATATTTGTATTATGGCTTGCTACTTATAATATCTTCTGGTAAAGCAGCTTTACATGTATATTTATTTATTTGTTTATTTATTTCATTGGTGTTTTGTATACTGTAGGCTTACATGTATAGCTAGATGTACAGGTAAAGTATTTGAAGCCAAATTAGGGAAGAAAACTCTGTTTCTATTCATTTTCATGTTCTATGATAATGCAATATCTGGGTGATCACCTTTAAGCAAGACTTCTGAACTTTCACCCAGTAACAGTATGGCCAATTGTGATCAGTATTTCTGCAAATAGATCAACCGGATACCCCACATATTGGTTGCACATGTTCAGTCTTTCTATGACATCATGGCATGACGATTTCTTTCACCAAGAATAAATCATCCAGATAAATGGTAAATAACGCTCACTAGTCAGCCCCAAATATATTGTGCTTGAAATTAAAATGAACAGGGGGGCCAGCTCTTCACAAACTTTATATTGGAATGATGCTGGTATTAAAATTTTAGCCTGGCTTAACTCTGATACACTTTTGAACAACTGGCTCTCTGTTTCATAATATTTAGTTATAATATTGACAACTGTGGTCTATCTTTAATGGGTTTACTCTTCTCCCTCAGAGTTGAAGGACCTCTGTGTGCAATGGGATGGAAGAGAATTCCAGACAAAAACAACGAGAACTTCAGACTACGCTGGGTCGAATGTAAAAGCAAAATCAACTACAGTGCTTTCAGAGAGGGTGAGCTATAAACTTTATGTCATGGTTGGTGATTAAATAAGGCCTGAAATGTTGTGAAGTGTTGCATGTGAACAGCTGAAGACTCTGTCAGTAGTTTCCTAGTGTCACCCATGAATCTGACTGCCATCATGCCGCATGGTCTTGTGTGCAGTGTGTAATAACACACTATTTCAATATTAAAAGGAAGTAATTATTCAACTTGTTGACTTATAAGTAGAACTATGCAGTTCATTCAGCCAGAGCATTTTCAGATGCTTGTGGAGTTCTCACTGATGAAAATTCTTCTGCTTTATGTGCAAATAGAAATTGTTTCTCGCAGTAGAAAAAAGTAATTTGTGTTATCTTGTGTTAGATTTGTCATTTTGATTTTATATCCAAGCTTTCTTCATTGTTTTTTTCTAGGTGAACAGTTAGTCAACCACATTCCAAACTGCCAATTATTGACCAATAAGCTTGGGCTGATAAATAGTCTGCAGGAGTATGAGAGGGTTACCATGACAACAAAAGGCAGACCCCCACGATTGAGGATGAACGATTTTGTTCCAGAGACTTACAGACTTGATGAAAAAAATGACAGGGAAACTTTCCTAAACACTTACAAAGGTACTCCCCGCCTACGTAAAGTTTTACAAGCATATACATGCATATATGTATACTAACACTTTTCTTATAGATTAATGGAGTCTTCCCCAAAGTTATACTGTGTCACATGTTTATTGACAATTGTGTATACATGTTATAAATGTTGATGTCTCCTGTCCGTCATCACGGAGAGATATGATACTTGTTCATATGCTCATGAGCCATGAGCTAAATGCAATAATAAACTACTATACTAAACTGGCCCAGGTACTGTACTTATAATGCATCTGATATATATTGCAAATATGAGTAAGAAGTTAAGTTATTTGAATTTTGAACTCTGAAATTTTCCAGAAAAAAAAGGGACATTTTCCAAATATATGCAATGTATGCAAAAGTAATCATGTAATTAAAGATATACATGTATGAAATATTTAGTAGATAAATCTTAAAGACTGAGATAGACCACGGATTTTCTTCATAGGTGTTATTTGTAGTTTGGCTAACAGTGCATGGTGATTGATTCTGTTGGTGTCTTTAGAGGGTGAGATCTGGATCTGTAAGCCAACGGGCCTGAACCAGGGGAAGGGCATCTACCTGATCCGAAGTAAGGAGGAGATAACTCGGGGTCTGGAGGAGCGCGACCAGGCGCAGCAGCAGAGACGCAGCAGTACTAAGCCGCTCATGTCCAGGGTCATACAGAGGTAAGCACTACTAGCTGTTGTTGTTTTAGATAGGGTCTGTCGTCCTCTGATACATAGTTTAATCACCACAGTTCATTGCTGTTGTTGATTGACATCGGTTTGACAATTTAGAGAAGGACATTATTTCTTTATAACGTACGTGCAAATTGTCATTGTAATAAAGTGACTAAGTTACTGGGTATGGTTGTACACTGTAGTAGCTCTCACTTCATGATTCGAACAACATATTTTATGTGATTTGCTTGATTTTGTATCACTTTCAGCATTCACATGACATGTACTTTGTTATGTCTGTTCTTTCTCATGTGTTGGATATTTGTGAAAAGCATGTGAGTTAATTAATCCTATTTGAAGAGTATATCAAATAGTATGGCTGCAGTTTTGTAGGAGTGGCCATATATGCCATAATCATTCAGTTGAGAAGAAAACAGACATTCTGAATGAACTAGGGTGTGACACACATGTACTTGATGTTTCAATATTTGTCCACCTCAAAGATGAAAACAAATTATGTTGATAAATTGTCAAGGTTACCGTAGACCTATCCATTTATGTACGTACGTTTGTTGGCAGGTATATTCAGCATCCATTGTTACTGGATGGCCGTAAATTTGACATCCGAGCGTACATGCTGATCGCCAGCACGGTGCCTTACCTTGTGCTCTACCACAAAGGTTATGTTCGACTGTCCTGTCACAAGTACAGCTTTGAGGATACAGATCTAACGACTCATCTTACCAATCAGGTATCAACAGGGATGCAAATTCATCTTATCCAAGTCCAAGTTTATCGTGCAGTCTTTTTGTTTCATGGTGATGTTAAAGTTTTCATTTTACATGTTTGTAAATACTTGAGTTGTGCCTTACTGTGGTTTGTTCACTAATCTGTAGTGTGTATGTAGTAGGTGGAGGAAACCATAGTCTATAGGAAAACACTATACTTTGCAAAATTTACCTTCCAACAAAAGCTTTAAGAGCTACATACCTGTAATCCCTCAAAGGCACAAACGTCTTATAAGCATTGAGCTATGGTAGCCTTGAGTGTAATACTTGGACACCAAGAGCTGATCTATGAACAATACATTGCCTGTACATTTAGTGGCTTAATTCAATTCGGACACATCTAATTGTTTTGTTCTGTTTTATGGATGAACAGAGTAATATTGTAAATCTTCATAATCAGGTTTAAAATAGGCACAAATGTCAGTGGATGGCAGCTATTTGATATACTGGCTTTACAGTTCCAGGGTAAGCTGGAAGTGCACCCTGTATAAAGTGTATGTGGAATCAAGAGTTACACTGGCAGAGCAGTACCTATAACCAAGGGTCTTCTACCAGTGTCAGCCAATTTAGTACATGTAGTTTCATTTTAGCAGCCCAGTAGTCAGCCCTTAGCCTGCCTGTAGTTTGCCTGTGGAATGCTTGTGGAACACTAAAGAATGTTACAGCTGGTAGGTCACTAGTCCCTAGGCCACTGCTGTACATGTATGTGTACAACTTACCGAGCAGATGAAAATTAGATGATTGGTAATGAATGGTAGAGACCAATTTCTGTATTTCACTTAAGGTTTAGCTTTTTTTTAGGTGACACATTTCTCTTGAGTATGACTGCTTTATCCACCTGATAGTGTCACTTTTGAGTTTTTTGTAAAGTTTGTTTCATTTCTTAGCAGAAAAAGTTAAGAATTGGTGTCAAATGTATCGTTTTAAGTTCTTATGTGCTTCTGGAAGTGCAATACTTTTACAAACCAAGCTTTAGGTGAAATACCGTACATTATACATTTAAGTGGACTAGATGTAAAAGTTTGAAAACCATTAGCTACTGTCAGCAAATCAGGCCATTCTCTGACCCTTTGTACATGAATTTGGATTCTTGAGTCTTGAAGGATTTTGGGATCGATAATCTTATGATCATTGATCTTATCTGAATGGTGTCAACAGATCCCTATACCTTATATCCTCAGTACATACAGAAGAAAGACCCACAGTACCAGGATGTTAAAGAGGACACGGCTTGGAGCATGGACAAGTTTAATGACTACATCAATGAGCATGTGATGTCAGAGAAAGGCATTGAGGAAAACTGGGTGTACAACACACTCACAGTATGTAGAACCTGTCACCAAACTTGGGCAACTTTCACAAAACTGGGGGTCTAGAATTGTCAATTAACTTACATCATATCTTGGAACATCTTCCCTGAAGCTGGCACCTATGGGTGCACATGTGGCTCTCTGGGAAAATGCTTGCAGTTAGGAGCCTAAAAGCCTAAAACTGATCACATTGTCTGAAAATATGCTTACTATAGATGTACATATGGCTTGTGAATGTAGTTATTATCAAAGGATTGCCATATGGCAATGTTATGCAAATGTTGGGGGAAAAATAAAGTCTCGTAATATTGGCAGTTTGTTTTTATCCCTATTAAATGTACCTTCTGGTGCGTCAATACAGGTCCATGTCTACATTAGACAGTGAACCCTGCAGAAAACCTTGATATTATCGCCTATAAACTTGAAAGATTATCTATTTTGAACATGATATGATTAAAGCTAGTTTTACTCTGAAGTCTTATTTTACACCTTTATGCTCACAGAAACAGATGCAGAAGATCATGGTACACTGTTTCCATGCTGTCAAACACAAGCTGCAGTGCAAGATTGGTTACTTTGATTTGTATGGACTGGACTTCATGATTGATGAAGACATGAAGGTAAGATCTCAAAGCTGCTCAGTTATGTGTACACTGTAGCTGAGAGCTTACCAGTGTTGATGGACACCAAACACCTTGTTGTGGCTTTATGCTGGCAAAAACACTTCAACATTACTTTATTTATTTATTTGATTGGTGTTTTACGCAGTACTCAAGAATATTTCACTGATAAGACGGCGGCCAGCAGAGCCCGGAGGAAACTCACGACCATCTGCAGGCTGCTGGCAGCCCAAAAGTACAACTCATTGTCCTTTAACATGAATGTGTAATATACAACAGTTTAAATAAGGTGAATGCAATGCAGTTTTCATACTCTGTAGTTTGAGAAACTGATTATATTCAGCCAAAGTCCATGATGTGGCATGGACAAAGTGTATCAGATGTTTTAGGTTTTCCATCAGTGTCTGTTATACATGTATCATTCATTGACAATATTTGATCCACAAATTAATTCACACATACATGTACATGTATATTTGTCAGACAAGTTTTGAAGCTTATGAGCTAGTCCATCAGAGCAGTGATTGTGTGTTACAGGTGTCTTTGATAGAGATCAACATTAACCCTAGTCTGGCTACAAACTGTGAGGCTTTGAGAGAAGTCATCCCTGGGGTGGTGGAGGAATCCATACGTAAGTGTCCTCACTGTTAATCAGTAGTGCCAGTTAATTCCGGTAAGTTTCCTCACTGTTAATCAGTAGTGCCAGTTAATTCCTGTAAGTTTCCTCACTGTTAATCAGTAATGCCAGTTAATTCCTGTAAGTTCCCTCACTGTTAATCAGTAATGCCAGTTAATTCCTGTAAGTTTCCTCACTGTTAATTAGTAGTGCCAGCTTAATTCCTGTATGTTCCCTCACTGTTAATCAGTAGTGCCAGCTTAATTCCTGTAAGTTTCCTCACTGTTAATCAGTAGTGCCAGCTTAATTCTTGTAAGTTTTCTCACTGTTAATTAGTTGTGCCAACTTAATTCCTGTAAGTTCCCTCACTGTTAATCAGTAGTGCCAGCTTAATTCCTGTAAGTTGCCTCACTGTTAATCTGTAGTGCCAGTTAATTCCTGTAAGTTTCCTCACTGTTAATCAGTAGTACCAGTTAATTCCTGTAAGTTTCCTCACTGTTTATCAGTAGTGCCAGTTAATTCCTGTAAGTTTCCTCACTGTTAATCAGTAGTACCAGTTAATTCCTGTAAGTTTCCTCACTGTTTATCAGTAGTGCCAGTTAATTCCTGTAAGTTTCCTCACTGTTAATCAGTAGTACCAGTTAATTCCTGTAAGTTTCCTCACTGTTTATCAGTAGTGCCAGTTAATTCCTGTAAGTTTCCTCACTGTTAATTAGTAGTGCCAGCTTAATTCCTGTAAGTTTCCTCACTGTTAATCAGTAGTGCCAGTTAATTCCTGTAAGTTTCCTCACTGTTAATCAGTAGTGCCAGCTTAATTCCTGTAAGTTTCCTCACTGTTAATCAGTAGTGCCAGCTTAATTCCTGTAAGTTTCCTCACTGTTAATCAGTAGTGCCAGTTAATTCCTGTAAGTTTCCTCACTGTTAATCAGTAGTGCCAGCTTAATTCCTGTAAGTTTCCTCACTGTTAATCAGTAGTGCCAGCTTAATTCCTGTAAGTTTCCTCACTGTTAATCAGTAGTGCCAGCTTAATTCCTGTAAGTTTCCTCACTGTTAATCAGTAGTGCCAGCTTAATTCCTGTAAGTTTCCTCACTGTTAATCAGTAGTGCCAGCTTAATTCCTGTAAGTTTCCTCACTGTTAATCAGTAGTGCCAGCTTAATTCCTGTAAGTTCCCTCACTGTTAATCAGTAGTGCCAGCTTAATTCCTGTAAGTTTCCTCACTGTTAATCAGTAGTGCCAGCTTAATTCTTGTAAGTTCCCTCACTGTTAATCAGTAGTGCCAGCTTAATTCCTGTAAGTTTCCTCACTGTTAATCAGTAGTGCCAGCTTAATTCCTGTAAGTTTCCTCACTGTTCATCAGTAGTGCCAGCTTAATTCCTGTAAGTTTCCTCACTGTTAATCAGTAGTGCCAGCTTAATTCCTGTAAGTTCCCTCACTGTTAATCAGTAGTGCCAGTTAATTCCTGTAAGTTTCCTCACTGTTAATCAGTAGTGCCAGCTTAATTCCTGTAAGTTTCCTCACTGTTAATCAGTAGTGCCAGTTAATTCCTGTAAGTTTCTTCACTGTTAATCAGTAGTGCCAGCTTAATTCCTGTAAGTTTCCTCACTGTTAATCAGTAGTACCAGTTAATTCCTGTAAGTTTCCTCGCTGTTAATCAGTAGTACCAGTTTAATTCCTGTTGACTTTCTTGTGATAGGCCTCTATCAATAAAATGACTGAATAATTACATGTTGGGTTATACATGCCATACGGTCTCAGTCAGGGGGATGATCACATGTTTTGATGTGGGATGAAAATTATCTTCAGCATTCAGAGGGTAGTACCAGGTAAATCCAAGCAAGATTTGAAATCTTGATGGCTGAGCTCTGGGCTTGTCAGTATATTGTGAGTAATTCTAAATAATGGAGGAATCTTCTTGGCATCATGATTGATGGCATTATTAATTTATGTGTGTCGATGGTTGTTTTCTGGTCAGAACATAGAGCTTTTATGCTTATTTCGAATACAACAACAACAGTGCATTATCCAAATTTCTTGTCAGGGATGGACGTAATAGATCAGTGGGATTGGTGAAGCATTTGCAATGTACATGTAGTTTATTGTACAACATTGCACCAATCCCAATCCCAATTGTACATCATGTGTTTGGATCAATCAAGTGAATGGTATTGTCTATATACTTAATATAGTTTTTTAAAGGTATTAAATGGCGCATCTCTAGTCGAGAGACCTGAAAAGTTAAACATTTGTAAAATGTAAATATGAAGGTAGGTTGACAACTCCATGCTGCCTTCCTCTTCTGCCATATGTGGGAAGGTCTGCCAGCAGCCTGCAGATGGTCGTGCAAACATGCACGACTTGACCTCGTGCAAACATGAACGACCCCCCCCCCCTCCCCCCCATCATAGTACGACGTAAACATTAATCAGTTAAAATAAATAAATCTCATGGTATTTCCGTCACCTTAATGATTGATTTTGACTCGCCATACAGATCTGACGGTGGAGTGCTTTGAGAAGAGCCGTAGGCACCAAACCTTATTACCTCTAAAAAGTCTACAGAACATGGTAATCCTTCACTGTGGAACGCGTCTGGGTGCTGTGAAGTCACGGACTACACGTAGTGTCTCACCCGGGAAGGAAACAACTTCCGAACGTTCCAAAGCCCTATCCAAGTCCCATCAATCAAACCAGTCCAATAAGCAGTACTCGCCCTCATCCACCTCCTTTGCTAAGGACTCTCCGAGCTTTGGAAACAATGGTGCTTCGCTATTAGGAATAAAGAAATCCTCAAGTGTGCCGTCTGCTGTCTGTAACTCTGTCCCACCTCAGCAGCCATCTGCAAGAAAAGCCTCAAACAGTGACTCAATAAAACTGAAGATGACACATGGAAACACAGCAGACAAAACTGATAAAACTAAAGATACTTCAGAACATTCAGACAGAGGCAATTAATTAAGTGTGGTATGAGCAATTCATCCTGGAGCAGTTGATGTTTCCCAACAGCAATTGAAACTCCTTATGATGAACAACTGACTGTGGAGCAACTGATACTCCCTGTGTTGAACAACTGACTGTGGAGCAACTGATACTCCCTGTGTTGAACAACTAACTGTGGAGCAACTGATACTCCCTGTGTTGAACAACTGACTGTGGAGCAACTGATACTCCCTGTGTTGAACAACTGACTGTGGAGCAACTGATACTCCCTGTGTTGAACAACTGACTGTGGAGCAACTGATACTCCCTGTGTTGAACAACTGACTGTGGAGCAACTGATACTCCCTGTGTTGAACAACTGACTGTGGAGCAGTTCATACTCTCTGACACAAGAGTGATTGAAACTCTTGAGGATAAAGAATTGACTGTGGAGCAGTTCATACTCCCTGTGTTGAACAGCTGACTGTGGAGTAGTTGATGCTCCCTGACACAAGAGTGATTGAAACTCCTGAGGATAAAGAAATGACTGTGAAGCAGTTCATACTGTCTGTAACTCTGTCCCACCTCAGCAGCCATCTGCAAGAAAAGCCTCAAACAGTGACTCAATAAAACTGAAGATGACACATGGAAACACAGCAGACAAAACTGATAAAACTAAAGATACTTCAGAACATTCAGACAGAGGCAATTAATTAAGTGTGGTATGAGCAATTCATCCTGGAGCAGTTGATGTTTCCCAACAGCAATTGAAACTCCTTATGATGAACAACTGACTGTGGAGCAACTGATACTCCCTGTGTTGAACAACTGACTGTGGAGCAACTGATACTCCCTGTGTTGAACAACTGACTGTGGAGCAACTGATACTCCCTGTGTTGAACAACTGACTGTGTTGAACAACTGACTGTGGAGCAACTGATACTCCCTGTGTTGAACAACTGACTGTGGAGCAGTTCATACTCTCTGACACAAGAGTGATTAAAACTCTTGAGGATAAAGAACTGACTGTGGAGCAGTTCATACTCCCTGTGTTGAACAGCTGACTGTGGAGTAGTTGATGCTCCCTGACACAAGAGTGATTGAAACTCCTGAGGATAAAGAAATGACTGTGGAGCAGTTCATACTCCATGTGTTGAACAAAAGACTGTGGAGTAGTTGATACTCCTTGTGTTGAACAACAGACTGTGGAGCAATTGGTACTCCCTGACCCAAGAGTGATTGGAATTCCTCAGGATGAACAACTGACTGTGGAGCAGAACGATGAGCCACTCACCCTGGAGCAGATAATGCCCTCTGTGCTGACCCACTCTGCCATGACAAAGGGTACTGTAGCTACAGGATACCATATTCTCGTGAATTTTTCAAGCTACGTGAATTTTAAAGACCGTCTCATTTGTATACCTTCTGAGAATTGCATGTTTGCATGATTTCAGTGATATTCAGGATGTTCCTGCTATATTCAGGATATTCCTGCTATATTCAGGGTATTCCTGCTATATTCAGGATATTCCTGCTATATTCAGGATATTCCTGCTATATTCAGGGTATTCCTGCTATATTCAGGATATTCCTGCTATATTCAGGATATTCCTGCTATATTCAGGATATTCCTGCTATATTCAGGGTATTCCTGCTATATTCAGGATATTCCTGCTATATTCCTGCTATATTCAGGATATTCCTGCTGCAGATGTTAATGACACGCACACATGGGACTCACATGTAGGACCAGTATCATCTGTCTGCACCACATCATTTAATTTTCTGCCACAGGTCTCAGCTCATATTGGGGTGGGTGGTTTAATAAGGCACCTATTTAAAAGTGATAATAACATGTAGGTGGTTATCTTAGGCACCTACTTCACTGTGGTATAACAATTGGTTGGTTACATACATGTACCTCACCTGCTTAGCAGTGGTATATAACATGGTTGACTAGGGTACCTACAGGTACCTAATTGTGATATAACATATGGGTGGCTAAGGCACCCACGTAATCTGGATATAACATGTGGGTGATTAGCTAACCTACTTAACAGTGATATAACATTAAAATATACTTAAGACTGCACACCTTGTCATTGTCATACTCTACACAGCTAACTGTGTGCGTTGCGGGAACAGTGCAGACTTCAGTAATCAGTGTCCATGAGTCTTTTCAGCCCTGCATGGTTACAGCTGTGTGGCGGCGCTGTCTACGTGACATCTCCTCAGTCTCAGGGTTGTACAACATAGCTGACCAGATTGGTTTTGCACTACAAATAAATGGTCATGTACTAATGGTACATGGTTAGCCATGTAGGAAAGGTGTGCATTTGGGACATGTGTCACCTGTCATGACTTTACATATCTCACATTCCATTGTCTCAGGTATTACTAAACTGAAATCATACCAGCTATCAGGTATCTGCTATAGCTGAGAGTTGTATTAACAATTGTTCAACATTCTGGTCATTTTCAGTCTGTGATACATCATTGTTATTGTTCTCGCCTATCAAACAGGTGTTAAGTATCTGTCAAATAAATAAATAAATAAATAATAAACAAGTTATTATACAAATGTATGATGTAATGGGATGTTTTTATTTTAAAGCATACATATGAAAATAAAAACAACATAAACTAATGGTTTACATATGTCTGCACCAGTGTTGTATATTTTTATTTGTTTCGTTCTTGCTGTACAGATTTCTTTTCTCTCTTTCTTTTCCTTTAATGTGATATACCAGTAAACAGTGGAATATTATACATGATTGACTAGTAATGCTGCTGTAATTCTTCAACCTTTTCATAGGTGTCCAAAGTTTTTTTTTTCAAGCATATTATTCTTTGTACACTGTTTATAAAATCATATTTTTTGAAGCCCTGAAATTGGTAAATTCCACCAGTGTAGCTTTGTCTCAAATATTAAACGATTAATGTGCACTAAATGCACTGAAAATTGGTCTTTTATATGCGAAACATTTGAGGAATTAGAGTGGTAGTAAACATGTATGTACTGTGCACAGGCTAACTGTACATTGGTGAGAAACATTAATAATTGGTGAGAAACATTAATAATTGGAGAGAAACGTTACTAATTGGTGTTATAGTTAAAGAAGGTTACTTGATCAGGTGTTCAAACTAGGAGGCTTATTACTCCAACACTGAAGTGAATTTGGCGCCAAAATTTGCATTTGGAGATCCATTTTGATGCTTGTGCGATCATTTTGACCTCACAAAGTCTATAACATCATGATGTGGTTGCAATATACTGCCAAACTGCAAAGTAGAGTAAAGCCATACTGCAATCATTTTATTCATTTTCCTGATGCACAATGATCTCAAACAAAATGGGGCGTAGTCATAGTGAGTGTACAGGCCCAATGTAACTTTCCATGTACCTATTTATTGTCTTCTGATCCTAGTCATTGATGACACTGGATATAAACATGACTTGTACCGGTATTTAACAAAGCAACATGCATTTGCCATGTAAGTGGACAAGACACAAACAAAGCAGCAAACCAGTCCTAGACAATCATGACTTAAACGCTCAATCTGTACAATAGCTGACACTATAATTCTCACAAGCTTGCAAGACTCTAGCATTGTACAAAACAGCAAGCCAGCTCTACATACAGAAGGCTCAATCAGGACAATACTGCAGCAATGTACAAAACAGCAAACTAACCCTAAACTGCCATGAGCCATAGTGTCAATCAGTAGAATAGCTGACACTATAGTTATCACAAACTTGGATACTAGGACTCTAGCAATGTACAAAACAGCAAACTAACCCTAAACTGCCATGAGCCATAGTGTCAATCAGTAGAATAGCTGACACTATAGTTATCACAAACTTGGATACGAGGACTCTAGCAATGTGCAAAACAGCAAACTGGTCCAAGATCATCCTGAGGCAAAAGGTCAGTCAGTGTAATACATGTAGATGGCACTCAGTTTATCAAAACAGGGCTCAGTTTCACAAAGTAGTGTACCACATCTTTTTATTGTACATTTGTCGTATGATATTTTGTACATCACTCTTACCGAAACATTGTCAAATCTGCGATTATCGTACATGAACAACATCTTTGTGAAACTGGGCCCAGGACTATAGCATTGTACAAAACAGCACACCAGTCCTAGACCATCATGAGCCATGAGGTCAGTCAGTAGCATAGGTGACACTCAGGTTATCACAAACTTGGACATAAAACTTTTCATTGAATGGGACTCTATACTGAAACGGGCCAACAGATGTTGTTATAGATGCATGTGGTTGGTGAGATGTTCAGGTGTCGTGAGATCATTGGAATCCTCACAGTGTACAGCGTTCTGAACACATGCATATGTTCACTTACATGTTCATTAATTGTCAGATAAAACATTATTGTCTCAAGACCCTACAGGCATGTGCACTGTACATGTGTGGATGTAGTACATGGGAAACAGTGTCAGAGAGTGTTTTGCTATATCAGGCTAGTTCAGAGGCAATATTTCTTCATACATTAAATTTAGTATTAAATTTGCAATGTGTATATGCACACACAGCCAGCCTCTTGCCATACTGCTCAGGTGTTATCTGACTGTGATGATACTTTTTTTTTTTAAAATCAATAATTATTGTTTCATACATTCCATTATCATTACAACTGTCTAAATGTAAGTTCATTTCCAAGCTTTGCCTGACAAGATCTGAATTATATTATACTGTACCAGTACAGGTGGCACATGCAATTAAATCTTACATGATTGTACATTAGATTGTTGGATGGTCATGATGATGGCAATGCAGTGTTTTCATTGGGTGACCTTGCATTAACTTTGGTGTAGAACAGGATTCCTGTGCAGAGTTTTCATTGGGTGACCTACATGTATGCTGTACAGTACAAGAACACTGGTGAAGAACATGTTCCCTGTGTAATGTTTCCAGTGGGTAAGATACACGAACATTGGTGTAGAACATCTTAATCTCATTGTAGAGTTTTCCGTGGGTGACTCATACAAATATTCATGGAGAACAGATTCCTGGGCAATGTTTTCCTTAGATGACATTCATTTACATTCAGGTGTAACTTTGGTTGTACAAATGCACATGGACATTGGTGCAGAACAGGTTTCCTGTTAATCCTCTTAATAGATGATTGGTTAACATACAACATGAATATGAACATTGTTGTAACTTTGGTTGACATACAACATGTACATGAACATTGTTGTAGCTTTGGTTGACATGCAACATGCACATGAACATGGGTGTAACTTTGGTTGACATACAACATGTACATGAACATTGTTGTAACTTTGGTTGACATACAACATGTACATGTTTATTGGTGTAGCTTTGGTTGACATACAACATGTACATGTACATGAACATTGGTGTAGCTTTGGTTGACATACAACATGTACATGAACATTGTTGTAGCTTTGGTTGACATACAACATGTACATGAACATTATTGTAGCTTTGGTTGACATACAACATGTACATGAACATTATTGTAGCTTTGGTTGACATACAACATGTACATGAACATTATTGTAGCTTTGGTTGACATACAACATGTACATGAACATTATTGTAGCTTTGGTTGACATACAACATGTACATGAACATAATTGTAGCTTTGGTTGACATACAACATGTACATGAACATTGTTGTAACTTTGGTTGACATACAACATGTACATGAACATTGTTGTAACTTTGGTTGACATACAACATGTACATGAACATTGTTGTAGCTTTGGTTGACATACAACATGCACATGAACATTGTTGTAACTTTGGTTGACATACAACATGTACATGAACATTATTGTAGCTTTGGTTGACATACAACATGTACATGAACATGAGCATTGGTGTAGCTTTGGTTGACATACAACATGTACATGAACATTGTTGTAGCTTTGGTTGACATACAACATGTACATGAACGTTGTTGTAGCTTTGGTTGACATACAACATGCACATGAACATTGGTGTAGCTTTGGTTGACATACGACATGTACATGAACATTATTGTAGCTTTGGTTGACATACAACATGTACATGAACATTATTGTAACTTTGGTTAACATACAACATGAACATGTTTATTGTTGTAGCTTTGGTTGACATACAACATGTACATGAACATTGTTGTAACTTTGGTTAACATACAACATGAACATGTTTATTGTTGTAGCTTTGGTTGACATACAACATGTACATGAACGTTAGTGGTTAGTGCGATAGTGCAGTGTAATGACCCACCATAATGCTGGTCGCCGTCATATAAGTGAAATATTCTTGAGTACGGGGTAAAACACCAATTAAAGAAATAAATAAATGAACATTAGTGAAGCTTTGGTTACATGTACATGAACATTATTGTACGACAGGTTTCTTGTGCATCTTCTTGATGTATAAAACAGGTTTTCTGTACATAAGTATTAGACACACTGCTTTGCTGGGTGGAATGGGGATTGGTAAATCCTATGGTTTATATGAACATATCTATGGTACTAAGTTAGCAGATCTGGGGAGAGCTCATGTTGGGACCAGGGTGCCTTTGTTGGTTTGTACAACCACAACAGCTTTTTAAAAAAATGAATATCCATTAATTCCAGTCCATTCCAGTTCCTGCAACTGTTGATTCTGATCCTGTAACTATTGATTCTGATCCATCTGTATTGATTTCAAACAACAGGATACAAGTTCTGTGTACGTACACATGGATTTGTGTATGGAGGTGCAGCTTAATATCACAGAGACACATAGCTCTGAGGTTATGGTATATGCTACAATTCACATATGATACATTTAAAGGGTTTGGATTTATTTTATTTTCAGCATTTTCACATAATATGTGTAGCATAGGTATGTTGCAGGCCGTATGTTATATATTTAGAAATAAAATGGCATAATGTGCAGGTGTTCAAGGTTAAAGATACCGTATTTGTTAATTGCAGTATGTTGATTGAATTTAGTGCGGTGTGATCAAGAGACTGAGCCGGAACTAGGGGATGGCATCTAGCCGGGGAGGTGTGGGTGTGATGTCCCAGGTGTTAGCTTGTGATATACATATATATGTAATAATGGTGTACAGGGTATCCATGATGTGCTGAAAAATGATCATTCATCCACATATAGTTACTTTGACTGTGATCCAATAAACTAAGTTTAAACCACTGACAATTAAATGCCTGTTCATTTTTCTGATTGTTTATTTGATCATTGTTTAACGCCATACTTGAGAGCCTTTCAGTTATGTAGGATGGACATCCTTTTGATTTATGTGAGAGGAAACAGAAATGCCTGAGGTAAACCACCAATTTTTGGTGCCAAAACACAATTTTTTGTAATGTGGTTTCCAAGGCCTTGTGAACAGCCATATCACAACAAAGAGTCATTAGGTGAGTGTACATTGTGGCAAGTCCATGCCACCAAAGTGCTGTTGCCACTGATGCATCATGCTGAAGACACCAGACATGACACTCCACCCGGCTAAATCATACTGATACCGGGCTAACCTGTCTTATTTCCTTGCCCTAACCTACAAGTGCTGAGCACCAAGCGAGGTAGCAACAGGTGCCATTTTTAAAGTTTTTGGTATGACTCAAGTTTGATCTCACTTTGAACCAGATGCTTTAACTATTAGGCCACCGAAGCAGTTCACAAAACCTTCAGAACGTTACTGGCATGTACCTCTGGTTAATTACTATGGTACTTGTAATGTAATGTTGAGAACTGTACGTGTACAAGCAGGCACTCATCTTCATGTACAGACTACTATTGTTGTCATTACACATGTCAAAAGGAAGTTTATCTATAATCTCATATATGTTGTTACACATGTACATTTAAAGATATGAAAGACTTACAGCGCAGAAAGTAAAACCAGAGCAGCGACGACAGCGTGATAGCTAAGCAAAGTCCTAATTAGCCTAATCCTAATTAATCCTAATCTCTCTATTTAGACAGAATTGAAGTATCCATACACTACATGTATATCTATACACTTACAGGTTTCCAGTCTGTTCCAAGCATTCTCAACTTTTACTAGGTTTCTAAGCTATTCCAAGGTTTCCCCGAGTGTATTTATACTATACCAAGCGATAAATATAGGTTTTTTATTTCTTTCTTGCTTTATCACTGGAATATTTAGTAAAAATACTAAGGTTTCTGTTCAACCCCATAATCATTATACTAGACCAATAATATGCAAGACCAATTTCCAAAACAACTTTCAACCAAAACCATTGAAGAACTAATGCTTTCCACAGGAAATTTTTAAAAATTTTACAGAAAGGTTTTGCTTTAAACATATGACACGCGGGTAACATAATTAAAATTTCACAAGGTGAAGGTAATTACAGCGTATGTACATGCTCCAGACATTCAAACATCTTTGGAACACACCCACGGATATCCCAAGGAACCCAAATTTTCAACTAAAATTTGGAAGGCATAAGTAAACATTTTAAGCAAGTCCATGTGTACTACAACTTTACACAAAACTAAATGAATGACAAAGGCCATTGTATGAATAGTCAGGCATCACTATTTTATTGTGAGTACTTCAAAATCACAACTGCAGCATTCATCACATCTATATTACAAACCCTGTACAATTACTGTGGACTTACTCCTTAATATTACAAGTACTATATCACAAATGTAATATATATATTACAAATTCTGCACAATGACTCAGGATTACCTTCTTATTACAAACAATGGTACATCACAAATGTAATGTACTAAAAGCATACTTTACATGTTCATGTATATTTATGATCCTGCACAATGACTCAGGATTCACTCTGCATTACAAGTTCCGGTCAAATGAAGTGTACAATAAGTCACACTTTACACATATATTACACACTTAGGCCGGATTAACTCTTTATTACATACAAACACCTTTGTACAATCTTAATCACAATTATTTTGTACATGTACATGATATGGTGAAGAAATATCCAGTGAACAATGTACAAAGCTGACATATCCAGTGAACAATGTACAAAGCTGAAATATCCAGTGAACAATGTACAAAGCTGACATATCCAGTGAACAATGTACAAAGCTGAATTCTCCGAGAGCAGAATCAATCCAGCTAGGTTTTACTGTCTATTTCCAGTGTGTTGATTTTTCACACAATGAATATGGACTAAAACCTAATGGAATGAACAGTTGGTAACTCGCCATTACCCCAGGGGTTTTCAGCAGATATTTTGGCAAGTCTTCATAGAAATGATCCTGCCAAAAGCCATACCTACCTAACACACTGACATGCACTTGCATCACTGGGTGTACATCACCTTGTGGTGTTAAAACCCTGACCAAATCACTCAAAGTCTTCTGATATCATCATGCCCTGGGATCATGAAGCAATAGTCTTATATCTATGTCAAAATTTCAAATTACTTTAAAATTGTTATTTCTTATGTAACAAAGTTAAAATATTGCTTGAATATAACGAAAGTTCTGGGTCGTTTCATGATCCCGCGGCCAGAGGGTTCGACTTAGACTATACATGTACATGTTTAACAACATCTGAGCAGAAAACAAAATACACATGCTGAGAGCACCAGTGGAAGTCATCAAGACATATTCAACACAGATCAAAATAATGACTACAATAATATTTCATATACAAGGAGTCTGAAGGTAAATGTTGAGCTTGAGCTTTCAGTTATATACATGTATGACTAACTATTGCCACAAACCCAATGCCTCCTATATAGTTGTTTCCAGTATCCCACATCTTTACTGTACATGTATGTCCCCTAAGTCCTCAACAAACTTGACCAGCATAACTTTAAATCCAAATTGTGAAGATAATCCATAAGATTTTGAAGACTAAAGCACCCTGCTGAATTAGAAGCAGCTATGGACTTCACAAACGTATAAAATAAACTGTTCACTTTAGAGAACATTTCATGTTATATGCCTACATATGCACTATGTCTGTGGTGGAATCTGTTCAGGATTTAGGGTAGCATTCTGGAATTACCAGTAAAAGCAGACACAATACAATCATGGAGGACAGAGACAACGAGGACTGCCAAAAAGATCTTTACTTTCTTCATCTTTCTTTTGATCTGTTGTAGAAGTAGGAGTAAAGATAAGAATCATGTCGGTACCTGTTCTTTTGGCCATAACATAAATGGCTACATTATTGGCCAAACTGACATGGATATGGTTTATCCCTTGGAAAGGCATGTGTTTGTATTTTGGTGCCAACGAAAATTTCAATCATTAAATTTCGTATGTTCCTTTCCCTTATCTCAGCTGAAATTTGTTGTACAGTATCCATAATTTAAGTTTTCAAGCAATATTTTGACCTTGTTGTATAGGAAATAACTATTTTAAAATGATTTGAAATTTTGACTTTATTATTCGCTTTGTGATCTTGGGGCTTGGTCTACGTGTATTAGGCACCATGTAAAAAGCCTTTGTTGTTCTCAAGCAGGCTGTTTAAATGTCCCAGCTTTTCCAGTTTCTTCAGCCTAGTCAACAATAAAGAATATTATTTTCCAGTCCTTGTAGCATGGTCAATGTGAAAGTTATTGCATCACACATATCTATTTGGACATCAGACCTGTTTGGATTTTGGTATGCCTTCTCCTTAATTGTAACCGCTAGTCATAATATCTCCACACTTCTCCTCATAACATCTTTCAAGAAATCGGGACCAGTTACCACTTCTGACATCATCAGTCAGTATAAGTACATGTAACTTGAGCGCGGCTTGGTTCTGCAGCAGGCTGTGCTCACTTCCACACCTTAACCACCCCATCTCTGGACGCTGAGATGACAAAGCACTGTGTAGCCTGGCAAACGCCAACATCGCTGATTGTGTCATGGTGGCCCAAGGCCGGGGCATCAGGCGCGCGGCGTGGAATGTCATCATTACCAGCGTTTTTCTTGGTGTAAAATTCCTGGATAACCTCTGTGCCATCAATGACCTTCATTCTACAACACAGTCACATAAATACTTCAGTTTCCCATCAATCATAAAGTTCTAATCATTAATCCCACCCTCAATAAAACCAATCATATCAGAAATAAATGCAGAAATGTGAAAAGACAATTGCTGTTTAAGAGAAAGAAAAGGGTTAACAAAGTGAAACCTGCCATGAACACCTGTGTACTACGTGAAGCTAGTACATGTATGCCAGGTAATTTCAATCAGGCGGACGAAAGGTCGAAGGTAAAACTGTCTGCACCTTTAACAGTTAACAGCTTACCGCTGCCTTGTCACATGTAACGTAGATCTGATTATGTAGTTTTGTCATTCATGGGCTGCTTGCACAAAAGGATCATAAGTTTAAGTTGATTTTACATGACTACGATCATGATCGCAGACCTTAAAATCAATACAATTTTGCCCCAAAGGATTGTAAGCTATGATAGTCGTAACTTACAATCAAAAATTACATCACAATTAACGATCAGTACAAATACACTTTACTTGCTTTAGATATCTTTAAATGAACTGTTAGTAATTGTCTAGTCCCTCATTGCAAAGTTGTGCAATTTATTTCTCTCAAGATGTTACGAAAAGTTTTCACAAGTTGCTACATAGCTGCTAAATTATTATGATGTAGAACTCTTTTGAAAATGAAGGAAAGAACAAGTGACTAACTGGTACATTTTCCATCTACACAGACCCCCACCATTCAGATTTGTCTCACATTATAATGTGCATCAGTCAGAGCTACCAATGAAACAGTTACAGGTGACATAGTCAGTGGCTCACATGGTTTCTGTTAAAGCTATATGACACAGAGCTGAATTTGAAAAAAGAGATGCATGTGCAAGAAGCAGAACCAACAGTCACACAACATCAGCCTCATGTCTATCACTTTCCACTTCCTGGTAAGGACTCACCTGTACTTGATGTCCGTTTGACTGCTGGTATCACAGGCTGCCCCTGCCATAACAAAGCTATTTTGAGGTGTAGTCAGATCCCAGAACCTCACCCTCATATCTGTCCCCCCAGTGAGCAAAAACACATTGCTATCTGTGTGACCCACATGCATGCCTTGTGTGGAATGGTTACTCATCTACAAAAGACAATGTACATACTTTGTATAGAATCTATATACTCATCTGATATGCACACCATGTATGGAATGAATAATGATCTGAAATAGACAATGTGCATACCTTGTGTGGAATTGTTACTCATCTGAAATAGACAATGTGCATACCTTGTGTGGAATTGTTACTCATCTGAAATAGACAATGTGCATACCTTGTGTGGAATTGTTACTCATCTGAAATAGACAATGTGCATACCTTGTGTGGAATTGTTACTCATCTGAAATAGACAATGTGCATACCTTGTGTGGAATTGTTACTCATCTGAAATAGACAATGGCAGTTCCCTATTAAATGGAAATGGTTAAATGAATCGACTGCAAAAGAAAATATCTGCATACCCTAAACAGTTTCATCTGTAACAGGAAATATGTATGCCCTATATGGACTGGTTAGGCTGGTCCACATTCGGCCTCTGTCCCAAATGCATACCTCAGTGTTACCTTCATGTTAGTATTTTGTGGGATACTCACCTGTGTTTGGGAGAGGGCAGGGGCACTGCTAGCCCACAATGTTTTCTGCCTGGCCCCTGTCTCCATGTCCCAAATGGACACCTCATTGTTTCCCTGGACAGAGGAGATGACCCAGGACTGTTCTCGAGGGTGGATTGCCACACGCCTAACCCATGCATCTGGAGACACAACCAAACAATCCATGCTTGTCAATGGCACAAAACACACGAGGGCAAATGTCCATCAAAATTGGTATATTACTTTAGCAGGGTTTCTTCTTGTCATCAAACGAAATATAGAATATAAGGTAATTTTTTCTCTGAAATGCGGGACAAAGTATCAAAATTTATCAAAAATGGAGAACAAATATAGGACAGATGTATTAGTAGATTTGTGAGGTGTAGTGTCAGGTAAATCGCTAGGCTGTCCCATCAGCGAACTGCAGTAGAGAATGTCTCATCACTAAGGGCGCAGGTAGATTTGTGAAGTGAGTTTATCAGATAGTGAAAATCAAAGTGTGAGGTAAATTGCTAGGCTGTCCAATCAGTGAGCTGTAGTAGAGGATGTCTCATCACTAAGGGTACAGGTAGATTTGTGAAGTGAGTTTATCAGATACATGTAGTGTCCGGTAAATCCTTAGGCTGTCCCATCAGTGAAAATTGTTCATCACTAAGGGTACAGGTAGATTTGTGAGGTGAGTTTATTAGGGAGTGTCAGGTAAATCGCTACGCGGTCCCATCCATGAGCTGTAGTAGAGGATGTCTCATCACTGAGGGTACAGGTAGATTTGTGAGGTGAGTTTATTAGGGAGTGTCAGGTAAATCGCTACGCGGTCCCATCCATGAGCTGTAGTAGTGGATGTCTCATCACTGAGGGTACAGGTAGATTTGTGAAGCGAGTTTATTAGGGAGTGTCAGGTAAATCGCTAGGCGGTCCCATCCATGAGCTGTAGTAGAGGATGTCTCATCACTGAGGGTACAGGTAGATTTGTGAAGCGAGTTTATTAGGGAGTGTCAGGTAAATCGCTAGGCTGTCCCATCCATGACCTGTTGTAGAGGATGTCTCATCACTAAGGGCACAGGTAAATTTGTGAGGTGAGTTTATAAGGGAGTGTCAGATAAACCGTTAGGCTGTCGCATCATTAGTAGAGGATGTCTCATCATTGAGGGTACAGGTAAATCGCTAGGCGGTCCCATCCATGAGCTGTAGTAGAGGATGTCTTATCACTAAGGGCACAGGTAGATTTGTGAAGTGAGTTTATTAAGTGTCAGATAAACCGTTAGGCTGTCGCATCAGTAGTAGAGGATGTCTCATCATTAAGGGTACAGGTAGATTTGTGAAGTGAGTTTATTAGGGAGTGTCAGGTAAATTGCTGGGCTGTCCCATTCATGAGCTGTAGTAGAGGATGTCTTACCACTAATGGTACAGGTAGATTTGTGAAGTGAGTTTATTAGGGAGTGTCAGGTAAATCGCTACGCTGTCCCATCCATCCATGACCTATAGTAGAGGAAGTCTCATCACTAAGGGCACAGGTAGATTTGTGAAGTGAGTTTATAAGGGAGTGTCAGATAAACAGTTAGGCTGTTGCATCAGTAGTAGAGGATGTCTCATCACTAAGGGTACAGGTAGATTTGTGAGGTGAGTTTATCAGAGAGTGTCAGGTAAATCCTTAGGCTATCCTGTGAGTGAGCTGTAGCAGAGGTTGGATGAACAGTGGTGGGTGTGACGCCCATATTGATCCTGCCCATATCCTGTCAGCATGACGGCACTTTACTCGCTACTCCTGCTAACGGACGGCCACCATTGTTAAGACAGAAAACCACATCATAAGCAAATTACACCAAGTGTTTGCTCAAATGGGCCATAACAAAACAGGCTGCCCTGCTTGCCAGACACAATGCTGCGCCAGTGAAATAGCTGTACACACCCTGTCACCATGACAACAGCCAGCGACTGCAATCTGGGGGGCAGGTGAGATGCGAGTCAGTATCTGTCGCGCGACGGCGCACTTTCCATCCCTGATTCAAAGCCAGTTGTAAAATTATGCTCACCTTTGATCACATCAACAATGAAGTAATAGGACACCTGTTCATGTTAATTGATAACAGAGAGACTGGTTTTGAAAACCTCGTCAGTTTTTGTGCCTGTTAAGTTTGCTCTGACAGAGGCAATGCCCCTAACACACCTTCTCTATTACCTGCCAGCTCTAATCAGTTCCCTCACACATCGGATACCTGCCATGAAGGCATAGCACAACAACTGCTGCCGCTGCCACTTCTCAACTCCATGATTAACTTGTCAGAATAAAATAATCACAGCATTTCATCACACTCATAAAAGTGATAGAAAAGAACTGACAGGGATATAAATATGTTCATGCATCAATACATGTACTTTGTATGTATAATAATGTATTTTCTGTCCGGCATTTTATTCCACCACAAAATAAGTGGGTGGAGCTCTTTGTTTAAGTATTTGCAAGTTTATTGAAATCAGGTATAATTACAATTTAAATAAAACATAAAATGTCCTTGTAAGTAAGTTTTCAGCATCATTCTGTTGAATAAGAAATGTATTTATTTATGTGACTGGTGTTTTACGCCGTACTCAAGAATATTTCACTTATACAACAACGACCAGCATTATGGTGAGAGGAAACCGGGCAGAGGCGGCGGAAACCCATGACCATCTGCAGGTTGCTGGCAGACCAGCCCACGTTGTTTTACTGGGTGTATCATAAACACAACACTTCCACGTATAAACTGATCACAAAAATGAAATGCATATGTTTTACTAAAGTAACTTACGGAAGTATCCAAAGCTTTCAGTGTCATAAAGCTGTCTATGTATACCTCGTCATTATGTACAATTGTCAGCATGTAAATTTTTAAGCAAATGATGTACCCTAATTCTTCAACCTTTTCAACTGCCTCTGCATCCAATATTTTAAAATATTCTGAGAGAACTATTAATATGTCAAGTGGTGTAGAGATAAAATTTGCACAGTTTTATGAAGCTTGCGTCTTTAGTGACACAAACAAATCATTTGTAGCATCATTGTCATAACAATTGTATGCATCAATTCGCTGAAAAAAAGTGAAGGTTGAAGATTTACGGTGGTAGCGAACACCCAAATAACAACTATAACTATACGGCAACTATAAACACTTGACTTGACAAGCGGTTGGGTCTGGGTCCGCCATGGGTAACTGAACCCAGATATACCTGAACTGCTTGTGTTGTTAAGAGAAGTCGATTCTACCCCTCCCCCTTCTTCCCTCTCCGGTCTGATAATGCCAGGTATGGAATGTGCTCACGTTCCCACTCAGGTATCAATGGTAGCTACTAAAGGTAAGTTATTACTTAGTTCACAACTGAGTGGAGATTTCTCTCACTTGATCCCCTTCATTAGGGAGTTGTATTAGATACAGTATCTATAGCAACCAAACAAACAGACACTAGTGCTTGTCAGAAGGTGGCACACAATGGACTGTCTCTCGGCATAGCCGTTCTAAAAACAGGCAGGTAAAAGTATCTAGGGAGTGACATAACAAACAGCGACAGGAATCAGGTCATTTTAATGTACACTATCAGAACACCAGACACTACATGGATATTTTAGTCTTCAAACAGTTATATACAGTTCAATTCAGGCTACCAGGCTTTGAAGGCCTCCATGGGTAAGCAGGTGCTTGTACAGGACACCAGTACAAATCCATTAAGTACTTCAGTGTTACTGATATCACCCACACAGAACTGTCTAGGCACTGTGTGACAAAGAGGTCCAGAAACAGATGGCTGTATACGTAAAACACAAAGCTGCTTGCCTTCTCTGATCACTAAGATAGCCATCTACACTCACTTTGATCCACTTTTCTAACACCGCAGACATTAGTAAGCTTCTTTAGCCGGTTTAATCAGCCTCTTCTTAATTAAAGTCACAGATACACAGACGTTCAGGTCAGAATATGGACACAGGTGTACAGTAAACCATAAACACAGCTACCTGTGCAAGTCTCTATTACATCTTCAGCAACATCAACATGTTCTGCTTTTCTTGCATTTTTTCCACTGTTCTTTTAGTTCATGACATGGTAAAACTTAAACGTAATCCTCGGCATTCATTAATTTTTGTACAAAATCTACATGAGGATGTTTCACAAGGATATAGATGTAAAGAAGTATTTGTTGGTGGGGAGACAATGCACTACAATGCAGTGCTACAATGGCAGAATAGTGAGTATGGTGCAACAACAACGGTCTCAACATCCTGTACATTCAAACATAAGTCATGCAATGAACATAACGGAATCATTCATGGATCTTAAGGTTTTTAACCACTTACTTCTTCTGAATGTTGGAAGAATGACGATGACCATGTTAGAAGACCGTCATTTGTTGGAAGAATGACGACGACCATGTTAGAAGGTCGTCATTTGTTGGAAGAATGACGATGACCTTGTTAGAAGGTCGTCATTTGTTGGAAGAATGACGATGACCTTGTTAGAAGACCGTCATTTGTTGCAAGAATGACGACCATGTTAGAAGACCGTCATTTGTTGGAAGAATGGATGATGACCATGTTAGAAGACCGTCATTTGTTGGAAGAATGACGATGACCATGTTAGAAGGTCGTCATTTGTTGGAAGAATTATGATGACCTTGTTAGAAGATCATAATTTGGTGGAAGAATTATGATGACCTTGTTAGAAGGTCATAGTTTGTTGGAAGAGTTATGATGACCTTGTTAGACAGTGCTAGAAAATTGTCATTTGTTGGAAGAATGACGATGACCATGTTAGAAGATCATAATTTGTTGGAAGAATTATGATGACCTTGTTAGAAGGTCATAATTTGTTGGAAGAGTTATGATGACCTTGTTAGACAGTGCTAGAAAATTGTCATTTGTTGGAAGAATGACGATGACCATGTTAGAAGGTCGTCATTTGTTGGAAGAATGATGATGACCATGTTAGAAGGTCGTCATTTGTTATTACAATAAGATCAGCTAAAAACAGGACTCATGTTTCACCAAAACATGCAGGTCACCAAACCCCTCAAAGAATTATTTTAAAGTGGTTTTATGAATATGTTACTCAATATCTCACTGGCCCAATCAAATCAAATCCTGTCTGCATCAACCTATTTTTAAGTGGTAAATTTTCATGTAAAAATTATTTTAAAAATATCCTAATAAGAGAGTAATAGAGTTATTTTATTTTTATCTATTCTCTGGTCAACGAAGCTTTAATAATCGCCCAGACATTCTTTTAATGTCTCAGTGATTATGTGTCTTTCAAAAAAAACATATCCTGATAAAGAGTAATGAAGCAACTTAATCTATATTGATTCTCTGATCAAGATTAACCTTTGTCACGCGGACATTTTACGCCGTTATTTTGCTGCAAAAAATGCTATAAAGTATGACTCAATCACATTGTTCAGTTGAGGTGAAGCAGAATACCGCATCTCAGCTTTCACTCGGTGTGGTTGTAGTACTGCTATCATTGCTGGATATATGGATAATGTTTTCAAATTCATTGCTAATTGATATTTTTTTTAATCGCCCCATGTTCACATCTTGTAATCGCCATCTGATAACTGGTGACCAGTATATTTTTCTTTACCTTCATGCAATTATACACGTTTTACACCTCAGCCTCAGATTCAGCCTCAGGTTTACAGTATGTAACATCTGATGGCCATAGAGCAAGACATACAGAGATAGACAGGATAATCTCATCATCACACCTCAAACCTCCAGGCATTTTTCACTTGGTCATGAAAGTCTGTCAGCCATACAGCCAGACAAACACACAGACAGACGGGACAATATCATCATCCCACCCCTAGCCTCCAGGCATTTTTTACTTCATCATGACAGTCTGACAGCTATACAGCCAGACAAACACACAGACAGATGGGACAGTACCATCATCACATCCCTAGCCTTCAGGCATTTTTCATTTCATCATGAGTCTGAAAGCCATACAGCCAGACAAGCACACAGACAGACGGGACAATATCATCATCACACCCCTAGCCTCCAGGCATTCTTCATTTCATCATGACAGTCTGACAGCCATACAGCCAGACAAGCACACAGACAGATGGGACAATATCATAATCACACCCCTAGCCTCCAGGCATTTTTCACTTCATCATGACAGTCTGACAGCCATACAGCCAGACAAGCACACAGACGGGACAATATCATCATCACACCCCTAGCCTCCAGGCATTTTTCACTTCATCATGACAGTCTGACAGCTATACAGCCAGACAAGCACACAGACAGATGGGACAATATCATAATCACACCCCTAGCCTCCAGGCATTTTTTCACTTCATCATGACAGTCTGACAGCCATACAGCCAGACAAGCACACAGACGGGACAATATCATCATCACACCCCTAGCCTCCAGGCATTTTTCACTTCACCATGACAGTCTGACAGCCACAAAGCCAGACAAGCACACAGACAGATGGGACAATATCATAATCACATCCCTAGCCTCCAGGCATTTTTCACTTCATCATGACAGTCTGACAGCCATACAGCCAGACAAGCACACAGACGGGACAATATCATCATCACACCGCTAGCCTCCAGGCATTTTTCACTTCATCATGACAGTCTGACAGCCATACAGCCAGACAAGCACACAGACAGACGGGACAATATCATCATCACACCGCTAGCCTCCAGGCATTTTTCACTTCATCATGACAGTCTGACAGCCATACAGCCAGACAAGCACACAGACGGGACAATATCATCATCACACCGCTAGCCTCCAGGCATTTTTCACTTCATCATGACAGTCTGACAGCCATACAGCCAGACAAGCACACAGACGGGACAATATCATCATCACACCCCTAGCCTCCAGGCATTTTTCATTTCATCATGACAGCCATACAGCCAGACAAGCACACAGACAGATGGGACAATATCATAATCACACCCCTAGCCTCCAGGCATTTTTCACTTCATCATGACAGTTTGACAGCCATACAGCCAGACAAGCACACAGACACACAGGACAATATCATAATCACACCCCTAGCCTCCAGGCATTTTTCACTTCATCATGACAGTCTGACAACCATGTGGCCCAGCAGACAAACAGGCAGGACCATAACACCACCACTTTATTTGTTGATTTGACGAGTGTTTCAACACCCTACACTTATCATATTTTATACATTACGTAATACTTCACATCATTAGAAAATATCAGATTTACTAGACTTTTGCTTTACACATATAACATCAAGATTCCTCATACATGGAAAGGTCTGGCAGCAACCTGCAGATGGTTAGAGGAAAAAATTTTTCTTGAGTACCATGCATAATGTCAATAAAATAAATCAATAAATAAAAGTAAATCCAGACATGGTGCCCACAGGGAAAGAAAGCTATATACTGGCTATAAATGACCACTGTGTATGAACTGTGAATGAACAATCTGTAATAATACTGAAGAAATATACGTGTGTTTTTATATATTCGAACTTTATTATAATATATGTAATTTGTAACTATGACTGATCTCCATGGCTTAATCTACCTGTATGTATATATAGCTGTCGCAAGATATGTTGATATAGGAAAAGCTCTGAACAACTGTCATGACACGGTGAAAACTAGTAAGCTAAATTAACAAGATGAGTGTATCAGGTTTCTTCTACAGTCTATATATATATATATATATATATATATATATATATATATATATATATATATATATATATATATATACATATACATATATATGACCATTGCACTGCTTTGATATTCACTATTAACAGTCATCGACATATGCCCTTGGTTTTTATTTAATATTGCAGCTTGCAGATGAACATTAATGCTCAACATAATGCATTTCTTGACGGTAAATTCTGCGAAATGAGTATGTATCAGCGAGAGTGTCAAACTCATCAGATCAGTCGCTGTGTGGAAACAGTGTCTATTTTTGGCAGGATAAATACATCGGCAAGTCCTCAAGAATAACAGTGCACAAGAGCGACTAATTGTTCTCAAACAAACCTCCCTGTTCCAACATTGCCCGTCAGCCACATCAAACAGCTGGTCCAGGTAGCATGTCGACAGGTAGGATGGTCGAGCTGGCGTGATTTCCACCTCGTTACCATATATATCCAGGTGAAATGAATCATTTAGATTGTTTGTGAAAGGTGTTGTCCACCTCGTGTCAATTATTTAGAAGCTGCCAATCAAAAAGCAAAGGTGGTAGTTGTGTACGGTTGTCATGGATACCGCACTGCTGAGAGAGACTCTTCATGACATACACAGCAGCATTGGCATTCAGGAGTTGATTGTAACCGTGGCCTTTCGCCCCGCTATCCATGATTAACCAATAATTAACGACCTCCCTTTAAGCACAAAGATGACCCACTGGATATTCCAAATCCTCCATATAAACACTCTACTCCAACACTTTCTAATCAATAGCACCAGGTAATTTTGATACTTCTTCCTTTACAAGATCATTCATTTGGTTAATTAATCTGCTGCATGATTGTAAAATCTCTAAGAATTACTCCCCAAAAAAGCAATAAAATCAAACATTACAGGTATGTGATTACATAAATGCTCATAAACAGTCACAATAACCTTGATCTCAAGATTAAAAATGTAAAAAAAAGAACAAATAAATACCATTTTAAAAAGAAACATAAAGAAAAAGAAAAATTAATTAAATAGAACATATTTCAATATCACAAAAGGTATTATGGGTAAATTCAGCCCTAAACCTGACACAGGTTAATTACCATACAACAGAACAGTGAACCTGGCTTCACAGGTTAATTACCATACAACAGAACAAAGAACCTGACTTTACAGGTTACTGCCAATATTTCAAAAGGATCCCTTCTGTATTAATCTCATTCAAGAATGCATATTCCATTTATTTCTTAAACTCATACTTCACCTGAAGAAAAAGTAATCAACTTTGTTAAAGAATAAAAACATTAAAACAATTAATTTGCATAAATAATAATATTTCCTCTAAAATGTGCACACTTTTATACTGTGTATTGAAGACATGTTGAAACTGTCTGCTTTTCTCTGATCAACTTACCAGTCTTACACTGATCCATCAGAGGTTGAATATTCTGCTGTAGTAGCTCTTTTAACAAAACTACCACAGAATACATTGACTTTGGCGAAAACTTAATACTAGGTAGAATACAAGTAGCCTGGGTAAAAATTCTGATAATCACATAATCCACAAAGTTCTCATACATTATCTCATGATTTCTTCTAAGTTTTGGGACACCTGGTCTGCTCATTTTAGCCCATATATATGTAACTGTAGCCAGAATACTGAGTCTCCTTTTTTCTCACTTGCTTAGACCATCTAATGAACAACATACTCATATCTTTACTTTGCCACAAGGCTGGTAAAGAAATGTAATATTCTACTTTCAACACTGCTAATATCTGTCCCAAAAATTAGAATTCTGAAAATATTTAACATGCCAAATGTAACTAGAGGTCAGTGTGACACACTCTCATGCCATGTACCACTTATCCATAACCATGAAGATGTTTGTGTAACCGTTTGTGCCATCTAACTTTCGTAGAAGACCACTTTTTTCCCGCCAATATGGTCAACATATCTGCATGTTATATGCGGGGAATCAGTAACTTGCCAGTCGGTTTATACTAGCCACTTTAATCTCCTATACACATGAGACTGACCCTCATTGTGTATTATGATATCATTCTTGATATGGCATTTAGCAGACAACCTTCAAGTAAATAAATAAACATATTTGAAAGTGCGCACATTGGTATGGAAACTAGAGTGAGACAGTATTAAAACTTCATATCCTTTGCCACTTTTCTTTAATCCCATATGATTTATTATAGTAATAATAATTTATGAATTTTTTAAATGGGTGTTTAACTGGATGATCATGAATTTTTCACTTTTACGGAGACGGTCAGGTATAGGGAGGGAGAAACCAAAGTGCCCAGAGCAACCCACAAACTTCACCCTCATAATGTTTATTTTTATTATTAATTTTCTAAACGACCGCTTCTTTACATGCATGTAGCACTGTAGTGTATAACATAAAACTAAAGTTCACATCTATGAGAAGAATTATTGGAAGCAGCATGGTTGTTTATATCTTCTCCATGTGTACATATATTATCAAACTACGAGCAAGGGTACAAAACTGTACATCAAGACCTGCACTTAGGCTTTAGAAAAGGCCATAATTGTGTTGAAAATGAACAAAACAGCATGAAACTCGAATTCAATCTATAGCTTGTCATGTTGTAGCCATGTACCAATTTAGTATGATGGGCAAAAGGAAAACTGTTTCATTATGGACTGTCAGACTCACTAAATGACAGACAGGGAGGTAAACCAATAGACCCAACCCCATGGGTAGAGGTACTTAAAGAGGACTAGAAATATAATAACAGACAATCTTGTAAAGAAAGCGAGTAGACTTTACAATAGATTGGAAACCTGGGCTTCTTGAGCTGATAGCGCCGTGGGGACTAAGGGAGACAACTCTACAGCACACTGAAGGCCAACTGATTGAAGGGGGACAACTTTGTCACTTCACTGTAATGTAAAACTACTTGTGCTGGATTGGCCTGTCCAGATAATTGTACAGCGAAGTAGAGCAATGAACACGAAGTTATACCATTTAGTGTACCGTCCATCCAGCACTTTCATAAGCTCACAGATTGAATGTTCAAGCTACTCTAGCCCACGTCAAACAAATTATAAAATGGTATTTTGAAATTATTTCCATACAAAGACCAAAAGTTCTTCTCAGAAACCTTCCAAAGAAGGTCATCTAGTCTAAACAAATTCACAGAAAATTCTTGTCAGCTAAAATTCACAGAAGAAGGCTGAAATTCTGGTTTAAATAAGAATACCACCGGAATGAACAGCTGAACGAAGTGTCAGTACGTTCATCTCAGCCATGTCACAAAGATGTATCAGTCAAGAATGTTGTCTTGCTTGTCAATCATATCGTTGTAATGTTAATAGCCTAATATTTGTCAGAATATGTTTACAAATACACCTTCTTAGATGTTCGTCAATCACACATGGACAATGTATTTATCGCTATAAATAGAAAACACGTGCTTCGACAAGGAATGAAAGTAGGTAAAGATGCTGCTTACTTGTGGGGTGTTGTACTGTGGTGATGGGCAGCTGGAACCTCATGTCCCAGCAAACCTGTGCGCCACTGCTTGTCCCCACACACAGCCAGCTCTGGGTGTGATGCACGGCCAGGGATGTGATCAAGCCTGTACAAAAACAACACAATATCATAGCATGTCAGTGAACACAACTGTTTACACAGTGGGTAAAACAAACCAAATTAATACAAGTTCTTAATTTATTTATTTATTTATTTGATTGGTCTTTTAAATCATCCTCAAGAATATTTCACTTATACGACTGCGGCCAGCATTATGGTGGGAGGAAACCCAGGGGAAACCCACGACCATCCACAGGTTTCAGCCAGACCTTCAAATGAAGGTTCGGAGAGGAAAACATAAGCTGGACTTAGCTCATAGCGACCACATTAGTAGGAGACTCTAAAGTCACTGCACCATGCTGGTGTGCCCCTCGGCCACGATGGTTCCTGTTAATCTATTATTAATGGATTGGTGTTTAAGATGATCAATAATTTGTACCTGACAGCTGTCATGTGTACCACTAAAAGAAGCCAGAACGCACAAAAACAAACTGACAAAGCTGCTGTAAAAACAGCAAGAGCAAATAATTTATATATCATTCTAAACATGATAAACATGGTTTTAGGACTTGATTTAAGACACTACAAAAAACACACAACTTTATCAAAATCGGATCATATTTTTGAGCAAATACTGCACACAAATCAACGACCAATGAGAACCAAGGAATTCGTTAAATATATTACATATCAAACTGGTTTTCAAACTTTAACTGATGCGCCACATCATAAACCCGCATCAATTCTTATCAACAATGGAAAATATTTGGAGCAATTATTGCATGGAACTAAAACAGAAAAGACTCACAGACAGATTAACAGGCAAAACTCCTTTGTTTTTGCTGAAGCATTGAATAAAACTCAAAATAGGATGTGACTAAATTGCAAGGGTAACAAAAACACAACATGGCAAGTCTCCTGAACTGGATCAGATATGCGCTGAACGAAGCAATAGATTCCTCACGAGAGTTGCATGTCATTACCACGACTACCCCATAGGGTTCAAATGATGACTTGAATGAAATAAACAAACAAAGCACAATTACTCTTCACATAGTTGAAGATAAACCATCCCAGGAGCTCAAGCACTAATCAGTCTCACTTTTTCCACCATGAACCCAACAGTAGGTGTCCCAGATTTACTTCATTCAGACTACTGCTATTTGATCAAATGAAAACTTACCACACTTGGGGTCATTTCTCAGCTTCCAGATTGGCTCGTCCCTGGCCCTAAGATCCCAGGCCAGCAGATAACCATTGACTGTGGCGCTGGTCAGCACACTCTGGGCACCTGGTGGTCAAACAATAGATAATGATGAGGATAAACAGTATACCTAGATTTGGTAGCAACTCTGCCAAAGAGCTCACCTGTGAAGCTTTTTTAAGATACCACCCCTAACATTTTGTTCAACACTGCTTTCCCTGTCACTGGACTATTATGATCAGTGTACGACATAAGGTAGGCCTGTACAGGTGAGCTAATTAGTGATCTCCCTGGGGTTTTTACAATCCAGAATAGCAGATTACTAGACACTGACAGGTGTTAAATGGTCATTTGCTTAGAAACAATGGTCCAAAATGTACTTCAGGTTACTTTCTAACAAGATGGAGCTGCCTTTCTATAACACATGAGTCTAAGTGAGTCAAATCCACAACAGTTTGAATAATGTTAATTTTGTATCAAACGGATATAAACTATGGTAGCTGCTTACAAGACATTATTGAAAACGGGTCAATTCAGAACCTAGCTGCTAACAAAACATGTTGGAAACCGAGTCAAATTCAGAACCTAGCTGCTTACAAAACATGTTGGAAACCGAGTCAAATTCAAAACCTAGCTGCTTACAACAACATGTTGGAAATGAGTCAAATTTAGAACCTAGCTGCTAACAAAACCTGCTGGAAACCGAGTCAAATTCAGAACCTAGCTGCTTACAAAACATGTTGGTAACTGAGTCAAAAACAAAAACTATCTGCTTACAAATTGAGAATCATCCGGCTATATAAATACCTGTATCAAAGTGAGTCAAATCCACCACATGTCCATTGTCATCTGTTCCCACATCAAATATATCACAGGTATTCAGTTTGTATGTGTTGGCCCCAGTCTCAATCCTGTGAACATTTGCATTAACTATCATCTCACTGATCTGATATACGTGTACATGTAACATTTGCTTTCTGTGGCTTTGTGGAGATTCTTAAGGATTGCTTCACACATTTGTGATTTGCTTTTGCCTCTGTAAAACAGTACTTTTCATTATCTAATTAGAAATTGGATTAATCAGAGCTCATATATGTCTTGAATAAGTTCTGAATCAAAATGTATTATGTGAAGCTGAAGATGTTTAGATTTCTTACTGGATAATGAGTCTTGGATTTTACAGATGGTAACATTATAACATACTTTATGATGTCAATACTCACCTGAAAACATGGATGGTACCATTCTCAGAGGCTGAGGCCAGAGAAGCCGATTCCTCACAGTATGTCAGACATTTCACCTGTCCACCTGTAAGGACCACATGTATCACACATATGTTGACACCATTTACCAGTTTGAATGGATATCCAAATTGTTAAATACAGTCAAGATATAGCCAGGCTACAGTGCGCATGTACATCAAATTAAAACAGAATGAATGAATATGATGATGACAAGTCACAAGACGTGCGCACATATACTGTGTGTTCTTGTGGCAGTCCATGCCACCCAAGTGCTTCCGCCATTGAAGTATTATATGCATTATTTGCCAAAGACACCAGACATGACACCCCACCCAGTCACATTATACTGACACTGGACCAACCAGCCTTGTTTCCTTGCTCTAACCTCTCAGTGCTGAGCACCAAGCAAGGCAGCAGCAAATGCCATTTTTAAAGCATTCAAATCAAAACAGACATACAAGTAAATGCAATATATATATACATATATATATAGATGCAAGCCTGTGTGACATAAAGCCCTGTATGGCCAGACCTGTGGCCGACATACCTTGTTTGTTGTAGGTCTGTCTCGACCTATTAGCCACACTCTTGCCCTCAAAGCGACTACAGTCCCACACTTTGACCGTACCATCGTTAGAACAAGTGGCAAAACAGGTGTGGTCAGAGCTAACCTGTATCCTGTTGAAGGAAATGGAACAAAAAATACAAATATGAAACCCTTTAACATCAAAAACCGAGATGAAAAGTTTCAAAAGAGCTTAGGGCATTATGACATAATGCAAAGCATCCTTGACCTTCAAACCATTTATTTATGTATATAAATATGCATGTCCTCCCCTTACCAGTCTAAGCCTTAAAAATAATCGCTACATTTACAACGCATGTTAAAGTTAATAACAGAACAAAAATGGCCATAATTTTGTTGAAAACTGATGAAACGGCACACAACTTGTCTCAGTGAGGCCATGTATCATGCTTCAATTCACAATGACCAGCTCTTTTGGAAAAACTGTGGAAATCAATCAAACCCAAAACTGGACATAAACAACAACAATATTTGGCAAAAATTGATGAAACCACATGAAATTTGAACCTGACTTATATAACTTGTCATACTGAAGCCTTGTATGAAGTTTCAATTCAATATGACAAACTGCCACAAAACTGAAAAGCTGAATAACCTGTTGACGGCTGCCCTGTGTTCCTGCATGTGGGCCACCAGCATGCCTTTTGGCCTCCAGTTTGTGGGGGGAGGCCGACTGTCCCAGGCGATGCCCTCCAGTAAATCCTTGGACAAGACATCAGCAGTATACTGTTCTCTCCTCTTGTACACTAGGTTACGTAGCTCTAGTTTGCACACGGCATATCGAGCTGAAAACAGAAATATGATTACTGTTCATTGTGACAGTTCTGATTCTAAAGTTGAAGCAATGGCTCCTGAAATTATTAAATACAATAATTAGGAAACCACAAAATATCATATCATTCCTGATAATATGTTTCTCACGAAATGTTCAAAATTTTACATGTACTCAGCTGACATGACAGCTTTATTCCAATCATCAGCCTCATACTAACAACACCTTTAGTGACAGTATCAATATGTTCCAGGACAATGGTAGACCAACTACTTACAATAATTAACCTTTTTAAATGGACATCACATCCAAATGTCTAAAAGGCAACTTCACTGACTATGGGTTCTTCACAACGAACCCCCAACACATGCAATGTTACTGTCCCTATCCAAGCCTCTTGTCTTACTCTGTGGACCAGTTTTCTCTGGGGCTGTGGCCTGGCGTTTGAAGGAGTCTGCGCTGGACTGGAGAGAGGATACCCCACTCAGAGATGTGCTACTAATCACACCCAGTGACCCATCCTGAGATACCTTATCCCCCAGCATAGGGCCTTTAGAGCGTCCCTTAGGGGAGGAGGATAGCGCTCGCTCAACACTGGAGTGGCTGCCAGAGCCAAACATGCTCTTCCACTCGGGATTCTGAAATACAGACGGCAAAATACACTGTGATTGTACCCCACAGAAACCTGGTGAAAGAACATGTGAAACAGAGGTATACAAAGTGTAACCAGAATGTGCTTTCATCAATAAGAATGCTCTGTCAGACCAAAATATGCTATCAGACCAGAATATTCCATCAGACCAAAATATGCTATCAGACCAGAATATTCCATCAGACCAGAATATGCTATCAGACCAGAATATTCCATCAGATCAGAATATGCTATCAGACCAGAATATTCCATCAGACCAGAATGTGCTATCAGACTAGAATATGCCATCAGACCAGAATATGCCATCAGACCAGAATATGCCATCAGACCAGAATGTGCTATCAGACCAGAATATGCCATCAGACCAAAATATGCTATCAGACCAGACTATTCCATCAGGCCAGAATGTACTATCAAACCAGAATATTCCATCAAACCAGAATGCTCTATGAGACCAGAATGCTCCATCAGACCAGAATATTGCATCAGACCAGAATGTGCTATCAAACCAGAATATTGCATCAGACCAGAATGTGCAATCAAACCAGAATATTGCATCAGACCAGAATGTGCTATCAAACCAGAATATTGCATCGGACCAGAATGTTCTATGAGACCAGAATGCTCCATCAGACCAGAATGTTCTATCAGACCAGAATGTGCTATCAGACCGGAATATTCCATCAGACCAGAATGCTCTATAAGAGCAGAATGTGCTATAAGAGCAGAATGTGCTATCAGACCAGAATATACCATCAGACCAGAATATTCCATCAAACCAGAATATTCTATCAGACCAGAATACTACATCAGACCAGAATGTTCTATCAGACCAGAATGTTCTATCAGATCAGAATGTTCTATCAGACCAGAAATTCTATGACACCAGAAATTCTATCATCCATTGCCAAGCAAGAGGCCATTGACATGTACATGAAAAAAATAAAAAACAAACAAGTCAAAGTCAGAGGTTTAAATTTCGACAAACAACACTCTTTCAGTACGGGTATTGATTTATTTACTTGACTATAGTTTTCTGCCGCACTCAAGAGTATTTCACTAATGTGACAGCATCCAGTATTACGACTGGAGGAAAGGGGATCCCAGTGTTAACTTACTGTGTACAGTCCTCTGGAAATTCTAGCATCCCACATGAACGAAGATGACGGCATGGCAGTTCTGTAGCAAAAACTTGACGGAACTTTTATGAAAGAACAGAAAGACTGTGCTTACAAAGCTTACCGTAACTTTGGTGAATTTCGCAAATCAGAACAAATGAGTATCGTTGATTACATCATCGAATTTGAACAGTTGTACAATAAATCCATGAAGTATGACATGTCCCTGCCCTGTTTAAATTACTGCGCAATTCTGGCCTACAATTGTGAGATCGCCAACTCGCCGTAACAGTGTGCACTGAATTGACATATGGGGCCATAAAATCGGCAATAAAGCAAATATTTGCAGACCAACAGCTTGCAGATAGCGGTATCAAACTTACCCCCGAAACTGTTTTTATGTCTCAGCAAAACAGATGCCCAGATTTTTCTCATCCCCTGAAGGGCACTAATCCACTAAATCATTTTGGCAAAATGTGCTATCTGCCAAAGTGTATTCCATTGGGCTAAAGATTGCCTAGACAAATCAGCTCAAGCTCATGTCATTTCACAAGCCAAACACAGCACTGGTGCTGCGACTGACAGCTGTAATATGATTTTATTCACAAAATCAAAGACTAATGCAAATGAAGTTCACAGAATCATTAGGCTCTGCTGTCATTGATACAGCCTGTACCTGTACAGTTTGTGGTGAGCAGTGGTTTACTCATTATCTAGAGGCTCTAAATATGGACCAAGATCAGACCACAACAATTCCCAGCAATAAAGCTTTAGAGTTTGGTGATGGAAAGGTTGTACATTCCGTTTTGAGAGCTATCCTGCCAGCTAAAATTGGGTCGACTAACTGCCATATCGACATAGAAACTGTCCAAAGTGACATTCCACTATTACTCACTAAATCATCACAGCAGAAAGCAGGTACCATTCCAGACTTACAACAGGACAGAATAACAATGTTTGGTGCAATCCTTGATCTTGAGCACACTGTCTTAATTCAGCAGATCCTCTCACCAAACTGTTAAAGAATGCTGGTAGTACAGACAGTGAAATTTTCAGCATGATCAAAACAACAGTATAGCTATGGACTATAATGAGACAGTTGCCGCTGACTTGCACGAACTTGCACATGTTGTTTGGTATTTGCACATGACGAATGAGTTTACCAGGTTAAGCGCAGGCTGCGTTATGCGCAGTAAACGTCCCTCTGACTTTGCCCAGAAATTTCTGCAGAACTGGATGTGTTTATGGTGCACCCAAGTACCTGGATAGTGACAACAGTGGAGAGTTTAACAATGAAGAATTTCGTGACCTAGGCTAAAATTTTAACACTGAAGCAAAAAGAACAGCTGCATACAGTCCTTGGAATAATGGCTGTTTAGAACAGCATAATCAAACTTTGACTGACATGTTACCGAAGGTCAAAACAGAAAAAAAAAACTGTGATTGAGAAATTGAGAAACTGCCCTGAACTGGGCATTAACAGCCAAAAATGCTCTTCATAACGTTTCTGGCTTCGGTCCAAATCAGCTCGTATTTGGACATCACACCAACCTACCCAGTGTGTTAACTGATAAATCACCTTCATTGGAAGGTACCACTATGAGGTCTGTAGTTAGCCAGAACAGCTTTCACAGAAACAGAAAGCTCAGAATGCTTAGAGCATCACAAAAACAGATTCGACCCCACGACCCTGGCATCAGAGTCTACCTGGAAGGGACCAGGAACTGTTATTGGAAAGATGGAGCTGTGGTGTTTGTTAGGCATGGTGGTTCTTGTGTACGAGTCCATAACTGTTGAATATCCAAATATCCAATGCTTGACAATACTTCCACTGCAGAAAATGTACATGTACCTGCCAGTTTGTCCAATGACACCAGTAGTGTTGATTGCCTGCCACTAACCTCTCTGATCAAGACTCAGAGCAGTGTCATAGTGAGAGTGAACCAGCTCAAAATGAACCAGACAGAGATGTAACTGTACAACAACCAGTGACATTGAAAGTTACACCTGGCCAGACTGTGAGATATAAGCATACGCAGAATGGAGAAATCTGGGCTTTATTTTTCTCTTAAATAGCGGGGTAGTTGTTAAGTTACTGTGTACAGTCGCGTGTGTCTGTTGATAGCGGTTGGACTTTGGTACCTTCACGAGAAAAGAGTGTCTTGCGGGGTAAAAGGCGGGAGAAGGGAATCAAGAAAAAGTCTACACAGGGAGCGCAATAAATGTGTTATTGGAATGTCAGTTGAGAGTTTCAGTGGTATAAATCATAGTTGAACACCCAGGACCATCCACAGGAATGGAGAGGAGTATTAAACTAAAGGGCAATGAAGCATTTTATACTTTTGTACATGTAAATATCTGTGGGCATATCTCAAATGCCTTATCAAAACACATAAATGTACAGACATACAAATTTACACACAAAAAAAGTGAAATGTTGTGGTTATTCTTGAAAAGGAGGCCATCTTTTTCAGGAAATGGTTTCAAAATTACAAGAACACATCCTCCTCAAGTGACCAATGTTTATGACACAGTGCATTTCAACCGTGCAATGCCAGGATGAGCCTGCTCATTAAAAGTTTCTGTCACAGAACTCACCATCACTGTTCCTGCTGTTTCAACTGCATCTGGTTTCTTCTTCTTCCTGAAAAGATATAAATAACATGACACAAAAGCCTGTATCATTACAACCAATGCAGGTTAACAAAGAAATTATCATTACAACCATTACACACATTACAGGTAAACAAGAAAACTATCTTATTCGATTTATTTATTTGATTGGTGTTTTACTCTCTACTCAAGAATATTTCACTTACAATGTGTATCATAACCGCCAGCGTTATTGTGGAGGAAAGCGAGCAGAGGTCGGGGGAAACCCATAAACATCCACAGGTTGCTGACAGACCTTTCCATGTAATGTCGGAGAGGAGGCCAGCATGAGCTGGATTTGAACTCGCTGCGACTGCATTAGTGAGAGGCTCAATGCACCGGATTGACACACTAACCACCTCCCCCACAAAGAAACTATTATTACAACCATTACATATACTATTGCCTGACAAACAACTACATGTATCATTGCAACCATCACATACATTGTAACCTGACAACGGTTACAGTGATTGTCCGACCTACCTGACACAGGTTTCCTTGGCTTTGTGTTGTCTGACCTACCTGAGAGAGGTTTCCTTGGGTTCGTGTGGTCTTAACATACCTGAGAGAGGTTTCCTTGGGTTCGTGTTGTCTTAACATACCTGAGAAAGGTTTCCTTAGCTTTGTGTTGTCTGACCTACCTGACAGAGGTTTCCTTGGGTTTGTGCAGCTCAGCATGTCTCCTCACAGTGATTTTGGAAATCTGATAAAGATCCACTGCTCCATTCCTCTCATCCAGCTTACCATCTACCTTAGATTCAGCAGATCTGTGACAAGACAGTATACAGGATTAAATCGGTTTATATAATTGTTTTATAATTTTTATTACGAATGCAAATATTCATGTCCATGTAAGAGCTTAACACAATCAGATTTACATGTACATGTAGTTCTCCCGAAGGTCACCAAAATATTATCTCAATGCAGAAGACACAGCTGAAGTAGAAGGCAAACTCTATGCAATAATACTACAAGTACCGGAATTCTATACAATATTATGATTCCCTTTTGAAAATGTCTTTCAATTAATACGACAACATAAACACAAAGGTTTTCAGAACATTTATTCTTTTGATCAAAAAGTTTAGTACAGCTAAACCACTGTTTTAGGACCACAGGTCCACCTCACAAATTTCTTTTTCTGTGTCTTTATCTTGCTTTTATCCTAAAGTTTTCAACTGAAAAGCGTTTACATCAGTAATGCACAACCCCAACCCAACTTCATGCTGTCTGCAGCATGACATGAAATAGAGAAAAGTGAAACCTTATGGGAGATACATTCACATGGACACATAACCTCTGACATTAAGGCTCCAACATCTACATGTAATGTCTTAAACGTTAAAGTGTGCGACTACATACCCTGCTCTGGCTCGCTGTATTTTCAAAGTAAAATCTTTCAGAGCCTGGAAAAAAAGAACAAGAAAATTTATTATTGATATATTTTTACTTCTTTTTTGGCTGATGTAATTACATACTTTAAATCTTGTACCTTTCAACCACTAAAGCACTTTTTTCAGTGGATTTTATGCATAGTTTGAAAAATGAGTTGCTTGAGTAATTGCAGATGCAAGCTTCATAAAAATGTGGAAACTATTTCTCTACAGTTCTCTTAGAATGCTTCAGAATATTGGTTGCAGAGGTGTTTGAAAACGTTAATGAATAAGAGTAACAGAAAGTATTAATTAAGATGTAACTGGCCGAAACCACCTCATTCTGTTCAATTGTAGATTCAGTTTTGCTACATTTTGTAAGAAACTCTCTGGTATGGTCTGTTGTGTTTCTCACCAGTAGTCTGTCCTCTTGCGCTTCTGTCATTCCCTGAGAGGTCAACTTACGGAATGTCTGAAACATATCATTGCAATATGAAAAATTCCCTTTAAGTCAAGCTACTGCAGGACATCTGGGACTGCAGCTGTTAGGGGAAATTTAAAACACGTAAGTAAATGAAGGGACTAGAGTCTCAGGTACACAGCACTCACCAGAGCCATTCCTTCATCCATCTCGTCGTAGGCGGGCTTGTGGCCATGGCGACTAATCTGTCGCATGTGGCTGCGTTCCTGAAGGGCGTTGAAGAGTCGGTCAATGTTCGGGGAGCGCAGCACGTAGTCAAATATCGGCCGGGATATGGGCTCCTGGAGGCTATTTAACAACACAACCTGAGGGTGAAAAGTTTATTAGAGATCAAGCTTTCTTCAGGATACAAGTTAAGATATCATCTGACAGGTATGTCCAAGATACAGATAACAACAATGGCAGAATGCTTTATAGCAGGACAACTGCATGGTGAACCAGTCTTCTGGAATGCTTAGGCAAAAAAGCTTACAGTGACACTACATGTATATGATATGGTTCCTCCAATGTCTGTACCATTAACCAATCAAATTTTGGCTTACAACTTTACTTTATTGATCATTCAATGCTATTTAATACTTTACAAATCATAATTTTATAATAAAGACATTGAATCTTTTCGCAAGTTTGCAACGTATGACAACAAAAACAAGTTTACCTCTTTGTCCAGCTGAAGGATTGGCTGCTTGAGGAATGGCTGTATTTGCGGCAGGAGACGACAGTGGACATCAGCAATATTTAACATCCGTGCCACAGCAGATATAAACCCAACAGCCCCTTGCCTGATCCACACACCCTGGTCAACAGATAAATGGTACATCAGGGAGAAGGCTAATGCATGCTTTTTTCTACATGAATCAAAAGCTTTTAGCCTATAGGTTCATAAATCTCAGAACTAACACCGCATGTACAAATATGTTTGTACACCATTTATTTATTTCATCAGTGTTTTATGCCGTACTCAAGAATATGAGTGGAGGATAAAAACATGTAGCAGTAATCTTACCGTGCAAGTAAGTGCATGTAAGGCAACAACAGCAGTAATTTTTATACTCCTAAAGTAAGCAGGGCAAAAACAGCACTAATCTTTATACTATGCCTGTAAGTAGGGAAACAACAGCAGTAATCTTTATACTATGCCTGTAAGTAGGGAAACAACAGCAGTAATCTTTATACTATGCCTGTAAGTAGGGAAACAACAGCAGTAATCTGTATACCCGGCCAGTAGGTAGGGCAACAACTACAGTAATATTTATACTCCGCAAGTAAGTAGGACAACAACTACAGCAATCTTTATACTCTGTCACTAAGTAGAGCCACCCCAGTAACCTTTATACTCTGCCAGTAAGTAAGGCAACAACTGCAGTAAGCTTCATACTCCTCCAGTAAGTAGGGCAACAACTACAGTAATCTTTATACCCCGCCAGTAAGTAGGGAAACAACTACAGTAATCTTTATACTCTGCAAGTAAGTAGGGCAACATTTCAGTAATCTTTAAATACTTGGTAAGTAAGAAGCAAAACAAAAGCAGTAATCTTACTTTGCAAGTACATGTATGTAGACGAACAACAGCAGAACTCTTCATGAGTGAGCTTATAGTAAAGGTACAAAAGTGTAATCTTACCGGATGAGCTAACAGAGGAACAACATCTTTGACAAAGTCGTAGAGCAGTGGTTTCTGTACTAGACTGAGTTCTGTTAATGATGTCAATGTTCCCAGAGCCTTGTGGACAACAAACTCTTCTGGGTCATTCAGGCCCTGTAAGGAAGGAAAGAAAGAATCATACAGCCTTATGACAAATGATAAGGCTAAAAATTCCTGATCTGGAAAAAAAACAAAAACGACAAGAAGAGTAGACTGAAGTGAAACATAAGACTGATAGTGTGAGATATACATGTAGCATGTAGATGTGTTGTATAATTTTGGCATACACGAAAATTTATGAAGCCATTCTCAATCATGAACCTTTAAATAGCAACACATAAGATCTCTGTGGCAGCCGATTTTCATGATTAGTTAAGGCAATGCTATCAAGTCTTGAGTAAATGACAGCAAAACTTATAGACACTTTTTAAGATCCATCCTGCTATTTTTTTTTTTTTTAAATTTGAAGAAATTTAAAGGAATGAACAGTTAGACAGTGTCAAGACTAGACTCCACATGCAAATCCCATGCCATTTATATACATTCCTCATACAGCATATTATAGAGGTAGAGTTGCTGCCCAGCACATTATCAGAACATATGGGCCATGTCTATGGCTCTCTCAAGTCGAAAGTTGATTTTTCGCTCGCTATTCGCTCCCTATATCCCCAAGACAAAATTCTCCAATAATGGAACATTCACTCTGTTCAACAAGGAATAGCCACAAGATTTTACATGTACATGTACTTAGCTTGCACATGTATGGATATGTATGGTGAATTTGAGCAAGATGTTCATAGTTAAAATAAACTTGTAATCTAAAGACTTAATTAATTCTGTACATTCATCACATCACCAAGTTTAACACAAGTCAGTGCTTCACATAAGGGGGGTATCAGTGTAATTTATGCCTCCTAAAGTAACAAAACAGGCAAACCAAATGAGCCCAGAAAAATTAAGAAACGCATAAGTTTCTAAAACTGTGCACACACCTGATTTTGTGTTAATAGCTGAGTATGGGAGATAACTCTGTGTGGGTAAAACTGCGCAAAGGGTAACTACTCTGAATGGACTTTTCATACACCTGCTAATCCGTTCATGGCTCACACATGTTGTTTATGATAAATGGCTTTCTCAGATCAGCAAGTACTCCTAAGATACAAGCCAGTACTCCTCTGTTAAAACTGGAGGAGTACTGTACTGTCACGAAAATATACCTCTCTGGAGCACTGCAAGTATAAAATATGAATATGACATTTCTACGCTCCTTTTTAGTTTGGAGAAGATTTGTACAACATGCAGCATAATAAGCACTGACCTGCTGTAGTAGAGGCTTCATAATAGTAGAACTCTGCCAACCAACATAAGCTGCCACACCGATAATGTTGTCAAAGAATGAGCCTCTCAAATGCCAGTCCAGCTGAAGGAATTAGAATATGTCCGTCATCATCATTTAGCAAATCCGGGAATAAGCACGGGTGTCTTTGTCTCTGGATCACATTTTGTTTCACATTATTGTTTTAACTACTGGAACTCATTTAATTACATGTACTTCAATACTGAAAACTGCAATAATGAAACAATGAATGATATCTACATTAAGACAAAAAATACCCCAGCTTGGCAAAAGATTGTCCAGAGAAAGAGAAGGTAATTACAATCAGGCTTGGTAAAGCTTCTCATTTTTACAATGTAGAATAGTCTTGTGTAGATATTGATTGGATCTTGATCATATTGTCAGTATGTCTGTCATCCGGAGTGTGATCACATCCTATACAGAGTGAGATCACATCCTATACGGAGTGAGATCACATCCTATACGGAGTGAGATCACATCCTATACAGAGTGAGATCACATCCTATATGGAGTGAGATCACATCCTATACGGAGTGAGATCACATCCTATACGGAGTGAGATCACATCCTATATGGAGTGAGATCACATCCTATGCGGAGCATGTATTTGTTTGAACTAATATGTTGAACTGAAGCCATAAAAAGAACAAAACTGCATCACACATCCGATTTTCATCTTCACCCAACAGGAGGGAATACGGAATAAAGAATGATGGCTGCATTATGAAACAGACAACTGGAATATTACAACCATTTTCTCCAGTTTCATAGTTTTATGACCAGCTAGACAAAACCACATAAAAAATCACTAAATTACCTTGTCATTAAGGAAAGTGATCATGTGGGACAGAAGCACATCATTTGCTATAAATAAAATAACAACAATAAAACATTACAATCAAACTAAATGCAGCAGAATTACTCCAGTATACCAAACTTGAAAGTATAGTTTAATACAGTAGTCAAATAAAGTAAAGCATTAATTCTTAGTCAAATTAAAATTGACGCTGCTTACAATGAGATTCCCATATGACAAGTGTTTCGAGATTACTGTAGTTTCCACTGAAGAGAAAGTTAAATATAACTTCACCAAATTGTCCCAGACACAATTGTGGTTTTTAAATTAACCTTCCTTGTATTCCAGATTTCACTTCATATTACAATGACACCTCTCTGTACAAAGAATTATGCTTACAACTTGTCTTCTCAAAACACATTGTAGATGTAGGGGCATTTGTAAAATTTATCAACTTTTCCCCAAAAGAATATTTTTAGGTCTCTTTTTTTTAATTAAAGTTTTAATTACTTACACAATGGTCATTTACCTCTTTCAAGTAATTAAATAAATAAAACAGCTAATGATGCTGATGGCTCAGAGTTCACTACCTTTCTGCCTGCCAAAGAAGACACAGAGTCGAGTGATGCCGCTCTCAAGCAGTGTCTGCTTAACTATGTTATCTGGATCACTGAGCAGGGTGACCACTTTCTGCTGGATCATCTCATGTAGGGTCTGTAGCTCTACATCGTAGTTTGTCTGCGAGTAAAACACCAGTCTGTTATATAACTACATCATAAGTTTTCTGCCCATAAAATAACAAATTTTGAGTCTGCCATATACCTACATTACAGGTAGTCTGCGAATAAAACATCAGTGTGCTATATACATATGACTACATTACAGGTACTCTGCAAATACATGTAGAACACCAGTATGCTATGTAACTACATTATCGAAAGTCTGTGAACAAAATATCAATGTGCTATGTAACTACATCATAATTGCTGTGCAAATAAAAAACCAGTTTGCTGTATAACTACATCTTTTGCAAAAGAACTACACTGTTTATTAACACTGTTTGCTCAAGTATTTTACCTGGCACTGTGTTGGATGATAGTTATTAACTGGTGTTGTGTTAACACTCACACCTCAGGTATATTTAATACCTGGCACTGTGTCAACACTGTCAGTTAAGGTACATAATTATAAATTACCTGGAAGTTCAAATGCCGTCCACTAATAGTTTCTTAACTGGCACTGTGTCAACACTGTCAGCAAAGGTACACAAATATATCTTACCTGAACATGTAAATGTTGTCAACTAATAGTTTCTTACCTGGTATTCCGGGGCTGTAGGGTTATCTTCCAAGGTATCCTCCTCACAGCTCATCTCCTTTATGTGCATCATCTCTAACACACTGCAGAAATATAGATATACTCAACTGCTATCTATTTATGTTATTTAATTATTTGAATCGTATTTTATGCCGTATTCAGGAATATTTAACTTATACAACGGTGGCCAACATTATGGTAGGAAGAAGCCTGGGGGAACCCATGACCCTCCGCAGGTTGCTGGAAGACCTTCATATCCTTGAGTGGAGAGGAAGCCAGCATGAGGTGGACTTGAACTCACAGCCACCACTCAGCCATGGAGCCCCATGTGTTGTGCTCCACAATGTGACACTGTTATCCTATCTTCACCACAAAGTTTGCTATTTATAAGAAAAGTTTATTAATTAGGCCAACTCACGTGGAATATTCATCTTTTGAATAACTTTATTTGGACATCAGGGATATAACTTTTTTTTTAACTTGCTTGTTAGCATGTTAAGTCAGCAGGTCACTTTTATCTAGTGCATCTATAAAAGCGATGAGAATGATGACTGCCTGTTTATCACCCACCTAAGAGCAGTTTCAGCTAGTTGAGCGATGCTTTCAGCATATGCTACCCTCACCAAAGGAACAGGATCCTGGGTTAAATGGGACTGTCAAAAAAATAGACAGTGATGTAAGATTTGATAGGATAACTTTATCATTGTTATAAACTATAAATTTAACAAAAAGACTAGTAAACATTTTTGTGCTTTGGTAATTCAATAAATCAAGTTTTAAGCAGGAATTTTTACAAAGCCAAGGGATTCACCATCTTAAAGCAACCGGAAACATGATGTCATGTCACTCGACATCAATGCACAAAGATATTTATACACCTGGCCCAGTTTCACAAATATGTCATACATGTACGATAATCGCACATATAGGAGAAAGTAACGTACACAATATCATACGACAAATGTACGATAAAAAACTGTTGTGTGCCCCTTTGTGACACTGGGCCCTCTGTCTCACAACTAAATATCACACTGTGATCCATTCACCTAAGTGGTGTTCCATGACTGCCATTTGTGTCGTATACATGTGCTCAACTGCTATCAGCGTTATGTATGCAATGACAGGCCAGTTACTCTTCACTAAACAGTTAAATTTTCACACAAAATGTGTATCTGGACCAACTCGTGTTGAAATTTCCACTCTTTTATAACTCTATGAAGAGGTCTGCTCAGAGACAAACAGAGTAAACAGAGAATGCAGCATACGTTATGGAGAAAGATTTATACCCTTGTTACATCTGTGCCTGTTATAATCAACAGATGAACACATGTCACAGTTATACTCACCAAATTTGGAAGAATATACTCAGGGAATATATTGGCATCTCTGTAAAGAAAAATTAATCAACAGTGACGTTTACATCTGTACTGATTTCCTTCCTTGAAAAGTACCTGGCATTAATATGTGAGATAAACCCAGCATTATCAAGAGCAGTGGTGAGAATAAGGCTCACTCACCTGCAGACAATGCTTATGTCTAAAGTGAAGCAAAGCAAAATGAGTCTGTTGACATTATACATGTATCAACAAAGAAAACAAAATGCGATGCGTGTAAACACCGGAGCCGTGTAACACCGGAGCCCAAACTAAAACATACTGTGAAGTACATGTACTTAATTTTCGAGTGGAGCTAATTTTCACAGATTTCGCGGTAAATAAAAAATAATTCCAGCCCAAAAAATATCCAATACTGAATCATATACTACATGTAATAGTAATAATGAAGTGAAATCTTTGCCAGGGTGACGAGAGTTGCGTTAAGAAAGCACAACCGGCCAGCTAAATGTTTTAACAGTAGGGAAGGTTTATATATATATATATATATATATATATATATATATATATATATATATACAAACTCTGGTGCTAAGGCTTGGTGGGTATAAAATAAAGCGGGGGTTTATTCGTCTTTAGTTTGATCAATCTTCGCTATGCCCGTAAAGTGAAAGAAAAGTAAATACCAGCACTAGTTGGCTTCAAATGAATGTCGCTCTGATACACGCTATCCCATTGGCTGTGTCTCTCCTGTGGTCCAATGAGTGAACTTCTAACAAATTGTGAAGTGTGTACAACAACAGAATAGCCATTTGACAGCTATGGCAATGTTTGCGGTTTCTAACCTGCTACAGAGGATGATCAAAACTGAAAACAATGCACAGCTTGCTGTGTTGCTTGATACAGAATGAGTGACTGGCACCGATAATGGTGAATTCATATGTTTTGCGTTGAACTGCTCAAAAAGTGACAGGTCACTTTGCCAGGTGTTTAAAAGTGCTCATTAAAGAGTCGAAAAAAAGTGACACCTGTTTGAGTATTGCTCACGGTATGTGCGAAAGTAATCTTCTCATCTAATCCATCCGCCATTGTTTTAATCCCTGATCTAGATCACGAGGATTAGCGACTCCGTAGGAAACAAATTAAAGCCACCCATGATGATACCTGTTTTACGTGCTTGAATAATTTTGGCCATATTATATCTTGGAAAATTTTAAGATTTGAAGATCTGTTTTTCAGTATTCTCTTAAATACGCGAAAATTAAGTCCCGCTAACATATTTTTGGAGAAAATCCACGAAAATATATTCCAGCAAATAATAAGTACTTTACAGTACATAAAACAAGTTTAGTGTCATATCTTAAGAGTTCATGATGTTTGTGGAGTTGAATCAAAACCAAATAATATAAAACACACTGTAAATATGTCAAGTACAACAAATCATAGTTCATGTGGATTTGTCAAAATTAGATACAGTCATTTTAAAATGCTGCGGATTCTGATTTGGATTCTTACACATATACTCACGTTCTAGGTACAGATTTTAGTCCTGCCAAACACTTGGTGATGGTCCTGAGTGCAGCTGCTCTCACTCTGGGGAAATGGTCATTCACAAAATACAGCTGAGGACAGAAGGAAAAACTCCATGTCAGTCTGATCATAAAAAATGGCTATATACTAACGGGATAAAGATCTCAAAACATTGCAGAACAAAACGATGGTATTTAACTGAAAACAAATAGATCTGTAGTTCATCAGAGATAACTTTGAAAAGTCTCATATATATGACGTTACTTCAGCACAAACTGTACATGTAGTTCAGTAATAATTAGTATCAGAAATGTAAAAGCTCAATTTGATACAAAGCAGAAACCAATGAAGTACATATCAGGTCTGTCATAATAAAAGGCTGCTCGAATTAGGCTAAATGTAAAGGTCTAGCAAATTCTGTTCTTATCCCATAAAAAAGTCTGAAATAATTTCTGTACAAAGTAAAATTAAATTAAATGTAAGACATATGAATAATTTTCAAGCGTTTATTTTCATGGGTCGTGACTTTATTTATATGTTTTCAATATTCAACAGAAGTGACAGTCAAGAGTTATTTCTGGCCGGAATATAATATAGCTGGCCCAAATCAGAAAGTCGTGTCTAATAAAGCTCCTTTCAGAGAATTCAATAACTTACAAAATTGTTTAACATTTTCGACAAAATGTACAAAATGCAACAAAAGTTTCAACACAAAACACATTGACTTTATCTGTGTATTTATGGAGAGTTTGTGGAGATAAGGGTTATCCCTATAAAGTTTCAACACAAAACACATTGACTTCATCTGTGTATTTATGGAGAGTTTGTGGAGATAAGGGTTATCCCTATAAAGTTTCAACACAAAACACACTGACTTTATCTGTGTATTTATGGAGAGATTGTGGAGATAAGGGTTATCCCTATAAAGTTTCAACACAAAACATGTTGACTTTATCTGTGTATTTTTGGAGAGTTTGTGGAGATAAGGGTTATCCCTATAAAGTTTCAACACAAAACACATTGACTTTATCTGTGTATTTATGGAGAGTTTGTGGAGATAAGGGTTATCCCTATAAAGTTTCAACACAAAACATGTTGACTTTATCTGTGTATTTTTGGAGAGTTTGCAAAGACAAGGGTTGTCCCTTTGCTTGTGAAGTGGGCAGATATTGTAAAAAGCTGATGACAAACCATGTATGGCAAAATCCTATCCACTATGATATCTGCTGTCATATGACTGGACAACTCTAACATCAGGTCCAGGGCAACAAGCTTGGTGCTACAATACTGAAAGTGAAACAAACACACACATGTAGCAGTTACAGGATATGTTAAATATAAATGATATAAAAACTATATGTAACAAAATCAAGTACAATGGACACACCTTATAGTTACTTATATGTACAATTCTAGTGAGTTTTCGTCATAAATCTATGAGAATTAGGCATATTAAAGCTGGGTAGTAGGGCTTCTCATTAGCCGGACAGGACATTCAGTTTGATAAAACTCATCAAAAATCGTTGAGACAAACCACACTGTCATCTCGTGGTTTCTCCCAAAAGAATAAGAACTGTAATGGAAACGGATTCATCAACTTTTTAATACATCTACTCTTTTGACTATTCAAGACTCTCAAGTTTGTGGTTTTCTATGAATGTTGAGCTTCACACGGCAGAAATTTTATGTCTCCTGTCAGCATGAGTGCTGACAGAGACGATATCACAAGTGTGGCAAGAAGGGAAAATATCCAAAATCCAGAATATCCAACGACAAGTTTCAGACAATGTAGCAGGAACATAGATCCCAGGAAAGACAAACTCTTTATGTTTAAGTATTGTATATTTCAGCATTAAGTCATCAATAAACATATGTTCAATGAAGTGAATGACTCTTCTTTTTATTCGGTTTCTGATGGAATTTCATTTCTTATTTTTCTCTGAATGCTATTTTTTTTTAAAGTCCCTATCTCTTTTATAATATACAGAATAAAGAAAAATTCCCCTACAGACCAACCCTATCTTTCTGATAGAGTTGTGAAACCCTCAAACCAAAATTTTTCATGAATGGCCTTAGATGTATGTCCTTACATGAAGTTTTCTGACACAGGAAGTGACCAGGCTGATGACCAAGACAAGGCCGGTGTTGTCCTCGGGGTGGTCGGGGCGAATGTTCATTCGGCTCAGAATGTCCAGCAGGTCACGACTTATCCTGTCAAATATAGCCACGTGAAACATCATGAATAGATTTAACCAGTCATATGTAGCAACGTGAAACACCATGAATAGACTTAACCAGTCATATGTAGCAATGTGAAACATGAAGAATTTAACCTGTTAAATGTGTCAATGTGCCAACATCATGCAGACACTTAACATGTGAAATGTAACAACATGAAACATCATGAATAGACTTAACTTATCAAATGTAACAACGTGAAACATAATGCACAGAAAACCTATAGTTCTGGCTAATAGCAGTTCAATGTGACATAGTTCAAAGCATAAAATCATAAACGGGTTAAAATTCACCTGGGTCATATACTGTATTTGATTTATTTATTTCATTGGTGTTTTACAATGTGGTTAAGAATATTTCACTTATACAACAGCGGCCAGCATTATGGTGGGTGGAAACCGGGCAGAGCCCAGGGGAAACCCACAACCATCCACACGTTGCGGACAGACCTTCCCATAGCATGAGATGAATTCACAGTGACCCGATCATATATTGTACCTATGCACCATAAGATACATGTACACAAATGCTTGGGGGAAACAAGCACAATAAATTCAGTGCTAAAATCAAAACAGTACAGGCAAATTGTTGTTCACAGAAACAGTTGTACAAATATTTGCCACAAATCACTTCATACAACCTGTCTTATGTTCCTGTTACATTTATCATCTACGTTAATTTTCTACTGTTTGTCAGTTACTGAAAAGTGTCCATAACAAAACTTTACCATAGTCTCATTGAATGTCTTAATGTCTACAAACTTGGAGAAAAAAGTCACTTTTTTTCTCACTACTCAATGACGCTTCCATCAAACATTACTAAAGTGAAATGTAAGTAGACTTTGATGTCCAAGACAAACCAAACAGAAATGTCTAACGTAAACTTAACAAAAATGTCCAAGATAAACCCAGCAAAAATGTCCCACATAAACCCAACCACTGTCCTCTCACCTTACCACTCTGTCATCCGGTGGTACGATAGGAATCATGGCAAACCTCTGTAGATAAAGCTTGAGGAAGGTGTAGAAATACTCAGGGAACACCTTCCCTCTCTGTTGGATGAGGTACTCTTCTGCAGACAACCTGTGACTTGGCTCTCTCTGCATCATGTGACGGATGAGCTCCTGAAAACACGACAGGCAATACACAGTCAGGGATTTTATACATGTACCACTAGAGGTTTATACCAGAAATTTGACGTCATTATACCTAAAACGCAATAGACTGTATCATAGAAAAATAAAGCAGGAAAAAATTTGTAAATAAAGCAGAAAAACACTTTACATATGAGGTCTTTAAAAGGAAGTCCAATATGAAAAGTCAAAAAAAAAAATAAAAAAATTAATGCCAAAATTTTATGTGACTATTTATTTTCTCTCATTTGATTCTTTATTAGAATCCTTTTGTGAACAATTGTTGACATAATATTCATGTCATTAAAGTGTACAAGGTGACAACAGATTCCCCTCAGTTTCAACTGGCTGATTCTATGGACATTGTTGTCTTAATGTGGGAAATCAGAGTTAATCCCCCAAATTCAAGTCTTTTGCTATGGTTAAGACACCCAATAAATCCCTGACAGAATGATCGCATAAAGGCTTCTTTACCCTCATAGGCACATCCTCAATCTTCTCCAGGATTTTCCATGGGCTGTACTCTCTACTTCTGTAGGCCAGCAGCTGTGACAAGTCAAATGGTGCAGTTCCCTCAGTGAACAGTTCAGCTATAACACACCTACAGTGTAAACAGCAACAATAAACAGTTAAGCATTAGCTAGCTTCACAAGGGCAACATATTTACAAGTTCATTTACAGATAGTAGGTCATGGGAAATCAAACCAAACGCCAGCGGAGAAGAAATCCATGGTGCTGGTGAGCTGACTATGACCTATTTAACACCAAGTACCCGTGGAGAGATTCACGGTACTGGGTAACTAACAATGATCTATCCAAAACTAGACATTACCCAGTAGAGAAGATATCCATGGCACTGGTTAGCTCCCCTGTTTTTATCTCTCCCCCGGTGATGTCCAGATGATTTGTTTGACCAGTCACTTCCAGGTTTTTGAATCCTGTCTCCACAAACCTCTCTGGAGCAATGTAGCATGTGCGTCGTCTTGATGTGTCAAAGAAATAGTTGAAATCTGATGGATTGTCCTGTAACAATATGATAGACATCTCTAATATCCATGGCCAGTCTGTAATTGCTCATTCACGTGTAAAAACTCTGTCAAAACAACCTAAATATTTGTTGAACAGGTGCATAAAATATCAGGGAAAACCAATGCAATACTCAGATGCAAACATAACTCAATTTACAATGAAAATATTGTTAGTCTTATATGTACCCTGGTATTGTCCTGATGTTCTACACAGTGGCTCAAATAAATAGAATAATTAACTTACAAAAGTATTAGTAATCAAATGTAAACTACCCCTCATCACAACATGGTTATATACAAGTAGGACTGTCTATGTTTGGGAAAGTGTACAAGTGAAGGAATCTCTCTCAGATGTAGTTGTTATGTAAGTTTTAAACTATAATGCAAAATTTTACATAAATGTTTTTAACATTAAAGTTGACACTACATGTATATACAGAGCAGGAATCAGTGCCCTAAGTGCTGGTTACCTCTGGAATGAACGTGGGTTTACTGAAAACTACCATATATAATTCTGTATAAAGTTGACACTATATACAGAGCAGGAATCAGTGCTTTAAATTCTGGTTACCTCTGGAATGTAGGAGGGTTTAGTGAAAATTGCCATGTATAACTCTGTATAAAGTTAGCATTATATACAGAGTTCTAAGCGCTAGTTACCTCTGGAATGTAGGTGGGTTTAAAACTGGCGAAGTCTGTGAGCAGCACCCAGTTCCAGCTGGTAATCATCACATTCTCAGACTTGATGTCTCCATGATATACCTACAAACAGACCACTGCATTAGAAAAACCTTCAAACAGAGGGATAGATAACTGTTAACTGACTAGTATTATTTGCTTTAGTACTATTCGACTGTTCTGATTCTATGGTTTCTTTACCTCTGTTGCTATGCAAGCCTGTGTAAGCCTAAGTTAGAGGTTTTCAAACATATTTTCAAATAACTGTATCAACAAAGCTTCAGATAATGTTTAGAAAATTTTGCACATTATCCCGAATCATACCTGCAACATAAAGAATTACACTGGAGCCTGTCTTCTGACCCTGTTCTGATTCTCATCAGATCACATGCTGGCTTAAACTCCTATAAATCAAACTAACTGGCTTACGGAAGTAAAATTGCAGTGCTGCCAGCCAGCTGAAAACAGTTTGGCTTTTAGAAGATTCCCTTTGACGCACCTTGAGTTTATGACTTTGGTTAAGAGCACAGAGTAGCTGGAAGGCTATCCATTTCTTCTCCACCAGGTTAAGGAAAGGCCTTGTGCTAATTCTGTCGTATAAACTATCCTTGACAAACTGACGGAACAACAACGCAGCTTTGTCCAAGTGCTGTAATGAGGCAGGAGAGATGACAATCACAAAGTGATATACATATATATTGAAATATCTTAACTAAATCAGGATTTGTTTATTGCTTTTAATGTCTTTTCAATGTTATACTCAAGAAATTTTCAGTTATACGATATTGGTCAGTTTTATAAGTAAAGGAAACCAGAGTGCCGGAGGGAGTCACCAACTTTGGCAAATTATCAAGAAACATGTGACATCACTGGTCACTAGCAAGAATAAGACTGTGCAAATGCCCACTGAGGTCTGCCTGTCTGTTGGCAACTTATTATGACCAAGAACCACAAACATTTATAGTAGGGAGAAATCTAAAAATTCTCAATCCAAGGCTGGGAATAAACTTGTCATAGAGCAGTTAACAGTACAGCAGCTTACCCTTGAGCCACATCACACTCCTCATTAAATCAGAGCGTCTACATGTATAGTAAACAACGCAAACTTCTGAAAATATGAGTACATTTCTAGACGCAAATAAATGATTACTTCTGGTGCTGGAAACACTGGTATGTCCAACATTCTAAACTAGTAAAATAACGTCTTTCTCCAGGCTGCCTTACAGATTTTGTTGTGTACTTGGATAGGAATGAATATATTCCTATACCATAAACGGATGAATGTAAATCTTTCCATACTGTGGTCAGCAAAATTACAAATACATGGCACATAACAAAGTTTCTCTCTTACCAGTGCCATCTGGAAGGGGAGACAATTTGATGCTCCTTGAAGGCGAGAGCGTAACTCTGAAAAAATACAAAGGAATTATTATGCGATGCATAGGAGTACATTGTCTATATTTTCAAACATCCCATTAATTTAATGATTCAAACAGAGACATTTGACAATATTATGTAAATACTATTTTATTAACAGATATTTTCCAAATGTATAAATGTGGACAAAAAAACAAGTGCATGTAAATGAGAGAACATCCATAGGAAGATACATGTACGAATACCTTCCAGTTTGTCTTTGTGTGATGCGAGAGGCAAAGAGGGGTCATGTATGACAAACACCTTCACAACCATGTGGCCTTCCTTCCCCTTAGCTCGAGCAACTTTGAAAAACCTGGTACTCCCCAAACTATCACAAAATGAAACAGCATCAAAGCAATGTAAACATGAGCACTGGCAGGAGCTGTTTATAATGGTACACAGGATTAAAAGAAAACACTCAACTTTAGACATGGAGTATATTTGAAAGTATGTCAAAACACAAGTGAAACACTCTCGCCTGGCATTGTCCATTGTCCTGTGTAAATCAGTTAAAATATTATAAAATATAATCTTCATGACAAAGTTTAATGACAATTTTAACTGGCAAGGTTATAAGTTTTATTATTAAGAGAGAAGTGCATGAAATGCATGTATAATTCCAAATAGACATAGGTAAGTGTAATTCTACTGTGAGAATAAACAGATATAAAACAAAAGTACAGAGTGTTGAGAACAAAGTCCTATGTGGAACTCTAATGATGATTTTTTCCTGGCAATTAATGAGCCAGGTACACAAAATAAAGGCATTGCCTTCACATTGAATATTTACATCAGAACATCAACAACAGATGTAAGAATGATTATTTGGAGTTGACTTAAGGTAGACCAACCTGCCATCATATTCACAGTCTGACACTTCAGTGAGGTATTGTTCCACAGGCTGAATCTGGGATGGGGCAATCCCTGTTAACTGGTTACCCATGGTGACTCAACAGTTGCACTCTATCCGAAATGAAGGGTCAGTTTCATGTATACTCCATCATCTACAATGGAAAACAGTGAATGTACTTATACATATTATCTGATATTTAGTTTGAAGGAAGTAATGTAGATAGCATAAATTTATTGTATATGCTTTTATTATCAGAATGGAGGGCCCCGCAAAAGAAGAAATTTTGGCCAACATAGGGTTCAGGGATGAGACAGACTATGGAATGGAAAAGTTGAAATTATGCATCACACAACATATAATTTTGTCATTTTTAGCATTTCTAAATTAAATTCAGAATATTCTTCTCAGGCATTTCTTGTATAAATAAAGAGAAATTGCTTCAAAAAAACCCCAAAAAACCAAATCTAATGGCTGGGGGTGGGGTCGGGGGTGGGTGGGGGTTTGGGGGGGGGGAATAACAGCACAAATTAACATTTACATGCTGCTTCAAAATTGTTTAATATCTAAATATCTTTCCCCTGCAGACAAATTCATAACACAAAATGCGAAAACTAGAGGTAATTGACATAGATAAACTGATACTAATTGGAAAATGGTGGAAAACTGTACATGTCTGGAGGGTGTTTGCGATCTGGAACTAGTCAAATATTTGACACTTTCAAGACGTCAGATTGAAACAGTGGTGCTTTGCTATGATGCATTAAAAGGGTGATGCGGAAAAATGCCCTCTTTGGCTTTACTTCCGTAAAAAAAATTAATGATTATTTGGATGATATCCTGGGCACATCATTGCGTGATGTTGTTCAGAGGTAGGTAGTTTTCCCCCAGCTACAATAGTCTGGGAGATGTGACTCTCTGTCAAATCCGAAATATAAATCATAGTCATATTGTATAAGACTAGCCTTATTAACGATATAATGACAAGCCCTTGGCCGTACGTGATCAGGACACTTCATACCCAAACTGTTTTGTACCAGGTTACCTAGTACCATAGTTATTCCATGCCATAGTGCTCTCATACCGCAATCGTGTCGTACAATAACTACTGTAAAGACATACTGTATGCAGTTATTTAACACTGATTATAAGCATGCCACAAGGATAACTAAATAACTACTGTAAAGACATACTGTACGCAGTTATTTTACACTGATTATAAGCATGCCACAAAGATATCTAATATAATACATACGTTTTTCAGTCTTTTTTGACAGATTGCAGTAACTCTGTCAACGATCTAGTCAGAACAAGGGTTATAGCCCTATTTCTGGTTAAGAAGGTTGAACACAACTTTGCAGTAGTCTCGACTTTGCACGTGTAATATATTTTTTTACCTGAGTTTAATACAAGAGTCTTTTTGACAGATTTTCTCATTTCTAGTTATGCTATGGATGTTGCAGCTTAGTTAACTTTAATGTACTCACGTGAAATATTAAAATGTGAACTCCTGAAATCTTGACACAGTTGTTTTTTTGTTTTTTTTTTTAATATTTTAACAATATTTTACATATCAGTACTGTTAATGGATTAATTAACCTCCCATGGATTGGTATTGTTAATCTGATTCCATTAACTGTGGTGTTAACTTGTGAGTTTATGTCCCTAACTAAAGTTATTTTAATATTTGACTTCAATGGATTAACCTTTGAATGTGTTGATAACTCAATTTCACTTAACTGCTCAGCTGTCAATGAGATTCTCCAATCATCTTTATCTTATAAAACATATGAAGCATTAGTGCAATGCAAATTAAATCCTTCAGGCACAGGTTTCCAGTATACTGGTTTTTCCTGGATGGCGTGCGGTATAAGTTACAAATGCAACTAGTTGTTATTTCCCATATGTCATACAATGATGAAGTTCTAGAAAGCTTTCCAATAATCCCAGTATCACTGTAAAAGAAATACAATCATAACACTAATGTACATATGTAAATAGACAATTTCACAATGTAAAACAAAAAAAAAAACCATGACCAATGAATGAATGTAAATGATTTAACAAAAGCTTCCATGTTACTTCCATGTATTTAAAAAATGTCCAAGTCCTGGAGTTCCACTGGACTTAAGCAGATGGTCACCATCTTGGAAAGCAACTTTTCTGATGTAGACCTTCGATAACTCCCAAAATACTGCTTAAAATTCGACATGTTATACAGCGCTGAATAGAGAATTAAAAAGAAGTAATACTGGACAAAAACACAGTCATGAACTGGTTTTGCATCTCTACTTGATGTAAAATCAGAATTGTGGTCAGTGTGTTGACGACTGGTTTTAGATGCCCGATAAAATCCACTAAATAAACATAAAATACTTAAAAAAAAAATAAAAAAAATAACATGCTTAGAGAAACCTTCGGTAAATGTTAACTACGGAATTTCATATGAATAGAGATTATATACTAAGTATGATACGAGGTAACTATGGCACGCGGTAACGTGGGACGAAGTTACTTGGGTACGAAGTGCACAACATCTACGCGTCTCCATTCACTCAAGACCCACCTTCTTTTGTCCAAATACAATGGGCCTGCAGCCGGAACGATAAAGTTGACTATACCCAGAAAACTCTTGGATCTTCACCATTCCCACATGGGTGAATGATACAATTTTAAAACGTTATCGGGTTCATCAAGATTACGTGTGATGCTGTTGTTGTAACTTGCTTAACTGAGTAATACGGGAGAACATTTTCTTGGTGCATTTGTCATTCTCTGTGATTAAGGTTACGTTATCTGGATATGTATTTACCTCGCTGTGGTTCAGAAGGCAGTCTTTCTAAAAACTCCCTATAATGATTAAATCACACAGAAAATGTGCGTCGTACGATGTTTTCGTCTGTCATTTGCCTCATTTGAGAGTCCGCCCCATTCAGCCGATAGAGGGCGCTGGTTTGGATGTGTTACACGCGCGCAGTGTTGACAATATAATCTCTGTCATCTGGAGACAGATTGAACGGCGTCTTCCGGTACGAAAACGTCAATATACAAGAAAACTTGTCTTGGTTCCACGGCATCCTGTTGGAGGAAATCAGTTATACGAAATTCTGTTAAGTATTTATCTGTACTATAAGATTGTCAGCACTGAGCCATATCACGCCAGCAGACATTATTTTCACGTGATGAAAACATGCAGCGGTCGTAATTATAATATGTGATGGATATGGTGCAGCTGGGATCACCTAACGAAGGTCATTGAACGTCCGCAGGTATCGGACATCGGAATGTTAGGCCTTCCCTCCAAAGGTTTGTATCTCAATCAATGTGTTATGTCTGAGGCCGTGTTCGGCAGTATTCGAATGTCGATCGCTTGTTTTTTTGCATGAAGACAGGTCCCTATCGAATAGATCTCTTCACACCGGAGGCATATCAGTGCAAGCACATTATTTCTACTAGGTTACAGTGTACTCTACCAGCGATATCTGGTATAAGCATGACCACAACTGAATTCCTTAATTGGCAAGCAGGTGCAAAAAAACGAGTCTTTATGCCTGTAGAGGTCGTTCGTACTGCCAATGGGCCTATCCCGGTATATATTTTTGATACTGGGTACATGCATATATATCTTGAATGTGGTAGGCATACATCGTTGCCTTTTACGATTTTCATTAAAATCATAATTCTCATAACATGAACAGAATCGCATCCTATATGATTTGGCCTGTATATGATTGACAAACAGGCCCTAGCAAAACCACCGTGATCGTATTTACGTTTTAAAACCACACCATTCTATGAAAACGCAATAATACCGAAATAATAATTTGTATTATAGCCTAATTAGGAAGATTTTATTATAATTATTCATTAGGGACACTGTAACGACCTTGTTACGCTGCGTGTTGTAGTGCATAGAGGCCTAGGCCAATTGGTCCAAGGTTACAGCGTACATGTGCATGCGGCGGACGTTCAATCGATTTCAGTCTGACCCTCACCTAATGGAATCTCACAAACACTTGTCGTTAGCCATGCTTAATGGCAGTAAGACAAACTTGGTGTTGTTTTCCAGAGATGTCTTCTTCTAACTGCAAGACGAGCAACAAGGAGAATATGACAAAGGAAAGAATGGAAAATATTTCACGCTTGGCTGTTCGGAGTATCAGTTTCTGTGCAAGGCCTACTCAATAAATGGTCGGGCGATACGACGTAGACTGTCAGCTGTAATTCGAAAATAGAATAGAAAAATATGGCACATGAATAAGTTAAATTGTTTGGCTGTGTAGTGTACAATGCTTATCTCTGTCACGAATGAAAATGAAAAATTTCAGGTAACTTGCACTCCCCGAATAATAATAAGTCGTATTTGGAAACTATAATTCAACTCATCTAAGTGCGTCGTTTTATGGATCAGAAATATTTTTCACTACAGGTACTGTTAATCTTTGAAGAGCATATTCTTGGATGAAGTTACTCTTCAAAAAGATCTCGGTTTTTCTGGCGTCAAACGAGCTCAGGCCAACTGCGTATGTCGGTTCTATGGTGAAAAGGGCTAACCAGAAAATAGGTGAATGGCCAGAATATTGTCTCAGAAGTCAAGATAGGAAAACTATTATTTCATTACGCCCCATCGACTGGAATATCCAAGCCCTACTTTGGAACCTGATGTGGTTCTTCGAGGACAAAGTTTTGTTTGGGGTCTTAAATGTACCAAAATCAAAGCCCAAACGGAGACTATAAATTATCTAGGCCAATAAAAGCAGATTTGTAGGAAACATTCAAGTATTCGAGCCTCAATGGATAGAACTAATGCTCGATTGACCTATTTTCTCCAGCTCCTCAGAGATCACCAAGTTACTCTTATATCAGCTGTGTCAGCGTTCTTTCAAGAACGAACTCTCGTCAGTAATGTAGGTAGTCAGGAAGCCATGCAGTGAGCTTCCAGAGGTATTACCCAAAGCTACGTCTGTGACGCCCGTTGAAACACGTAGAAAGTGCAGGCCTAGAGAGGCCAAGGTACTAATCAACAGACTATACCAAGTAAGGCTTTGCCAGCTCGTTAACCAATGGTCATCATGAGTAAAGCCGTAACCCTTGGCAAATCACCCAGGAGCCTCTCACCAATGCGGTCGCTGCGAGTTCAAGTCCAGCTCATGCTAGCAACCTTTTGAATGTTGTGGGTTTTCCCCGAGTTCTGCCCGGTTTCCTCTCACCACAATTCTGGCCACCGCCATAAAAGCGACATATTCTTGAGTACGGTGTAAAACACCAGTGAAAAAAATAAACAAATTTAGCAATGCAGTATACTTGGGTGCGTATATAGGATAGGTAAAGCGGGTTAAGAAGCACTATGCGATCTCGTGATGCCCTGTAGCTTGGAAGGCAACAGAACACGCTTCATAAAATCCTAACTGCCCCTATATTTGTTTCGCTCCGTAACTCCTTGCTATGGCATGGTGACTTGGATGGCCTACACTGTACATCAGACGAAAAATTTACCATCAGGTGAAGTGTTAAGTAGCTTGATAAGTAAATCCTGGCGCCACAGCGACTGTCGTATTATAAGGCATATAGAAGCACGAAATAAGTGAATGTGGCTGTACATGGCCTATGAATCTGTGAATTTGCGTGGACGTCACGCAATGTGCTGAAAGTGACTCAGTGACTAGGATTCCGACAGATGTAAAGTTATATATGGTCAGGAAGCTTTTAGCTCCTTGAACGTACGGAAATCATATATCTGCTATTTGCTTTCCAGCATCGAAAGTCTCCTTAACTGGAGTGTCTTGCTGTGATCTTAAATCAATGGCGCCATTGGCACCTATACATACTTGCAAATATGGTCATATGTGTGTATTTCCAGACAGTATGCAAAGCTACTCCTTGCATCCCATCAGTGAAGTGAAAGTTACACGGACGACTGTAAATGAAGGCGTTAAATTCAGCTTGCCTTAAAGATTGTATCACGTCATGTGTCGATGTGCATTATTTCATGTAATGACATGCGTGGGTATCATATCATTTTACAACGATTCTGATAATTAGGCTGTATACATTGATCTGAAATAAATGGCTTTACCTGCACGATTAGTAGTTATACCCTTCATGGCGATCGACAGCCACGTCGTGTATATGAACAGTGGCAACCAAAGTAGCTATTGAATCTTGGTGTTTAAAACTGTTGACCGCTTCCTTCTCAGTTGAACGTTCATTTAGGTTGCCGGCTGACATGCGAATGTCTTTTTCGACACGTGGATTCTTCATTTTCTAGTGGGATCCCAATGAAAGGACTACACCAGAGCTATGGTGGCGGGGATGTAGTGTAATGTGTTGTAGATTATCATTCAGAATAAAACCTGGATATATTATACTCCTCGTTTTGAAAGCTATATACGCATTTATAGTTCTTGTATAAGTTGTATTGAAAGTTGAATTGGAAGGCATTCTTGGTCAAAAAATGTTTATGTATTCCCGCAAAATGCGACCGTAAAAATATACCTGTATTAAGCAGATTGAGATTGAACAGATCAAGGTAAAATCCAGTCAAAGATAGCTTGAGCGATGTCTGGCATAAAAGGGCTAGACGCTCGCAAGTGATACCTTTTACATGTGATATTGCGCAGATCAGCGTCAGACTTTCACAAGGACGGGTTATGTGATATTGGACAGAGGAGCACAACTTTCTCTCATGGAACTGTTGTGTGATATTGCACAGAGGATCACAACTTTATCACAAGGAACTCCTGTGTGATATTGGACAAAGGAGCACGAATCTCCAACAAGGAACGTTTGTCTGATATTGGACTGAGGAGTATGACCCTCTCACAAGGAACGGTTGTATGATACTGAGTACTGGAAAGAGGAGCGCAACTCTCTCACAAGGAGCGGTAATGTGATATTTTATAGCGGAGCACAACCCTCTCACTCGAAGTGATCAAGTGATACTGGACAGAGCGCAACTCTTTCACAAAGAGCGGCAGTGTGATATTGGACAGAGGAGCGCAACTCTCTCACAAGGAGCGGTAGTGTGATATTTTACAGAGGAGCACAACCCTCTCACTCGAAGTGGTTATGTGATACTGGACAGAGGAGCGCATCTCTCTCACAAAGAGCGGCAGTGTGATACTGGACAAAGGAGCGCAACTCTGTGACAAAGAGCGGATATTGGACAGAGGAGCGCAACTCTCTCACAAAGAGCGGCAGTGTGATATTGGACAGAGGAGCGCAACTCTCTCACAAGGAGCGGTAATGTGATATTTTACAGAGGAGCACAACCCTCTCACTCGAAGTGGTTATGTGATACTGGACAGAGGAGCGCAACTCTCTTACAAAGAGCGGCAGTGTGATATTGGACAGACGAGCGCAACTCTCTCACAAGGAGCGGTAGTGTGATATTTTACAGAGGAGCACAACCCTCTCACTCGAGGTGGTTATGTGATACTGGACAGAGGAGCGCAACTCTCTCACAAAGAGCGACAGTGTGATATTGGACAGAGGAGCGCAACTCTTTCACAAAGAGCGGCTGTGTGATATTTTACAGAGGAGCACAACCCTCTCACTCGAGGTGGTTATGTGATATTGGACAGAGGAGCGCAACTCTTTCACAAAGAGCGGTTGTGTGATATTTTACAGAGGAGCACAACCCTCTCACTCGAGGTGGTTATGTGATATTGGACAGAGGAGCGCAACTCTCTCACAAGGAGCGGTTGTGTGATATTAGACAGAGGAGCATGAACAAATGGACCATGAATTTTTTGACCAACCGGCACGAACCGGCACGTAGACATCTGGAAATGTGTATTACCGTGGAAAGCAGATGCATGTGTCTGTATAATAGGTCCAGGAAGTGTGGTATGTAGGTATGTAATCGTGTCAACAAAGGCATACCGAATTAAAACACACTGAGTCAGTAGATAGGTTCATCTGTTCATACGCAGATTGTAAGGCAGGAGAAGTTATCTGGTGTGTCAATCGTAGGTTTAGATATGATCTTGTGTTTGCAGAATGTCGTTAGTGGTTGACTACCGACAGACGAATGATAGGTTAAAACGCCCAGATCACGCGAGATGCACCAAAATGTGTTATGGCAAGGCGCATTCCATGGCTAGTTACGCTAAATTTTATGTAGCTGGGGCTGAGTCGCTTCGTGGTATGAGGATCGTTTGCGCTAAGAGACATTTACCCGGTTTGGACAAACGTTACCTCTGGAGACGTACTTAACACGGAATAGGCTTATTAAATCGTGAGCGTAAATGATGCCTTTATATAGATGTTACCATTAAGTGTTGAAAATTCCCTGTGGATCGATTCTTTGATGTTCTACTGAATTAAGCTCTATCCACATCCATTTACGTACAGCCTATCCAAGGAGTATGAGATACCATACACTTCTAGGTAACTCTTGACACACTAAGGATTTCATAGGTGGGAGTATATGGATACTTGACGTGCTATTTTCCGATAATGGTTGTGATTCAAACGACTGATTTGCCTAGATTTTACGGTCAGTTTCTGATTTTACAACTTCTTGTAGAAGTTGTATTCTTTATTAGAAAGACGTTCGTTTAGTTGTGTACTCCCGCAATATTGTTGTGCGATAGATTCAGTATATTAACCCTATATACAGTACATCTTATAATCACCAGAACAGAATTAAAAATCAAATATTTCAACAGGATGTAAACCATACATCCACAGTACACGTAGCTGTGACAGAACAGCATGTGAAAGGCGTCTAATACTTTACTCAGCTTCTTTTGATTAAACGTGACCAGAGAATCAGATTGGAAATACTTTTCAGAAATCCCTTTATTGTTTCCCCCCCACTATACGTCAGTTTAGGAATACTGTAAATAATACTATTTCCAATGTCTGATTCTCAGATTATCAAGGATGGCAGGATCACATAAAGGAAGGTCAAAGCAGACAGATGCTGCTCGAAGAGAAAATGAAAGTAAGTCATACATTTACACACAGCTTCTGTCGACATATAGGTCCGCGATTTCAATGTTTTGTGGGTAGTATGTACTAATGCATGTCGAGTCCATCTCAGATGTAAGGGCGAATACTGAACCGACACAGCGCGGACATGCCAATTACACTGTGACTGGGCGTGATGTCCTAATGAGGCAGCAGCATAAAAAGCCCAACAGCTATAGTCGGTCGGGTGTCAGTAGACTTTAGCCTGGCATGGTATTTCAGTGATACAGAACTATCAGTATGTGGACCAGCATGCTAAAATTTATTTATTTATTTATTTATTTGATTGGTGCCATACTCAAGAATATTTCACTTATATATGAGGGTGGTCATCATTATGGTGGTAGGAAACCGGGCAGAGCCGGGGAATCCCTCTGCAGTTCACTGACAGACCTTCCCACGTACGACTGGAGAGGAACCAAGCGTTAGCTGGACTCACGGCGACTGGATTGGTGAGAGGCTCATGCCTCATTGCACCGCGTTGGCACGCTAATTACTCGGCCACTGAGACTGTGTCTATAAAAGGAAGCGACATGTGAAATAATGTCAACAAAACGACCTAAAACAAACAATAAACGATTTGGACCAGATTCCATGAAGACCTGGAAGATTTCCCAAATACATGACCCAGTGTTGTCGACCGTAATATTGTCATTCTAATGTTACAGAGGTAAACCCTGTAAAAGATGAAGACCTGGGAAAAGCTGGGTTGTCCCTTGTTTATCAGTGTGGCTTACCTGGTCCTCACCTGGATTGTCTGGGGGCCGTTCCTCCCAATGGGCACCGGGTGCTAGAAGCAAAGGTCAGAAACAGAAGGGGTGTACTGCCCACCAGCCTTATCTTGGGACAAGAGAGCCACCAAACAACACAGGTACGCTCAGTATTTTTGAAAAGAAATTAACCTTCATATGCTGATTTTTCCGGAATTCTACTAAGCCGTGATCATTGAGGTCGTAGTTTCGAACCTGGTTGTGGCTTTAAGTGCAGTGGTTTGTCAAGGTACCTGGCGAAATGCAGTGATTTCACCCTGGTACAGGTTTCCACCGCCAAGAAACCTAACGACAGTGATTCAAATGGAATGTACTTGGGGTATGACGCCTGTCCTCGACTAGAATGGTGGCAGTTTTACTCCTACCACTTTCACCTACAAATCTGGTTACCGTGGCATACGTGAAACGTCCTGCACTTGTCGTAACCAAAATCAAATAAATGCATGCGTCAGTCACGTTCAAGTACTTCTATTACGGACAAAATACGAGGTCAATTATTCTAGAAATAACCCAAAAGGATATTGGACAGAGAAAGGTTTCTATTTAGCTTTAGCGAGGTTAAATTTGAAGTTAAATTTAATATCTATACATTCTTGTGATTTGCAATTTTTTATTAAAATGCATAACATATCTTCTTCTGTATGCAGGTTGACGACCCATGGTTACGTGAAGTGTTCTGTATTTTGGCAAGGAGTCATAGCGATAATAAACAACCCAGTGAGTATTTACGTCTTAATTCTTGTGTAGTTAAGACAGTACCTAGGCTAAACAGTTTTATGCCTGGAAGTTAGATCGATGACGTGCAGCTTCTTGTCTTTCTTTGTTCAATTTCCGGCATTGGAATCTATGGTTTACTTTTGCTTTTAAAGCAAAGTTACCTTGTTGATGGGACAATGATATTTTTCATTTCAGCATACCTGGCACAGTTTTTCATAAAACCTGCAGAATTAAGCAAGGATGAAGGTGTGCGGTGTCCACGGGCAGAATATACTACACCTTTACAGGTAATGATGTTACACTTTGTTTAGTCTGCTTTCCCACAAATGTGCAAATGCTAGAAATATGGACGCAGTTGTGAATTACGGTTACCTCACCTTGACTAAAATCTGTTTGGCGATAACAAATGGAATAACAATTCCATTCTGAAAAGTTCTAAATCAAATGTAAGCCACAGTCGCAGCCTTGGATTCTGGATTTCATTTCTTTGTGGCTTGAAATTGATTTAATACAATCACTGCGCCGAAACAAGCATTCATATACCAGCCGTCAACCAAATAATTGACGCTCCAGGTCAATTATCGCTTGGCCGATTCTCAAAACGCCGTTTAGAACTAAGAAATTATATAAAGTACAAAATAAGGACCGAATCATACATAGAGAAGCAGTCTTCAAAAATGTTGGAAAGACGTAAGGAATGTTATAAGCGAATAAGCGAAGCCAGTATCCAAATCGTGCAGCATGCTAATAGATAACATGCCTTATATTGCTATCTTCATTGTAATATTGCAGGTGCTGGAGGTAGATCTGGAAGTATCTCTTGGTGATCAACCATCTCAAATTGACAGTGAGTTTTGAGACTATATATCTGAGGTTCTGGTTAGTTGGGAGCCAAAAATATCCAGAGAAATACTTAAATTTGGAATCTGAAATTTTATGCAAGAAATGTCACCAGATACAAACAAGAATCGCTCCAGTGAAAGCACAAGCGCTCAAGTGTTTTGATTCAAGGTGTGAAAAGGCAACTCAATTACATCTCAATTATATCTCTTCACATTTGTGTTAAAATTTGGTTAGGTGTAGAAATTTATAGTTTATCCAAAAAATAAGTTTCACATAAATTGAAATTGAACTAAAAAAAAAGACAATATCATTGTCAATATGTAGTTATCCTGTGCTAATGATCAGTATATTTTGCACAATGGTCTTTCCACTGTGTGAAGCTCTGAAATTTCGAAAAAACGTGAACAACATTTAAAAAAGACGCATTCCCTGACGATAATTGTAGCACAGGGCATAAGAAAGAAACATGATGCAAAGGGAATGTTTTTACTCTATCGTTTCCCGATGAATCATGTTACTATTGGCCATGGAGGTATCAGTTTTGTGATTACTCATGATATTGTTGATTACATAAGGTACTGGTGTACGAGGCCACGCCCGAGGCTTGGTGTCACGTGTGATGATTGACAGGCTTGACGGCACTACAGCTTCCCGCCCATTTCTTCTTGGCACGGGAACAGAGGTATGTCATTGCGCCTTTCTTTGATCACCTTTCTTAACATCCACTGAACTATGAAAGAACATTCGTTGACTGTGATCGCGGAGTGTTACCAGCTCTCACCATGTGATGGAATCAATAAACCTGTCCATCAATCGTTTTTTCACTTCGGACTTTTTTGTGTCTGGTTTATGGTTTCATGTAGAACTGTTTGGGAGTTCCATTACTTCTAGTTTTGTCGACAGCCTACAACTTTTTACAAAGTTTAACGATTTAACTACATTCCTGCTGAGAAATCCACCTAGACTAATCCTCCTGTATTTCTAATTATTCGCAAATAGAACAATTACATAACATCAGTTTACTTAATCTGACGACGATACCTTTAAACTTTTTCACTACTGAATTTTTACTGAAACTGGTAAGTTAATAGATGTGTGTATGCTTTTAAATGTTTGTTTACGTGTCATTCATTTGATATGTCCTATGTCTGATTAGTACTGGTTTTGGTTACACTATGTTGGTTTCATCTGACGCTCAAGTTTATTACCAGGTGGAGTCAGGCAGGGGCACCCGTGTTGAGTTGGGTATGTTGAGGTCCACCGCTATCACTGCTCCCCAGGGGATATCTGGGTTGTTGGTGTCTCACCTTCGGACATTGGAAGGTAAACTCAGGGGCACTAAAGGATGCCATGAACCACTGTCATTTCGCATAGCATAATTTTTGTGAAAATAATCTGTAAATCTCTTCATTTCCGAAAATTAATGAGAAAAAACGATTTAGATTAGGCAGAAGCTGGCTGTTAAATCAGAATGTGCCCATCTATATTTTTGTCATTGATCATTGAACTTACCAAACCTCGTATTTACCAGGCATTTTAAGACTTGTGGTGGGTATATCGCTCTGCAGTAAAGAATCAATGTACATATTTTAAACTTCCAAGAGCAAAACGATTTCTTCGCAGCTGTGTTTGCATTTTTGACTTAACCTTAAGATGTTTGAAAAATATGGGCCCTGAGGAAAAACACAGTGGTGTACAAGTTAAAGATGAATACCGCCACATTGCAAGAAAAGATATGGTGAAACAGTAATAACCATTTAAGTTGTTTATAAACTGAGGTTTTTTTTTTTCATTTATTGCGTTGTGCACTGTTAATCTTTTCCAATATATTACATTTGTCTTCAGCTGATTGCATACAGGCCCTTATGAGAAGAATCTTTCACAAAGCAAAGGCTCTGGATCACCTGCTGTTAAACTCCCTTGTAGAGGAGACACCCTATGGGACGCCCGTCACCAAGGTGAGTCCCAGATCTTTGGGACATAAGGACGAGATTCTGGAGCTGGAGACGGAACCTTTTCCTGTTACCACTGAGGTAGAAGACATCCCTTTGTCTGATACAAAAACTGCAGCCCCTGGGGAGAAGAAAGCGCCTACAACTCCACCCGAATTTGTCTCTGCGTCCACAGTCAGTGAGAGGTCTAGCCCAAAAGATGTTAATGACCAGCGTGTGCCAGGATATATCTGGGAAAACGTATCTGGGGTAGACAGCCAGCGAGCTGGGACAGCAGAATCCAGGTCAGGAGAACTGGAATGTTTGACAAACCCTCCTCAGAAAGCCTTACTACAGAGAATTCCTAACAGTACCTCCAGGCGAGACACACAACAACCTTGTAATGAGAAGGAGGCCCTACTGAAGGTTTGTTTATAAAGAGTTATTTATTTATTTACTTATTTGATTTGTGTTTTACGTCATACTGAAGAATATTTTACTTATACCACGACAGCTATCATTATGGTGGAAGGAAATTTGTGTCTTTATCTGTATTTAGAACCAGATGTTTATGTTGATTTCTTTTTGAGATACAGAATCATGTGTTATTTCGGAGTTGTGTTTTTTGATTGGTAATTTACTTTGGACAGTTTTACTTATACAACGATCGCTAGGTTCGTCGGTTGAGGAAACCCGGGAGAGATCAACCACAGCTCTTCACCAGGTACTTGACAAATATCCTGACGTAAAGCCGTGTTCGTGTTGATTCGAGTTATGTTGGTGCACTTTCGTTTACCTAGACCAAACCAAACCGCACGTTTATCTTTGTGTATTTTCATTTAAAATCACATGTATTTTTGTGCTTTATGGTTTAAATTTTCAAATTTGAAAGTGTTGAATTTTGAAATACATGGAGTAGAATTATTTCTAATTCAAATCATTTGTCAGTTAATTATTGTTTTCTAGCAGTTTGTCACGGATCTGTTTCAGGATGTTACAAGAAACTTGGCGCAAATCAACTCTACCAATAACAACATAAAATGGACCTCAGCACAAGATAAAAGCAGTAAGTTTTACGATTTTCGTCTTAGAACAAGCATTGAGTCAGTGTATGCATGGTTATACAAATGAAAACATCACTGAATGTGTGAATAAGTTGATCATAACATGACCAGTGTAAAAGGAACTAGTATAATGTTGGTCCTAAACCAAGTAATTTGTTTAAAAATGCGAATAAGTTTTAAGAAACTTTGCCTTGCTAGACCTATTCCAAGGTTGATCATGTGTGTCTGTGTAATGTGTGATTATCAGACTGCTCATATATGGTCGCACTACACTGGTCAGCTTTGCGTGAACCCATTGGCCGGCTGAGTGATTGTGTGAACCCATTGGCCGGCTGAGTGGTTGTGCGCACCAGTTGGCCGACTGAGTGGTTTTACGAACCAACTGGCCGAGTGGTTGTGTAAACCCATCAGCTGAGTGATTGTGTGAAATCAACAAATAGGTGGATGCCTTCACCCAGTGACGAGATGGTTGTTTGAACCCTACGGTGAGATGGTTGTATGAACTCATCGCCCTATTCTTGGCGTGAACCCAATGACCAGGCTGTTGCGTGAACCCATCGGCCAATCGCCCGTGTGAATCCAATGACCATGTGGTTGCGTGATCTCAGAGACCATGTGGTTGCTTGAACCCAATGACCAGATGGTTGTGTGAGCCCATCGGCCGTTTGGTTGTGTAAATCCAATGGCGAAGTTTATGGTAGCAAAGATTGATCTGCCTCTGACATCGATGGTTCGAAACCAGATGATTCGGAGTCGATACCTGGGACTAAATCTTGTGAAATTGCGATGTAAATTACACTAACTAAATGTTTGTTACTTTTGCACTCCTCCAGAACCAGCAATGACGAAGAAGGTGGGAACATTCCTTGTTGGCTTAATTTGCTGCATGTCAGTGCGCAAGCGCTGATAGACCACATGACTTCAGATGACCAATGCGTTGTGACACTGCTATCTGCACTTCGGAGCGCAGTCTGCGAAGCTGTACTGCCCACCATACATACGCAGTTAGACTTGCGTGAACACGCAGTAATATTGTTGCTCAAAAGTATTATTTCTCAGAGGAATAGTTGTTTTCGATAACCATTAGAACTGTTGTTAGAAGTATCATAGTATATGCAAATGACGTTGTTAGAAGTACCGGTAGTTGTTGCTGCTGAGGAATAGCATTATTCATAGAGTAATGCAAGTCTCAAATATAGACTTTAAGATCTAAACTGTTAATACATCTGGTGAAAATGCTTGCCTATGTGCCCCCACAGTGTAGTGGACTAACCCAGTGATTGGCCTAAGTGTCTTCAGGTTCAGACCTGCCGACCATTTAAGGTATTATAATGAACTTTTCCGCATAACTGTTGATCTTTTCTACTTGCATGGTCGCATTAGGCATAATGCAGGCACCGGAAGAGTAGCGTTAGTATATGCGCAGTTCGCGGCCTGCAGGCTTAGCAGGTATCCCATGCCTTGGCCTTGTAACAAGGTTATTCGTGTTTTGTCAGTGTCTTGCATTTGTTTGTTGTGTCACAGAAAAATGATATTAGTACCCATCATACATTATTTATTCATTGTATAAAGAGACAGTATTTATTCGTTCTACATTTTTGTTATTTGGTAATAAAACTGTTTTGTTGGAAAGACCGTGTTTGTTTTTTAAAACATATTTGGTAGTCATATTTGGTAGATAATACCGGTCACTATAAAGGGGGAGAATTGAATTTGTGGTTGATTAACTGACTGAAAATCTGATTCATGTTGGTAATGCCTCCGTGAAAAAAGGGCATTGAATAATACTAGTATGTCGAAAGTGACAACCAAGCGATGAATGTAGGAAGTGGATAGACAGTCTGAGATCCACACCTATTTGGCAATTTTAAAAAAAGACTAAAATCGCTGGGATATGATCTCTTTATAACAGACAGTCTGGGACTCACAAATATCCACTGGCTGTAATACTCTTTTTTTTTTTAGGAGAATGAAGTACTGGAGTTGAACATCCAGCCTAAAAGCATTATTTATTTATTTTACTTCATTGAAGTTTCACGCCGTACTGAGAAATAATTTACTTATACGATGGCGTTTTATGGTGAAAGGAAACCGGGCAGAGCCTGGGGGAACACACGACCATCCGCAAGATGCTGGCAACCCTTCCCACGCATGGCAGAAGAGGAAGCCAGCATGGTATTTCTGCACTTGCTGATTAACATCTCTCACGGATTGTATGGCCTCGGTACGCAATCTAACTTTCGTTGAAAACAACTTGTCTGCCGCTTGTATGGTTTGCCTGCACGTATCTGTACGTCACATGTGGGAAAAGTTCGTCAGTAACTTGCCAATGCTCTGTGGTTTACGCTGGAAAATGGTTTCCTACTCCCGATAAAAGTTTAACGGGTTGTGTCATGACTCTGCCTTTTATGCTATAATGCAGCGCGCTGAATATGCATAGTGGATTGACGAGATACGGGCAGTGGCATTCGGTGTTGAAATAGAACCCGGATGATTGGCCTTTTGACGAGTTAAAATCAGCTTGTCTGACTTTCATGTCAGTCTGTGCTGTCCTTAGCAGTGCTATATTTCCATGAAGTAATTTCAAATAATTTGTGGAACAAAAAAGTTTCCTTTTACGCATAAGCACAAAATAATGGTAGTAACAAAACGTTTGCCTTTTGTACGTCATTGTTGTATGAAAATGCTTCCCTGGTTTGTATATCCACAGATTGAAAGCGGTGTGAAAATGTCACGCCACTTTTATTAGGTGTAACTTTTTGTGAATATGTCAATGTTTTGTAAATATGTCAATGTAGAAGTAAACATGGAGGTTATCTCTTTAAAATAACCTCCATGTTTACTTTAAAAATGATACTTGTTGCTGTCTCGCTTGGAGTTCGGCGTTGAGAGGATAGAGCAAGGAAACAGGACTTACTGAACCGGTGTCAGTGTAATGTGACTGGGTGGGGTGTCACGTTTGGTGTCTTCGGCATGATACTTCGGTGGCGGCAGCACTTTGGCGTCATGGGCTCACTCTGCCACAAGAACACAATATATGTACTCACCTAATAGCTTCTAGATATCACGATTTTTCATATACTGAAAAGTTGTTAAGTACGACATAAAAACCCAAATATATCATGTAATATAAAACTACAGCATGGATAGCAATATCAGAACAACCCCGGCATTCATGTAACCCGTGCAATCCAAACTCTTTTCAATTTACCTTCGTCTTGTCCAGTAACCCGACATCTTTTTACATCAATTTACCTAATTCTGGTCTTTTTCACAACGAGATTTCCTTTTTGCCGACCTTCATGCCGATTTTTGGATTTCTTACTCAGTTGCCATTTACTGAGTGTCCAGCCAGGAAGGTATCGACATTGCCGTGTCCAAAGCTTGATCCCATTCATAATTTATCTAAATATTTCACTTTATACTAAGGCGGCCAACATTATGGGAAGAAAAATCCGGGCTGATCCCGTGGGAAAGCGATAGGTCATTCGAACTTCATGTACAGCAACACGAAATATTAAAATCTGGAATATCCCGTATGACCTGATAAGTCGAGCATCAGTTCCTGTTCTTTCCTGACCTGCATGAGGTCCTTTCATGCTGAGATGTAAATTAGAATCAATTTAATTTCCTCTCTCCTCAGAGTAGTATAAAAGCAGTTCAATCCGGAAATAAAGCTAGTAGTCTTTATGTGTCTATCCGTGGAGACGTCGTTCTTGTCGTTACTGTTTAATGTTGCTTCGTTTTTCTTTTCCTTGTAATTCAGTAAGCTTATTCTTCGTGTAAGTTGTGCTACATGTCAAACTTAGCCAGTGTTAGGGGCTTAGTTTATGTAGTTTGAAATATACATATCGCGGGTAGCTTCAGTACCTTTGTTCTGATTCATGACAAATAAAATTCTTGTGTAATTTGAAAAAAGAGAATATAACTGGGGAATCCACGGTATGTTCCCAGGTTCCTAACCGTGAGCAATGTGTGATTGGCTAAACCCATGCAGGTGTTGGTGGTATTAATGGTGGACTTAAAACTTTTTATAATTTCAGCTGTGTTGGTGTTGGTGGACTTTTCGAGAATGTTGCGATTTGTTCTGTATTTTGGATTGGTAAGTTCGGATGTAACTTCTGATATAAACGTAGAAATAAAAAACTACTAAGCAATTACGGTTAGCATATACTTTATGTAAAGTTACCTTGCGATACGGGTATCAGGAACGGCTTTGATGAAGGCTCGGTTTTCAGAGTTACAGAAGGTGGTAATGCATTCCTTTGTCCAATAGATTTCGTCTTACTTTGCAGGTGGCCACCACATTGGCTGATGGTCCAATCGTCCGTTGTGAGTATCCAGTCGCTACCCAAACACGTATAGGCTTATATAGATGTATAACTGTGTCCGGTTCTGTGTGCTAAAGAATATGATATGAATTTATTTGTATGTTTTCTTAAAGTAGTAAAATGGGAATACTTAAATATACAAAAACTATTGTATTAGGTTTCTTAAAATAGACGTAAAATTGTAACGTGAATACGTTAAACCCAAAACAATTAAGTTATCTTTTTTTTAATGGATCTTTTGGGTTTTTCTTATGAAAGCCAATATTTTGGTTAAGCGGACGTTATAATGTATCTTATGTACATGCACTTTCATTAATCAATAACCGTTTAGGGTTATCTGTATGCTACAAACGTTTTAGGGATCCGCTTACACCTAAACATAGAAAAGTTCACTTTTTTACTACTTGTATACATTCAGTGTTCTCGAAATGTCCAACAATGGACTCTGCTAACCCCACCCTCCGTCTGACTGCTGATGTCCCGGCTTACGCCCTCGCCAGATGTAGAAATGGAGACAAACCACTAATGGCTGTAGATGTGGTCAACTACTCCCTGGATGGCTCCTTCAGTCAGTCCTACGTCGGTACACTCTGCCAGTTTTACGTAAGCCCTCTCTAGATGTTTACATCTATGGCCCTAACGCCAAAAAAGTAGAAGTCTTGGCTGGCCGTTAACTTGATGGCCGAAATAATATGATACGAGATGATAAAAAAAAAAACACAGCTTGGGGAGTAAAACCAGAGCAGCGACGAAAGTATCTTACCAGTACAAATGGTCACGCGTAACCGGTGAAATCCGAAATTTTGTCAGTTTACCCAGTGCTTTTTCCCGCCAACTATATGCAAATGCTAAAATAACAGCAATATTCAGGCCCTCTAACACAATGACTTAAACAGAATTGGGTGAACAAAATGTAGTGATGTCAATTGCAATGTTTATTGGACATTTCTGGTCTAGAATTACTTAAAACGATGTATTTTTTTTTAACGCTCAGAAAAAGCAAGGTGTACGAACTTACACGGTGAACGTAGAAGTCGGTTGGGGAGATCGGGACACTCAGATAATTCAACAGCGTGAAACCCACACGATTTCCTGTGCTTACGACGATCACGGCAAAACCGTCTCTAAAACAGAGACAATCGCCGACTGGTGGGTTATTTTTTTCCGCCAAAAATGCTCTAATTCCCTAATGATTTTAATTGTCTTATAAAGGCTTAACTCAAAATCTGGGACGATTCCAGTCATTTCTGACTTCATTCAAAATTTAAAACCTCTTCAAAATGCTTAGGGGGCCTCCGTGGCTCAGTCGGTTAGCGCGCTAGCGCAGCGTAATGACCCAGGAGCCTCTCACCAATGCGGTCGCTGTGAGTTCAAGTCCAGCTCATGCTGGCTTCCTCTCCGGCCGTAAGTGGGAAGGTCTGACAGCAACCTGCGGATGGTCGTGGGTTTCCCCCGGGCTATGCTCGGTTTCCACCCACCATAATGCTGGCCGCCGTCGTATAAGTGAAATATTCTTGGGTAGGGCGTAAAACACCAATCAAAAAAAAAAAAAAAAATCAAAATGCTTAGCTTTTGCTTCTGAAAGTTGAAATTTGGGCACATTTGTCTTAAGATAGCATTGATCAGGCGGACACAACATTTCTAAAACCGAAGAATAACCTTTAAGATCGTATTTCTAAGTTTGACTTAAGGCATAAATGGCTTTGTGGAATCGGCCCAAGGTACCAGTCATCATTTTAACAGCAGTCGAACGAGGAGTGCATCAAATTAAACTTGAATCCCACGAATGAAGAATACTTTTTGGAGAAACTGAACCGGTTCCTCTAAATTGCAGGTTTCTGAATCCGTGGGAAAAGCAGACCCTTCTGGGTGGCAATTCTTCCGCTTCCTTCACTCTCAAGGTCATGGACGTGTTGGGACAGGAAGTTACGTCAGGCCAGCTCTCGATCGGCCGAAAGGTTCAGCTTGTTGCTTGGGATACAGCAGGTAAGTCATTTTTTTCGCAGTGTGGGAATTGTTTCCAAAACACAAATCCAGTCGTAATTATCAAAACCTCTTATTTCCGTTTTTTATTTTCAGGTCGTCTGAACTCGTTTCGAGCCCTCAGCTGTGCAGCTGTAAACTCGAAAAGTCGGTATAACATTTTAAGAGCCGGGTATGTACACAAGTAAAGTTTGCCTCGCATATTTTAGTTTCACAAAAGTTCCAAAAAATCAGCTACTGAAAGTCCCCTTTTTTTCCCCTCTTTTATCTGTTTTATTCCATGCTTTTTACAACATGTTTTGAAGTATGGCTGATGCGTCGCTGATGTGTATTCTTAAGCTTCTCATTCTGATGTTCCCGAAAACATTTGTTAGGGGTCTCCCTTCAAAACACCAAAGGTCGAATCCAGGGGGCAAGGCCAGTTTTCGCTAAGTGAGAATTTTAAAATGTGAATTAAACGCTTATTTTTAAACAGTTGGAGGGGCCTCCGTGGCTCAGTTGGTTAGCGCGCTAGCGCAGCGTAATGACCCAGAAGCCTCTCACCAATGCGGTCGCTGTGAGTTCAAGTCCAGCTCATGCTGGCTTCCTCTCCGGTCGTAAGTGGGAAGGTGTGCCAGCAACCTGCGGATGGTCGTGGGTTTCCTCCGGGCTCTGCCCGGTTTCCTCCCACCATAATGCTGGCCGCCGTCGTATAAGTGAAATATTCTTGGGTAGGGCGTTAAACACCAATCAAATAAATCAAATAAATAAATCTTAGAGTTGGAGAAGACTGAACGGGTGTAACGACAAATATTAAACTTTGAGCCGCTCTGTCCACAACAAGCGTTTTATATCTAGATTTTGTTTACTTGTATTCTATAAAGTTGTGACCAAGTGTAATTAGCTCCAGGTCACACAGGGTTTCTAATTCAATAAAGCCTGTTTTCTTATTATAAACCGCTTTTGTTAGTACAATAAAACCTTACATGCACCAGTAAAGCTTTAGCTTGTATAAGAACTTTTTCAGATGCGGTGACGGGCAAATCTTCCCAAAAACCATAGGATTCGAGACCCGAGGTAACTGCGTGTACAGTCCATGGTTTGAGGCCTTCAAGCTATCAGGTGGAGACAACACGCTAAGATTCGAGTGTACCTACACGGCCTGCAAAACGAACTGCGATGGGGTAAGTGACCTGTAATAAAATTTTTATTCGCTTTTTTTTTTGTTTTTGTTTTTTATGTCCAATACAATGCTCCAATGCAGACTATAGAACAGGCTTCCTGTCAATATCAACTGTATTTTCCTTTCACCTGAAGACCTGAACGCAGTAAAGTAAAAGACAGCACCTACCTAAAACATATTTCAGTCGAAAGCGGGATACTCCAGTTTTGCAAAAAGCGACATACTGTACTATTTTAATGACATTTCACCGAATAACATGAACAAAATGACAATACTGCACAAATGGCTGGTGTGAATCGAGGCAGCCATCATGAGAATTTTATCCAGACGCGTTGATATTAGATTGCGCGGTCTAAGCTGTGACGTAGCCTTTACCTATTCACTCGATGAATTGACATAAGAGATCTAGTGCATAAGACCTCATGTTGAGATCATTTATAACGATTTAGTTACGTTTGCCGAAGGGCTATTTCTCTAAGTCTTGTGGGACTGTCTGTATCATTTATGGACCATCGCAGACGTAAAATCAGTTCATTTTCAAGCTGTGTAATATTAAACGACGGCATCACAGATCGTCAGACAGAAGCATACCGTCTTGGCCCAAACCGCGTTCATCTCCCCGAATACATTTTTTGCCGTTCATTTTAGCATATAGTCAGCAGTTTCCAAGTAACAAATATGTCAAAAACGCTTAAGTTTATTAAATCTTTATTTTATTTTTCTCAATTTATTACAAATGAAGAATTTAAATTTTGCTTCGCTTTTTTCACATACAAAGGATGTTTTTTTTCTGTTTAAAAAAAAAAAAAAAAAAAAAAATTACAGTAAAATTATTGAAACGCAGTGTTTAATCAGAGATGCTTTCTCTGACGTCTGCGATGACTAGGTCAGCGCTGCTTTCATCTTTGAAGCCACCGCTACAAAACCGAGCATACAAACCAGCGACAGTCGAATGCCTAGGCCAGTCTCAGTGGTGCTTAGATTTATTTCCATCAGCTTCAGAATTGAGCATGAATCTGGTTGTACAACAATCCTATTGTAATTTTGTGAACATTTAATAGGAGTCACAACCCCACCGAGGCTACGACCTAAACCAGGAATATTATATTTAAAAGGGTTGCTGGAGTTCCTTGTAAATAATATAGTAGGCCCTAAGCCAACTGTATCAACAGTTCATGCAGTGGTAGAAATATTCTTCCAGTATGTCCAATTTCCGAGAAAACTATATCATTTGGACCATCGTCGAAGTCCACAACTTTTATTTGCCGTGGGCTACGCTATTATACGGAAAATACCTTCGACGTTAGAGAGCTCTCGATAATGGAGACGTGCTGAGCTCTGCCAAGAGGAAGTTTCACTAAACTTTTACTGGGTTGAAAAAAAATAATTAATAGGCCTACCGGTTTAAAATATTTTGAATGGTAGTGCTCCAGTGGACATAAGCATTAGTCAGGTGCTGTTTTCTGACTTTAAGAGTTGTAGTATGGACTCGTGTGTATGTAGCATGCCCAGTCCCTGTTTTTTTCACTTTTGGATCATTCCTCTCTGGTTTATACATGTAAACCATGAGTGATGAGCTTTCTTAGATGTGTTGACATGGCATATGCGATCATACATAGCGTATCTGTGTGCTGATCGGGTTGGCTATGCGTACAAATCCCCACATATTTGTAAGCACGTCTGGCACATATATTCAGAAATAATGCATAATGCGTGCAGGTGATGCAAATCATTGTAGTGTAGTGTAATGGGATCCACCATGTTTTGCTGGCCCTTATAACACCAGTCTAAAAAAAACACTATGGCTAAAATATTGCCGGATGGGCTTTTAGCCATGACCATTCATTCATTCATCCATTCATCCAAAAACGTTTGATTTACCAGCCGCATATTTTGTCGCGGTGTTTGTTTCGTTTCCACCCTATAGTCTGGGCTTGGCAGCATCGAGACGGTTTATCGCGTGGATGTGTACGTGCGCATCCACCCGCTGAAATTAAGCACAAATTGGGCGCCCTGAACGGTTTCGGGCGCCCACAATCGCCAAACCAAATCGGACTTTAGTAAGATATGCATCTGTAGGTTAAGGAATTTTAATGGACCGTATACCTCATGTAAACTATAGTCTATGTAGAGGAGCCCTCTTGTTTCCCACGGAACCTTGTCTTGTTTCCCAGGGAACCTTGTCTTGTTTTCCAGGGAACCTTGTCTTGTTTCCCAGGGAACCTTGTCTTGTTTCCCAGGGAACCATGTCTTGATTCCCAGGGAACCATGTCTTGATTCCCAGGGAACCTTGTCTTGATTCCCAGGGAACCTTGTCTTGATTCCCAGGGAACCTTGTCTTGATTCCCAGGGAACCTTGTCTTGATTCCCAGGGAACCTTGTCTTGATTCCCAGGGAACCTTGTCTTGATTCCCACGGAACCTTGTCCGGTTTCCCACGGAACCTTGTCCGGTTTCCCACGGAACCTTGTCCGAGATCGTGGTCTTACGCCCCCACTACTTCCACGGTTTTTGTTTGTTCAGGATTCCTGTGTGGTTGAAGTCGATGGCAAACCTTCCGTCCCCAAAAGATCTCAAGGTTAGTATTGATCGCAGCCACTACTACTCTGTATAAAACAGTGGCAGTCTGGCTTTTCAGAATCCACAATTTTCAGCAAGTTTTGACGTTACGCCAAATTATGTAGCCTTAAAACGTCAGTTCGACAGTTCCTGCGAAGAAAGACTCCGAATAAGACTAAAGACGTTTGAAATATGTTTAAGCTAATTCTGCATATAACCAAGACTTTATTTCTGTTGCAGAAGATGTTGTCAATGTAGCCGGTTCAGACGATGTAGCCGGTTCAGACGATGTAGACGATGTAGCCGGTTCAGACGATGTAGACGATGTAAACGATGTAGCCGGTTCAAACGATGTAGCCGGTTCAAACGATGTAGCCGGTTCAAACGATGTAGCCGGTTTAAACGATGTAGCCGAAACATTGGTGGCCACTTCCAAATCTTTGGAATTACGTTGAGCTTGTGACGTTTCTTTGTTAAATGGTTTTGATTTTTTCTGTATGTAATACAGTGGATTAAATTTTTATGATGCGTGAAATTGTCGGTGATTTATTTAAATTCTTTTTAAGTTAATGAAACAGTTACAGTTCTGGCCTCTCTTCCTTTTTATCAACCGTTATAATGTCCAGACAAATAATCTGCAAAGAACTAAGCAGGTGAAGAAATTCTGCACATCACCTCGTTTGTTTCTTCCACGAGTAGTGCGGTAACTAGTCTCGCCGTGTATCTTCGTGTAACACCGAACTTGCTGCATACATCAATACGTCACCACAGAGGTAACAGGCTGGAAGCTGTATACATGCAGAGGTTTCAGCACCAGGGCTTTTCAAACAGTCTTCCTAATTTTGTATCCCCTCTCGCCCGAAAAAAATCGATTTTTTTCGGGTTTTACTTCGGCTTGATGAACCGGTCTTAGCTCGTCTGTACGAAGTAAGGAGAGGTATTGTTTCGAGTGAGGAAACCAACCGTTTGTCTGGTTAAATTTTTTTCTCCTTTAGCTCTTCTAAGTTCTCTCGAAAATGGATTGAAGGTTAAGCTTTATTTTAGATCCCTGATCTAAATTATGGTGACTAAAAATAAGTACTCGGATTGAGGATTAACCTTAATTAGTTATATAAACTTCTCTTTGTTTACTGTAGTAAATGCCCTTTCTATAGAAAGCCTCCATGTAGGGCTACAATTTCAGTACACAGGCTCTGTGTGTGTGTGTGCGTGTGTGCGTGCGTGCGTGTTTCGAAGTTTATGGACTTTACCTGTATCTTATCAAAGAAAACTTTCATTTCTGTGCCTACCTACATCTAGGAGAACAAGAATGATATTAATTTTAGATTTTAGGTTCAGATTTGTCATTGGACTCAGTTCTCAAGTGCATCTTTAGCTAAATTACTAAATTTATGGAGTGTCAAAGTTTACCTAATTTTCGGGCTTCATTTTCTTTAGTCTAGGCATAGCCTGGAGATCTCTACCTCTCAAACTAGGCAATAATAATCGATTCTATATCCCTTTAAATGAAAAATCTTAAAAGTCATTTGTTTTTGCGTCATCAGTGTATTTACCGCCAGCGGAAGCTGTAAGTTTTATTTTTGTACATTTTCTTTCATCGTAACCTACCATGGCGTGCTTCGCCGTACGTTCCAATTTCAACATTCGCCATTTTGTCTTCCTCGGCAAATTTGAGTAAATGTTAAAGTGCACAAAGACCCGTCTCTACTATACTTAAAGTTAAAGCGAACCTTCGAGGTGAGGTCTTTGCCATTATACAACACTTAAAAAATGGCGGCCATCCACCATGTTGGCATATTGCTAAAAGATTAACAGAGTTACATATGGCGAAGAGGTAACATCATCACTGATACCTAACATTATTGCTAAGAGTGACACGATGGGGTCGTGACCGGAGTAGAGGACAAAATTTTACCTTGAGTCCGTGTTGATGAAATGGGCTTTCATCCTGTTAGCTATTTCTACTAGTAAAGTATGCATTGCCACACGCCCTATTCTCTCTGTATTTGGGTCCAAGAGATCCGCCAGATTTCTTCCATCAAAGTAATTCCACAGGTCCTCGAGTGTTTTGTGAGTAATGCACCTGCCTTTCGCATTGCACTTAAGTTCAATGCCGTGACATGCTTGCGGTATGAGAACATCCAGCATTGCGGGCTTCGCTGGCAGTTCAGCTTCCCTTAATTCATATACCTGTGAAATGTAATTAGTCAAGCATGGGTAGAAAGCTGTAGAGCAAGGTTATGGCGCTTTGATACGTTCTTGGAAAAAGTTGATCGTACATGTTCACTTAATAAAAATGTAAACGCACCAACCAAAAATGCTATGTTAATGACCTATCATGAAACATGCCCCCCCCCCCAAATTATTTGTATACTGATTGTTTTCCTCAAATCAAGTGGCCCAATTTCAAATGGCCATTCGAGTTATTGATGTTAAGCGACATGAAGGATGACGAGTTGGTGGTCAGCCAGCCTGAGTATATGGAAACTCTTACAGTTGGGACAATAAAAGGGCACCTAAAACTTTTGAACTTTTGCCAATTGCCACAGATGTCCCAACACTTGGAGCGTACCATTGGCATGCTTCATGGAATGTTCGTAACAGCAGTGGCGGCATACTTGAATAAGAGTCATTCTACCATCAGTCGCTTAAGAACACGTTTTCGGGTGATCGGAATCCCTGTAAACCGCCCACGTGGCCGATTACCACATGTGATCTTGCCTCGTCAGGATTGTCACATGCAGCTCCAGCACCTCCAGCACCTCCGGGATCGGCTCCGACCAGGGACACTAACTACTGATAAAACTGTTGGGCTGCACAACAGGCGGATTTCAGCCCAGACAGTCCGAAACCGCCTGAGGGAGGCCGGTCTCCAAGCCACACCGGGGGTCTCGACCTCAAGGCAGCCCGGCGTCAGATCCGACTATCCTGGGCCAGTGTTAAAGTGCGCTTGACACTTGCAGCTCTTCAGAGACCTGTCTCCGGTACAGTTGTATCCTGCTGATGGCTCTGTGCATAGCGCCGTGTTGAGCGTTATGCTGACGCCAATGTCCTGTGAAGGGTGGCACACAGCGGTGCTCTTGCATGGCGTGGGCAGGCATATGTCATGGGCAGCACACTCGTCTCTCTCTTATCGATGGCAACGGTTCAGAGACGCAATCCTGAGACTCATTGTCGTGCCATTTGTGCTCCCCCAAGTGACATTCCTGCATGGCATTTCTTGCCCTCACATCGCCACATTCTTGTCCTCAACTGGCCACCATTTTGCGGCGACATGTCGCCCAATGAACACCTTTTGGGACCTTCTGGATCAGTATATGCGACATGTTCCAGTTCCAGAGAACGTCCGCCCGACACGCGTGGCACTCCTGTAAGAGTGCCTATATGGCTGGTTATAAATGTATGGGTTCCTTCATGGGTGACTAAATCGGGTCCCTGAAGAGCCAGCGACGCGTATACCTAATAAGGAATCCCCTTGCTGTTCTATCGTTTGTCTTATAGTCCTTCTTACGTATCTCATCAATTCCAGTAAAGCGATGTGAAACGAATATCCCAATCAACTATAGATTCAATTTACAGCGTTCGGATCCGCGATACTTTAGGCCGTGAATTTTGTCCACATTATTCGGTTGGCCAGTCAGAACTGGTCGGTGTTTGGAGTTCTGTATGGCCTATGATATTTATTCATGCATATGGCGCCTTATCAATGGCGTTCAAGATCACAAATCAGCACAAAGATGATTTCAAAAAAAAAAAAAGAAATCCCTGTTTACTGTGAATGAAAGCACTCTGCTTTAAACAAGTACATTGTTCATCTACCAATAAGCTTAGGAGACGTAAAGATGAAAAAATAACACTCGGTCCGGATTATGAACCTTCAACAGAGCGATTTCTATTTATTCAGGTTGTCTAAACTCTCGCATTAAACACCTAATAAAATATGCAGAAAGGTTAGCCACAGCTACAAATTCCATGTTAAACCACCTGAAGACTGGTTCTATACATGAACGTATCAATAGTGGCCCCTTATCGCCATAAACGCCCGAGAGACATGGATAGAGGTGACCGGGTCTAGAAGATTTCCTGCATGTTTATTTTTTTGGAAAAAAAAATAAACCTAAAACAGTGAAAATGTCCACCTTAAAAGAGCAAAATGTATTGCAAGAAAACACCCAGCACTGGCGCTACTAAGTTGTCTCCCCTTGTAGGCCCTACAGTTGTTACCATTCAAAACCGTCACATGTTGCCGCCAATGATCGTTCAAAAAGTCAGATATTTGCTCATTAAAATCACATTGAAAATGCCCAGTTATCTTCAGGTACTATTTTTTTTCTACCTGCTATCCACGTCACTAAGACTGCAGTCCTCGGTCATCATACGTATACCCAAAGGCCCACTCGATTTGTCTCCTTTTTACACAACAATTATCCTCTGTCCATTCCACTTGAACTATTTTCTGAATCTCTTCGAAGCCTTCTTAAACTAAGCTGGAAGATCACTCGGAAGATTTTCGTCCAGCTCCAAAAGCTGCAAATCAAGGCGGCCTTATGTCCCCTACCAGCTCAATCTTGTCTGACTGAACTCTCTTGTTGGATCTGTACCGGGTTATTTACAAACATAACCATTCCTTCAGTCTGTACAGTATTGTTTGATTTCTCACATCTCCGTTTTCTTGAAACGACATTTGCTTACACAATGCAAGTTTTTGCACAGGCGTTCTGACGTTGTCAACACAAAGCAATACCATCACAATATATTGTGGTCGAGCTGTCGTGTCCTTTTGTAGTTGTGCACAGTTTGACCCATGGTAAAGCCATTGGCTGAGTCTCACACGAATCATCCGTGTGTCACAGTCTTAGTGCAAGTATTTTTTGAAGTTTTACACATTTCCAAAAATCCACATGAAATGCTCTTTTCACTTTACAACAAACAGCAGCTAAAGGATAAAAGATATACTGTTATAGGCCTATCTTTCTTTTCAAGCAAAAACCGTCAGTAGAACTAAAACTCACTGCAGTTCCTTGGCTTCCATGGGGTCTTCACAAATGGGTTTCAACTTTTGCTTCAGTGCAGAGCATTTTACGACATAATGTTTGTAACAGCCATTCAGTATCACAGTGATGCTGCTTTATTACGATACACAGCCCATTTTTGGAAATCCTGGAAAGATAACTAGGTTATTTCAGAAGGATCCGTCCATTTGTTTTTGAGAAGATCGTTAATGATTCTGCTTGAAACCCAATAAGTCTTCTACATCACGAAGACTTAACCATCAAAACTTAACACCCGGATAGAAACTTGACATAGTTACAGCATAAGGTCGCACATTATTCCTGCACAATGGTAGCTAACTGCAGACTTGTTTGATCCCAGGTAAGGTTTAACGATAAACTATTACACTTTGAAATCAGTTTTCTGCACGACAAACAGTTGCAATCAAAGCGCAGCAGAAATACATATTCTATTATCGACAAGTTGCATACTAGCATGGTATCTCTTTCTAAATTGATTTTACGTGTATTTTTAAACGCCTTTAACCGAGTGGTTAACGTAGGTGGACGTTATAATCAAGAATTTTTCACTTTAATATTATATAGGCGGAGGACAGGACAATATATAGGGGGATGACACTATATATGGGCGGAGGAAACAATATCTGTATGATACGAAGCTCCCGGAATATACTAACAACTTTTGGCGAGCTACATGTGTAGTCCTACTGAAGAACTTTTCCGTGTGTAATACGCATGCACTAGTATGTCATAGTGGAAATCACTAGCGAACATTGCAGGTTGAACCACCCTAATTCTTCAAACTTTACATTACATGTCCGAGCACCGTCGACCGCTTATTGTTACTAAGCCCACGAGAACACCGGAAGCATGGCAGTGTTAAGAATTTTATGTACCGGAACGTGCTTCGTGTGACTGAAAGATAAGCATCTTAACCTTTCCACAACTGATACCCTGGACCAGCATTATTGTGGGAGGAAAGCGGGCAGAGTCCAGGGGAAACTCACGACCATTCGCAGGTTACTGGACGCAGATAAAGCCAGCATAAGCTGGAGGCTTTTGCATCATTTCGCCGCGCGGGTACCGTAATCACCCGGATTTGAGTTTACATGGAACGTCAGAAGTTATAATTACAAATCTTAGTGTCCATAAGTATAATTATCTTGTTAGTAAATATGGTCAGAGCGTCCAGAATCTCTGGCGCTCTTGTTCACTCTAATACCGGTTAACCCTGGGCTACGGGTACTGTATATTCATAATGTTGACTGAAATCACCATGTTGGATATATAAACAGTTGCAATCAAAGGGTAGCAGAGATACATATTCTATTATCGACAAGTTGCATACTAGCATGGTACACGATTTGAATACGGACTTCACTTATACACCGAGAACATCTAACATACACCCAGCGTCTATCCAACATCAGTGAAAACAGCTGACTGCTTCTCTTTGCATGGTTTCGTTCTAATTTCGAACTTCACTTTCTTAATTGTTATGACGTTTGTGTTGAACGTCGTTTTGGGAATTAGCTTTGCGATGACTGAAGTGGAACATCCGATCTGGCTGATGGCCGGTATACGCATACACGCACAAACCCTCTTTATTTTCATTCCTATGCCTACCTAATCCCGACATCGGGTAATTTCCTCACATCGCAAACTGATCCTAACTCCAATGATTCACTTCTCATTGCGCATACTCTCCGGCCGAACGTTGGCAGGTTTTCCAGCAACCTGTGAGTGGCCGTGGGTTTCCTCTCACTATAATGCTGGCTGCCGTTGTATAACTGAAATATTCTTGAGTATGGTGTAAAACACAAATATCAAATAAAAACATCACTGCGCATCCCATCGTCTTGTTTATTTTCATGATTTTACCCTTTTTTCCCTCCAAAAACACCAAGATGTTGTTAACATTGGGAGGTACACTATATAATTATGCGGTCACCAAGCCTTCTCACCATGTTCAACTGGTCAGTACAACTATGGGGACTTAATTTCCCCTTAGATTTTGAACACCTTTTTTCGGTCATTCTAGGTAGGAGTGATTAAAACTTACTTAAACGAAAACTCTCCAACCATGTTCGACTCTCAAGAAGGTTTCTGTTCAAAACAGTGTGTTTTCTTGTACCTGTAAGGTATATGTAGGCTATGTAAGTATGCTTGGGTTTTATGTCATGCTTAGCAATTTTTCAGCCACATGACGCCGAGGTCTCATTAGGCAGGACCACGTCGCCAAAGTGATGCCGTCATTGAAGCATTATATGCCAAACACATCAGACATGACACCCAGTCACATTATACCGACACCGGGCCAACCAGTTCTGTTTCCTTGCTGAAACCTCTCGTTGCACAGCACCAAACAAAGCAGCAAGTATCATTATTAAAGTTTTTGGTATGAACCCATCCGGGTTTGATCCCTGATCTCCAGACTTTTATCTATTTATTTGATTGGTGTTTTACGCCGTACTCAATATTTCACTTACACGACGGCGGCCAGCATTATGGTGGGTGGAAACCGGGCACAGCCCGGTGGAAACCCACGACCATCCGCATTTTGCTGGCAGACCTTCCCACTTATGGCCGGAGAGGCCAGACTTTAAAGCAGATGCTCTACCAATAGACCACCAAAGCGGTTTACTTTTTGTAATGAAGTAAATGTTCACGAAGTGAAATATATATGTTTAATACAAATATACATGGACACCACCATGCTTGACTGAACAGACAAACTGGTTATGTAGTTCGACGTCCTAGTTATGTAGCGTCCTCCTGTACTCACATGTGCACAACCCGAGGCCTCCGTGGCTTAGTTGGTTAGCGCACTAGCGCAGCGTAATGACCCAGGAGCCTCTCACCAATGCGGTCGCTATGAGTTCAAGTCCAGCTCATGTTGGCTTCCTCTCCGGGCGTAAGTGGGAAGGTTTGTCAACAATCTGCAGATGGTCGTGGGTTTCCCCCGGGCTCTGCCCGGTTTCCTCCCACCATAATGTTGGCCGCCGTCGTATAAGTGAAATATTCTTGAGTACGGCGTAAAACACCAATCAAATAAATAAATGTGCACAACCCAATCACTGCCTTCTCCTTGTTCACAGATTACAGATCTAATTAGATTTACAATATGGCCACCTCGACAGAGAGGAGAGACTGCCTTTTTTGTCTTTTCTTTTTAGCCTTGGAGTTTCTTAACCAAAACTGCCAAAAAATACATAGCCATTGGACTTCCATTAATAATTGACTGAGCGTGTTCTTTTCTTTTATGCTCACTCTACAAAGTGTGTGGCTGGGCCAAATGACGCTTAACCCACCCAAATAAAGACAAAACACATACGTGGGTGAATCATTCATATTTTATACAGATTCTCATTTCGGACATATTTTTGTCAGATTTTCTGTTGGTGTTCTATTACACGTGTTATGTACATGTAGTCAGATTATTATTTAATTTATTAAAACCTTGATATGTCATTAGTTGGCAGACTTTGCTGCTTTATTGCAATTAAATTTCATCGACTTACACTTACCACCAATGCAAGCATTAGACTAGGAAACATCTAATTACATGTTGAGTACTAAATGATACTTATTTGGGACGGCAGGCTTCCTCGTATGTTTTTACATTAAGGTCCTCAAAATTTTGATGTTTAACAAACTTAAGGAAATGTTTAAGTTCACAAAATCCATCTTTTTGGTATTTATCACAAAAGCGAACATCCTTTGTCACATCAACCCCATTGTACACCACCCGTACATAATGACGAACTTTATCGTCCACGGTCTTTGCATATTGCTCAAACACCAACCGAGTTGCATATGGCGGCCATTTTCCTTTATGGATTCCCAATGCTGTTGCCAAGGGTGACACTGTGGTGTCATGGCCGGAGTAGAGGACAAATCGTGGCATGGATTCTGTTTTCACAGAAATGTTTTTCATCCTGTTTGCTATTTCTGCCAGTAAAGGATGCATGGCCACTCTGCCCATTCTCTCCAGAGCTTTGTCTGGGTCAAGGACATCAGCTAGTGTGCCTTGGTCCAAGTGAGCCCACAAGTCCTCTAGGGTCTTCTGGGTGATGCAGGTGCCCTCTGCGTTACACTTCAGTTTGATGTCGTGACAAGCCTGCACCATAAACACGTCCATCATTGCAGACACCCATAGCAGCTGGGACCGCTTCAGGTCATATACTTCTGCAATGTGGTTGGTCACCTCTTTGTAAACTGGACTGTTCTTGCGAGAACTCGCTTGTTTATTCAAACTTTGCCGCATGCCATTAATGGCAGGACAGATACATTGTGTATTTGCATATTGGTTATCACAGAAATAAATGTTACTTGAACGGTGAATGTTCAGCTCTGTTAGATTGAACTGTGGCAGAAAGCCATACAACAGGGCTATGGCGCTTTGGTACGTCCTTGAAAATTCTGTTGCTCGGACAAGTATTTTATCAGGGCTGAATTTCCCGTCAAATAGCTGCCACTTGTGGATATATTGTTTATTAAAATGATCCCCTAGCAACAGGTGCTGCAGCGCCCCCTGTCCTGTTAGTTCTGCACTACGGCAGTGCTTCCTGTCTGGAAATAAAGCCCAGTTTTTGAAGCCACTTTGAGGATGTTGTTTTCCACTGTAAGAATACATGGTTGGCACAAATGACCGAAGTTTGGGGTGATGAGATAATGTGTGATAATCCATTACACAGGGAATGATGGGATTGGGATGTTTGTTAAATCCATACATGGCCGTACGATCACCATGACGAATTACAACATGGACGGAAATCAATTTGTACTGTGCTGGAGCCTCCCCTGAAAACATACAAACATTTATTTATTTTATTTATTTGATTGGTGTTTTACGCTGTACTCAATAATATTTCACTCATACGACGGCGGCCAGCATTATGGTGGGTGGAAAGCGGGTACAGCCCGCGGGAAACCCACGACCATCCCCAGGTTGCTGTCAGACCTTCCCATGTACGGCTGGAGAGGAAGCCAGAATGTATACAAACATGAAGGTTTCAATAAAATTTCACAATCTCAGTCACCTGACACCTGGAATGAGTCATTTGGAGAGGATATTTTGGATTGTGTGGGACAAATTCACATGAAAGGCTGGTTTTGAACCTGCACCTAATGTGTCACAGCAAGTGAACAGCAAACACCTTTAATGACCAGACCATGGCTCACTTCCAGAGGACATTTTGGGATAGAACCCGGATTTAAAGCCTAAATCATCAGTGACATCATCTGTCACAAATTTCTTTTGTGATCATGACTCGAAATCAAAATGTATCACAACTTTAAACCATATCATCTAATCATGCCCCTTTGACCTCTTACCTTCATGACCTCTGATCCCTAGGGCTGGGTGATTACAGTATTCTGCTATCCTTGAGCTTAGTTGTACCATGTCTGGGATTTTCATTGGTGGCACAATATCAGCCGCCATCCAACTTCCCATGGGCTGCTCTGGGTCGAGTGTGTTCGGCAAAGCGTCCAATTGAACGGATTCCCTTGCATTAGAGCTTCCTCCAGGTAATGGGCCATCATTCACCAGGTATATATCTGACAACACATCAACAAATGTCTCTTCTGAATATCTCTTTTTTTTTTTCAATTAGAATAAGTGATAAGTTATTATACAACATATTATACAACAGCTAGGTGTTATCCTAGCTGTTCTAAAATCAGATATTCCACTGTTCCACAAAGTGGTCATAACTTCTCTTCTAAGCCCATCCACCTGTAAACAAATATATGGCATTTGAGTCTGTAATAAAATATTGAATTCAACCAGAAAACAAATGTATTGTCAATAATGGATTAACCATTTAATTGTGCTCAGTGTTTTGGGTTATCTGACAAATTTGCATTTATTGTACATGTTGACATGCGTACAGATGTACTGGGGGCCCAGTTGGTCAAAAGTGTATTTGCAGTTTGTAAACCAGGTATTAACTTTTATAGTGCTTAAGTTCTATTAGTTTTGTATTAGGCTGAGACTGATAAAGATTTAAGTCTGGCTTAACTTTTAATACACTTTTGAACTACTGGTACACAAACATGCATGTATGTGCCAGTGTAATGCTCATGCAGCTTTGATGACCTGGGTGGACATTTAAAGCTACCCACCATGTGATTTCATCTGATTTTTATTTCATCATGTAAAAGTTGGCAATTGTATAAATAATACATTGGTAAGATGTGAATAAAACCCGGAGAAGTTTTTTTTTTTTTGCATAATGGTGTGGAATTTTTACTGGTATTAGAAGATAAAGTATGGAATCATTGTACATTTTATTCATTCATTCATTTGATTAGTACTTCATACTGTGTGCAAGGGGACACCCATGACCATCTGTAGGTTGCTTTAAGACCTACCCATGTACGGCCGCCAGACAGCATCATTATATACAGACCGTTTAATATGTACAGGCACATGTAGTACAAACATTTCTCTAAGAATGATAATGGCAATACTTACAACATAGAATGGAGCAACCAGTTGTAATGGTGAGTATGACGAGTGATCTCACCAAGGCTGTCATATTGGACCAGACTGAGCCTGTATGCTTTCCCTATGTATATATATTAGTTCTCACATGAACAGTAAAGCTGTATTTACAATATAACACGTCTTTAAATTATTAGCCTTCTTATGCCATACAGCCATATAAATGCATGTGTGGTGACTTCAAGTTGGTAGTATATCACATACAGATATACATGCGATTATGCTAGTGACACTGACAATGTCTATACATAATCTGCTGCAGCCACCTAGTCCCAGAACTTCTGTAGTGGTAGAGTACGACGTTAAACCCCAAGCACTCACTCACTCTGTAGTAGTAGTAGTAGATCTCCTTCCTTTGTTGCATCAGATTATTAACTCAACTGAAGTTGTCACAATTAAACTGACTCCCTAAATGTATAGCCAGACTCGCAGTTTCCATAAAATATGATTCAAGCATCAGAATGTTTGCAAATCCAACTTTAGTCACAAAATGAGCCATATATCCACTGGGGTACAAAGTTGCATCCACAAATTTCACAATTCCAGCCTGCACAGTGAACAGGAAATGAGCCTGTTCTTATAACACTGACACTGTTACACAGTTAACCAGGATTCACCTCTCCCTCTCTTGCATCCAGCTCATCCACATAACTCCACACCTTACACTTCACAACACCTCAGCACAGGGTTAAAAACTAAATATTCACACCACAGCTTCTTAGGAAATGTCAACACTACAGTCCCACATATCAAACACTGGGCCACACATTGCCTGGTTGTTCAGATGGTGCCACAGTCTTACCAGGGTAATCAGTCACTCTATCCCCCACCACAAGGCTCTGTGGCCTGCTCCACTAACTCTCTGATACATGTGCTTGTAACATACAAGTACTGATATATAATACAGGGCAGGGTAGGGCAAGGTGGCACAGGCTTAAGAAGTTCTCTGGCGATCTTTGTACAACTGAACATCTGAGTTGGTCACAAGGAAAGGCCACTGGTCTAGATGTGCACACAAGTACAGGGTCTCCATATGCCAGACATGGGGAAAACAGCTAATACTGACTGAAGACACATTTACACACGGATATTCTGGTCCACTATTAGCTGATCTCAGCTATATATACTCAAATCCGGCCTACCCCATTGATTTGCTCAGTATAATATGCCACAAAACAAAGCCACTGTTATGTTTTTTCACGCAAAAACATCCAAAATAAAGTAGCTAATCATGTAAATAACCATCTTACATATGTACACATGTACTCCTTTTTTTTTACGGCATTATAGATGATAAAGGTAACCTTTGTATCCAGAAGAGATAAGATAAATTGATAAGCATAATAATATCTTGTCTTCTGCACGACGCAGATATTTCCTGATATACATACGTTACACAAAAAAAATCCAACAATTATTACACAAAATCATCTTTGTTACTCACAAATAAACTTAACCCACATGTAACTCTTGTAATTATCAGTGAAGTATTACCCGTTTACAGACCGTTTTAGAAATTTATTTTAACAGTCGAAATAATTATATTAAGTCACTGCAAAACAATTTTATCTCATGAAAGTTAATCTTATCTCTGATCAAAATTAAAATCTTAATATCAGGGTTATTTATTATCATAAAATAATATCAGGGTTGCAAGTAAGTCAGCTAAGCTCGGGCATATCTAAGATGATATGACTGCTGAATGGAGGTATGAGCTAAAGATATTGAGAACAGAATTAAGACACACACTGTATTGTTGCTGTAGAGTTCTAAGTGGATCTCATTGTTGAATGGAAGGGATACATCGTTAATGAATCCAAGCGGGGCAGAATGTTGAGTTAAAAATGAAGTATGTTGTTGAGTTCGAGGGGGATGCCATGGATGTCATTTAAATATTTTATCACATATTTAACAGTTCGAGGGGGATGCCATGGATGTCATTTAAATATTTTATCACATATTTAACTCCGCAACACTTCAGTGATTCAATGATCCCAGCAAAAAAGCTGAAACAATATTTCTCTTCGATCTCAGATTCATGAAAATGTAAATTTATTTCTGAACCGGTGGCATGCTGAGAAGGATTATTTCTTCCTTCTATCTTTTATAATTACAAGTTTGTTCAATTGGTATTCCATACTGTATACTCAATAACAGTATTTGATGGTGATCACGTTTACGGGTGGACATCACAAAGTATACCAGTTCATGTCACCATATGCAGGTACATGAAGAATCTCCAGACTTTCATAGCCTGATGGCAAAATCGACCTTTGTCAAACCTTAGATACAAATACTCTAGATCTTTTCAAATCTAATATCCCTCCCATACCTACACTTTCCCATTCAATCTATCTAATGTTGTCATACCAAAGGATTTGTCAAATGAAGATTTAACGCATGTCTATGGCTACAAACAGCAAATTTACACTGAAATAAATTTATTAGACAACCACCATATCCTTATTTAGAACAGTATAATGCAAAAGCAATATATACCAACAGGTGCTCCTAAACATTGGTACCCACCAAACAAAAATATTTTCAAATACCCTATTCTCCCAAAAGAAAAATTCGAAAAGAAAAAAATCATATTTACAAATAACAGTTCACACTCATTCATCTAATATTTGCATCACTTTTATGTTTTCTTCTCCTTTAAGGGTGTATAAATTGGTGTCTGGTGACAGTCATGAAGAAATCTTTATCTACTTGTAAAGATTGTTTCATGCTTCACATGACTGTAGTATGGCCACCTGTTACTTAGAAAAATATACAGTTAAACCATGTGGTAACCCTAGTAGTAAGCCTCGTATAGCAGTACATATATATACATAGCTCATGCAGTCTTCCATAAATACCCTACTCCATACCACCCACTACACACGCATTCATGTATATCAACCTCCCATAAAAAACATGTGGACTCAGGCTTTCCAACCTCAGCTATGCTGGTACATGTTGTTTCTCTCATGACTATATCTGTATGTATTTCTTTATTTTATTGGTGTTTTGCTTGGAATTCAAGAATGCCATTAATTTTATAGCACAGAAATCTAATTTACCTTTCAGAATCAAGATTCAAACATGTGATCTTCCATATGTATATTTAGGGGGCCTCCGTGGCTCAGTCAGTTACAGCGCTAGTGCAGCGTAATGACCCAGGAGTCTCTCACCAATGCGGTCGCTGTGAGTTCAAGTCCAGCTCATGCTGGCTTCCTCTCCGGCCGTACGTGAGAAGGTCTGCAGCAACCTGCGGATGGTCATGAGTTTCCCCCGGGCTCTGCCGGGTTTCCACCCACCATAATGCTGGCCGCCGTCGTATGAGTGAAATATTCTTGAGTACGGCGTAAAACACCAATCAAAAAAAAAAAAAAAAAAAATATGTATATTTATATCAAAGTGTGTATTCCGTTTATAGAAGCTTTTAACTAAGCTTTTATCCTACATGTAATTCAAATAATGTAATAGCAAGGTACTCCGATGTTGGCAACATTATATGTCCATCGGAAATGAGGCACCCTGCTGTGGTGAGGTCTACATTGATAGCCGTCAAAACAACTCTGTATGGGGGAGAATCCAAATTCGGGGTGCGAAGCTGGTCATACGAGTTCTCAGTATGTTTATCGATGATGTCATCTCCAAATATTCCCAACCATAGATTGAAAATATGCAGAAAAAAGAGGGGTTATTAAGAAATATTATTCTGAATTGCCTCAAAATTGAAAATATTTTTCTTCATTTTTTTTGGCATGTCTTTCTTCATTGTCCTTAAAACCATACTCTTTGTCTTAAAGTACCTTTTGGAGTATCCTTCAATAAGGCTATCTCATGTAATCAAACAAAATGCTCATCTTTGCCAAAACACCTTACTTTGTGTTTACTTTATTAATAATTAATAGAGCAAGAAATTTGTTTTACTACACTATTAGTTAAATATAAGTAATATTTTAATAACCCTTTCATGTTCTTTACTTCAGACAGGTGGGTTTTTAACACCATGGGGTTACCGGACATTGGAGATACACATGCCTGTATGCAGCACTGTCATTCATATTATCATCACAGAAAACAATAGGCTATAGCTAAAATCCTACCACAAGTACAAATCAAATCATGACAAAGAAACAGTGAGGAGATGCTTTAAAAAAACATGCCATAACAATCTCAGAATTTGGTAAAATCCTCAACAATCTATCAAATATTTTAGTTAGCTGATCAAAAGTACTGTTACATGTAGCTTTACTTTCAAAGGGAATCTGAGATCCTGACTCTCATCATAACTGTCCTACACTGTAACTATAGAAATCTACTTGGATTCTTATTTCACAGTCTCATTCATTTTTCACTCAGTAAACATGTGACAGAAACGAGTAGCAGAAGTTTTCAAGTACATGTATGTCAGGTAATTTACAAGGTCCATCCAGTTAGAACAATAGTGCTTTCTTTTTGCCCTTCATCTGCTTTTGGTATGTGCTAAAATTTTTGAACTTTTATTTATTTATTTACTTTGTTAGTTGATTGGTGTTTTATGCCATATGCAAGAATATTCCACTTATACAACCACAAACAGCACTACGGTGGCAAGAAACTGGATAAGGATTTAAGGAAATTGCAAAAAAAAAAAAAAAAAAATCTCAGCAGCCAGCTCTCAACATGTCCTGTAAGTAGTATGTGACTGCCTAATTTCATTTTACCTAAGGCCTTGTTCTTTCCTTCAGGCAGCAGCTTATAAAGGGAGACAACTCCAAACACCTTACTTCAAGCAATGTTGTTCAATGCCCAATAGCTACAGTAAGAAATCAAGTTGTCTGGCAGCTTGTCTGGACTGAACAAAGATCATGACAGAAAAGCAGTCTTGAATCAAATGAAACTACCAATTTCTTTTCCCTTAAGCTGCAAACTACAAGATTTCTCTGACTTACTCTTCTTATAATATAGACTATAAGGAGTAGCTGATTACAGTTAGACTGAGACTAACCAAATTAATGACTACAATTAGACTGAGACTAACCAAGTTAACAACTACAATTAGACTCTGAGACTAACCAAGTTAATGATTACAATTAGACTCTGAGAGTAACCAAGTTAATGAGTACAATTAGACTCTGAGACTAAACAAGTTAATGATTACAATTAGACTCTGAGACTAACCAAGTTAATGACTACAATTAGATTGAGACTAACCAAGTTAACGACTACAATTAGACTCGGAGACTAACCAAGTTAATGATTACAATTAGACTCTGAGACTAACCAAGTTAATGATTACAATTAGACTCTTAGACTAACCAAGTTAATGATTACAATTGGACTCTTAGACTAACCAAATTAAGCAATACCAGTGAAAAAAATAATAAAAATTAATTATGAACCATATAAATAATAAAACAATCAAATCAAAGTAATAAAAATTAATTATAAACCATATAAATAATAAAACAAACAAAACAAAGTATTAAGTGCAAATACTGTATTTGTTTTATTGAATTTAGGGGAAAATTATGACCAAGCTCTACGTGCACACGTCACTATGGAGTGGACCAAAACCTCTATGCAGTATCTCGCAGCTCTGTCCAGAGACAGAGGCAAACATAATTATGCAAATGTGGATGGTCCTCTAGATGACACACACATACATGGAAGGCTCAGCTTGAAATTAACCCACCTATGTTATAACTGTGTGGGGGGGGGGGGGATACTCTTACATCTATAAACGAAAACCTTAAGCTAGAGAAATAACAAGAAGAAATGTCAAAAACAGAAATATATACCTACAAGTATATGAGGTGGGAGGAAGGGCTAACAAACTTGATGAGGCTATGACATGAGTGCTTGGAGGTAAACTAATGAAATGTGGAAAGGGTGCGAAAAGTGAAGACTTAAGTATTGTTGGAGGAGGTGGTGAAGATGATAAGAACGAAGGCCATAAGGGATGCTGGGATGAACCAACTGACAATAAAGTCTTGCGGCTACGATATCACCCTTGGCAACCACAGAAGTAAACTACCCCCCCCCCCATGTCAATAAAGTGGTATATGTGAGTGTAAAAGAAAAAAACATGCCCCTATACACATACAGTGAAAAAACGTGAACTAAATGAATTAGACTTCAGTGTTTAAGTGGATGCTGCCATGTAAACTATACATACAGCGTATGAACACAATGACAAAAGCTGACCGCAAGCCAGCACCCAATGTTCAATTATACATTTTTATGTGGTAAAAATAAAATAGTTAATGATTACAAATAGACTCTTGGACTAGCCTAGAGAAAAAGTCTTCACAAAACCGCAATTTCTAAATTAAAGTCTACAGCAAGCTAAAATTGGAAATTTCTCAATTTCTTTCCTCCAAAGTCAGGATTGTAAAGGATTAGTTAAACTTGTTTTGACTACAACGGTGACAATACTTCTAAATCTGGACTATCATAAGGTAATTATTAGGCAGCATAATCAAATATTGATCATCCAATCAGGCATGAGGATGGCTGGCTCCTGACTGTGAGATGAAATTAGCTACACAATTATCAGCCAAAGCCTGCCATACTTACAGGGCAGCATTGCCTCACTTTCCTGCACAATCTAATCAGCAGAACTCAGACTGGTACCTTGCTCATCTAGCTAAATTGGTACAATGCCAGAAACCCTGTCAGAAACTCCACACATAAACTGTCTTGCCCGTTCAGCTCACACATAATGTACACATCACACATCCTTTAAAGACATATTTCAATGGTTAAGAAAGATGTTACAAAGATGAAATAAAGTCATGGCAAAATATTTTATCATAAGGGAAGTCACACAGCGCGATGTTACCACAAATCACCTCCTATGTGAAAGAAGTGTAAAGTAAACTGATATCTCGTCTTCTGTTGTTTCTCAAGGACTTTCCTAAAATCTCCAGAGGTTCATCTGCTTGCCTTTGAAACTTAAAGAGGCTTTACTCGAGATTTTTGGCAAATTTATAAGTACAAATCCCCCCCCCAAATTTTTGCTATTACTTCACCATAGCACGAATAATTTACCTTTCGCAAAATGTGATTCAAAATTGCTAATGAAGTGTGTAAAATTCATAATGCAACCTCGTTTGAAAACATTTTAACATTACAAATAGTGCAGGTATGAGTATTATATTTTCTGAAAGGCAATAATTTGAGCTGTTCTTGGAACCAGAAAAAAAATTGATCAGTAAACATGGATTTTCAAAAAACGAAAAATCTCTATCATGGCCTCTACAAAGCAGTAGAATGCATGGAGAAAAGCCTCAGTGCAAATGAAGTGCAAATTGATGATGGACATGTTGGAGTTACCCCATTCCACTCACTAGTAAACATGTCAATAAACTACATGTAAACCATGACAGCATGTTTGTGGATGGGGACAAAGCAACAATGAAATGGACTACTGAAACTGTATGGTACAGTTGCTCGGGGCAATATCTAGAGCTACTTTACTTCTGGAACTTGTCTGGGCTCCTAAATCGCTGGGAGCCAAAACTAATAAAGCTGTATTAAAATTAAAAAACAAAAAAGTGATCTATGATAGTAATTTACTTTCTTCATAGACTTAAAAGCTCAAAGCATCATTTTGAGTTGCATTTTATAGCTTCTTTATGCAAAATAACAATGCCACTTTTAAAGGCCTGCTTTTTTTCTCTCAATCAGGTAATACCAATTTCCTAGCAGGATGAATTTCTTTTTCCAATGTCAGAGGAGGGTATAAAACATAAATAAAAACTAAAACATCATCTAATTTTTCAAAAATGTGAAATGTCTCAATCTGTAATTATTCCTGTTAAAACATATTAAATTATTTATGTGATTGGAAAGCTCAGAAAAACACTAACATGACAAAATAAAAAGGCAGATTTTCAATTATATTTTTATTCCATTATAGGATTTTTTTAGCGTCAGCTCACCTGTAAAACACAAAATTAAATTGGCATGGCCTCTTTCTGACTTAGTCTGGTTTAATTCTATATATTACTGCTGCTTTTTATAATATGCCTTATCAAATACATGTTACCCAATATACATCCAATAATATGTACACCTTACCCAACATGAGGTATCAGCCACAATAAAATTCCATGTTTTTACAGAAGACACACAATTACAAAGTCCACATTTCTCGGGAGAATTTGGATTTTAACGACAAGGACAATTAACTGACGCCTCCAGTACCGGGTTACACAATCTCATTTCTCAAAGCTGACAGGCCTCACTCTGCTGGGAATGGCTAGATGAGGTGTTGTCAACTCATAACTCAGCAAAGGTCTTAAAGAAGAAAGAACACATCTATAGTTAACGCTAAACTTTCACAAAAGTGATAAATGATTCCATCACAAACCTTCCAGAAAGTCCCAATTACCTTATATTGCTAAACATAATATTTAAAGGTGATGCAAGAGTACTATGTGTACTTGTACATGTATTTATATGCATGGTTTTTCTTCTTGACCCATTCTGTTGGACATCTAATCAACCATTTGAAGGTGTCTAGGAACATCAGTTTGCTGATCAAACATCATGTGTGTTTATCATATAGATCTGTATGTGGAATTCTTTTATTTATTTGATTCATGTGTAACACCATAATCAAGGATTTTTCACTTTTATTTCCCACATAACATTTAACACAGAAGACCCCAGTGGTACCTAAGTAAAGCCCTGGCCTTCGCCAGATACTGGATAAAACCATCTGACAAACCTCCCGAAAAAACTCCTGACAAACCTTCTGGCAAACCTCCTGTCAAACCCACTGACAAACCTCCTGTCAAACCCACTGACAAACCTCCTGTAAAACCCACTAACAACCCTCCCAACAAACCCCTGGAAAAGCCACCCGACAACCATCATGAAAACACTGCAGTCAGAGAAGCCAGGGCTGTACTTTAACACATGACCTCATTTTAAGGTAACAGGCATAACAATTGCAGCCAGCCAGCCAGCATTTTAACACATTTTAATTATTATCAGCATTACATGTGTATATCTTTGACTGACACTGACAGATATCAAATATTCACAGAGTACTACACTGACAAGTCAAAGCAGCTGCATTCCAGCTACAGTTGATACATTGTACAACTTGTGCCTTGGGACAACTTCAACAAGGCATTCAGACAATACCAGTAGCTCCTCTGACTGAGCAGTTTGTAAAACAGCATCATGTGATACATTCAAACACTGACCTCTAAACCCAAAAAAAAGTACAACGATTGACGCTGGCATACACAGATATTATCCTCTAATTATACAGTGCTAAGATCTTGACATTAAGTCAACAAATTATTATACTGTCACAACTATGACTATTTATCGTAAGGGCTGCAGAGTAGTGACTTCATATGTTATGGGGTTGTAAGTCATTGTTGTAGTAAAAGACACTATGGAGAGTTAGTGCACAAATTTACCACAGAGGTCTTTGATATGCAAATCATGCAGTGTAATCCATGTACTACAGAAGGCAATTGCAATCCTGTGAAATAGCTGAGCAAAATGTTGAGCTATGATGTAAAAGGTCTTTGAAATGCAAATTGCTACCAATGATTGGCTATCTGTGTACTATGGATGGCAGCTGCCACCCTATGAGTGGCCAGAAACTTTAACCAAACTGGACACTGACACCACCACCGACACCGCCACCGACAGCATCTGATCCCTCTGTCACAATACTGCTAAGAAAAGTACATGTACATTTTTGTCCCAGGAAGTTCCCAGGTGTAAAGAACGTAAATGCTACTATAGAGTATAACATGTGATATGACCCGCATCTTGGACAATGCACAAAGAGCATATGACACAGGTATATTTTTTGAAAATGTCATCAGTTGCACGGAGAAAGAGGGGGGTTATAAAATAAACAATTATAAATGATTTTGGGGACTCTTTTAGAATGATCTATCCAAAGATGTCATTCATGGGATTATTTATCTTACATGTCATTTATGTGATCATTTATATTAATTTATAAGTGCATGATTGGCTAAAAAACATAGGGTTAATTTTAAGATGATTACCCAGTAGAAAGAGATGAAAATATTTTCTCTTCTTACATCTACCTTTTTTCAGTCCTCTATGAACCTAGCTCGATCAACAATCAGATATGGAAAAAATAGGAGGTTAATGTGCACATTTCCTGTCGTTGTGAGCAGCAGATGGCAGGAATTCTGTTATAAATCAATGGAAACCAATACGAATTATCAGAGTCAGTGTGTGCTCGGGATGAAAAAACAGTATAACCAGTATTAGATTTTTACTGCATAATTCGATCAATGCCTTTCAAAACATTCAACACTTTTCAACAAGCAAAATTAATGTAGTGAACCTAAAATTCCCCACATAGCTATCATTACTCATTGTTTCTGATTCTGAGAGAACTGTGTTAATGTTAGTGAAAGATGTCTTGAGGTCTGCACGGAAAGTACATATAGGATGGTATTCTGATGCAAAATTTAAATGCCATAAAATTATACCCTTATTTGCCTCCAAAATGCTTGCTTTGTGTTAAGTTTTGGTAAAGTACTTTTGAAACAAGTCTTGCTGTTAGCAAGAAATGGTGACGTTATCACGATTAATTCTTACGGTGCAAGTCACTGAAACTTCCTTTGTTACCTATAAGCAAAATAATGGAGGTAACCTGTGCAATTCATACAAAGCCATTCACATAAAGAATAAAATTCTGTGCAACTTTCATCTTGATTAGCAGGTGACTGTGTGTATTTTGAGGTGCTTATGACTGTCCACAGAGCAATAAATTACCTCCTGCATATATGGTAAAAGCAAAGCTATATCATCTCTTTAGTACACATGTATATGTGCGTGTTCTTGTTCCTGCGACAGACACTTAATGATACCGCAGACACAAGTTACATGTACCGGTACGTGATTCCAAACATCACAGCAGCTGGTACACATGTATGCCACTCAGTCACTTGCAGGAAACAGGCAAATTATGCAGACCTGAACATGTATGAATTCATGAGAAAATCCCCCCAGCTTTTCACCAAGGCCTCTCTTAACATATCCCTTGTGAATGCAATTAGCGAGAACGAGGTGCATCAGATAAAAAAAAAACACCGACCATAAACGCAGCCATTTATGCCTCCCACAGAGACTGGCCTACATGTACATGTAGCAGGCTTCACACCTCCAGCATCCTGAACATGCTCCGGCGGCTGCATCTGAACAGTTGTATCAACACGAAACATGCATTTTACCACTAATGGGTCTTATATGCACAGTATTAAAATGCATATCCCTGTATTGTATCCATATGACCAGTACATTCTGTATAGCATGTACTTCTGATTATTATGCCCTGGAATTTGTCAAAATGGCCGTCGTGTATTGAGAACCACTTAAAGTCTGCATGTGCACAACTTTTAAATGTGCATCAAAAGCAGACCTATGTCAAATGCAGCCAGATGTAAATCAAGTGCTACTGGATGTAAACCAAGAGCTACAGGATCTAAACCAAGTGCAATTAAATCTTAGAAACAAGTGCCATCGGATCTAACCAAGTGACATCAGATCTACCCACTGAAGTGCCATCAGATCTAACCAAGTGCCATCAGATCTAACCACTGAAGTGCCATCAGATCTAACCACTGAAGTGCCATCAGATCTAACCAAGTGACATCAGATCTAACCACTGAAGTGCCATCAGATTTAACCAAGTGACATCAGATCTAACCACTGAAGTTCCATCAGATCTAACCACTGAAGTGCCATCAGATCTAACCAAGTGACATCAGATCTACCCACATAAGTGCCATCAGATCTAACCACTGAAGTGCCATCAGATCTAACCAAGTGCCATCAGATCTAACCACTGAAGTGCCATCAGATCTAACCAAGTGCCATCAGATCTAACCACTGAAATGCCATCTGATCTAACCAAGTGCCATCAGATCTAACCACTGAAGTACCATCAGATCTAACCAAGTGCCATCAGATCTAACCACTGAAGTGCCATCAGATCTAACCAAGTGCCATCAGATCTAACCAAGCAACATCAGAAATAACCAAGTGCCGTCAGATCTTACCAAGTGCCAACAGACCTAACCAAGTGGTACCAGACCTAACCAAGTGGCACCAGATCTACAAGATTTTCAAATGTGACATTAGCTGTTAAAGTACAACACAGGTACAAGAATGTATATTACAAAAGTAGAGGCAAGATTTGATAGGCTTCTGTTTTCTTTTCAGATATTCATGCACAGGTGTGAATAATTCATGCAGCAGTTGTTAAATGTGGGCTACAGGAGGGTACAGGAGCAGATGACAAAGGTGGTAACTATACTTTTCAATTAAATATTGGCAAGTGTTAAAATATACATGTACATGAAATAAACATGTTATATGTACATCCTACATACATTTGAGTTTTTGATGCAAAAGTAGACTGGAACTTGGATACATCCAGTATGCAGACTTGCCAGTCTACAACCTACATACATGTACATATCCATGCAAAAACAGGCGAGCGTGGATCAGAGCTGAGCAGACAGATCACGTCAACGCCAGACAGCCCTCATGAAGATGAAAGTCCCTCCTGGGGAACAGGAACAGTAGTTTCTGTCTAACAGGCGCAAAACCCCTCAAACTGTTTCCCTAGCGACTGATGGAGTTCTTTACACCTTTTGTTACAAACAAAGCAGGTACAGGTAGCAAAGAGGCAGCAGCAGAACACAGCCATTCCAAAAAATTTTATTTCAACATGTACATTGTGATCCTGTCTCGCTGGTAGAGTGAATAAAAAAGCACAGACAGCACATTCACTCTCCAATGTCACACTCTCAAAGTAGTATTAACGGTTTCATGTTGGAAGAATTGTTACATACTTGGCCATGCGTTATGATTTCCCTTGGGGTACATGTATCTACCCAGTAGTCTTCAACAGTGAACCTAAACTAAATGCCACCACAAAGGTGAATATAGTATTTTGAAAACAACATAAGACAACAAACAAGTAAACAAACAACACTGGGACTCACATATGATGGTGAGCATGATGAGCCAGAGGCCGATACATCCTGTGATGGAACGGCGGAAAAGCCAACGAAGTCGCATCTCTTACAACAACTGCAGTACTAAGGTATGTGGGGTTGGAGGGTAGACGTGGTCATCTTCACTCTGTGAGATCCAGAGACTGTCGGTCTTCCTGTTCGCTCCCAGTGAGCAAGGTATTGAGGATCACAGACAAGTACTGCAACAAAATAACACAGGGAGGTGAGAAAACATGACCACTGCTCACACACAGGTAGATGGTAGAACATGATTATTAGCTATGTGAGTTACTGTCATAAACATGTCAGCCGGTCATCTGGCTTTACACACAGTCCGTGATCAACAGCATGCCTCGGACAAAAAAGAAGCATTGTAAACATAAACTACTGAAACCAATATAATTGCAAATTTTACTGAAGGATAAGTGTTCAAAAAAACCCCCAAAAAAACATTGTTTATGACTGCATTAAATTCTGGTTTTGCTGAACATTTGATTAAGGTTTGAGCTAGGATAGTTACTATCTAGGAGAATCATCCAGCTAGGATCTGCAACAACAATTTAACCATGGAATGAGTCATCCAGGCGTTCTTTACTGGCCAATAAATACAGGAGACCATGCACCTTTACACGCGTACCGTGAGGTGATCCCTTGGTCATCAGCCCACCATCAATCCACCATCAGCCCACGATCATTAAAATGGTTTAATAAGGACTGATTTCCCGTAAACCGTCACGTCTGTTATGAACACCCTGATGGCTCGCAGTATATTTACTTACACACAAATTTCACACAAAATTCATGTTTTAATTGCTTCCTGTTTGGGACCCCAAATGTTTTGGGCTGCCACCTATACACACTATTCTCTTGATTACAGGCGATTCAAGTTTGTACCGGGCGTCTCGAGTACACGATATTTTGTTATAATATAAATTACTTCACTAAGTATTAAATAACAAGCCTACTTAGAGGGATTTATGGCAGAGTTATGTGCCCACAAATATACGTATATGCAACACATTGCTTTCTCTGAAGTCCACCGCCCTGTACATGACCGCTCTATACAACCGTTGCAGTGTTCCAGAATTTGGAAATGGAATTGAGTTTGTGGGCTCAGTAAATTTATCACAGTTTCATACCGGATACAAAATTATGCAAGAACATTTAACTTTACTATGTGATGTGTGCCAGCCTAAGTGCTTATACATGCTTAAAAAACCTCTATTGAAAATGTATATGTAATGTCATATCAGTACATGACACAACGCCTACACTGTATAAAAAGGTCAGCATGTTACTATTTTCTCCTTTAATCCCTAGTCCCTCAATTGTATCCCCAATTTCAAAATTGTCAATCCTATCGGTTATTAATTTTTATAAGCACAAAAACATGTTTATTATAAGAAGAGCACAATCATATGCAGTTTCATAAACCAGTGATGACGTGATGGAGGCCGCAGGCCTATATATACATATATATATATATGTGTATATATATATATATATATATATATTATATTATATAATTATTGCTGTTACTTTAGAACAGCCCAAATAATTACCTTTCACAAAATATCAGCCTCGTCTGTGCAAATGTTACGTTCAAAACATTGAAAACACTTTTTTACGTAAAAAAGTTCTAAAAATTTATAGACAAAGTCGCGCGAATAATTTAAGGCCTACAGTGTACGCCTGATGACGTTACATCAAACTCCAGCAAGTGACTGATTGTCGCAAAATGATATGCTGACCATGGAACTATCATGGATGGACTGTCGACAGACCGTGGCCAGACCCTACGCCAATGGTAGGTGGAAGATGACAGCGTGTTTGATCAGGGCCCGGCCAGGGTCGGAGTGTAGTGGGCGTATGATACATGAACCATGGGAAGACTGGGTGCAAGATTGATGGATAGGATCTGGCTGTACTGTACATTGTATGTCACTATAGGTATGGCCTCAGGCATACAGAAAGAAATTAAATATTTAAGACAATAAAATCAAAATCAACACTGAATGTAATTTGTCAAAAGAACATCTGGCAGCAATTAAGGCCATCAAAGAGCTCTCCTGTAGGAGACACATGAATGCAAAACCTTCGGTCAATACATAAAGTACTTAAACATTTACCTTAACATATTTTCTAATATACAAAAGAGATCCGTAAGCGGGAAGGTCTGTAGCAACCTGCGGATGGCCGTAGGTTTCCGTCGCATAAGTGGAATATTCTTGAGTGTGGCATAAAACACCAAACAAATAAATAAATAAACAAAAGAGATCAACATTGTTTTAATGGCAAAGAAAAAATTAATTAAACGTAAGGTATATGTCAGATGAAAGACCACTACACACTGTCTATAAAAACAGTTTGATTTATTTTTTAGAATGTTTTACAACCTAGTAAAATCCACATCAGGTTTTTGTCACATAACACACTGAGACTGTTAGATTTCAACATTCACAATACATTTACATACGGATCACAGAATGCCTTTGCCGAATGGAACATGAAACAAAATATTTGAAGCCACATCACTGATACCATGTGGATAAGCACAGAGTACCAGAGAATCTCATGTTTTACAACTGTTTTATTACCTAAGGTGCTCTTAATTTGCATTTCATTTTTAAAAGGTATTAATGTTTGTATGGCAACACATAAAACTGTTCTCAAATGGCTTGGCTATTAAATTCCACTTTCTATAATCAACCACACAATGTCAAAATTTAAGCTTCTTCACAGATTCAGGGTTTTTATTTAGAATTAGAGAGGGAGTTCAAAAGTAGGCAACTGAACTGAAAGTAATTATGCCACAATTACTATTGATTTAAATAGTAAGACATTCAAAGTAGGCGGCTAAGTCGACGGCAGTATACAGCCGTCTGCGGCCTGCTACTTGCCTGTTTTGATCACCCTGCAGATATACAGGTAATGTCGAATCAGCAGAATTTAAGCCTCAAATAACCATACTATAAACACTGTACATAATATAAATGTATGTTGATATAAAACTGCTTCATGGTTCCAACAAATCAGTGATAGTTCTAATGTAATATCTGTCGTTCTCCAGGTTGCAATTCTCAGTCATTTACTAGTCATCTTTTATCTAAATGACTTACATTTGATCTTTGTGTGATGTTGAATTTTACACTGATGACATTTAACTGTCCCCACCTTCAAAATATACGTCAACAGTGTTCAGACGAAAAAAATTATGATTTCTAATGGAAATAAAACAAAGACAGCCCCGAGTGGAACATCACATACAAGTAAAAAAATGTTGTCAGCATCCTCTGAAGATTACAATTCATGATCCGCAAACTGAAAATGTGAACCATCTTACGTTGCATGGCTTACAAGTAGATGAAACCCTAAACTGGCAAAATCCGACTGATTCTGTACATAGTCTTACATGAATCTCTTACTAACCACTATCTGTACTGAGAAAGCACAAACACTTCCTGCCTTACAAAACCAGAGTTCTCTAATTATTATGCTGTGTACATTCTCCCACATTTGAACTACCGTGTTACCATACAGACAGGTCAAAGATGCTTTGGAAAGGGTGCATAAAGGGTAGAAAACTGCAGCACAATCAAATCAATTGCTAGTAATTCCCCTGTTCCTGGGAGTATTTCCTTGCACTTTCTGGTGGGTTTTGTCAAAAAACCTGGTAAAAACTCTTCCACTTAATGCCATCTTTCTAAGTGACAATTTCTCTGAACTTAAAGATACATACATATATACTTCGACCCTTACCTTATGTGCCTGATTAGAAACAGCTTGGCTTACGACACAATGCACACTGGGAAGTGCGGTAAGTGTCTTCAAAGCATGCTCTGAGGTGTATACTATAAAATCCAATAGGGACGCTAGTTTACCTGTCCAGAATATGCATGCATGCACAACAACATATGCTGGGTCTATAATCTCTTCTCCAATCCCTAGTGTCTGGTGTGCAGAGCTAGTGTCATGAAATACTCGATGTGTGTATACCCAGCCAGTGAAGCTAGGGGTGGAGAGGGGCAACAGCTTGTATCTTAATACTCAGATGTATCTCACTTTTCATCTTAACACAAAATCCCCAGGCCTAAGGCTGTCAGGGGCAGATAATAAACGAGAGAAGCAGCTATTTTCAGCTGTTCCCACATCTACATGTAGGTGTGAAAGTGTGAGCCTGTCTTTAATACTGTGACAGTGACATGAGTAACGTGTATAGAGCTTGGTTTAGGGTAGATGCAGCTGGCCTCATCACTCAGTACTTTCAGGATGGTTTATAGGCTCTCAGTCTGAAGTACCTACATGCATCAGAGGAAAACTTTCAAACTCTCAAGTAAAAGTATCTTTCAATTATTGTGTTACTTGATTTACATGTAGGACTGAATTAATAAATCAGGTTTGTGGCTGGAGCAGCCCAGATGGCACTTCACAAATTTCCTGACTTAACACCACAGTCAAGCGGCATGTACATGTAGAAAGAGGTACAGATTGAAGCCAGTGATCTATGTCATATGAATGTATGTGTGGATCATAAAGTAAGCTAGTCATAGGCTATGGCCCACGGGTATGACTTCTGCCAACTGAACCAGAGAAGTCCTTGAGGAAATGCAACGATATATATATATATATATATATATATATATATATATATATATATATATATACATACATACACACACTTACATGTATACACTTATCTAACGTCAGGGAGGCTTCCACTGTATGATGTATATTCTGTATATTATTTGCATATGATCTGAATAGATCAGAGACATGCTATCAAAACAGTGTAATTAACATGATTAAAGTGCTTAAACTCTCAACCAATTATGTTTTAAAATACTAGAGTATTAAGGAGCTGAGGAGCCAATGACAAGCATGTGAACGAGTAAAGATGATTGCAATCAGTATGTATCAATCACCCACATCAGGTGACGCTTTAGTAATTCTTATCAAACCTATCATATGAGTTGATCTTAGAGTGATCCTAGGCTGCTGGAAGCAGAGAGGAACAAAGTCAGAGAGGGAAAAAGTCAGGGACAGACTAGAGTTAAAGGAGCAGTCAGAAAGGGACTGAAATCAAAGAGGGACTAAAGTCGGAGAGGGAGTAAAGTCCGAAGGGGACTGGAGTCAAAGATTTCTTTCTGATTAAAGTCAGAAAAATACACAATCAGAGAAGGGCTAAAGTCAGACAGGGACTGAAGTCAGAAAGATACAAAATCAGAAAAGGGCAAAAGTCAGACAGGGACTGAAGTCAAAGATGGACAAAGTGAGAGAGAGGCTGTAAGTCAGAGAAGGGCTGAGGTCAAATACGGACTAAAGTCAAAGAGATACAAAATCAGAAAGGGGCTCGGATGGGACAGAGTCAGGGAGGGGTTGTGCTGATCACATATCCTTTCTTTGCATATACGCATGTATCGCTTCTTATCTCTGAATACTCATAATGTAACTACATGATGATTTAGGGACACTGTGATTCAATTCCACTGAATACTCACGGGTACATGCATGTAACTACATGATGACGTGAGTACATTGTGATTCAATTCCACTGAATACTCACGGGTACATGCATGTAACTACATGATGATCTGAGTACATTGTGATTCAATTCCACTGAATACTCACGGGTACATGCATGTAACTACATGATGATCTGAGTACATTGTGATTCAATTCACTTAATACTCATGGGTACATGCATGTAACTACATGATGATCTGAGTACATTGTGATTCAATCCCACTGAATACTTTGACCTACTGTAGTAGGCTAATAGCGCAACTCTGGAAAAAGACTGCATCTTTCATTCTATATTCAGATTTTGTTAAACATGCATTCTCAAGAAAGATGTGGCAGTCAACATTACAGTGATTGACACTCTCTTCTGGACACAGCATGGGGTACCACCTATACTAGGGTTGACACTGTAATGGTTTAGGGGTAAGGATGGGGCATATGAGGTTAAACAATTAAAATAGTCAAAAACAAAGATATTCAGGCAAGCAGTATTTCACAAGATATATATATATATATATATTATATGATAATAACCACTGACATTCTATGGAGATAATGACAGCTCTTTACTCATTTTTAATCCAGGGTGTCATTCCCTCTGAGGAAACATGTGTAATTCCATTGTAAATGTACATAACATAACCCCTCTCTCCTGTTCTTTTATATGTAGCTTAGTAAAACCATAATAAAATATCAAAAGCTTTATCTGAGTGTGCCACACACTGCATGACGTCCAAGCTGTTGTTTTAAGTGTTTCCCCTGTATAGAGCTTTCTACATAGGTTTTATTTATTTATTTGATTGGTGTTTTACGCCGTACTCAAGAATATTTCACTTATACGACGACGGCGGTCAGCATTATGGTGGGTGGAAACCAGGCAGAGCCCGGGGGAAACCCATGACCAGGTTCCTTCCAGACCTTCCCACATACGGCCGGAGAGGAACATAGATTTTAGGATGAATTTATCCACACTACCAGGAATCTCCAAGGATTATTAACACAATTATTCCTGTGTAAAAACATCAACATGTATCAGAAATTCATGCTCTGGTGATAAAGATATGTCTACAAAATATTACATCTTTTGGGAAATCCTACTCTCCAGCCATTCTCTCCTCCAAACAACGCTCAAACGAAAGAGGTCAGAATTTCTGCAGCTTCAATAATTGAATAATGCCCAAAATACACGTAGAGTAATTTCGTTAGCACGCAAAAATCCCATTAGCAAAACACGCTGATAACCAAAAGTTACCTTTACATGCAGATCTTCACGCTGATGTGAACGAGATCAATTCTCTTTGCCTATTTTTTATGCATTCCCCATAAAACCGGCCAAAAAGAATTTCTGAGTTACGTTGGCAATTCAAAAATTGATGAGACTAGTTCAGAAGTGATAATCTGGTAAAAGATTAGCGGCTTCGCAATTGCGTGACAGACACGTCAGAATGCAACACTTATTCAGAGGGGAAGGTTGTAACATTACAGTACAGGATTTGTTGTGTTACACAGGCCAACCAGTCAATAAAGAATTAACTGTGTTGTCATAAAAAAAAAACATAAGACCACAATGTTGCCCAATCCAGCTAAAATTTGGTCTAACGACATGCCGAATGCATGAATACTTCACTGGAGAGTATGTATGCGCCTTGAATAACACTCACTGACAACATGTAAATTCATACTACAGTGCAGCACAGTAATTAGCTGATGACAATACACCTGAGTGATAAGGTGGGAACACATACAACAAATGCCATGGGGTATTCACCATATAGGCAAGACAGATAGAGCTACAGCATAGGCTACCTACCGAAAGAAACCCGTATATATCTGAACAGCCCAGACAATCAGACAAAACTGTATGCTGTTGAGGTTTTCTAAACTGACCTATATCTCCATGAAGAAAAACTCATCATTTCCCCGTTATATAACATTGTATGTGCAGGTTGCTAAAAATAACGAACACTGAAGTTCTGGGGTTACAGCTACATATATGCTGTAAACACGGGTAGTGTCGAATAAATGCAATGCAGATATGCCTATAAGGTGAGAGAAAGTGCACTTTGCTTAATACTGTCAACCTGGAAGTTTTAACTACATGTATACATTCATACACAAGGTAATCTGCAGGAAATCTGTTCCCCCTTAAGTGCTTCAAACAAAGTACAAAAGTTGTAAAAGCCAGGAGACTTTAAGCAGATAATATATACATGTAGGTTTTAGGACTTCACAAAAATAGAACTCAGATTGCATCAGCAAGGATAATGGATGCATAATGCAGTTGTCGGAGTACATGAGCTATCTGTGAGATAATATTTCTAGAGTGCAGGAGTATGTCAAATAGTCCTGGTGATGAAACCATGAAACTGAAATCACAGGTCAGTTGCATGGAAGTCAAAGAGATACATGAATACTGTATTTATATTAGCAAAATTTACATGCACAGCTGAGAGTGGCAGAGATAAACAAAACTGTTTGCACTGATAAAGTTTGAGACAAAAATTACAGGTGTAGCTGTTGAGTGGGGGACGTAAGTAAAACTGTTCTGGTGACGAAACTTGTCACAGAAATTACAGGTGTAGCTACAGAGTAACAGAAATTACAGGTGTAGTGGAGACATACATGTACATGTAAGTAAAACTGTTAAGGTGACATAACATGTAAGAGCAGGTGTAGCTACTGAGTGGGGGACACAAGTAAAACTGTTTTTCTGATGTACCAGTATTGTAAAGCTGTTTTTGTGACGTAGGTAAAATGAACAGACTGCATCAAATATGAACATTTTATTTATTTATTTATTTGATTGGCGGTGGCCAGCATTATGGTGGGAGGAAACCAGGCAGAGCCCGGAGGAAGTCCAAGACCATCCGCAGGTTGCTGGTAGACTTTCCCGCTTACGGCCGGAGAGGAAGACAGCATGAGCTGGACATGAACTCACAGCGACCGTATGAACATTTTGTATTATGCTGTAAACACATGTGTATGAACATTTATGGGTGTTGTCGAGAGTGAACTGGTACAACCATTTTTTAACATCTCAAAGGGATTGGACTTGCTGGAACATCATCCATCGATCCCAAGGTACAGAGTGAGAGGAGTATGTACAGGTACCTCAACACGGTCATCTGATGATTTGTCCAATAAGATCACAAACTTGACTTACACTTAATAATGTCAGACTGTAAGCAGTCTTAACTTATTTATGTCGGTACTTAGATTTGAAATCAAAATGCTGGTTTTCAAATTTGTTGTGAAGAACTAAAACAACTCTCTGAGTTTTAAAATAAATATTCGTTAAAAGGTAAAATCACAATTTTAGTAAATTAAACTATTTTGAAGTAAAGACTAAATCTCACTTAAACAGTTCAATGGGAGCGTTAACAGCTGATTTACCAATCACCTAATTACTTCTGCCAGCATGGGCACCATTGTTCACCTAAATATATTAGTTTCTGATGTCAGTCAAATCCATGGGGTGATTATATACACAGACCAATGTTCATATAATATAGCAATATACAAGTATGAAGCATTAGTCTGACAGCGAAATCCACTGAGAACTGTGTGTGAGTGGTCGTATGAGTCTTGTGTGTATGTAAAGCTGAGCTAAGAAAAATTATGCTAGCTATGTTGTCTGCAGACTGTGCTGGTATAGTGGCATGACGTCACAGTGACGCACCATGGAATGCTGCGTCACGAAGCGGGGAACAAATTTAGCGTCACAAAGAAAAATGACATCAGCCTGCACAGGGTTTAAATTTCATATACCCCTTGTGGGCATGGTCTGCAGCTCTGACAAGTGTATGTCAACATTTTAACCTGCCGAATCAGCCAATGGCAACTGAGAATCACAGGTCATGTAGTGCAAAAGTGCAAATAGTAGTGCACTGTAATTTATACACTGTAATGTTCCTCATCCGAACAAAGTGTTTTATGTAACACTATGATTTGAAGGATTTACGTTCATACTGTCCGTGTTATGTTTTACTATACCCTTTACCACGATTTAGTCAGTGCTCAGGTTAGGAATTTTGTGTCACCCATATGAAAACCGATGATCAATCACACATCTGAGGATGGTCAGCACTGATTCTCCCTGCTTGACTGTTTTGTTGGACCTGCTCTACCCCAAAGTACTTCTACTATAATCATGCCTACCTAGCTGCATGTATCCACCTACATGTTCATTGGAGAGCTCGATTATAAACAACACTGGATACCAACATGATGGCCACGCATTGTGTCTTCTGTTGATGAGCCATGGAAAGGTATGATATACCCCTATGCCAACACCAGCTTATCCCGGCATGGTCATTTATACCCAGCAGCCTAAAGGGAAAGGACTTCTAAAAATCAAATTAGGCATCACTAAATAGGCCTTCTAAAACTATGCATAAATATACTTTCCTTCATTTTTTTTAGATTTTTGTGAAAAGAGTTATTCAAATGTTTGAATTCTATGGTGAGCTTGCTTTATGGTCTATAATATCAGAGGTTAGGATCATCACAGGAAGTTTATCCAACTCTAATCACAACAGTGACAGTTGGAGTAAATCTTTTTTACCTATGAGTAAAAGATTACTGAAATAATGTGTCCAAAAATTCCTTCCTTCTGGTGAACATCAGTCAAAAAAGGTGATGTGGTGTCATTGTTCCTTGATACCGTCAATATGAAGCCTACTGTAGTATTCAAATATTTAAATGCCTTTCAACACTCTTTCAAGAATCTGAAAAAATAAATGAAATTATTCTTTCACACAGTTCTCAGTTGTCTGTTTATGATGAACCTTACTCCATATTTTAATTTCCTTTCACTTTAATTAACATATCAACACCAGTGTAAGCTTGATCACACAATGCATGATGTACACCCCCAAAGCATATGCCAATGAAGTCATATGAACCTACTATGAGGCTAACATTAATGTAATATATTACATTTAATATTATAATATTTTAACGATGTTAAATAACTACTGACTATTCCATGGCAATTAAGTCTTCTTGTCACACATACACATCTTCTTGTCAAAAATAAACATCAAAAGTTGGTTTAGTATGCACAACTGAACCTTCTCACCTTTCTACAACGGAATAATAGGGGATGACTGGATGCTGATATTCCATAAGACCCCCCCCCCCCACCACCCCTTTGCTAATAACTAATTATGGATAACTGTTGACGTCGGATTATAACAGTTGACCTCAAACCATAACTGCTGACCTCAAATTATAACATTTGACCTTGGATTATAACAGTTGCCCTTGGGCTAAAACAGATGACCTCAGGCAATTACAGTTACAACTCTTGGCAATATACACTGCATATCACATGTTTACATGGCAGACTGAGTACAAAATATACATATACATATATAACCTGGCTGTTTGACTATATCCATTTGCCTGCCTTTGTGTACTAAAAAGTGATGCATTAACCAGGTTTGCTAGTCTATGAGAAACATAAAGAAATGTACAGTCAGGTTCTGGACAAATTGTGACACTCACTTACTTATTCACTTGATGCGTGTATGTAGTTGATTGACACCATTTTGAGGAACTTTCAATTTATACCATGAATTTGGCCAAAATGGAAACCCAAGGGTAAACCTCTGCCAAATGGTGAGTATGAGAAACTTTCCGTACAGTATATCAGTGGGAGGCACATGTATTCAAAGAATTTTAGACCAAACAATCAACCCCAAAAGCGGTGTGGATTGCCTTATTGTCACCAAGGTCCCCCAGACAATGACAGCAGCAAATGTAGAAATTTCCTGTCCAAAGCAAGCTGTACTATATACATGTAGACTTAATTAAAGCATGTACGTGTGTACCCAATGGAGTCAAAGGTGTTTGTGTGGCTGAGGTTTCTATTTTAGTAATTAAGGGCAGTTCAATTTTACGAGAGGACAGGTACTGGCTTAAAAAGTACGTTCGAGGAAACTGGGTAAAAATGGGCAGAGATCAATGCTATCATTGTTCAGCGCCTTTAATACTGATTGCGTTCACGGCAATAACAGATTTAAAGGAGGTCAACCACATTTCAAACACACAAATGTTTAACAAATTCCGAGCACTTTTTTATTCACAAGGAGAAAAGACAAACAATTGTCAACACGATTAATGAGGGAAACTGACCCCTACAAGTACTTGACTAATGTACTAAGTTATCAATTAAAAACAGATTAAACTAATCCAAATTGTTTTAACAAAAGTAATTTTGTTAAGCAACACTGCATGTATACAGCACTGTACAATATCATTGGAGCTAAGTTTCAAGGCCTGTACATGTATGTGTAGTTTAAGCACTTACCCCAAATACATCACTCTATGACACACTTATGGGTACTCAGCTGTCAGCACCCTGGGGGAAGATGTGCTGCTGTAGACACCAATAGTATCCTTACACCCGAGCTGGCCCGGCCGGCACGGCTTAAGAAGTGTAAGTCCCTGTCTGTAGTTGGGAGTCAGAGAGACTTGAGGAATCTGGCCAACACTTCACTGACTCCACTCAGAAGAGACGTAGTGTCGTCTGCGTGAGAGGCAAGGCGTGAAAAGAGCTGTAGTACAGCAGTGGGTCCTGCAGATAATGGGCTCATCTTTCACAGCCCATGCCAGCAAACTGCTTCATTTCGATTTCGCAAACACAGTTACGGTCGTCAATTTCCAAGATGTTTTAGAACTGTCCCTTTAAAATGACAACTAAACTGACTTTTTATAAAGACTGAATGCATGATTTTTCATGGATCTTGAGCAGAAGCATGAACCTGGACGATCAGAATCCAGAAATAATTGCACGTTAACGATCTCCATCCAACTGAGGGTTGAACCATTATTAAATTACCAAAGTGATCAATATTCATTAATAATCGATCAATGCCCACTGTTAGCCAAAGGGCTAATCCACTCAGATACAAATAGACCATCGTATAATGACAGCCATGTGAGAGAAAAAGGGCAAAGGCCACGGCAATGGCCACCAACATTATATCATAACTATTTTAAGATCATAACGAAATCAAAAATTTAGCACGGAAAACAAGATTCAAAGCTTTTTTTGGCTATATATACATTCATATATTTGACATTAAAAACAATTACTGCTATGTGTCAATTCTTGATGTTCAGTTTTAATGTTTAATCTTGGACACATTAAAAATTATGCATACATATATTAGAGCTGCCAAGGATGGGTAGTCGCTGGCCTGAAGTAGTCCACACTACTAACTATTCCCTTATAACGCTGTAGTCTTTGACCAATAATATGCTCAACTGTAGCCTGACATCAAGAGGTTTGTCACTTACCTGTAGTACATACAGGTACTAGTATCATTCACAATACCACTTACATTTCACCAAGTTCATGCCTTTGCACAACACTACTCCGTATAAGTCTTCCGCTTTTACATATACATCATGTACACGTATACAGTAACAGTCAGGATTATATATTCATTACAATACAACTCATCCATCAATGCAACATTATCAGACTGATCCACGTAATATGTGATACTAGTAAATTTGATTAATCCATTTAAGCAATACTTCATGTATAACCAAAGACTGGTAGGCAGTACCACTAAGATTTATTCACTTTTATATTAAGCTGATAAAAAATAATGTGTACAAATTGTCTGCAGGCCAGTATCTACAGAATCAATGTGTGGGTTGGATCTCTTTTATATGTCAAACACTGTCACATGTATGTTTTTCATGCTCTTTACATCAAAGCTCTTTATTAATTACAACGTTTGACAGATTCGCCTGCAGCAGAATTCCTTTCAGTTTCATATAGAAACAAGTTTATATAAATCCTTTCCTGCTATCACAATGGATTAGAGAAAAAAGCTGGTTTGGTAGTAAGATTTGCCCCAAGCTACAGCAAGCATTTGGAAATTTTACGTAAAATGTATTGATCAATTCTTTAGCATCAGTGGAAAGCCTGTGGACTGAGCAAGAGAATTGAACAGATATCAAAACATGTTACAGGAATGCCTTCCAAAGGATTCACTCCCACTGGGCATTTTTTTTCCCCACACTTTTTTCCATCAATTTTTTTTACGTCCACATGTGTGTTGATAGCAGAGGAAGCCTTCCACGAACAAGAACAAGTCAGCAGACGCCTAGAGTATTCCAGCCAACCATTATTGCTCCAACACTGGCTCTAAATAATTCTGATCCATTTAAAGTCTGCTGGTCTTCTGGGAGTCTGTGCTTGGACGTCAACTGTCCACATCTCTCCTGCTGCAAGTAGCTCACAAGTTCCCACCTGACAGCCCAAACAATGAGCTACTGCAGTTTAGGGTCACTCCAGGACAAAAACAAGGATACCTCTCTTATTTCTGCATCTGATGACAAGGTATTGATTTTACAACTGTTTAGCAATCTTCTCAAAAACATAAATCAATTAACTCAGTAGCTCCTTACAGGCAAATATCCTCTAGACATTTTCCCAAATACAGAAACTATTACTTCCCATCCCATCTTAATTATACCTAATATTTTTGAACAAAAAATTTGAATCTACAGTTAAGAAATTCTGTATTCTTTTATACCTGTCACGGAAGAGAAATAATCCCTGGAGGACAACATAATTATTCATATAAAAGGCAATTATACGTTAGCAAGCAATCTGAAAAATTATGCATGGGTTAAAAAGTTTCACTTCAATATAATAAATCAGTCCAAAAATTAAAAAGGGAGGTGTTTCATGACAGATAGACAGACTGATGGACAGGTGTAAACTTATAGTCCCTCTGGTTCACCAGTAAGGGACTAAAAAAATTCACACAATCTTTTGCAAGTCACATCTATAAAAATAACATTGACGGCATCTGTGAATGAGCAGAAAAATTAGAGCCTTCTACAAAATGTCTGGAATTTTGTCATTTTTTGTCTATCTGTATACGCTTATGCATGTATTCATCAACACATAAGACATGACCAAATAATACTGAGCAATCTGTAAGGCAGAGCACCTAAACCTACTCTACAAAACTATCTCAAATATGCCAAAGGAAATAGAGGATACATGAAACACTTGGTATTTGCGTCCTAATACTGAGTCTTTAAGTCTAGAAATTAAGTAGCCTGCTGTTGTGACGTCCATGTGTCAGTGATGGTAGCTAATCAACACAACTTTGTTGTTGGCCCTCTGAAGCCCCAACTGGAAGAGCCAAGCTGGTCCTGCCTTTCTATATGCTCATCAATGACGTCATTTCCGAATATTTCCGACCGTATAAAAAAAGCTTAAATAGAGGGAAAGATTATTACGAAATATAAATTATGCCTCAAAAATGATATTTCTTTGGCAAAGCTTTCTTCCTTTCCCTTAAACCATACTCTTTGTTTTATGGTTCCTTTTCAAGTATCCTTTAACATCTGTGTTAATATCAATCAGCATCAGATTTTCCTTTGATAACTTCTTGTAACAGCCATTTATGTACACATCGGTAGCGTAGACTTTATACACTTTAGTCTTAGCCCTATTTAATCAATTCAGGAAAGTGTAAAGAACCACTTTCTAATTTTATGGATAGATATTAAGAGTCTTCTACAAAATGTCTGGAATTTTGTCATTTTTTGTCTATCTGTATGAAAGCAAAGAATAACATTTTTCTCCCCGCTCTTTTGGAAAAGACACAAATATGTTCTCTAGTAGATCAACTAAACATGTAAAAAAAAAAAAAAAAAACTCAAAAGACTAAATATTACTGCCACAATTACATGTATATTGGCGAAAACAAGCAGACATGTTGCAAAAGATTGGAAGATTTAGGGTAATCATGATTGTATTAGTCCAGAACACAGACAACATATTCCCCCATCCACTAGTTTCTCTATAGGACATGACTTACCCTGCTGTGCTAAACCTTCAGTCTTTGTCCCATGACAGCCATTGCTCATCTCCATAATGAAATAAAGTGCTCCTTTGAGAGCTCTGGACATACTGTCAGCTAAGCATGCTCTTAGAAATGTGTATGTATGCATGATTCAGTTTAACACAAACATGAAACAGCATACAGTTATAAGCATACATCCATTAAAACCGTGAAAACGTTCGATTTAATTACTATAAATAAGTTTATCGTTTGTGAATTAAGTATATACATACATGTGTATTCCCATGAGTGAAAGTATCATCATGTTTTGTGTACACATGCAAATGAGGGTGCAAGTACCAATGCACTGTACACATGGGATGATGCCCTGGAATGTACAAGTACATAGTTTTTCCCAAAACTGGCTTTGCGAGAATCCACCAGAATCAAGTTCAAATCCAGAACCATACAGTAGTTCCCCCAAAGGTTTTAATGCATGTATTAAAAAGTATATCGATTTTGGAGATTCCATGTTCAAAACTTTGATGTGAAACAAAATGTGTACAACGTGTACAACGTGAACAATGTGTACAGAAAAATCTGATTCTGTGAATGTGACTATGATGAGAATGAGATTCCTGTTGAAAGTAAAGTCGTGGAAATTCACTCAGTAATACATATGTCTGTACGAGACATCCTGCAATTCACAGAGTTACGTGTACTTTTCCTGTATTGCAATGTGTTTTGATAAAAAAAAAGTGCCCAACTGGACATTCGGGTACTTTTTGTCAAAAGAGAATAAAAGCTGTGAGTATACAGAGATACACTTCCTGTCTATATGATACATCTACAAAAGGCATTCTTCAATCCTACAGCGCAATCCAGACTATAGTTGTATTCGATTTGGCACCTCACATTTTCAGCCTGCACACAGATCCTTGCGCCGGGATAAATCCTTCAACACTCCTCATTGCCAGCCTTTCCCACCCAGTAAATTGAGTTTGCTGAAAATCTTTATTCCACAGAGACTTTTTTGTGTGTCTGCCGATATCTTTTTCAATATATAAGGGTTTCAACGCGCTACTCTATCAAAATACACTGATATAGCCATGCATGGGATGAGAATTGGGCTGCGAGAAAACATAGCGGGAATATAGTAAAACACAGATATCTGTAATGTGAATGTATTATAATCTGTCAAAATATTCAACAGCTTTAAACATCACGATGTATTTGGAAGAGATTGCAAAAGATACAATTTCATAAATGGATGTTTCATTACCGCCAGGTTCATTTATACATTACGTAAGCCTAATACCTTCTGCGAAGCCCTGAAATTGGCGAACACAGCTAGTGTAGTTTTATCTCCAAAATCAAATGAAAAAGGTGCACAAATTGCACTGAACTTTGGTATTTCAGAAACTAAAAGGTTTAGGAATTATAGGGTAAATGAATATAGTCTCGTGGCTGTGAGCAAGAATAAATTCTGAACACTGAGCAAGCAACCTACAACCCTTACTAATAGATGGCTGAAAAAACGATGGGGGTCTGACAAAATCAAATAAAGCTGCAAAACCATGCAAAGGCAACTTTTATTGATTATCTTCAGGCAAATAACACTGATGGAACAGTCATGTTTTCACTTCCTGTGTCATGCAGTTATAATTGAGCCGTATTTTTCCTTCTACCATTTTCCATTTGTCTGTCATCTTCACTATACATCAGGCAGGGTTATATATAGTCCCTGTTAACATGTGAACAGTAATTTTATAGGACAGCCATGCACAAAAAATTCATTTAAAAGGGTTTCCAATTTCTGACGTCTACATTTAAAGAACGGATGGTATTTTTTCACTGCTGTTTTACGTATTGCTCAACAGTATTTCATTTATGAAAGCCATCAGACTTGTGAGTGCATTACGCTGCTGAAAGCCCAGATGGTAATCAAGCACTCCCTGTGAGTTGGCTTCATGCACTCTCCCTGTGAGCTGGCATCATGCATTCAACCTGTGAGTTGGCATCATGCACTCTCCCTGTGAGCTGGCATGATGCATTCTCCCTGTGAGTTGGCATCATGCACTCTCCCAGTGAGCTGGCATGATGCATTCTACCTGTGAGTTGGCATCATGCACTCTCCCTGTGAGTTGGCATCATGCATTCTACCTATGAGTTGGCATCATGCACTCTTCCTGTGAGCTGGCTTCATGCATTCTACCTATGAGTTGGCATCATGCATGCTACCTGTGAGCTGGCATCATGCATTCAACCTGTGAGTTGGCATCATGCATTCTACCTGTGAGTTGGCATCATGCATTCTACCTGTGAGTTGGCATCATGCATTCTACCTGTGAGTTGGCTTCATGCATTCTACCTGTGAGTTGGCATCATGCTCTCTACCTCTGAGCTGGCATCATGCACTCTTCCTGGGAGTTGGCATCATGCACTCTCCCTGTGAGCTGGCATCATGCATTCAACCTGTGAGTTGGCATCATGCATTCTAATTGTGAGTTGGCATCATGCATTCTACCTGTGAGTTGGCATCATGCATTCTACCTGTGAGTTGGCATCATGCTCTCTACCTGTGAGTTGGCATCATGCACTCTACCTGTGAGTTGGCATCATGCACTCTACCTGTGAGCTGGCATCATGCATTCTACCTGTGAGTTGACATCATGCATTCTACCTGTGAGTTGGCATCATGCACTCTACCTGTGAGCTGGCATCATGCATTCTACCTGTGAGTTGACATCATGCATTCTACCTGTGAGTTGGCATCATGCATTCTACCTGTGAGTTGGCATCATGCATTCTACCTGTGAGCTGGCATCATACTCTCTACCTGTGACTTGGTATCATGCACTCTACCTGTGAGTTGGCATCATGCACTCTACCTCAACAAACTGTCTTGAACATTTAGTGCTATCGTATAGTTTATTTCCATCTGACGAAGAGGAAGATGTAGAACGGCTAGTGGGATTTGTTTTCGACCAGTAGTTAGTCAAAAAACGCTCTACTGAATCTTCTCCGTTGCTACGAACGCAAGGTAATCAACATGGTAACCAGCCTCCACTGAGCCTTCTCTGCGGTGTGCAAAGAATGCTTGGCTTAAACACACTGCCGATTTTAGAGTACGAAAAATCTGTATGTGGGAGAGTACCCATTGCACACTGGATAAAAGCCTCGTTCTAATTTTATCTACTCGTCTGAAAGCTGTGCATGGCTGAAGTGAAGTTTGCAATTTTACACAAATATTTTACCAGTGCCTTCCAAAGATCAAAGCAAGCGAAGGATTATCAACAGGTGCAATAGATTACTTTTATGTTCACGCAAGTCACTTACCCTAGCGAGGCAAATAAAAAACCATGACTTACTTGCTCGATGCTGATTTCACTTTTATTTGGCAAGCGGGCAAGCGTTAAGCTACACCACTAACTCCACCTCACCCCACACAATCCACACCATGCAATCCACCCCACACCAAGTACTCCACCTCACACCACGCAATCCACCCTACACTAAGCACTCCACCCCTCACCATGCAATCCACCAACACTACACCTCACACAATGCATTCCACCTTACACCAGGTACTCCACCTCATGCCATGCAATCTACCCCACATCAAGCACTTCCACCTCACACCTTCCACTTCTACCTCACACCATGAGCTCCCCTAACACCATGCACTTCCACCTCACACCATGCACCCCATTACACACCATACATTCCATCTCACACAATGCACCCCATCACACACTAAGCACTCCATCTCACACCATGTACTCTACCTCACACCACGCAATCCACCCCACATCAAGCACTTCCACCTCACACCATGCACTTCCACCTCACACCATGCACTCCACCTCACCATGCACTCCATCTCACACCATGCACTCCATCTCACACCATGCGCTCCACCTCACACCATGCACTCCACCCCACATCAAGCACTTCCACCTCACACCATACATTCCATCTCACACAATGCACCCCATCACACACTAAGCACTCCATCTCACACCAAGTACTCTACCTCACACCACGCAATCCACCCCACATCAAGCACTTCCACCTCACACCATGCACTTCAACCTCATACCATGCACTCCATCTCAAACCATGCTCTCCACCTCACACCATGCACTCCACCTCACACCAAGCACTCCACTTTGCACCATGCACTCCATCTCACACCATGCACTCCACCTCACACCATGCACTCCATCTCACACCAAGCACTCCACCTCACACCATGCACTCCACCTCACTACATGCACTCCATCTCACACCAAGCACTCCACCTCACACCATGCACTCCACCTCACACCATGCACTCCACCTCACACCAAGCACTCCACCCTGCACCATGCACTCCACGTCACACCATGCACTCCACCTCACACCATGCACTCCACCTCACACCAAGCACTCCACCCTGCACCATGCACTCCACCTCACTACATGCACTCCGCCTCACACCAAGCACTCCACCTCACACCATGCACTCCACCTCACTACATGCACTCCCCCTCTCACCAAGCACTCCACCTTGCACCAGCCACTCCAATGCAGCACAATATGAAGCTTAAGCTTCTGATCCAAAACTTTAAAGAATACATTTTGACTGTGCATAAAGAAATTATGCAAAATGCAACTCAAAATGACGTTTTCTGGGAGATTTTAAATCCGTGAATGGAACAAATGTGTATCGAAGCAATTTATTGGCAAACCATCATATTTTCAATTTACTTGTTTAACATGTACTTTTAATACAATTTGATTCCTTGGGCACTTAACAGTCCTTGGGCACAAACGTTTTCCAGAACTAAAATAGCTGTTGATATGGCTCAGTGAATTAAACTAAAAGTGCAGATATATGGGATATACATGTAACAAAAGAGCAAATACCTTCAGCCTTTATCAGGCAAATGACACATGCATGTACAAAGAGGGTGTGTACTGGGAATGAACTGAGAATCTATGGTAAGATTCTAAAGACTTCCAAACTACAAATTTAGCTCAATATGTTAGTCTTAAACCGTCAGACCATGGCACTGAAATTAATTAGGTATTCCTAATTGAAGGATTTTGAGCAGCACTTCAAAATCAACATTCTGGATAATCGAAGATTAAAGGTTCACATTATACATTTGACCTTGGCACTCCCGAAAAACTCACCAGAGTGGCCGTAGCCTGAGAGATAGATTACCTAGAATAAAAACATTCCTCAATGTCAATAGGAAAGGAACTCTCTAATGCTAGAAGGGAAATTAGAGCTCAGAAGCCAAGCCAGGCAATGTCAATATTATCCTGAATGGATAACATTAAATTAGGGACCACCACTTTTTACCCAGTAATGTGGTATGGAATCATGTCAAAAAATTAACTTTGTGACATAATACCTATGATACTTCAGACAAGATACAATCTACAGTAAGCATCCAAAAGATCTGCATGAAAACCACCTGGTAATATCAAACATTTTGCCTCACTTCCATAAACTTAACTAAAAACAAATACTACACCCCCCTAACTGCTGTTTCTACATAAAATCTTCTAAGACTTCTCCAAGGAATCTGCTAGCATAAAAAGGGAATCAATAACTCATTTATTTATAAAACTGTGACAAGAAAGATAATTACATCTTAATAGCTCAAGTATTTGTTTTTCAACATTGTCTCTGAATACCCATACTACAATCATTTGTAATGACTACAAAAAATTTTAGAAAGGAATTAACTTTAAAACTTGCTTATGACTACAATCTATGAGTTGCAAATTTTGCCTCATTCTGAGAGTTCGATTGATTCTAGAGACATGTTTTAAGGTTTTTTTGAAAGATACATGTATACATGTGTAAGAAAGATATCTTTTTGAGAAAAATGTCAGTTTCAACACCAAAAGTATTATTTTATGATATTTTTTTGTTTTTGCCTCTAAAAATGTGATCTGGTACCAGACAAATTGTATGTGTAATGTTAGTACTATGAAGTGAATGGGCTCACATGTTGTGGATGGTGTAAACCCCACCAGGCAGTTGTACATGTAATGTTAGAACTGAAAAGTCAGTGAGCTTATGGATGGTGTAAACCCCACCAGGTAGTTGTACATGTAATGTTAGCACTAAGAAGTCAGTGAGCTTATAGATAGTGTAAACCCCACCAGACAAGTACATGCTATGTTAGCACTGAGAAGTCAGTGAACTTATAGATGGTGTAAACCTCGCCTAGACAGTTGTACATGTAATGTTAGAACTGAAAAGTCAGTGAGCTTATGGATGGTGTAAACCCCACCAGGCAGTTGTACATGTAATGTTAGCACTAAGAAGTCAGTGAGCTTATAGATAGTGTAAACCCCACCAGACAAGTACATGCTATGTTAGCACTGAGAAGTCAGTGAGCTTATAGATGGTGTAAACCCCACCAGACAGTTGTACATGTAATGTTGGAACTGAAAAGTCAGTGAGCTTATGGATGCTGTAAACCCCACCAGGCAGTTGTACATGTAATGTTAGAACTGAAAAGCCAGTGAGCTTATGGATGGTGTAAACCTCACTAGAAAGTTGTACATGTAATTTTAGCACTGAGAAGTCAGTGAGCTTATGAATGGTGTAAACCCCACTAGACAGCTGTACATGTAGTGTTAGCACTGAGAAGTCAGTGAGCTTATGGGTGGTGTAAACCCCACTAGACAGTTGTACATGTAATGTTAGCAATGATCAGTAAGTGAGCTTATGGATGGTGTAAACCCCACTAGACAGTTGTACATGTAATGTTAGCACTGATAAGTAAGTGAGCTTATGGATGGTGTAAACCCCACTAGGGGCCTCCGTGGCTCAGTCGGTTAGCGCGCTAGCACAGCGCAATGACCCTGGAGTCTCTCACCAATGCCGTCGCTGTGAGTTCAAGTCCAGCTCATGCTGGCTTCCTCTCCCCAGGGCCCTGCCCGGTTTCTTCCCACCATAATGCTGGCCGCCGTCATATAAGTGAAATATTCTTGAGTACGGCGTAAAACACCAATTAAATAAATAAATAAATAAACCCTACTAGACAGTTGTACATGCAATGTTAGCACTGAGAAGTCAGTGAGCTTATAGATAACGTAAACCCCACCAGACAAGTACATGCTATGTTAGCACTGAGAAGTCAGTGAGCTTATGGATGGTGTAAACCTCGCCTAGACAGTTGTACATGTCAACACTTGTTGTATCCTAAAGTAGTTAAACCAAAATCATACCTTTTTATAATCTAAACTCAAACAACATCTGGAGCTGGCACACATATACAGGAATGATTTGATGTGATGGCAACTGTGTCAAACTGGCAAATGGAATCTGGCAGCTGCCATTCTACATTCTTTACAAACACTTCTTCTCAAGCGGACTCAAAGTCCCGTCAGGAAAGAGGCACACATAACTGAGCTCTGTACTGTGTAATACAGGCCTTTGTCCCCAATCACAACTCAGCCGAAAACTCTGATTGAAATGACATGAGTGTAATGGGAAGGAAATGTGTTCACAGATCAGGGGAACACATCATTCCAGCCAATTGGTCTGCAGTCAAAGACGTAGTTTATACATGGATCAATAACAAGATTTCCCTAGCTGGTTTGCATGCACATATACATTGCTCTGTAGACTCAGATTTGCCTACCAAAAACCTTCCACTGTATCCCCTTCTGACAACTTCTACATGCAACTTTAATACATGCCAGGAAGTATTCTAGTATTTTTCCTTTCTCACAACTCTAAACACCCTTTTGATGCAATGATTAAAATGAGTTATGTTGACTGATTTTTCAAGAAAATTTCATGTACAGAAAATCCATCATATCCCAGTGTTCCAAATATTTAAATGCCTTGCTGGTACATACACCTCAATAGATCTGTAAATAATAGGTATTTTTTACCTGTCTATGTATGATCAAAACAAAGGGTTTTATTAAAAGGTGAATCTCATCCTACTGTCTACATGTACAGTATTTATTTCATTTATTCACCATGACTAAGGTAATTCTTTAACCTTTTCGCATGTCTGCAAGATGTTTATCCAGCATATTTTAAGTACACCACTCCTTGTGAGGCATTGAAATTGGTCAACACAACCAATGCAAATTTCTTCCAAAATCAGATTAAAAACATGCATAAACTTTTATAAGCGTGAAAAGCTTGAGAAATTAAGAGATATGTAAATGAATCTTCAATGGTTTGGCATGTACAAAGTTTAATATACACATTATTACATTTATATGTCGTAAAAGGTAGTGCACAAGGCTCACATTTGTTCATCTTTCCTCTGTTCTAAATGTTACATCTGTATTTTGGTTGCATCACAACCAAATGTGTAAACCAGTCAGATAATTCAATTGCTTGCTGACAAATCAGACTACTGTCTGGTAGGCAGACATACCAACAAAGTCTTCCTTCACAATCACAGACATGTAGCTCAGAGGATTATATTTGCTGTTTACACCCGGTACATCAACTCAACAACTTACAAGAAGCTGCCAAAACTGTCTGCTGTGATTTCCGTCTAGGGAGGACACCGGCCTTCAAATCAGACACATTAGCCTAGGTTTATATACTACTCCAGGAGACCTGTCAGCTGACATACTTCTAAAGCATCGGGTTTCATTCCATAAGCCAATCACTTCCTGGACAGATTGATCTGTTGGAATCCACTTTCGTCGCAGCCATAAACCAGCTGTTAAACTGGCCTAGCTGGTACTCCACCTTCTAGTGTGCCAAAGCCTTGGCATGCCTGGGTAAATCATGCTTGCACTCGGAATAGATGGGCAGTTTCTGACAAAAACTCTGACAAAACTTTTCTTCAGGCTTTTACCAGATCAGGGCCCAATTTCACAAAGTGGCGTACAACATTTTTATATTGTACATTTGTCGTACAATATTTTGCATGTCACTATTATCGTACCATTGTCATATATGTTCGATTATCGTACTTGTACCACAGTTTGTGAAACTGGGTCCAGATCTGAAGAGTTCAGATGATGCCAGGAGAGATCTTGACAGACAGATCAAATCTGATAAGACCCGGCGGATCAGAAAAAGGCATGAAGGATAATTTGGATCCGCTTTTGTGCACCTTGGGATAAGGAGCAATCCACTGAACTTTAGTGGTGATTCGGATTCAGATCAAGGACTTCTTCGATACTGAGACATACAATATAGGACAGAAATGAAGAGTATTATCCTATTGTACAGAAATGGGACAGAGATTTGCACACTCTGAGTGCCTTGTAGTTACCCACGTACTATCTAGACCCTTTGGCCAGTTTATTGTCTGTGTTTTACTCGTGGCAGACTGTCCGTTGTATGTGTTATACTCCTGGCAGATTGTCCATTGTGTGTGTTCTACTCCTGGCAGATTGTCCATTGTGTGTGTTCTACTCCTGGCAGATTGTCCATTGTATGTGTTCTTCTACTGGCAGACTGTCCATTGTATGTGTTTTACTCCTGGCAGACTGTCCGTTGTATGTGTTTTACTCTTGGCAGATTGTCCACTGTGTGTGTTCTACTCCTGGCAGATTGTCCATTGTGTGTGTTCTACTCCAGGTAGATTGTCCATTGTATGTGTTCTACTCCTGGCAGATTGTCCATTGTATGTGTTCTACTCCTGGCAGATTGTCCATTGGTGTGTTCTACTCCTAGCAGATTGTCCATTGTATGTATTCTACTCCTGGCAGATTGTCTATTGTGTGTGTTCTACTCCTGGTAGATTGTCTGTTGCATGTGTTTTACTCCTGGCAGATTATCCATTGGTGTGTTCTACTCCTAGCAGATTGTCCATTGTATGTATTCTACTCCTGGCAGATTGTCTATTGTGTGTGTTCTACTCCTAGCAGATTGTCCATTGTATGTATTCTACTCCTGGCAGATTGTCCATTGTATGTGTTCTACTCCTGGCCTTTTGTCTACTTGCTGATGTCCCCTATCGTCCACTTGCCTCTCCCAGCGATTTGCCTACAGGTCATCTTCCTGGGGTGGACTGTGTTAGATTTATTTGCCTGAGCCAGCCAAAAGTCCTATGTGAGCACCAATCTGGACTCACTGTCTGGTACATCACCATGTGGTACTTGATCAGACAACTGTTCATCGACCAAACATAATGTCCTGTAGAGACCTGAACATAAACTTTTACGAGACGATAATTAAATGCACCTACAGGCATGCCAACCGCCCATTCAAATGACACAATACCACTTGCCAACTTTTATCATTTGATAACAATGGAATTCAGCTTTAGATGCAGTTTACAGAATGTATATAAATAGCAAATTGTGGACAAGTAATCCCATTTGCACCCTCAGCACTACTGCACAGCCATTCCCATTCTATTTAGTCTTCCTCTCTCAATACCTGGCTCTCAGTGCTCCCCTTAATCATCATCCACATGGACAATTTCTACCGCATGGTTACTTCTGGGCACAGTCAAATGCACTTGTGACAAGATTGCCGGTACAGAATTGTCTATACCATGTTTAATGTGGCACTGTAGTTTAAACCGGATATCAACAAAATTTCTTCGCAGCATGATCGGTATAAGAAACAATGGACAGTTACTTGCTAGCCTCGTGAACAAAAGTGGTTTACTCTACTCATTATCATGGGTATAGACAGGGTTGAAATATTGAGTTTGTACTTAGGAGCCACTGAGCAGGACTTGTCTATAAATGCTTTTTTATCCCAATTAAATTCACATTAAATACATGCACCTCATGCTCTGACTGGGTCCATTCCATTTTTTTGTCAGAATGGCGTAACAATGAGATGTATAATTTACGGTACCCTGTTCACCTATCCTATACCCCGATCTGGTTCTAAAAGATTCGTGAATTTATTTATTTATTTGATTGGTGTTTTATGTCGTACTCAATAATATTTCCCTTATCTGAGGGCAGCCAGCATTATGGTGGGAGGAAACCGGGCAGAGCCCGGGGGAAACCCACAACCGTCTACAGATCTGACAAACCTTCCCACATATGGCCGGAGAGGAAGGCAGCATGAGCTGGACTGGCACTCATAGCGACCACGTTGGTGAGAGGTTCTTGGGTCATTGCGCTGCACTGGCATGCCAACCACCTCAGCCCCAGAGGCCCCAAAAGATTAACAAAGATCACAGCTTTCTTAGTGATTGATTGATTGATTGATTGGTGCTTTGTGTGGTACTCACATAGAACATCTCACTTAAACAACAGCAGCCTGCATTATGGTGGAAAGAAACCAGGCACACCCCAGGGTAAGCCCATCCGCAGGTTGCTGAGAGACCTTCCCAGAATAATTTGTGCCTCATGGTTTTAACAGAATCACACTTTTTACCCACAGAGCCACCAGCACATCCTATTCCATCATAAGGGGAGGGGGGGGGTGTTCAGGGGAAACATCCAACCACATACTGACATAATTTGTTCACAGCAGAAAGTGAACGTATCATGCATGTCTATCTAAATTGTCATGATCAAAGCTACAATTGGAAAAACCTGGTGGTCAGCACAAGACCATGATAGACAAGTTGCTCTGTGCGATCTGATGTAAAGTATACAAAAAATATATTTGTATTTCAGGGCATCCTGAAATTTTGGCATTTTGAAATAAAATTTCACATCGCTCACTAAAAGAGCAGATTTTGCTATGCAATAAAACCCCAATGCCGATGCATCTGGATCAGAATACTTCTCGATCAAGTACAAATTACAACATGAAAATGGGAATTTACTTACAGATGCTGCTGACAGAATGAGTCAAATCTCCGAGCAGGAGAGTTTTATGATCCTCAGATGGTGCAGATAAAATCTTCACTCACTGAGAATCCAGCCACAGGAGCAAATGTTGTGGAACCGCGAAGAAAAACAATAACCAGCCAATAAACGAACTGAGCCAGATTCAGCTGTACAGACATCAGTCAGCCCTGCACTGACACACTAATGTATTTTTTTTAGTGGCATAACTGACAAGGTATTTATCAAATGCTTACGACACAGAAAAACCAACAAAGCGAAAACAGCTGTGAACTTAGCTGCACTCACCTTAGAATCTTTTGGGCCAAGAGGGCCAATACATGGCCTGGCGGGCATGTTCCCCCAATTTCTCGAATCAATACCGCAGACTGATGATAGGGAGTGATCTGATGCTGATAGTCGACAAGTCGTTAAAGCCTAGCCTCTTCCCGGAGGAACACCCAGAAGCGGAATCCCGCCAGTCGCCAGTCGATTTCTGGACGGCACACAAGGCCCTCGCTCATACTGGCGTCAGCTAACAACCATCTGCACATAACAATAATGAGACAAGGGTGATCAGATCCTTGGGCCATGTACCCTAGCTGTTCCTAGTAGGACACGGCCACGTTCCACAAACCACAGGATAAGCCTCTTGACAACAAACCACGTAGAATAGGACGTCAAATGACCAGGAACACAATACAAAGGCATTACATGTGCACTGTGAGATGATGCAAAGGACAAATCCATGCAACTCCTAGCATAAACTCAGCACAGCGATAATTAAGAAACAGTAAAGCAAAAATTAATTAATGACAACTGCTGTACATGTAGATCTGTAATGTTGATCCCAAATAACCTTCTGAATTGTTTCATGTAGATTAAAGCACTAAATCATACATCTACATAAATATGTTCCCTGAGTGTGCTAGATTCTTAAAGACACCCAATTTAAGCTCACACAATCTTATACAGTTTTGTAATAGCCAAGTTAAGCTCATGCTTCCTTTACTGTCTATTTGTACATGTTCACATGCCTAATTTTGACTCACACATGTACATTATTAGCTGCACACCAACCCAAATTACTCTGAGCCTCACTCTTACAGGCATATCACAGCTGTCCACTTACCCAAATTAGATTCATCCTTACACAGCTGTACAACTACTCACATTAAATTCATTCTTACCCATCTGTCCAGCGACTCAAATTAGGATCATTCTTACACAGCTGTACACCTACCCAAATTAGGTTCATCCTTACACAACTGTACACCTACTCAAATTAGACTCATTCTTACCCACCTGTTCAATGACCCAAATTAGGTTAATCCTTACACAGCTGTACACCTACCCAAAATAGATTCATCCTTACCCACCTGTTCAATGACCCAAATTAGGTTCATCCTTACACAGCTGTACACCTACCCAAAATAGATTCATCCTTACCCATCTGTTCACCTACCCAAATTAGATTCATCCTTACCCATCTGTTCAGCTACCCAAATTAGGTTCATCCTTACACAGCTGTACACCTACCCAAATTAGGCTCATCCTTACACAGCTGTACACCTACCCAAATTAGGCTCATCCTTACACAACTGTACACCTACTCAAATTAGATTCATCCTTTCCCAGCTGTTCAGCGACTCAAATTAGGTTCATCCTTACACAATTGTACACCTACCCAAATTAGGTTCATCTTTACACAGCTGCACACCAACCCAAATTAGATTCATCCTTCCCCAGCTGTTCAGCGACTCAAATTAGTTTCATCCTTACACAATTGTACACCTACCCAAATTAGGTTCAACATACACAACTGTACACCTACCCAAATTACATTCATTCTTACCCAACTTTCAGCAACCCAAATTAGGTTCATCCTTACACAGCTGTACACCTACCCAAATTAGGTTTACCCTAACACAACTGCACACCTACCCAAATTAGGTTCACTCTAGCACAGCTGTTCAATTACCTAAATTAGGTTAAGTCTACAACAGCCATACACCTACGCAAATTAGGATCACTCTAACACAGTTGGTCAGCTACCCAAATTAGGTTCACCCTAACACAGCTGTAAACCTATCCATAAACTTTGGCTCAGCAAGTACACACAGCCATATTAGGCTCACTCTAACACAGCTACATGTGTACATACAGCATCATTAGGCTATGCACATGTATATATACAGCCAAATTAGGCTCTCTCTCTGTACATGTACATATGGTACATATACCGTCATTCTTCAACCTTTTCAACCACAAGTGGAACTAATATTTTCATACATTCTGAGAAAACTATGGCGAATAGAGAAATAATCTGCACAGTTTTATGAACCTTGCATCTTAACTGACACAAACAAATCATTCTTGGCAACCTTTTCATAATAACTATATGCATAAATTCCACTGACAGAAATGCTTTGGTAGTTGAAATAGTTTAAGATTTGCAGTAGCCAAATTAGTTTCCCACTACCACAATGCATCCAATTAGCTTAGCATTATGTCCATGTTTAATTGGAATCACCTTTGCATATGTTTGCAAAGAGATGTTCAAACAGACAAAGTTTCAGCATGGAATGGCAGAAAAAAATACAATGTACAAATGTAGATGTCAGCATGAACACACATTGTTGAGGTGAAAACAGATGATTTGATGCCACTTCAAACCATGTAGACCAAACCATGAACAAGTTTTCATGACAAGATATGAAATCTGATGTGTTCAAGCAGGAAATATCTGCAAATAATTGGCAGCTAAGCTTGGCATTGCTTCATCTGCTATTACATAACAAAGACAAAAACAACTGAGTGCATGATACTATGCTAATTTAAGCTGCCATAGCTTTCGTAGCAATTTAACATATCCATAGGTTTTTGGATTATTAGGTTTATTAAAATTGAAAATTTTGTGGAAATGTTTACTTTTAAAGCATTTCCTCATGTATGATGGGTTATATTGTTGTTTAAAAGAAGATTAAGAGGCTGGTGCCATCATGTCAATAATTTACCTATGGTTTATCATCAAATCATTCAGAAAATTTCTTATGAACCTGATATATCCATGCAGACATACATATACAACAAATGTTCCCCCAGACATATTAATCCCAAACCAGAATACCTTGCTGCATTACTTGTTCAGTACCTAAATTCTTCTAATTTCTGGGACAGATAGTAGTCGTGCTGAAAGCAGAATACTACATTTCTTTCGAACCTTTTTGAAAAAGTAAAGGTATAAGTATGTTGTTAATTAGATGGACTAACCATGTGTAAAAAAAACATACTACATATTCCTGCTACAGTTACATGTACATTGGCTTAAGAGAGCCAACCAGGTGTCCCAAAAATTGGAAGAAACAGGGTGGGTACGAGGTGTAAATGTGTCAAGGTTCAATCTCAGAGCTTCATTGGCAAGAGACTAAAGGACGTGTTTCTGATCGGCTTGTCCAGCCAGGACCAAATAAACATGATTAGGGTTAACATCTTTCCTCTGAAAAATGAGGATATTAATGAGTATAGAAGCACCCAAAACTTTTGGGGAGGTCTCTTGTATCCATCCCTATACAGACCACATCTCTATGAAGAACACATTAACAGGGTGGATGGCTGACCACAACAAATTGATCTGTCTCTGGCAATGTCAGAATGGACAGCATTAGGCAATTTACTTGGACAAGAGAGCTCATACTGGTGATCATCAAACCAGTCTTCAACTCCAGGGAAGGCTTTGATGGAAGCGCTGAAAGGATACGCTGGCACCTAACATGGTTACCCTATCAGTCACAATGAACAGACAATTTCGCCATTGATAAACTCCCCGGTCCTCAAAAGTTTCCTTATCGCCATGGCAACCCGTCATTGGGGTAATTCTGAAAATTTGCCAACGTGCCTCATTGATTCTATCTGCTGAGAAGTTACTGAAGTGCAGCGTTTGTGGCCCAATCTGATCACTGTCTACGGAGAAGCCCATTTATGCTTGGGATGTGTAGATAAGATGTATACAGGAAGCACTAGTAGAGAAGCAGTGGTTTTAATACTGATTGTCTGAGCTATCGACTGACTGAGTACAATGAACATGTAGATGATAAATTATAGTACTGTCAAACACTGACCTTCATACAGGTACATGTTCACAGCAAAACCTGTGACCTAGTGTTTTTGAACCGCAAGGGAATGTACTGTATGGTTTGTATAGTTTGGGCCAAGCTGTACTGTATGGTTTAGAACCATGTGGTACTGTATGGTTTGGACCTGTGTTGTACAGTATAGTTTGGAATCAGGCTGTACAGTATAATTTGGAACTAGGCGGTAGTGTACACTTTGGAACCAGGTGGTACTGCATACTCGGGAACCAGGTGGTACAGTTTAGTTTGGAACCAGGTAATAATATACACTTTGGAACCAGGCTTTCACTTCATGTTCAGAAAGTTCCAAAACCTGTGCCGTACTGTGTGGCAGAAGCTCAGGGCTTTACATAAAATTTCACCTCATTGTACTAAAATGCAGTAATGACTGAATCAGCCTTGTGGTACTGCTTAGTTCAGGGGTACACTTTACACTGACCACTTGCCATTAGATTTCCCACCGAGACTACTGCTTTATTTCCCTCTACAGGGGATATAATGAATTTCAGCAGTGTTTGGACAACATTGCCGATGTCTTTGATGACATTTCAATTTCAAGCATTTCAATTCTAGATTTGGAAACTCCATAAATTCATAGAAATATACATGAACATGTAGCTCAGAATTCATTTTACCAAAACCTTTTCATGGTTAACTTGATTATTACCTAGTACTAGTAATTACGTGTACATGTACATACAGAATTTCCAATCACGTCCAAACAATATCAAAATCTTCCAGCACCTGTAGTATTATCTCAGTCAAACATAACTAAAAAAAAGAGGCAATCTGCTGAAGGTGAGGCTGAGCACATCTGGTTCATCTGTTTGATTCCACATACCAACCACTTCAACAGTTACATGCATGTATTGATTATTCATTAAGCTATGGCAGAAGCTGTATTTCACACATTAGGTTGGAGCATTTGCCAAGTATCACACTGATATCTCTGCTCCAGTTTTACTCTCTATGCTGTAAGTCTACTATTATTCTGTAGTCCTACATAAACCAGGATTCTAATTCTGCTGGTATTAAACATCCCATCCTATTAAATTCAAGACCAGTGATGTCAACTAACTTGCAATTAACATCACTGCATTTTGTTTATCCATAATTCTGCTTTATTAAACCATGGCTTAAATAAGTATGTTATATGAATCATTATAATAAAACCTTATAAGTGAAGAATTGTGACAGGAGGTTGTATTTCAGCAACTGCCACACAGCCGTTACTGATTTGTTTTCACTCCATATGCTGTAAGTCTTTCATTACATTCACAGTTATAAATTTTTCAGCAATGTTAGTACATTCCATTTAATGCATCTTGAACTTTGAGCCATTCTGTTTTCCCCAAAATGAAGTTCTTCCTTCAGTCAGACAACAGTCTCTTAACTGTGCATATATGTATCATGCCAAAAAACATAGCAATGAAGAGTCCCTGCTTGCACTTTCCTACATGAATTAATATGAAAAGTCCCCTAGCATAGATGTACATGTAGATTTCCATGTTCATTGTTTCCCTAACTTTCCAGTCAGTGTGTTAATCACCATGCTCCACAACTTACCAGGTCAGGCTCCTCATTTTATTGAACATTTCCGAGAGACTGGAAGCTTTGTTGGAGTGCCTGAGTTTCATTTAAACTGCAGACTGTACTCACTCTTCTATGGCGCTTTCCACTCCAGTTAACACCCAGAAAACACACCACTTAATTTCAGCGTGATTCGTGAGGTAATTCCACCGAGCTTTACGAACAGAGATATACGGCTAGGTGGCTTTAATGATGCGAAGATTGAAGACCTGGGCGGGGAAACGGAGCTGGGGTATTGGCTATGGCTTTGCGCTATGGCAGTGTAATATGGACAGCCTGGCACAGTGACGGGCATCCTGCTAGACCAGTCAGCTAAGTGAACGGATTTGCATACCGATGTGGGCAGTTTAGTCCGCAGAGCGCAACAAGTAACAAGCTCGGTATTACCCAGAAATTATCCCAAGGGTGACTTAGGTTCACAAAAGTCGAGGATCTGCAAAATCGGCTCAGGAAAAAAGGAGGGCTTACAATAAAACACATCTTCTCCTGGACACAACTGAAAATGGAGGGCTTACAATAAAACTTCTCAGGACTGGAAGCAACTAAAAATGCAGGGCTTACAACAAAACACACCTCCTAGTGCAAAGCAACTGAAAATAGAGGGATTACAATTAAACATCTCCTCCTGAAAACAACTGAACACGGAGGGATAACATGGAAACACATCTCCTCCTGGAAACAATTGAAAATGGAGGGATTACAATTAAACATCTCCTCCTGAAAACAACTGAACACGGAGGGATAACATGGAAACACATCTCCTCCTGGAAACAATTGAAAATGGAGGGATTACAATTAAACATCTCCTCCTGAAAACAACTGAACACGGAGGGATAACATGGAAACACATCTCCTCCTGGAAACAACTGAAAATGGAGGGATTACAATAAAACATCTCCTCCTGGAAACAACTGAAAATGGAGGGATTACAATAAAACATCTCCTCCTGGAAACAAAAGAAATTGGAGGGATAGCATGGAAACAAATCTCTTCCTAGAAACAACTGAAAATGGAGGGATTACATGGAAACACATCTCTTCCTGGAAACAACTGAAAATGGAGGGATAACAATGAAGCATCTGTTCTAGTAATACTGAAGCTTTCACATACTTCTTTGAAAACAGTTCAAATTCAGGGATTACAACAAATGTATATATACACACTGGACTCCTCTCCTGGTCAAAACTCAAACTGAAGATTTATATAAAACATCTTGTTCAGTCACAACTCAAAATCTCAGTTTCAATGACAATACTGTTGGATCGAGCCTTCACTTTTGGACACAAACTAAAACTGAAGCATTACCAAAGCATCTTTTCTCCTCAACAAAGAAAACAAATATAGATAAATCAAAACAAAAGTTGTTCTTGGATTTGGTATTAAGGCTCACCTGTAAACTTCAGCTCAATAGTTAAAGTTTCAAAGTCATAAATATAAAAATTTAATTAATATGCACACAAAGCATCAACAATGGAACATCCCTCTTGTGCCATTGTGCTTTATACATATACGAAAGCACAGCTCAATACACAGTACTTTTTAAGAAACCACCCTTCACCTTACCTTCATATAACAACCCTGTTTTCCCTGTCATTGGACTCCTACACCAAAGCTCGCAGTACAGGCAAGCTAAAGCATGTCAGTGCTGTGGAAAGCACTAAACTGTTCCCCACATGTATGGGAAGACCAACCTCTGATCTAACCAACATGCATGTGTATCAATGGCCAAACTTATCATATAATGATATATAGTACATTATCATGAAATAACTCCACCTATTAAAGGATTCTGAAATGAGGTGAGATACATGTATGCGCTTAGCCAGTATAAATGTGGTGATAAGGTGATCACAAGGAAAACATTTAACAGTGAACTTTCAAACACTACAATCACACTAGAGAATCATTTGAAATGGTAACTTCCTTGAACTTGAAATAACATTTAAACTATAAATATAATGTATGACAGAAATGAACGAATCAAATTTAACTCCTGAGTTTATTATTTGTATGAGGGCCTTTGAGGCTCAGTTGGCTGGCGTGTTAGCGCAGAGTAATGACCCAGGAGCCTCCCACCAATGCGGTCGCTGAGAGTTAAAGTCCATACGTGGGAAGGCCTGTCAATAACCTGCAGATAGTCGTGGGTTTCCCTCGGGCTCTGCCCGCTTTCCACCCACCATAATGCTGGCCACCATTGTATAAGTGAAATGTTCTTCAGTACGGCGTATAACACCAATCAAATAAATAAATAAATAATTATTTGTATGATGATTCAGTGTAGGAGAAATTAGTACCTTTCTAAAGCTTGGTGATAACCATTTTTCTATAAATAGGTACATGTACATGCATATATTGTAAATCTGCAAACTTTTCAACCTGAAAAGTGCTTTTTCCAGTGAAATTTATGCATACTATTGTTACGAAAATGATGCTAAAATGATTTATATGTGTCACTAAAGCTGCACGCTTCACAAAACAGTGCAAATAATTTATCTCCATCCCATACTTATCTGAGAATGTTTCAAAGCAATGGTTGCACAGGTGGTTGAAAAGGTTGAAGAGGTAGGGTACATGTGTACATCAAGTATATACAGTGACTGAATGATGTGCTTGGGGGTTTTATGTCGCACTTAACAATTTTTCAGTCACATGACAACGAAGGAATCCTTAGAATGCATGTAATGTGCCCCCTTGGCGCAGGACGGATTTCCACCCCACTTTTATCCAGTTCTACTTCACTGAGACACCTTACCTCAGGCAAGTAAGCCACACCACACAAACCATTACACTGATACGGGTCAACCAGTCGTTCCACTATCCCCTTCGTGCTGAACGCCTAGCGAGGAAGTTAGAGCTTCTTCTTTTAAAGTCTTAGGTGTGACTCGACCCAGGATTAACCCTGGATCTACTGCTCCCACAGCGGACACCCTACCAACTGGCTCAAGTATACACATGACGTAGTATGTACAAGAAGAAGAAGATAATTCTGTCCATAAATTAAGGCATTTTGAATATGCACTTTGTATGCGGTAAAAATCAGGAGGAACGTAACACAAAATTTCTCTATTGAAATGCCATGGTTATTCATGTATTAAAATTCTGTCATACTGCAGTCACAGGCTGCATATCAGCAAGTGCTAATTAATATAAATTTATGTATAAATTCACAAACATCACATGATGTTAATGATATAACATGAACACTGCTGCATTCATGATTCCATTTGACAATCTACACATGAACAACATCATATTAACCAGTACATGAATATGGTGCTTATGTTCATGGAGATAAAGCATATGTTACAAACTTTGAAACCTATTGGGTTAAGCAAGGTTGGTGGAAGTTTCCTATGTCAGAAGAAGTGAAGATTGATGTCAGGAATGTTGTTTGGCTCACAAACTAATACATATGTGTCATTTATCTGCCTGCCAAGGTAGAGGCAAGTGGTAAAACCATTGTGACTCCATCAATCTGCTCAAATTAAATGACATTCACTGTATTTAAAAGTAACATTACCCTAATTTATCAATCTTTTCATGTATGAAATAGCAACTTTCAGTGAAATTTTTGCACATTCTTAATTTGATTGTGGAGACAAAACTACATTGGTCTGGTTGGCCAATTTCAGAGCTTCATAAAAAGCATAATTTTATCAGTCTACACATAATAAAGCCTCCAGAATATGACTCAATAAAGACCTTGCAGACATGCGAATAGGTTGAAGAGTTACAGTAGCAATACAAAGTTGTATGGCTCGTTTTGACGTATTGAAAAGATGAAATTTCAAATGTCTATGCAGTTTTGATGTATTCAGCCTTTTTACAAATATTCCTCTGAATCAAACCTTTACTAGATGTATACATGTATGTTATTGGGAAAATAACATTGAGGCCCTTGATGGCCCAGCTGACTAATGGCTTACCCCTGTAGACAATTAGGCTTTGACCAATATAATTTAATTTCTTAATCTATTTTATAATTGTTTACAGTAGCTGTATGTTTACATATTTATTTGTTTTTATGTTATCAATAACTCAGATATAGTATTTACCTTATACCTGAAACAATAATTCTTGAAATACCGTTGATTTATTTTAATTGATTGTTGTTTTATGACTCTTTTTTTACCTATGAGTAAAGGATTACTGAAATACTCAAGAATATTTCACCTATGTGACGGCGGACAGCATTATGGTGGGAGGAAACCAGGCAGAGCTCAGGGAAACGGAAGAGCATCCGCAGGTTGCTGGCAGACCTTCCCATGTATGGCTGGAGAGGAAGCCAGCATGAGCCAGACTTGAAATCACAGCAACCTCATTGGTCGTTGTAAACTCACTGGTCCACCAAAGCTTAAGTATGTGTCACAGTGACGGTCATGCCTTGTACAAATTTGATGAATACTTGTAGATTATATATGCCTTCAAGGCAGAACTCACTAGGCCATCACGGCTTACACAACATGGCTAGTAGAGACAAGGAAATCAAGTTGAAAAATTGGTTTGCACTGTTATACGTTATTACACATGATAATCTGCACATTAAAAAATAAAGCATTTCATGTATCGTTTAATTGTCATTGCTAAGTACAGACATGGAGCCTTGACGGAGGTATAGAGATATAACAAATATGATCATGGTTGAACTCTCTACCGAAGCCACGAGGGCTTACCTGTACTTGGATGACCAGTGAAGTATGCATAAATACTGTATTTGCATTAAAAGTTCATCTAAACAAGTTCACTTTTGAAGGCAAATGACGGTTATAAAGTATTAGGCCTACTTTTGCTGCTGAAACCCCAATACAATGAGTAACTTCACCATGGATGAAATATTAGGTCAACTAAAGTACCATATCGCTCAAGTTAAACTCACTGGGTCATCATAGCTTTGGGCTAGGCTGGGGTTAAGATAGGCGTAATTAATCCCAAGGCTAGGTCACCAAGACTTATGTCTCATTGCTAGTAAGGGCATAGACAAAATAAATAAAGACATTCATGGGTGAACCTGTGATTATAATGACTGTGAGAAATCAGAGAATTGTTAATTCCTGGTTCAACTTACAGGCTGAACTCATTACAGCCTCAAACATCAGGGCTAATACAGATTGTAGTTCAATTAAAGGTGGGGCCTCCGTGGCTCAGTCGGTTAGCGCGCTAGCGCAGCGTAATGACCCAGAAGCCTCTCACCAATGCGGTCGCTGTGAGTTCAAGACCAGCTCATGCTGCCTTCCTCTCCGGCCGTACGTGGGAAGGTCTGCCAGCAACCTGGGGATGGTCGTGGGTTTCCCCCGGGCTCTGCCAGGTTTCCACCCACCATAATGCTGGCCGCCGTCGTATAAGTGAAATATTCTTGAGTACGGCGTAAAACACCAATCAAAAAAAAAAAAAAAAAAAAAATCAATTAAAGGTTGAGATCTATTTTCAACAAATTCTGATATATACCTGCCTCAAGGTAAATATCAGAAATTGTGGAATATATACAGTACCTCAGGGTACGTTGAGGATACAACCTTTGAGTGTGTAAATAAACACAGCCAACTCGAGTTGATCAGATGTTGAAAGCTTAGCGCTTTTGTCATCATACTTCCAACGAAATATGAAAAACGACATAGAAAAAATTATGCCTCGGAAATTGGACCCTTTCCAACTGTGCACCGGTGGGGACAATCGCTAAGATCCAGATTATAAGTATTCAACACAAGCTAGAACACGTGAATAATGCAGGCATACAGTTTGTCTTTTTCACACTTACATTTTTTTTTTAAAAAAAAAATCATCAAACCGTGAACATACCTCTTGACACATCAGCATCGGTTAGCTCAAAATTCCCACCTAAAGTTACAGAGACAGTGGCAGGTAACTCTTGCATAAAAATATATAGACTCGCCTCGATTACTGCGGTAGTTGCCCTTGAACGGCAGGCGCTCGCTTGAAACCTATTTCTTCTACCTCAAGAAGAAAAAAACATGAAAAAGAAAGAAAGAAAAGAAGAACAAAAAATTTTAAAAAATTAAAAAAAAAAAAAACAAAGAAAGAAAGAAAGAAAAGAAAAAAAACCCCAACAGACAAAACGCGTGAGACATATGATGTAATTAACCAACGAGGAATCAGCAATTAAATTAATGCGTCCAACAATCATTTGCTCAAACAGTTTCATACTCTTTCTCCATCGATCAGCACCTTTAATTCTGACTGAATGACTGCGTGCACTTGCTTGGTCTATATGACGCTTGCTGCCACGACACGGGTTAGTACTTTGTACAAATTGGTGAGGAACTTCGCTAATTATTTGGACGAGATTCGGCTTTCAGTATTTACAGACGGGACAGAACTAGTCTGTCAATCTAATGCAATTAACAAGGTTCATTTGTGGGATGACAGTGTATGTCATTTGCAGATTTAAGGAATTTACTGCATCGTATCAGCTAAGGCTATGTATAACACTCATGTACAGACATATATATGCGAGCTGACGTTTGGTTGCCGGCTTTGAGACAAGGCCCCATTTATAAATCCAACTTAATTCAGGGAACCCGATCGACATATGCAGCTTACCAAGTTCACTCTTCATTAGGGTCAGCGAGCTGTTTTAATTCATACACCTTTACTTTATATACCTGTATGTGTTCTCATTGATTTTTTTTTACCACCATGCATTTCTTTTTGAAACCTGGTACACAACACGAAGGAAACCATCATACTAAACAGATACCTCCCTAAATACCTTGCGGTACCTCTGATGTAAATCCTGCGAGAAAACGGATTCGAACACAACACCTCTTTCGTGAACTTGTTAACCTACACTGAATTCCGGAAGACAGTTCCACGAACAGAATGGTGTACTACTTTCAAGATCAAAAAGGGGATTCCGCTCGCACACATTAGTGCGGGAAGTTATTTGTGTTGTAGAGACCGTGTGGAGGGCATCTGTGCACAATTTCAATAGAAATATACGTTTGTCGTCTGTTATGCTTAACTTGAGTTTTATGACACGTTTTATATATGGTTCCCCTTTCTCACACACACTCACAAAACCAAATAACTATCGGACCCAGATATCACTACGCAAAATGGCGTAAGTTGATTTTCAAGTCGGTATTTTATCCGGTACAGAAAGACGAGATTTGATTGGAAAAGCGATAGCGAACTCCCGTCGCCCTGACAAAAGCACGTGGGATTGGACTGCAGTGACAGAAGGAGTGCGGTCTGTTATCGCTGTAAGAATTGTTTTATTTAGACATCGTTTGGTGACCAAGGAGATGTGTTGAAGAAATTGTACTCTTCCTTCTTCCCCCGATTGACTCTAAAAGCTGTGCCACTTGCTTATTTCGCCGTCCTGTTACTTTCGAGAGCTCTGATGAAGGAGACTTAATGCGGATGCGTTTAGCAGCCGCCATTCCCAGCTTTCTATCGCTCACGACATCCGACGAAATAAGATACCATAACGTGCAGTTGCTTAACAACCAGACTTTTGACATTTACTAAAGAACGACATGTGCCGATCGTTCGAGTTAGAGGGCTCCAGCTTCATAGAGGTCGGGGGAAGGATGCCTGGAGGTACGCATCAGGGAGCCAGGGACTCGAAAAGCCGTGTATTCTCCGTCGCTCTGGATGACTGCTCACACTCCCGGGATGGTTGTGAGACAGGCATCTTACCCAAATCACCGAACACAGCACCAAAACGCATCCGATGTCCTTTGAAAATTTTGCTTACAGCATTACTAGGGATTTGCTGCACATTCGGTAAGACTTCCAATTAAAGTACTCGCAATCGAAAGCACACTAATAAAATGCAATATTACAGTTTTTGACATTGAGATTTAGTTGTAGTTTTCCATATTTTCTTTTCTCGATGCACTACAAAAATAAGGTGAAAGACAGTGTGTGGATTGGACATCTGTTTATCTGTCCTGTAATTAGGCCCTGTAAACCTTCTTGTTAAGTTCCAATTTTATGCCAAATCTACATGGCCAGTATTTATCAAACAGTGTACATAAGACCCAAGGACACATATTTTTATCTACATTTAATCAAGGATGATTGCCTGCATTTTTTGGGGGGTCAGGGGCGCGAGGGGATGGGGTAATCCAAGATCAAGCTGAACTTCTATATCCCATATGCCATATAACATTTGACTGGTACTTACAGAAGTATATAAACAGATCGTAATGAAGCCTAATGCTTAAAAAATATGAAAAACTCTGTGAGCTATGGCCTTGGTAACTTTAGTCCGAAATTGCTCTGACTTTAGGTTTTGCATAATTTTGTTTGGCCAAGGATGACCCCCAAACCAATTTCGGAGCAGTCTCCATTTAAAAACCCGATGCAATTACCTGGCCTTGTCCAATATGTCCAAGTTGTCACTACAGCGGCTGGCTTGGAGCATTACCAGAGAATCCTGCGCCTAAGCAGCTAAAGAAATAACAGATCATTGTTGTGCTTGTTATAAATCAACAGACAAGAAGGTAATTACCTGAGCGTCTGCACACTTAGCGCCATGGAGACGTAATTGATGGGGTAATTTTTGTTTCAAATGCTGTGACAAACTGACACAGCAATTGCATCAGATTTATAAATGGAGTACACTGCGAGGTTTCGGTCCTACCTTGGCTGAACATAATTTTTCTGAACATGACGTACATCAATTTCGAACCAGGGTCACTATGGTGACCCCCATCCCCTTCCACCCTTTATGATCTGGCCGATTACTAGGTGGCCTACATCATGGAAATGGGAGATGTTACTGTCTTGATTGGTAATGTCCCCAATGGAGCCTCAAGAAATTAAACTACTACTTAAGGAGGTCACATGGGAGGACAAGATAGTGTGTGGAGCATTTCCAATAATATCACACCATTACATTGATTGCCACTTTCAGGATTTTCAGTTTGTCAGATTTCAGAACTAAGCTAAGTTTCACCTCTCTCAAGGTTACTGTCTGCTTGTTTGACTTGTTCATATTCATCATGTGACTTTCACTTGGACCTGATCATAACCTGGGCAGGCTACAAGCTGACTGACATTGACAAAAGCTGAGAATTAAATCCTGGTTTTCAGTGTTTTGTGACAAGCAGCTGAATGTATAATCGGCTTCACAAAACATCTCCTGCCAGTATGACAATACGTGTGTTTCATTTTCTCCTGAAGCACAGGCTAAGGCGTGATGTAAATTCTGGATAAGCACAGAGAAGCGTTGTCTCTTTATACAGTGGCTATTGGCTAATTTTATCAGTGCTTTGAAAAAGCCATGGTTTAAGGAGTTAGTGACACCTGGGAAAATTTGTAGGTGAATCAGTATTTTATGTGTCTCTGAAAAGTGTCTTAATTTAAATTAAGTATTTGTAGGCACGACAGATTGAGAGACACATCAGTACAGATACAAATTTTAGAAATGTTCAGGAACAGGGTAGCTGTACTGTAATGTTAAGTTTGAAAATGTGAAAAACAGGTAGATGAAATTCAGTTTGAGCAGTGAAGCATGGAGAGGCTGTAGTGGAGGACTCAACTGTACAAAAGGAAGATTGACAAGTGACAAAACCATTATACTAACTAGTTGACCTTGAGAAGTCCTTACCATCCTTCATCATTTGCATTGGTGTGTACATGTATATATGTAGCTTAGTTATCTGGAGTTGTGTGCATGTGGTAGAATAACACAGGATATCACAGCTTTATCATGTTATCCATAATCCTCATGACAAAATAGTTTCACTGTAGTTTGTGACCTTAATCCAGGTGTGAAGTGATCCACATGAGCAATGCTGTTATGTGGAAGCCTCATAGAGTTTATCCACAATCCACGTTGTGAAAACTTTATCAAGTTAATAGTGATTCACATCAGTGTTTCTGTTGTGTAAGGCTTTATCAAGTTCTCTCTGGTCGTATGTGGGAAGGTCTGAAGCAACCTGCGGATGGTCGTGGGTTTCCCATGTGCTTAGCCCAGTTTCTTCCCACCATAATGCTGGCAGCTGTTGTCGTATAAGCGAAATATTCTCGAGTACGGTGTAAAACATTAATCAAATAAATAAATGAATTTATTCAATTGCCAATGATCCACATCTGCAGTGCTGTTGTCTGAGAACTTTATCTTATTTTCCATCCTCCACTTTAACATAGCTGTTGTGTTATAGGTCTTTTCCAAGTTGTGAGGACTTCAACAGGCATTACGAGGGTTCTCAAATGAATCGGCTTGATCATTCCATTTTCATTTTACTAATTGAAACCGAGAACATTTGAAGCATATAAGACCATGTACATAGGCCTGTATGTACCTGCTCATCATCTTGGAATATTCGTGTTTTTCAGACTCTGAGCTGTCTCTGTTTTACCTGCATTGTCATCTTAGACATTTTTTATACTGGTATGAAACACAGAATTATCTAAATGTACCATGGTGGGAGTAAAAAACAAAATAAGATTGAAATCTCGTATGTAGTACATAGAAATTTGTTGCTAAGGTGGGAACACTTGTAGTCATGAGCATAATATATGCAACATTGTTTAATATTAAGACAACATGGTAGTACCATTGATACATGTACATGTGGAGTATGAGATTCATGCATGTGGACGGGGTGATTTACCTTATGTTGTAGGCCAGAAATATTACACTGACAACCAGTGTAGGGGTCTGAATATATCAGCAGATAAACATATGGTGTGCACTTGACTTTTTGCGTGGTAATCTTTGGTCTACATTGATCTCATTACGGACATAATTGTGGTTATATGTTTTCAAATTATACTAGGTCTATTATACTACTAGTATATTCTCAAACATGCAAATTTGGGGGTTCAAGAAAGCACGTATATTTATATTTTCTTGGCTTTTAATTTACAAAGGGGAGTGAGCCATGGATTAGTGGTGAAAGGTGTTGGCCTTTCTATCGCTCAGACACAGGAGGTATGGGCTCAAACCCAGCCTTGGACAGTGAATTTGTAGATTCACAGGAAATCGCTGCTTATAATGGCTAGGTGGCAAAAAGGGGTCGTCAGAAACTTACCAGAAGTTGGTGGTTCATGATGTGCAAGCTTCACTTTCTCCACCCATAATACTGATCTCCATTGTATTCAAGTGAAAAATTCTTGAGAATAGTGTTAAGTAACAATTAAAAATATTAATTAAAAGTTTCTAATTTTAATTCTTGTTTCGATGTTTACTTTTGTGTTAATTATATAACACAGTATTCAAACAGCAGATGTTTGACCTGTTTTCCTTCAGTAACATACTTGTGCCTGCCTGAAGACTGCTCCAGAGAGGCCTACCGACATGACGGACATGCTGGCCGACTTATCCACCGTAGCCGCCATTTGCACAAGCGCAATGCTGGCCCCTTGTTAGAATCTCCCATGGAGGACACTGCGGTGAATGGCCGTCTTCTTCAGTACTGTAACTTTGGTCACTCAGGTGAAGAAGGTGAGAAGTCAACAGGAATCAATGCTGAGGAATCACTATTTTAATGATGTGATTGGACAGGAACTACCCAGACATTTTTGTTTTCAAAGGACTTGTTTGTAGATAACCACAGCTGCTAAACTATAATTGACCCAGGTTAAATTCATCTGTCACAACCAAAAGAACAAGAGTTGGTAATATAAATACTGAACCTTTCATTGACTGATTGTGGGGATCATGTAGAAGGAATGAATGTTAATGATGTTCATATATTCTTAAGGTTCTAATTAATGAGTACATGGCTTAATGAGTAAGGATTCACTCTGCAAAGGGTGCATGGTTTTGTGACAGGCACAAAAATGTTACAGCAGCATATCCCTTCAGCATGTGTTGTCAGGACAGCAACTTTAGTGCATATTTGCTGCAGACAAATTTTTCAACCATTTATTTAGAAATATGTATTACTGACTCTTCTGTCTTCTCAGGTCAAGGAATCTCAGAAAACTATGATCTGGTACAAGTTCATTTACTGCTGAGTCCAGGTCAGAGGTCATTGATATCCACATCCTCAGGCCTTCCAGTTCCCCGCCATAGCTGTCGCCTTGACAACAAAGCAAAGCATTTTCCAGAGGTTTGGAATTTTATGCAGGAATCCATCTCCTACAAGAAAACTCAACACAACAGAGGTGGTTTTAAGCTTTATGATTTGTATCCATGGGGAGCAACGTGTCAACCAGGCCAGCTGCTCCCAGATGGAATTCATCAACTTGTTCTTTTAGGAAAATTTTTGAAGAACGCTTACAGAGAAAAGTTTCAGGAGATGGGAAGAAACTCTGTGGATGTTCATGCTTTAAGTGCTCCAGATGAAGTCCACTACCAGACTGCAATGGCTTTCTCTCAAGGATTTCTAGAGACAAATGATTTCAAGAAGCTTATAGTACAGAAAGCTTTGGAAAATTTTTGTCTAAGAGAAGGTAACCAGAGCTGTAGATGCCAGTATACAGAGGTTTTAAAGGAACCTGTGGACAGAGCGGTAAAACAGGGACATTTTATGTTCAAACCTGGCCATTCCTCAACCAATCAATTGGCTGAAAAAATAAGCTGTGATCAGCACTGTGGATCTGTTGTAGAAATCTCACAAAATCTCCTGTTGCGAGCATGCCAGGGTATGAAGTTTTTTTGTAATGCAGGTGCCGACTGTCTTACGCCTTCACTCATAGCTACATTGATCGAGGAAAATGATTCTTATTGGCAAAACCTTTCAAGGGATACTGTGTTTCGTTCATATGCAAAACTCCATAGCTACCCATTCCTGAAGAGAATTGTCAACTTTGTCGAGGAAGCATCGAGGACTGGATCACATACAAACAGCATGTATTTATACTCTAGTGAGCATGACTTCTCCACACAAGTGCTGTCTGCTCTTGGTTTCAAAGTCAGCAGGGCTCCTTCGTATGCCAATCGTCTTGCCTTTGAGATTTGGGTGCAAAAAAGTCGTCTGGGTGAAAGGAAGCACTTAATCAGAGTGTTGCATGATGGGATAGATGTGACGCCAAGTCTGCCATTTTGCAGAAACCGTCTAGTTGATGGTCTTTGCAAAGTAAAGTTTCTTATTGACTACCTTAAGGGTGAGATATTGTCACATCAGACAAGTTATGGAGAAGCTTGTAAGTCCTAATTATTATTTCCAACATCACCACAACCTGGATTCGACAGAAACATCATATGATATTGATGGACCATGATGGCTTGATTACTCCACCATGATGGCTTGATGACTCCACCATGATGGCTTGACTCCACCATGATGGCTTGATGACTTCACCATGATGCTGTGATGATTCCACCATGATGCTGTGGTGATTCCATGATGGCTTGAAGACTCCACCATGATGGCTTGATGACTCCACCATGATGGCTTGATGACTCCATGGTGGCTTGTTGACTCCACCATGTTGGCTTGTTGACTTCACCGTGATGGCGATGCTTTGGTGACTCCACGATGATGCTTTGACAACTCCATTATGTTGGCGTGACAACTCCATGGTGCTGTGATGATTCTAATATGATGGCTTGATGTTTTTGCGGTAATGCTGTGATAACTCGATCATAATGCAGTGAAAACACTGGCCACCCCAGGGTGATGTTTTACAAAGCTAGCGTAATTTGCGCCTCAATCAACATCCAAGACAACACATATTACAGATATGCATGTACATCACTGTGATGCAAACTTACAACAGCTTTGTAAAACCTGCCCAAGGAGTGTACATGTGTTTGTGCAGGTCTGCGTATATAGGGCTGGTATGACTAGTATGGGATTCAGCATTAAGTATGCTGTACAGCAGCTCTGTGGACAGCAGTTCTCTCTACAGTAGTTCTCTGTACAGCAGTTTTGCTGAAGTTGTAGTGACAGGAAAATTCTTGACAACTTCTCCCTAATACAACTTCAATCCTTTGACCTGATAAATTTAACTGTGCTCTCTGGTAGGTGATGCAATTTGACCTCTCTGTGGATGCTGTTTTTAAAGATCTGCTATCTAACCCTGGGGAAAGTGTCTCTGCTGTTTGTTTGATATTTTTTGATTAGCCATCTTTCCGTTTTGTATGAAAGCTGTTTCGTCACCTTGAACTTAAAATAATAGTAGAATGGTGTGCAGCTGTGCATTTGCCATTTATAGCAAATTTTTTTCGCAAGGTTCACTTTTTTGATTACGTTGAACAAATTCATCGTGTAGTGTTACATGTTACACAACAGTGAACTGAACAGAGGCCTCTTAGACTATGCCTTCACACTGAACTACTTTCAGCAATCATATAGACCTGAAGTTCCATGACTATTGCAGCATCTTTGCATCTTATTACATCTTCTGGGCTCTCTACTGTGCTCACAGCCACAATCTGACAGAAAACACAGCGTCAGGTAGCTGTTAGGAATTTTGCTGATTCATTGTACACAAAAATGTAAACAGTGTGAACAATTGCTGGAGTATAAATTTACCCAGTGCCCTTTCTGCACTCTGTCATTATCTGCTGTACAGTTGACCTTCTTATGATTTACATTTTTTTGGTAAGTAAGACAGTTTGTGGCAAAAGAGTAAAGGCAACAAAACTATGTGTAGGAAAGTACATTTGACATATTCACATATAGGGCAGCAATATAAAAAAGTATTTTTGATAAAGTTCATAGAGATCACTTCTAATTTAAATTCTGAAGAGAATTTAATGAAGGAGAGTGTGAAATGAAGACACTGTTATTTTCTGAAGCCTTCTTGTGTTGGGGGTAGACCTTTGAAATTTTAATTCTTTGTATACATTTGGTCTGCAAGTAGACCTGTGAAATTTGAATTCCTGGTGTACATTTGGTCTACATGTAGACCTTTGAAATTTGAATGCCGTGTGTAGATTTGGTGTACAAGTACTAGTAGACCTGTGAAATTTGAATTCCCGGTGTACGTTTGGTCTACAGGTAGACCTTTGAAATTTGAATGCCGTGTGTAGATTTGGTCTACAGGTAGACCTTTGAAATTTGAATGCCGTGTGTAGATTTGGTGTACAAGTACTAGAAGACCTGTGAAATTTGAATTCCCGGTGTACGTTTGGTCTACAGGTAGACCTTTGAAATTTGAATGCCATGTGTAGATTTGGTGTACAAGTACTAGTAGACCTGTGAAATTTGAATTTAGCAAGTACTTTGGACTGACCCAACTATGTTCCACAATTATGGGTTGAAAACAAAACTCCATGTAGATATGTTTTCAAAACACTAGTTAATATTTGGTGAATAGTCTTGTTCAAATACTAATAAGCCACATTATATGTATAAAGTTGTGTATACAGTGTAGATATATGTTAATTCTGCCTTTGAGTGTAGCAGTGGTGCATGCAATCAAATAGCAGAGTGTGTAACTGAACATCCCCATCACACGTGAAATGCTGGATGGTATGTCTTCTATTTACTAACTTGAGCCCTACCTCCAGGGATATTTATGCTCAATGTGTCATAACCCATCACTTCTAAAACAGCAACCACATTTTTGACGTTCAGAATCAAAACAAGTCCAGAAGTAGGAGTGGGTTTCTGTGCTTTGGAATTGACCTTAATGCACATTGTGCTTAGGGTTGCAAATGTGTTGGAAATAGAAATTTCCCAACCTTTCTGTAAATTTTTTAGTTGTTTAAATTTTCAAGGTGTCTTGAATCAGAGTAGTATATTTATGTTGTGGCTGTCAAAATTGCTTTGTTGCATAAGTTTTATGAGCGTGTGAAATATTTTATAAATTTGTTTTAACTAATGTGTAAAATTAAACTTTTTAGTTCGTACACTCGAAAAAAATTTGCCTGTGAACAGATTAGTAAATCAAAAGACATTTTTCTCATTCAACTCATTTGCTTATGCGTGCATTTGGAAATTCATATCGCTCCTATTTTGTTAGGCAGTTTTGTTTTGCCTTATCTATCTGATTTATATTGTCAAAACCCAGAATTTTGTCAGCTTAGGTGTCTTTTGAAAACTTAATTTCTGACTGCAGTCTATGGTTTCCCAGAGAGCCTAATTGCATCAGCTACTGGTGTATTTTACTGGTACATGTACTTTAATATTTCTGTGGGCTTAAGGCTAGGTTGGAGGGAGTGGGGAAAAAATGAGAGTTAATGTACATGCAGGTACAGTATATACAGTAGTACATGTAGTGTTTGTTTTTTTGCACGTCATCGTCCTAGGACTGAAATATTGTTGAGTACGACATAAAACCCAAAGCACACATCTATTCTTTACTTACTTGAACTTAAAGAGCATGTCATGAAAGTATGACGTACATAAATGAATTGACTTGAATCAGGAAACGGCATTTTAGACATGGATTGTTTGACATGGTGTTTAATCTTGTGTGATATTCCAAAATATGTGACATATGCTATAACAACGTAGCATTCACATGCATAATGTGTTGAATTTTTTGAAAGTTTAATTTGTGTTAATATTTGATAATAGAAGTTCTTGTTTCAGGACTTACATGTATTTATGCCTATGATGTCCTTTACACATCATTTCCAGTGAGAATTATGTGTATGAGTCTTGTGTTTAGAATGAGGTGTGCTGTTGTTGTTGGTACAAGGAATTGTACATGTACATATATCTGTATGCCCGGTCTTAAAGTTGAGATTCCATTGATGTGCTGTTAAAGTCACTAGACACATTAGTACATGTAAAACGTTTTTCAAATTGATGATTCTACAGAATTGAACCACATGTTGCATGTAGTTTGAAAATAATTCTACGGAATTAAATGCACCGCATGTTGGTTTAAAATTCATTCTACAATAATGAAGTACATGTGCATGGAATTTTTGACTTCGTACATGTGCATTTGTCTGTATGACTACTTATCCCTGTGTCCTTGGGCATATAAGACTTCCTGTATTTTCCAGGAGATTTCATCTTGTATTTACTGGTGTGAATTTTGCATGTGAGAAAAATGGTATTGATGCCGTCTACACATCAATTCCAGTGTGATTTATGTGTGGATTTTGACAGTGTCCATAAAAAGACTGATGCAGACTTCTCATTTTCTACTTTTTTGTGCTGCTGTATGCTTCTTGCACCTGGTGCTGTATGCTTCTTGCACCTGGTGCTGTATGCTACAGGAACCTGGTGCATGTAAAATAAATGGTGATTTTTTAGAAAAAACTGGATAGGTTTCATTTATCCAAAATTAAACTGAATGATATCTTTGGGATTTGAAAAAAATATTGTTAATTTGCATAAAAATAGAAAGAAGAAAAAAGTTTATCATGAGCATTTTGTAAAGATTTCCATGTCAGTGATGTTGGATTCTGGTTATTTTGGTACAGTTTTTTTTCCCTTTTAGTGTTTTAAGTGTGCTACTGGTGATTGTATGAATTATGACTAATCAATTGTAAGTTTGAAACTTGTTATTGTTATTGTTATGGTGCCTTTTACACATCAGTGCCAGTGAGTATTATGTGTGTTAGGTGATGCGGTGAATATTTCTGAATAGCTCTAATATTGTGAGATACAATTTATGTCTAGTTTTTGCTTTGCTGTTTGAATTGTTTTCATGTGATGCTTTTCAAACATGAAATACATGCTGTACTTAGAAAGGTAATTAAAAATGCTGTGGTGATGATCTCATAATGATCAAATCTCCTAAAGTATAGGTTTCTGTTCGCTAATTAGCATATGCTAGTAATATTATTTTTGACATTTAAGGTGCTATGTCCACATCAGTTCCAGAGAGTATTATGTGGACAACCTCATTCAGATCTGCTATATCACATATTATATGTGTTGCCACATTTAGTGTTTTTCTTATAAAAGTATATATATATAAATGTGTGTTCGTATATTTTTTTGTTGTTTTTTTACATTTCAAATCCAGTGTGATTTAAATGCATTTGAGTCACTAATTGGATGTTTATATTATCCATGTCAAGTGTCTGCTATGTTTTATTAACTAAAGTTCCCATCATGCACTTGTGTGTCATTAATTTTACATATATGTTAGGTATGTTATTTACAGTTTTATGTTTATTTCTAAGAACCAATACTATACATTTATCATAGACAAAGATAGTGCTGTGTTGATGCTGTTTACACATCAATTCCAGTGTGATTTATGTGTATTAAGCTATGCTATGGACAGCCTATTATGTATGTATATCCCACATATTTTAAGTATTGTTTTTGACCATACCATCAATGATGCCTTTTACACATCAATTCCAGTGTGTCTTATGTGTATTGGACATATGAAACTTAACCAAATGTGTATATCCTATATCTCATTTTGTAAAAAGTATTTTTGAGACATACTTGTCATTGATGCCTTTTACACATCAATTCCAGTGTGTTTTATGTGTAAGGTAAATGTATCTCGTAGTAAATTAATCGAGTGGTGAAGCATGCATTAACTACAAATGAACTCCAGAGAGTTGTGTGGTTTGCATGATATCACACATGAGCTCCAGACAGAGTTACATGTTATTTATGATATCACACAAATTAACTCCAGAGAGTTGTGTGGTTTGCATGATATCACACATGAGCTCCAAACAGTTAAGTGTTAGGCAGGAGACACCAAACATGAGCTCCAGAGAGAGTTACAGGTCTACATGATATTGCGCACGCTATTTTTTGTTTGGAAACTGGTGAAAATAATTTGTAATACAATAATATTGTCATATACATCATGGTGTTGATAAGTGTACTTTGTATGTCTTACTTGCATTTAAATGTCCTCTGCCACAAGATGCCCTTTACACATCAATCCCAGTGTGTTTTATGTGGAAGGCATTTTTTTGATAAGATACGCGTAGCATTGTTATGTTTTGAAGGATTTAAATGCACTTTGCCACAAGATGCCCTTTACACATCAATCCCAGTGTGTGTTATGTGTAACATTGTCATCTGTGGTTTTAGCTATCATAATTTGCCCTTTACATATATGTATAGACATAAACCCCAAACATACATGCATACATGTACAGACATAAACCCCAAACATTCATGCATATATGTACAGACATAAACCCCAAACATACATGTATAGACAAAACCCCCAAACATACATGCGTACATGTATAGACGTAAACCCCAAACATACATGCCTACATGTATAGACAAAAACCCCAAACATACATTCATACATGTATAGACGTAAACCCCAAACATACATGCATTCATGTTCAGACATAAACCCCAAACATACATTTATAGACGTAAACCCCAAACATACATGCATTCGTGTACAGACATAAACCCCAAACATACATGTACAGACGTAAACCCCAAACATACATGCATACATGTATAGACACAAATTTCAAACCTGCATTGTACATGCATACATGTTTAGACATAAACCCCAAATATACATGTATCAAGCAGATTGTGTTTTATTTGAGTTTGGAAATGTGTATGAAATTCCCTACCCATGGACTGTTTGTATGCACAAATATACATTAGCATACATTACGTTAGCATTTCAGGTCAGATGATATTGTCACCAAATGTACACCATACAGGTAGATAGGATACCACATTGAATGTAGTCTGCTGATTGAATTGTCACTGTGGGCATTATTCACGTGCAGGTCCTAAGTACATATATGTATGTATGTTGTATTTAAAGTTCTAATAAGTCTTTAAACAATTAAATTTACCAGTGCCAGTTAGATTTCTTCTTGCCCTTTTAAACAAATGTTGTAATGGTTTGGTTTTTGTCAGACTCTGTTTTAAATGCTGTTTTATTATTTTGGTTTCAAAAAGCAAGATACATTTGAATACTGTCTGTGAAACACATGGTGCATTATGTGAAGCTGTGAAACCATGCCATGTGGACATGCATAGTATTATCAAGGCATTGCGCCATGCTATATGTGGCGTTGGTGTCACACTGTGGATATGGAGTCACAGTGGCCTTGGATTCATATAATAGGTGGACATGGTGTCACTAGTTTCATATTGTGTGGACTTTGTGCCACATGGTGTCAAACTGTGGCATTGGTGTTGAATTATGTGGACATGGTGTGGCACTTTGGCATTGGTGATGCAGTATGTGGACAGGATGTCTCACTGTGGGCATCACACACTTAATGTATACATGTGTGTTGACACACTTTGTTCACTTGTTGTCACACTTCGCGCGCATGTTGTCACACTTTGTTTCTGTGGCGTGACACTTTGTCCACATGGTGTCACACCTGCTCACAGTGACCAGTTTTCTTGTTTTACTGTATGTGAGTGTGTTTTCTGACAACCTCTCCAGTGAGAGTCTTTCATCTGGTCTTGCAGTGTGTGACCTATCTTTTTGTTTAGGTCAAGCAATTTGTATGTTTCCATAGTCTGTAGTAATGTACTGGGTTCACTATAGTAAATGTAGAAAATATTTAAAAATTGTAGGTAAATTTTTTTTATTCTTGTGGTAAAATAAATGGCACTTATGCATAAGAATAATCTTGTCTTAGTCCGTGTTTTTATCACTGCATTTGAACTACATGTAGATCTCCTGATGTTTTTTACCTGAACACCTGTCTATTCCCAGTGTTTCCAGATCTTATGCTTTTCATTGTCCCTCTCTCATCAACATGGTTTGTTACATTGTCATTGTCTCTGTCAATACCATCTGATGTGTTTCATTGCCTGTATATTTTGTTTCATATTGTCTCTTAATCTTTACTGCCTGGCATTTTTCTTTGTCGGTGAAACCACTATCTTTTGTTTCCAGTTGTCTCTGTCATTACCATCTGAGGTTTTTCATTTCCCTCCAGCACCAATATCTGTCATTTTTCATTGCCTCCAGCACCAATGTCTGTCATTTTTCATTGCCTTCTAATCTTTACTGTCAGGCATTTTTGATTTTCTCTTAATCTAAACTGTCTGGCTTTTTTCAGTCTGTACCACCACTATCTTTTGTTTCCCATTGTCTCTTAATCTTTACTGTCTGGCATTTTTTATTGTCTGTGAAACGGCAATGTTTTGTTTCCCATTGTCTCTACTCCTACCCTGTGATCTTCCAAATTGTCACTCAGTGATCATATTTTGTTTCCCATTGTCTCTACTCCTACCCTGTAATCTTTCAAATTGTCACTCAGTGATCATATTTTGTTTCCCATTGTCTCTACTCCTACCCCGTGATCTTCCAAATTGTCACTCAGTGATCATATTTTGTTTTTCATCTTCCCCATTTGGCATTTTTCATTGCCTGTACCACAATATTTTCCCATCGTTTCCCATCGTCTCCATTGCTATCATCTGATCTTTTTCATTATTTCTCAGTCATCACCATGTCTGCATTGTTTCCATTTTCTTGTCACTATCTGGTGTTTTCACTGCCTCCACTGGCTGATATTTCCCCTGATCTCTCACAGCTGTGTGCCTTGTGTTCCTCCTGATCTCTCACAGCTGGGTGCCTTTTGTTTCTCTTGATCTCTCACACCTCAGTGTCTTGTGTTTGTCCTGATCTCTCGCACCTCAGTGTCTTGTGTTTATCATGATCTCTCCAGCTGGTAGAGCGTCTGCTTCAGGAGTGGTAGATCCAGGGTCAATCCTGGGTTGAGTCACAGCTAAGACTTTAAAAGAGGAAGTTGTGACTTCCTCACTTGGCATACAGCACGAAGGGGATAGTACAATGACTGGTTGACCTGTATCAGCATAATGGCTCGGGTGGGGCGGCTTACTTGCCTTCGGTAAGTCGTCACAGTGAAGCAGCACTAGATAAAAGAGCGGTGGAAATCCATCCTGTGACAGGGAGGCACATTACATACACCTAAAGGATTCCTTCCTCGTCATATGACTGAAAAAATTGTTAAGTACGATGTTAAACCCCAAGCACTCACTCACTCACTCACTCAGTGTTTTGTTTTTGTCCTGATCTCTTACAGCCTGAGAGGCTTGTGTTTGTCATAATCTCTCGTATCTCTGTGTTTTGTGTTTGTCCTGATTTCTCACACCTCAGTGGCTTGTGTTTGCCCTCATTTCTTACACCTCAGTGCATGGGGGTTTTCCTGATCTCTCACACCTCAGCTGTTTGTTTCTCCTGATCTCTCACAACTTTGTGTTTCTCCTGATCTCTCACACCTCAGTGGCTTGTTTTTCTCTGATCTCTCACACCTCAGTGGCTCGTGTTTCTCCTGATCTCTCACACCTCAGTGTCTTGTGTTTGTTCTGATCTCTCACACCACAGTGGCTCGTGTTTCTCCTGATCTCTCACACCTCAGTGTCTTGTGTTTCTCCTGATCCCTCACACCTCAGTGGCTCGTGTTTCTCCTGATCTCTCACAACTTTGTGTTTCTCCTGATCTCTCACACCTCGGTGGCTCGTGTTTGTCCTGATCTCTCACACCTCTGTGGCTTGTGTTTGTCCTGATCTCTCACACCACAGTGGCTCGTGTTTCTCCTGATCTCTCACACCTCTGTGGCTTGTTTTTGTCCTGATCTCTTGCACCTCGGTGGCCTGTTTTTGTCCTGATCTCTTGCACCACAGTGGCTTGTGTTTGTCCTGATCTCTCACACCCCGGTGGCCTGTTTTTGTCCTGATCTCTTGCACCACAGTGGCTCGTGTATGTCTTGATCTCTCACACCTCGACGTTCTGTTATTGTTTTCCTATAATGAGATTCTATTTTGAGGATGGAAGCAAATATGCAGATGAAAAGATCATGCAGAAGGTTCCACCTGGATTCTGTTCCCAGATCAAGGCAGTCTTGCTGCTTCGGCCGTTTTCAACGTGCTCTCAGTGGTTGAAACTTTCCTGTTTGTGGGTTTTAGCATCCTGCAGAATCAAAGGAAATCCTTGCGAATGTGGGCGATGCATCTACTACATGACACGCTTTATGTTTGAACAGAAAAATCAAACGTGGTTGGGCAATTCAAATTTGAATGCATCAACTTTGTCATCCTTCAAGGCATCTACTTCTTTGGGTAATAAAGATGGCTAACTACATATAAATGTGAGGCTTGTTGCATCGGAAAGGGTAGTAGAATAAAACTCACCAGAACAAGCTATACTGGAGTCTGAAATTAGCCGACATGAAACCATATAGGATAAAATTTTGTGTATGCAAATTATCCATTAGTATTCTGAACAACCATTCATCCGATCAACATCACAGTTGACGAGTGTATTGTTGACGTAATGCGTATGCAAATGAGGCAACAGTGACCTCTTTAAACGGGCGCTGCACTAGTGAATCATAGGGCCTGTCAAATGATCTAACGTGGTGCGCTTGTCGGACTAAGGGGAGATAATTCTCGCCTGACCAAATAAATTGTCTCCCTTACACTGATTCGTTTCTGACAACTTGAATTTCTCTTCACCTCGCCCTGGCTCTGGTTTCATACAGGTCGGTAACTAACTCAAAAGAGTAAGTATCATTACAGATATGTTATAGTTCAACACTTTTCCATATCAACAATACATGTATATTGTGTTGTGTAAGAGAATGATAATTGGAAAAGTTAGACGGGCTTTGGTCTTGACATTTACCCTTTCTGGATTAATCCCTCTATTTTTTTTTTCAAAATATTTGGAAAAACGGTATAGAATTAGCTTAAAACTGCAAATAATGAAGCATAATGAGGTGCGTGAGGTAGTCGTACTCTTTTTCGTCTCCTCACTAGCAATTACGCTACTTTTTTTTGTGCCAGAAATCCGTATGGCAAAAAAAGATGAGATCTTTGCGGGCTGTGGGTCCGGAATAAAGGCTTTTGTCTTTTCTTTAATGTGGCCTATTCAGTTTCAATACTCAATACTCAGCAATGACTGGATGGGCAAATCTTTTCTAGGTTTTTGTTTCATATTCATCTTCAACAAGACGATATGCTTGTAGGCCTAGAAGTTATCTGGAGGAAGCTGGAAGGTATAGTGCCTATATACATGTATACATGTGCCGACTTTCCATGCGTGTGCCACTCATAAATCTGAATAAAAGTCTATTACTGAATGAGATGTTTGTTTAAAGCTTAGTCATTTTTCAGCTGAATGAAAACAGTGTAATTACTATACGTATAAGATGCATAAGCCAATCGGTTTATTGACCAGTAAGATGCTGGGGGGTGTGGGGGGAGGAGTTACATCGGCAGTTTAAGTTGTAGGCTATAAGCTGATCGGTTTGCCGGTCCGTAGTTTACTCGGACAGATGGATCAACAGGCGATCGGTCAGTGAGGTGAACGGATGGACGATCGAACGTTCAGTCAATCCGTCGATCTGTCAGACGAACAGACGAATGGGCGGATAGATATGTGGGGGGTTTGGTCGGCCATAAACCTGAGAACATGACCATCGCATGCGGCTCACTACCAGTGAATTAATTGAAAGCACTTTATGTCCTGTGACATTTCTGGCTGAAAATGTCGATAATTCCTCCTTAAAATCAACGTTGATACATTTTTGTTGTGGTGTCAGCCAGACATGTCACTATGTCTGTGTGTCATTCATTTGTGGTTGACATGTCGGTTACAAATAACATTGTTACATATCTGATTTATATACATTGCTTTAAAAACAAGGCTACTTATATGACATTTTAAAAAATTTTTAGATGAAATATGGCAAAGTCTAATTTGTACCTTGCACCGGTGCATGTATTTATCAGCTCCTTTCATTTGATGAAAGTAGAATTTCTGCTAACCGGAGCTAAATTATAGGCTTAATTCCTTCTTTTGGTGGAAGTATAAAAGAGAGCGTACATGACAACAGTGACTGCTTCTGTAAAAGGTTCATTATGTTGACTCGTGTGAACTAGCACCATGTACAGGATGTCCCAGAAGTCGTGCACTATCCTGATTTTCATTTTTTTTCTGTGTTTCAGATTTAATATTGATTTTAAATTTTTTTTCTCTCTTTCAGAGTTAATTGTGGCCAATAAACTAACAGTACAAGAGAGAGTTGAATTGGTTTTTATGTTTGGAAGACATGGGGCAACACACCGCTCTGTAGCTCAGGCATTCAACCTCAACCTTGATTGGGCGCGACTTCTGGAACACCCTGTCTATAGCGGGATTCGAACACGCGATCACGGCCATTGATGGCACTGGTCACAAGTTGTAAATACATGTACTAAACAATAATTATATGTCACCATTCTTAACTGACAAAAGATATGTAAATAAATCATTCAAATAAAACAAATCGTATTGTTAATTGAGTAGGTCCCTATATATAGCCTAAATGTTTGCATACATGCTACCACTGACGATGCCGAAATTTTTTGTCCGACCTTAATCGTATCTGGTGCTATTTAGTGTACGTACAACTATTTAATTTGGTTCATTGCGTTATCTATTCTTTATAATTTGATTCTTAGGAACTGCATGTACAGATTGAATTTTTATTTAGTGGTAGCCTACTGGTTTGGTTGTCTTGATTATTTTTGTGCGAATAAGGCCAGTTTAATCCATTGATATATGTTTTGGGAAAACCATCGTTTCAAGTCAAATCATACAAGAAGGGGAAAATAAAAGGCTAAATTCCCAGTAAGTAAAAACTAAATGGTTACTTAATGTCAGCTTCACAATTTATTGTTGTCCTGGGAGTACGTTAAAACATGACATCAAGGGGAATAACTCATCTTGAGCAATACCCATTTTGCACTTTAAGCAACATTAACAAGAAATCGGCCGAGCACGTGTTCATCATTGTCAAGTTACGGAATGGCTGGCGTCTAACTAAAAGAGGAGGTCTTTTATGTTATTATTTATTTATTTTTATCATTAATTGTTTAGACACTCTCATCGGTCTAATGAGCGTGAGCGCCTTTGTAAAGTTGTATTATCCACATTGAGGCGATCTATTCTCCCTAATCACACTGACCGACGTGATGGAAAAATAAGGTCACTAGGGCTGTAGGAATTGAGGTCACTCGGCTCCATCAAATATCAAACATTCCCAATCAATCCTTCCTCATCAAGTCCCGCCAACTCGCATCTTTGTGTGTCAGAACATTTTTAAAACAATAATTATACACTTTCCTCTAACAAGGTAAGGTAAAGCATAAATAAAATGATCGTGAATGTAAACGTGCTAAAATTAGGTCAGGAGTTCACGTGTTCATGTTGTGATCTGAGGTCTAGCGCAAAATGTTAAGCTGTTGACCAATCATTGAGTGTAGCCGGAGATAGAAGCGATTTGATTGGTTACGTGTAGAAGGTTGGCCCGGGGTAAAGCACGATGTGACTGTAATCAAGTCAGAAATTTTATTGTTATTCGCCACATTTCGCTAAACCTATACACCGAAGCTTTAGAGTTAAACAAGGAACATGGTGCTGGATGGGAATGCTGTGCATTTAATCGCTGGCGGGTATGTATTAACGTGTGTCATTACACCTGCTTCGTTGTGAAGCCAGAGCATATAGTCAGATTTGTTTACATTTTAACCCTGCAGGGAACATGTCTGACCGGTATTTCTGTTAGGCAAAAGAGTGAGCCTTGTTTTAGGCATGGGCAACTTGTCGTCAGTGAAACATCGTGTAATATACCAAAATATCTGTTGTTGCTACATGTTGTTGTTGTATGTTGAAACGGCGTGGCCTTGTGCTGGCATGTTAGTTATGAGCGAGACATGTACATAGAAGAGAGTCACTGTCTTGGATGATGTAAATTGTAAGGCATTGAGCGTTTGAGTGACAACAAACACGTGTCATTTAGGTGATTATATCAGCGCAGTGCTTCAGTTTGACACCCTGTGGATGTTTTGGGTTTTCGTGCAGTGGATTAAATAACTGTGGCGAGATCACGGATGCTTCGTCTTGATGGATTGTGGAAAGGTCATTGACACTGGGTTGTTATTGCATGGCAACTGCGTTGTAGAATAATTGATTGCCAAGTTGAATCCCGTCACAGATATTATGCAACAAGCACAGATGTGTACACATGCCTGCCATGTAACATTCTCTGTTTGTAAAGGTAGATAGGCTGTTGTCGTAAAAGTGAAGAATCCTTGAGTACGACTTACAACCTCAGTAAATGAATAATCATAGACATCCCTGTTTTAACAATTTATGATAATTTAAATTATAAGTGATATAAATAGCCATGCAGTTTCTAGTTTCAGTCTAGCTATGTGCAGGGCTTATTTGGATCTATTTTTGTTGACTTTAATATTTGATACTGCTGCATGATAATTTGTCAGGTTATGAATGGCATATCTTCACATTGATTTCTTGTGCTGTCCATCTGACAACTTCATGGTACAACACTTTCATTCTGAAAAAAAACTTTTTGAAAAATCTATTTTAATGTGCTATTTTTCTTCCACCCGTCCCCACCCCTTTCTATGATTATCTACCCTGGTAAAGTTAATTATATTTATATAATATGAACTTAAGCAATAGAAGAAATCTTCCAATGCTACTCATGCTGAGTGTTTTTAGAGGACAAACTAGCTATTATATTAAAATTGTAGTACATTTACTATCTCATGAAATGCTTTTGTTTTGTTGAATACAAAGTCTCAGTTCTTACCTGCCGGGGAAGAAACCATAGGAAAAAGATTTCAGGTTATTTTTCATTTCAGACATGGTACATACAGCATTGAAAAATATATGTAATGCACTGTCTGTGCCATTGTAGTGAGCATTGCGCATGGTTTTTGGCAAAACAGCATGGCTCACAGGGGAAATAGACTGAGTCTGTCAAAACTATAACCTACATGCACACTGCCGTATTATTAGACTCCCAGTGATTTGACTGCATGAATGATTATGGCTGAATACCACTTTGCAATATTTTGGACATGGCAAAAATTCAGTTGTGTTGACTTACAGATTTGAGGGCGGTTAAACAGGCTGAATAAATTTATGAAGTAATTTTGCACTTTATTTTACTGATGTCTGTTTAAATGAAGTAAAAATAAAACATAAAAAAACTTTGCTCCTGTTAAACTAAAACCATTGCTTACTGTGGGTCATACACTGCTGAAGTGTTAGCAAAGGTAGAGGTCATCCAGAAGAGTGACAGATATAATATGGTATTCACCAAAGTGTTGACTGGAAATGAGGTCAACTATTGATCCCCCCCCCTCCTTCTCCCCCCCCCCCGAAACACTTATGTTGATCACCTCTATGATTTGTGTTAAAGTAGCAAATTACATACACATATACAAACAAACTGTATGTCACCTGAAAATATATTGTCAGGGAATTGGCTAATGTGGACCAGATGGTCAAACAGAGGGTAACTTTAAATTGCTTTATGCCAGATATTGATTGTGTTGTTAATATACCACAGGTTTTTGTACACAGAGTTATTGAGTTGTACATGCAGACAATTGTTAAGGCAAGGGCTGATTGATGGGTGGAGGGGCTGTCATGTGAAAAGGCCATTTGACGATTGGTTATAACAGTAAACAAAACAAATGACAAGCTTTTTTAAGCCAAATTTTATGACAAGAGGAGTTGAATTGCATGTGTCAAGTTTTCTCGAAGGCAAAATGTTTTCAGAGTAGAATGAAACTGAAATGTAGATAGGAACAGATATATACATGTACACATGCATGTATATGTCCTCAAAGTGAACCCTAAAGTGGAGATGCTGAATTTCCTTAGTAGCAAATGCCTTAGTCTGCCAAATTTCTAAGGTGTGTAGTTCGCAGCCAAAGGATACAATTATATCAGAAGGTTTGTCAGGCATTGTGTAAAGGGCCAGCCTCCACAACATGGACTTTCCCCCCCCCCCCCCCAACTAAAATCCTGTAATATTTTTTGGTGTGGTCAAACAATAAAAAAGTATAGATGTATTGAAAAATATGTTACATGTATTTCCATCATTTATCAACTAGTTACTTTAATTTTAATAGGTACATGTAGTTAGCATCCTTCAGAAGGTACCTGACAAACCTCCTGACTTAAAGCCCTAGCCAAAACAGTGAGGGGTGGATTTGAGCATGTGTCCTTAGTTATTGGTGAAGGCCCGGATGGACACAGCCAGCCAACGTTTTAACCATCAGAGCCTGCCATCATCTTTTGTTGAAAACTGGCCCCGATAGCATGGTTGGTAGAGCATCTGCTTCGGGAGGCGGTAGATCCAGGGTTAATCCTGGGTTGGGTCACACCTAAGACCTTAAAATGGGAAGATGTAACTTCCTTGCTTGGTGTTCTGCATGAAGGGGATAGTGCAACGACTGTTTGATCCGTGTCAGTATAATTGCTTAGGCGGGGTGGCTTACTTACCTTTGGTAAGTGGTCACAGTGAAGCAGCACTAGATAAAAGAGCAGAGGAAATTCTTCCGCAACAAGGAGGCACATTACATGCGCTCTAAGGACTCCTTCGTCATCATATGACTAAAAAATTGTTCAGTACGAGGTTAAACCCCAAGAACTCACTCAATCACTTTTCGTTCAGATTATGTTTACCTGATAAGCAACTATGTCACTGTAGTCAGTGAGATTCCACATGTATGCAAATGTCCATTGCAGTATGAATTTTATTGCAACTGTATGTACATGTATGTCTGACAGTGTAACAATAAAACCACATATACATGTATGCCAATGTGATATGAACTTCATTGCAACTACATGTATCTCATTGTAATGAGAACTTTGTTGCAACTACACTGTATGCTAACATAATAACATGAACTTCATTTTGTAAACATGCATGTCAGTGTAATGAGAACTTTGTTGCAACAATGCCAGTCAACCCTTACAGACATGAGGTGTACACCTCAGTGTGAGGTATAGATGAGGTGTATATGGGATATAAGCCTCATATATACCTAACTATGAGATACAGATGAGGTTTACACCCAGTTTATATTATCTGATGTGTACTGTACCTCAAGTACACCCCAGCCATATGCCTATACCTCATATGTACCACAGGGACAATCACACTTAGAAGATGTACCTTGGGTACACCTTAGAAACTTTGAAAGTTTTTGGGCAGTTTTTGAACACGAGGTAATGTACCTCAAATACACTTAAAGAACATTGAAAAAAATGTACACTTAGAAGATGTACCTCAGGTACACCTTAGAAACTTTGAAAGTCAAAAAAAGTAAATGATGCACCTAAGTTACACTATACAAACTTTTCAAGTTTTTTATTATAATTTAGGTAGTCGTATATCTCAGGTACACCTCAGCCACTTTTTTAAAGTTTTAAAACGAGATCAGATTTACATTTTACTTCAGACAAAATGGTGAGTACAAAATCACAAATGTTTTTGTGCAAAAGAAAATTGTTTACTAAATAAATATAAGCCTTTGTCTCACCGTATAATGACTTGTCCATGAGTGTGCAAATATTGACCTGTCACAGAGCATGGATATATTTGCCCCTGATTATTCCAAGATGGCTGCCCTGAACAAGGTGATTATATACTCCAGGCTGTGGGAAAACAACAAAATTATGCACTGATTGATGCTTCCTGGGACAGAATTTGTGACATGTTTGGGCACATGGACAGTTCTAAAAGGCATAGAAAAGGAGCAGCTCTAAATTTTGATCAAGCAGCTAGAAAACCTCATGTAAAATCAGCTGAGATTTACAGATACTGTAAACAAGGATGCTCTTACAAACTTACTTAATTTTATTTATAATTTATACAGTCAATATTTAAGTGTTTTGATCATATTTTCTAACAATATAAAAATGAAAACAGCGTACATCCACCTTACCAATAAGCATGTATTCCTCAGTTGTACCTCGTACACCTCAGGCATCATATTTTTTACCTAATATTTACACGGTACACCTCAGCTGAGGTTTACTATAGGGTTACATGAGGTACTAATTTGCATAATTGCGAGTACCTCAGATGCACCTTCAATAAACCTCAAATATGCCTTAGACACACCTCACTTTAGGTATGCTATGCCCCAGTGGTACACCTCAGATGTACCTCTAGTACACCTTATCGGGGAAGCGGTAAACATCATAGCAACTACACGTACATGTATGCTAATCAGAATGTCGTGAAAACTTTATTCAAACTACATGTGTGCCTTTATAGTGAGAAGTTTACTGTAGTTATGCCAATGTGTTGATTGAATGAAATTGCATAACCGAATTTATAAATGTATTTTCGAGTAGTGTCAGAGGTACCGTAGACTATTTACATTAATACAGTGTAGATGAGGAGTTTACAATAATACAAGACAACAAATTGCTTCTATTTAAACATTTACACGAACAGGTATTTAGAATAAAATGTGATCTGTGCAAGGTAAATTGGCAAGAGGCCATGTTTCACCAATTACATTAACATGTTAACTTTGGTCAACTGTCACATTCTTTGCAGCTCTGGTTTTACTCATGTGCTGTAGTGTTTTTATATTATATTACTTGATGAGGCACAGAAACATGTACATGTAGTCCATACACTAATTTATATTAGATATATTTCTGCTTTTTTCCAATTTAAGGCCATATTGTGGGATGCAAAAAAGATCGCAAGTTAAGAAACTTTCTACACATATAGCGTAATTCCAGATTTTATGAAGGAATGTTCATATAAAATGGTATTAGAGCAGATTTGAAGTATCCCATGTCTGTAGTACATGTACCTGTAGTAATAACATGAGAGTACATTGACTTTTCTGTAGTACATGTACCTGTAGTAATAGCATGAGAGTACGTTGACTCTTCTGTAGTACATGTACCTGTAGTAATAACATGAGAGTACATTGACTTTTCTGTAGTACATGTACCTGTAGTAATAGCATGAGAGTACGTTGACTCTTCTGTAGTACATGTACCTGTAGTAATAGCATGAGAGTACATTGACCCTCACAACTACATGAACTAAGGCAGGAATCTTGTGTTCCACAGTTCGGAGCTGTGATCATTACAGTATCATCATGCAAAGCTAGTCGAAGAGTAGCTGTAAATCGGTAATCATTTTTCTCGTCTTTAGCAAAACATACTTTGATTCATAAATCCTTCAGTTTTAAGGGCGTACAAGTTAATGTGGATGTTGAGGTAGTTGTTTTTCAGTGGAAGCAGCAGGTAAATTGTGCATGTGGTCTGTATGATCCCTGTTTTAGACCTGTACTTCTTGTGGGGGACGTGTACTTGTGGGTGCGAGACAGGCAGTTGCCCGGGATGACCTCAGTCTCATGGGTATGACGTCAGAGTTGTGTTAAGGATTGACCTACATGTACATGTAGCTAGTGGTAAGACTGACTCACATAAACACTGTCAAGGTCACTCATACGGTTTTAATGCTTTGGTACATACATACATGGAGTATGTTGAGCATACATATACATGTGGAAGCAACTCAGTGGGATGACACCTTGACTGAGATTAGTAGTCCTGTTGTTTATGTCTTGGTCAGTGTGCATTTTGGTGTACAGTGTTACGAGTACTTGGCTGAACTGTGCATATGTTCATATCAGGCTCGTAGTAAGCAGTGACATGTAAATGGACGTTACAGTCTGTGTTTTTTGCTATACTTGCAACTGTCTGTTGTGATCATGTCACACTGCCCTGCAGGCGCTTTGTAGTGTACAAAAATTACTATTATAAATATGCGTAGTAATTTTGAATACTTTGAAAATAAACAGATGTCATTTCTATTTTACATAAATGCATGTGACAATGTTATTATTTTAATAGGTATTTGCACTTTAATTATTATTTTTAAATATAATGATTAATACTATGACTTACACTTTAAACTTGTTTTTAAACCAACATCACACCAATCTGATCATTTCTATGAAGAATTAATATCAATAGGCAGAATTATTAAGTTCATATTTCATTGTAAAATGTATTGTGATGAGCTTAACACCTGGTGAACATTTATTTGCCCATTTGAATGTAGTGACAGTAGCGTACATAAATATTTATGTCCTCTACCCATAGGCCTGACCGCCTTGTCGTGGTGAAAAAGCCGTCAGTACAAACGTTATAAACACCAATCAGATAAATAAAGTAAATGTTTACATTGCTAATCTGCACATTCTGTTGATTGAAATCCTAAAATAAGTGAAGGCATTACATGTGGATACTATAGGTTAGATGTACATGTAGGTACTGTAGGTCTTGCTGCATATGAGAAACTGATGATAAATGAGAAAGCATGTTGGGATGTACAAATCCCAGGCTGCTTTGTTTTAATGTTCAGTACTTGCATGAATTTTCTTTGTTGAATATGGGTTTTGAAGACAGTTAAATTCCTCCATACAGGTACTTTGTTTATCTCTCATGGACGTCTTTTATGTTTTCTCAACTTTTCGCAGCTATTCCATTTCTGGTATGTTAGTCACAAAGTCTTTGTGGCTCCTCAAAAGGTGAAAAATACATGTGCATATGTACACACCTTTCCTGACTGTCCCTTTCATAATTTTGAAGTTAAGCCTCAGCACTAACTATTAGGAGTGTTTGATTTAGAGGAAGTGTTTTTTTCTCTGCCATTGTGTTGACAAACTCAGCTGGCTAGGGGGTCACATGATGTTTTTGTCCTTGGTCATAAAGTCATGTTTTACTGAAGGGATAACATACAAGATATGATTGCCCCTGGTGGGTAACAGTGAAGCCCCTGGGGTGGCGACGTGATGTTGTGTGACTAAAGCCCGGGTCATCGTCACAGCTACACACGCACTGTGGACTAACCCTTCGAACAAGACAGGCTGGAGCGGAACCTCATGGTGTGTTGGGAGGATTATACATGTATAGCTACATGCCCTTGAGTGAAACGTACATGAACTGGTACACTTACACACATGACATGTTTTGGTACAAAGACAACATATCGTGCAGGTAGACTACTCAAATGTGGTTGTGTCTGGAAGTTTCTGGCTGTCTTCCTGTTGTGCCACCAAAGGTTGCGTTATCCCTTTTCCCCAACATCTGTACTAGGGGGGCCTGGTCATATCCCATTTCCAAGTATCTGTATGAGAGGCACCAAAGGGGGACACCATATCATGTGGTTCTAAAAGCCCATTTCCTATTAAAGGCCTGTTTGTACATGATGTAATATCCCACTTGAATTACTTCAGAATACGGTCTGCCCAGTTTATAAGTGGAATATTCTTGAGTATGGCATAAAGCAAAATAATGGTTTAATAAATGAATAATATCAGAATAAGAACTCGCAATTACAACATTGAGACTCTGTGGGGATATGTAGAGAACATGTTAGATGTTGTCTACATTTTATGTACATTTCATGCTCTAAACTCAACAAGGCTTCGACATATAGGGGTAATTCTAGTTTGATTGTTGTTTTGTGTATGTGTATGAGTGTTTGCTGAATATGGTTTCGAGAACATGTTTGGTGTTCTTGTTTGTGAAATGTGTCTCAATGACATGTCATATTGCTGCATGGTGAGACTGGTATGAAGATGCCAGCGATGATTGTGGTACTAAACAGCTGATTCTGTCTTGTCAGGGTGGGTGGGACGGTGGGTGCAGTGCTGACATGCCCCCTCGAGGTGGTCAAGACCCGTCTCCAGTCCTCCGTGGCAGTGTTTCGCCCAGTCTACGTCCCGTCTGTGAATTTGGTGACCCATGGCACCCAATGTGCTAACCTGAGCACATACTCATCAGCGCGAGATCTGGTACTGCCCCATACCCACCACAGTAGAGTATCTACAAGCCTCTTCATCTGTCTCAGGTAAGTCCACTCCAGGTTACACCCACTTCAAGTAACCGTCTCTCTCTTGTGGGATTCCTCGTCATGTCAACTTTCTCTATGTTGATAGTTATTAACAAAATTTTTGCTTAAAATTGCAAAAACTCTTTTTGACCTAGTCCATGACTAAATTACACATTTTTAATTGATTTTAAAAGTTTTAAAAGTTGCAGTGATCATGGAAAAGTGTTTTTAAGCTTGTTTGGAATATAGGACTATAATATGACAAATACAGTAATTGTGTAGTAATCTTTAATGCCTAGTGTTTATTTAGAATGGAAGTTCTAGAGGAGGTACATGGAGGCCTACATCTAGATTTGAATGATTAGGACCTGGCCAAATGTCTTGGCTTCCCTAAACTAACAGGGTTAGGTGTTCAAATCCAGCTCAGGCTGACCAGGCTGTGGCTTTAAATCAGACAGCGAGTCAGTTGCACATACATACATGAACATATACCAGCCAAGGATTGTTTTTGCCTTTTGTACGGACTCCGAGATGTTTACGCCACTCTTCAAGCGGATGTCAGTGTCTTTACAGTTATATCAAAACCTACCAGTGACCTATAAAACAGGTTTCCTGTCAAACACATTTATGATGTTTATTATGATCCAGTTCTGACTCGTCACACATTTTGTACAGGTCATCTTGATGCTGATAAGCTGTTTGAATGATTGTGTTGATGTGGATGTTATAAAATGACTATACTTTCACATGGCTGTATTTTGTTCTTTTGTTCTGTAGGCATATTGTCCAAACAGAAGGTGTTCGGGGTTTGTTTAGAGGCTTAGGCCCTAATCTAGTTGGAGTCGCTCCATCCAGGTAGGTCAGACATCACATGTTAATGTTTACACTTTGATTGATCATGGCTCAGCAGACAGAATGACCCTGGAAAAAATATATATACATGGCCTCATTGAGCTGTAAAAAAAACCATGTATGTGTGAAGACTGTTCTTACAGTGAACCCATCGATGCATGGGGACAGGTATTGAAATATTGAATTGTCCTTATTTGGAGAATAAGAGGAATTGAGACATGCTGCTGGTATTTCTTACCCTGTAGCTAAATGCACTGTAGACCTGGTTGTGCAAAGGTGCAAATAAAAACCTTTGTAAGAGTATGCAGACTACAGTGATGACCCTATAACCTGGTTATATTCTGACACTAGGCCTTGAGGCCTGGGTTAGTCAGTAACCAGGTTAGTCTATGGTCAGCCAGCATGCACAGTAGAGCCTCTACACTCTGATCTTGATTACTGAGAAGTTCCCCAGAAATACACTTTGTTATAAAGGAATTCATGGAGTTAATTGATGTATTTTTTGTATGAGGAGGAGGGGATGGGTTTGGCAGATATGAATTACATTGTGCTAACAAAAAGGTCTTTAAGTACACATGAAGGAAAGCAACAGGGTATTCTCTCACCTGGCTGAATGAGAACTCCAAAACATGGGGCGTTATTGGGTGCCATGCTGTGGCGCAAAGGGAAGTGGGTTGTCACTGGTGTTTGGAGAGGTAAGCATTGGGGTGGAGAGAGATGGGGAATTTTACTGGAATGACGGTGATGTTGGGAGGGTAGGTACTTGGTAGGCAAACAATGTAATACAGCAAAACACTTTCATAGTTCTGAAGAATTTTCAAAATGAGCTTTGTGGGGTTTAGACAACTGATAGGCTGTTTTAAATAAAGCCACGCATTCTTTTTCTTGTGATTGGTCCGAGGAAAATGAACCTGTTTGTCACACATTTAGTTTGGTTCCAATGTCTCTGTCAAATATGTTTTTGTGTGAAGACTTCTTCAACAATGTTGAGGTCTTTAGAATTCAAGCCTTTGATTGTGAATACACTATCCATGATAGCCCATCTGTCATCTAGCTAAGGGGCAGGGAGCTCTCTTCCCAGAGAAGCCATAGAAGTACGTGTATTTCATTTAGTTAATGAGGATAGAACTGGATACCAACATATATTGGTCATTCCAAACTGGAGAAACTAGGTGACTTATCAGTGTTAAGTGTGAATCACGTCATCATGTCACCACCAACTTTCACAGAGCCAGCAGTCTGTGTCTAACAAGAATTTCTCCACTTTCACCTTAGTGTATTAATGACAAAGACCTGATTGTGTCTTACACTGTACAGCTTATTAAACACCCTGGCAGTGTTGGTTACTTTGCAAGAAAGTGTGTTTTATTAAGACAGTCTACAGGTTTATGAAGTGTAGTTATGTAGACACTTTACAGAAGTATATTTATAGGCTAAAGACATACTTACTAATATTTGCTCATTTGATATTTTTTCATCTGTTTCAGGGCAATATATTTTTGTACATATGCAAAGACAAAGCGTTTGTTAAATCAGAACATCTCACCTGACACCCCTCTAGTCCACATAGGCTCAGCCGCTGCTGCAGGTAAGGGCCACACACTGTCATATTTGTTTTCTCTCTCACAAGCGAAAGCGTACGTAAAGAAAATATGTAAAAGCGCAGTTATTTTCAATTACATGTACGTGTACGAATGGTCATAGTCAAGATTTGATACCCATCAGCTTTGAAAATCTTGGGCCTCAGCTGTCAGAACAGATGGTGAGAGAAAAGCTATAGTTGTGATATTAAGCATTGCTTTCTGTGACCACATGTACAAGGCTTATAGAGCATGCTTGAATTCCGTCAATATTCTTGTCTGGAATACAGTATAAGGCTCTGTGCCCATTTGGTATCTCAAGATTTACATGAACCTTAACTCCATGGTACTGTCATGTACCTCCAAGATTGAGAGATTTTGTAAGGCAATTGATTGAACTTGTGCTCAAGAGGATGTTTATGTCCACAGGTGCAACTGCCAGTACGCTCACAAATCCTATATGGTTTGTGAAAACAAGGTTACAGCTTGACCAAAAGTAAGTTTACTAGCCGTACTTAAATCTTGTTACTTATTGTTTTGATTTCTTCTGTAAATGTCAGTGTTCCGGCAGATTTAAATTAAATGTCACGTTTTGGTTGAAAGTTTTCATTATTTTTTTTTTAAATACCTTTTCGTATGTATATTATATTTTCTATTTGACATCATAATAAAGTGTCCATGGAATGCTCTTCTTTCTGTTGCCTTGTGATTACTTTTGTCCAAAACAAAAAGCAAGATAGACCTGAACTCAGTTCCATCAATGTTGAATATTACAATTGTGTTGTCAGTACAATATTTGGATTAATTGCTTGACTGACTCAAGAACATTTCACTAACAGAGTCACTGTCATGGGAGGTATGAATCAAAGTAACAGTGAATGTGAGAATATTGTGATAAAATCGTTGATTGGATTTATTCGTGTAAATTAACATGTTTCTACAAATCTGGATTATTTACAGGAAGAATGGGAGATTGACGTGTACACAGTGCGTTCGGCAGATTCTCCAGACCCAGGGCATTCGTGGCTTCTACAAGGGACTCACAGCATCTTACTATGGCATATCCGAGACAGTCATCCACTTTGTGATATACGAAGCTGTCAAGGCAAGGTTGATGGAGTATCGAGCGAAATACTCACCTGATGAAGATCTCACAGGCATGGACTTTCTGCGCTTTATGTTGGCCGGTGCTATCTCAAAGTCATGTGCCTCCATAATTGCATATCCACATGGTAAGAAACCTGCTGGCACAACTGTCAATTGTACAGAGTTTGACAAGATTGAAGGTTACATTTCTGAAAATGCAAAAAAGCAGATACACATTTAAAGGCTAAATGTGAAACTCTCTTTCTCTTTTTAAAATTTTACTGACCGAATTAATAGTTGTGAGAATTAACATTCCCATTAAATGCCAATATTCTTTGCTAAAGTGTTTTTTTGTTTTTGTTTTTTGTTTTGCTTTTTGTTAATTCTTATGTAAATCTCAATATCTTTGGCTGGCCCACATGAACTAAAATATTTTTTATTTTTTCCTGTAGAAGTTGCAAGGACCCGGTTGCGACAGGAAGGTGATAAGTACCGCTCATTCTTCCAGACCTTAGCCTTGGTGTTTAAAGAAGAGGGGTACAGGGGCCTGTATAGGGGACTCGCAACCCAACTTGTACGGCAAATTCCAAACACAGCAATAATGATGTCAACGTATGAGCTCGTGGTCTACCTTCTGTGCTACGAAGAGGATGCAACGTGAAAACAGTCCTGTGAAAATTTGTCGCATAGCAATAACTAGAACTCCAAAGAGTATAAGGCTGCCTTCTCCTGCATATGGAATGGGTGGTGCAGATTTGACGTGTGTCTACCATCTCCTGGCATGCATAGTCTTGTAAATTTACAATTCTGAGAACTTCTCAAGAGATCGCTTAGAAGAAAATATATGTCTTCCATGTTTGTGGATCTGGACAGAACTCAAGCACAAATGCTGTTCCATAAAAAACATTCTTACAGCTAGTGAGAGGAGATTTGAACTATACTTTTGGACAGATTTAAAACCAGCTGTATGTATAGATACTTATTGTTCCATGCCATCAGGACAAGAAGAACCATTGAGCTGTTCCCTGTAGGACTTATAGCAGGAAATTATGCACAGGCATGACAATCGCTTCAGTATTTCTGAATCCGTATTTAGTTGAAGCTTCAGGTTGTAATGTCAGCTTCATGGTTTGTGTTGATATGCCATGTATGTGGTGAAACACATCAGAAAAAGTGTTCAAAACGAACTGCATCTGTAACACATTCTTGGCTATATATGCAATTAGGTCGAAGCCAGGATCTGTTTGAAAGTTGTCTGATGACCATGAACTTTTGTAGCTAGTTTCCCAGTGGTGTGACGAATGACACTGACCACCCTGAGTATTTGGACTGTGATGATGTTTGATGTACATATATTGTATACAACTTTTGAAACTGTAAATATAATAGCTTGTGTGTAAATAAGTGTAAAGAATTGTACATACATATAGATGTACACAAAGGAAAGTGATACATATGAAGATTATGTAACATTTTGGATAAAGTTTAATGATTATTGAAAGGTGTAAATGTGTGAATTAGACTTTGTGTACATGTGCTTGTGCTCTGTTGAAAGTACTTCAGATACCATGTTGAAAGTGCTTAGAATCATGTCTGAAAGTAGTCAAGAGTTGCTTTGAATGTGCTTTGGGTGATGTTTTGAAAGAGTTTTTGTTGAATGTTTTGTTGAATGAAAGGTCTTGTGGGGTTTGGGTGTTTTGAGCTTGCCATATTGTGTTGATAGTGCTTTCGGTGTTCCGTTGAAATTGTTTTTTGTATTGCATTGAAAGAGCTTCCAGTATAATGTATTGCAATATTAGTACTCTTGGTGTTGTTTTCAAATAGCTGTCCATATTGCCTTAAAAGTGCTTTTGGTGTCTGGTGTACCAGATACATGTATCCTCTGAAGAGAACTTCTAAGTGTTCCAGGATTGTGCTATTTTGAGTTTCCATGATGGTACAATTGCATTGTCAGTATCTTGTTTGTTATTATGATCATATTTTTTTTTTAAATATATCTATTTTCTGTGGCATTTTTAAAAGTGTGGTACCTGTTTGGTTTTTTTTTTTATGAGAATCTCCTCTAAACAACCATACATGAAATTTTGTATCCGGTACCACATGTACATCTACAGTATCAGATGAGTGAAACAAACAGTATACATGTGGGTTACATTTACTCTACAAACTCTGAAATGACCAAATGCTGCAGGTAGCCTTTGGTCATGTTGGGTACAATAGCTTTGCATAAATGCAGGTAGTGTCACCAGTCTTATAAATGGATGTTTGTGGACTGATGGATGAATTGGCATCACAATTTAGCCAGGGTCCATGTTTTTTTTTAGTATTTATTACATTTGTATGAGCAGTAGATTTTTTTATGTATATTCTTGCTGTTATTGCCAGGAATTTGAGAGTTTTTCACTTGTCAGAGCTTAAATTCAGATAATTGTCTACATTTTTGTCCATGCAATGTTTGAGACCTGGACAGTTTGGGTGATTGTATTGCCTATTTTGGTGCCATATTGTATCTGCTTACATGCACCATTTTAAATGGTCATTGCACTTTGTCCTTAACATGTACCTTTGCCCCTTGTGTGTACAAGGCAAAAAATACATGTGTACCCACAGTGAGGAACAAGGCCAACAATTACCTCCTTAAAGGTAGAGGTTAAATGCGCATGTTCTTGTCTTCAAGAAATAGCTGAATAAGGGCATTCTTATTTCACTTGTTTTATGTGGGGTAAATAAGTATTAAGTTAAGATTGTATCCCGTGTACACCGAGGAATTTTTCAAAAGTCTTTGTTTCCATTCTTGTATCATTCTTGTTTTCCATCCATGTATGGCAGTGAAAATATGTATATGCTTATGTATACTGCTGTAAAGAAACTATTGTTCTGTGATCAGTGAAGTCATCAGTCACAAATTAAGACCTTGTAAATGTTGTACATACATGTGATTGTCTGCTGTCAGCTCTTGACACACTGTCAGAGCCTGCCAAATACCTCGGAGTTGTGTGCCATATGCCAAGCGTTAAGCCCTACAGAGTTTACTCTTTCGTTGTTGCCAAGATGTATTATTTACTGTACATGCGAAGGTACTTGGAGAGTTTGGCGAACTTAGAGACCAAAACAGCACTTTTTCTCCGTGCATAGAAACATGTTGATTCCTGTACGGGATTGTATAGTTTGCGATATTGTGTATCAGATATGATTGTTTTATTTTTTTGATGCTGTGAGAATAAGCCCCTGAAGAACTTTTCATTGGCAGTCAGGGGGTATGAATCGTATCCAAAAGAGCTGGAATAAACCAGATGTTTATGAACATTTATTTGTTGCGTTTTTCAATGTGCTTGTCATCCGATCGTTTCGAAGTGAATTTGTATGGTAAAATAGTGTTTAATTGTGACGGGTGTTGTATGGAATGAGACCAAAATGTTTCTAGTAGAAGTGACCGCTTCGTGAGACGAATTTCTGGTCATAAACATTAATACAGCGCGTTCATTAGTCTTGGAGAATTGTTGGTATGAGGCGCAGTCAACTTAGACATGCTTGTCTTCTTTTTTATTTTGCTCATTGAGATGTGAGCTTGCATGTAAGAGTGATGACACCAAAAGAAAGGAAATAAACAGCATTGTGTTCAGAGCGGATCAGTTGATATGTCCTGCCCGGTTTCCTGGCCGCAATACTGGCGGCCATCTTGTGAGTGAAGTACTTGAGAACGGCGTAAAACATCAATCAAATAGATAAATTGACACGTTTTTTACGGCCTTCATGTTTGGGTATTGCTTTCGGAAGGTAGCTTGATCTCACAATATTGGCGTGGTTTGCCGTCTATCTCATAATATTGGTGGCGTGTACCCCCTATCGCACAGTTGGTAGAGCGTCCGCTTCGGGACCGGTAGATCCAGGATTAATCCTTGATCGAGTCACACCTAAGACTTTAAAAGAGGAAGTTGTAACTTCCTCGCTTGGCGTTCAGCATGAAGAGGAAAGTGCAACGACTGGTTGACCTGTATAAGTATAATGGCTCGGGCGGGGCCGCTTACTTGCCTTCGGTAAGGCGTCTCAGTGAAGCAGCACTAAATAGAAGAGCGGTGGAAATCCGTCCTGCAACAAGGAGGCACATTACACGTACATGCACTCTAATGATTCGTTCGTCGTCACATGACTGAAAAATTGTTGAGTACGACGTTAAACCCCAAGCACTCACAGAGGTGTACGATCAATCTCACCAAATTAGCCGAGTGTACCGTTTATCCCACTTAATGGCGTAGGTTACTGTCTACCTCACAATAGCGTTGGAGTGTGCCTTCCGTCTCACAACATTGACTGGCTGATACTCTATCTCACCATATACAGAGTGGATGTGCGTCTTTCTCACCATGTGGGATGGGTGTACCGTTTGTCTCACAATATTAGCTCTCTCAGTTTTGGCTGGATGATCCTCTCACACATGATTGGCTTCTAAAGAGTACTAACTTTTTTATGTGTACCTACTAACGTGGTGAATTGCCGAGAATAGTGCGTATATACTACGAAAATCATTTTCAAATGGGCTTTTTCCCGAAAGTAGAAAAATGTGAAAAGAACACCGAATACAACATGTACAAATAACTCTTCACATTCGCCCTTTTATATGAAGTTTGCTTGTTTTGTGTTTTCTCCTTTCTATATCTATAGAATCTGTAGTATTTTAACTTTTATTTGAAAGTCCCTGCATTTCCTTTAGACACAACAGTGTCGATATAAAATTATAATCGATAGAATACAGTAAATGAACTTTGTTAAGCTTATTTAATACCAAACAGGTTGTGGGACAATGTTAAGATGCTGGTCTTACATTCGCTAGGACATATGAGATATTGATTTATCTTGGAAGCGCATTCTGATCCAATAGCCTTCCTAATGCTGACCGCCGTCGTATCAGTGAAAGTTCTACGGAGTAGAACACCAATGAAATAAATTAATAAAGAAATCCTAAAGCGGTCAAGAACTCTTCGAAATTCCTTCACTACCGGTATAAACAAGTGTTGTGGTGTCTATGTGCAGGGCCCAGTTTCCCAAAGATGTCGTACATGTATGATAATCGCACATAATAAGACAAAGATATACGGAAAAAACGTGCAAAATACCGTACGACAAATGTACGGTAAAAAAAAAGCCGTACGGCGCTTTGCGAAATTGGGCCCCAGGGCCCGGTTTCACGAAGAACTCTTAACGTTACGTTCACTTAGCTACCATGGCAGCCAGCACTTTAGACATTACGCCATAATAGTTGCGAGATCGCAACGTTAAGAGAGCTTCATGAAACTGGGCCCTGTCCAATATGGTGTGAGGTTTTAACTCCTAGACGTATACATATGTACATGGGTCTCGTGCCATGCATTGCTTCGATGTTTACGCGTGAAACTCAGCGTCTCATTGTATCGAATTACGTCATGCATGCGATGAAGACGTAATTCAGGAGATATCTACGTTGTTGTTGATAATACGTTATGTTTGAATAACGCCTGCAGTGTATGCATGATCCGATTAGACGCGATAGCACACCACCACAAGCTGATTAAAGCACGGCGATCGCCTGTTCCTGATAGTGTGGGGCAAGAATGTGTAAGCTTCTAGGCGTAACGTGGTCAACTGATATGTAATAGACCAGCTATCTTCCATTCACTACTGCATATATTGCACATATAGGCTATTTATTTCATACACCACTTCTTACAGAGTTAATAAAATCTTGATACTTGACGTACACAGCAAACACGCTCAGATGGGCACTGACGTTATTGTGTCACCTTGTTACTGTGTTAACGACTGCTGTTGGTCCGTGGCATGAGAAGCTATAACGGCAGAATATCTAAATCGATTCATTTCATCAGTTGAATGAAATCTGCGTGCATGTATGATCACACTGCGACCAGTTTACGTTGAATTTAACCTGATGAGCTTAACGCAGCAGTGAATGTGTTTACACTCAAAAAACAATCTGTTAATTTTAACAGAAGGCCTGTTACCTAAGTCATGCTAGTATGTATTATGTTATTCGAACATAATACTGTGTCATATTCAACACAATATCTTGTTAGTCTAATAGAATCTATACATGTTAAATTAATAGAATATATGTGTTATATTTAACAGAATAACCTGTTGAAATAGCAGAATGTATTCTAGCATGACTCAGGCAACAGACTTTCTGTTACGTTCTGAGTACGTCAGCGCCTTTGCCAGCAATTGAGGTTTTGTATGAATAATAACTTGCCATGACAAACATTGGAAATCGGAAGTTGTATAATTATCATACATGGTGATATTGGTGTATGGAATTCAAGCCATCACGTGACACTGAACTGTTTAAACAACTAAGTTGTCGTAACGACCATTGCAACGGGATGGCCCTATGAGGTGAAAATCAGCAAACTCTCACTCAACACACTGGATTCACGTCAGGGTCTACGTATAAACGATGGCCTGTAAGATTGCTCAGAACAGCAATTTGTGCAAAAGTTCACAATAAACGTTTACCAGAGATTGTACACTTAAAAATTAATCTGTTATAATTTTAACAGAAGGTTTGTTGTCTGAGTGATGCTAGAATGTATTCTGTAAACATAATAACATAATACTCAGTCACGTTCAACATAATATCCTGTTAGCATAATAGAATCTTTATGTTGAATTGATGGAATACCTGTGTTATATTGAACAGAACAATCTGCTGCAATAGCAAAATACATTCTAGCATCGCTCAGACAACAGATTGTTAAAATTATCAGATTGATTTTTGGAGTGTGACTGTGTGTAGCCTAGTAGTATTCTCCTCATGTCTGCCAATGTTGCGTCTTTGAAGACCATTTGCTTAGCATAAGTCAGGTACAGAGAGCGCTTTAACCTGTACTTACCCTTTTTTTTACCAAATTTCCCAAACCCCTGAAGCAACACAGAGAGAAGTCTACACATGCATGCACTTTAAGCCCAGATGTTAAGGTGCATTCCATCAGGCGCATGCCTTCCAGACAGGAGCTTGCCATCACACGCTGCACACCTGCTCTGCGCGTGCTTGTCGGCTATTCCCGGATTAACAGAGTAGAGGAGTAGATGGGACGGTGCCAAGTGGAGCACGGCATCATCGAGGTACCAGACATGAATTCACGAACGTTGCTTATGTCTGCATGTGTATAAAGATATGTACCATTTCTCAACAATAAACATACTTTATTTACTCTGAGACTGGTGTTGCGTCATAAGGTTGGTATGGTCACTTGAACTGGAATTAAACCGTCATCTATACCTTGATACAAATTTTATTAAGACTGACAAATTTTCAAGGAATTCTCTCTTGAATGTTGATAAAGCCACAGATTTGCGATCAGTTAGCAGCCGTTCAAACACAATCACTATTTCGAAGGTTACAATAAAGCCTTCCATGTACAGTTACTAAACGAAATATTTCCATATTCACTGGATTTAAAGGAAACTCAATACACACTGTTCAAATGGCACATATTACTTGTACTTTCTACACTACACAGACGACAACATAGTCCATCATGTTAACAAGAGAGAGATAGTTTTAATGTTGACATTATGATTACTTGGGTAGTAATATTCCATGTGGTCCTTGATTTGGAGTGTAGTGTCTGAGTTGAAGTGTAGTGTCTTTGGTATCAAGTGTAGTCTCCTTGACATGGACTATTGCGTCCTTGACACGGAGTGTAGATATATCGACTTGCAGTATTTGTTGTATGGTGTGTTGCGATTACAAATGAAGCCACAAATTATTAGGCTACTACAAAAGTTACTGCGGTCAATGATATTCCAACAAATGCTTTCTTTCTCAGTTTTATCAATTTTACGGTGAATATAATTCTAGTGTAAGAAAATATGGAAGGAGTGTCCAGAATCTCGAGCGTTCTGCTTCGTATCCTGGGACTAGGAGACGCATCGTCTTGCCCTGTTGGATGTGTGAATGGTTGCATTAAAACCGCAGCTACGATACACATTTTTAAAAACAACCTATAAAACTGACATGATTTTGATAGACTGATTTTAATAACATTTCTTGCGTCTTTCCTGCACCTTAGTTAGTTGATTCTCTTTACATTACTCAGTTCTAGTTCTTTGTTGAAAGCTAATTTGAAAATGAATGTCAATTATTGACCTGGAGTCATTATTGTCGGAGACGGATATACGAATGACTGGTATGTAATTGGTTGAAGGTGCATGGTTTGTTTGTGCACTGTAACCAAGTAAAGTTGTTACAGAACTGTGCACAGCTTCGGTCAGTGGCACAGCGATAGTTTCAGTTCAATGGCGCGGACTTCCCAGCGAGTAAGGTAGATATGGCTTGTATTGGAATTTGACAACATCGCATCACATTTCAGAATGCAAATTTTTGCGAATAATGTGGCCTATACACTTCTAATTTACATTTGCCATGTACTACACTGGCCTCGCTGCTCTGTTCTTACTCACGATGCTGTTGTCTTGTTGTGTATTGGTAACAATGGTTATGTGGTTATGGGATAGACAGGTTAGTATTTAGTAGTTAGATAGTAGTTTAGTAGTTGCTAGTTACACCTACCACATCTATGCCAAACCTAAGAATTTCAAATATTGATACAAACAGTCAGTGTACGGCCATACAAGCAGTCAATGGAACGTCGGATGATCATAATGGTGTACGGCCATACAAGCAGTCAATGGAACGTCGGGTGATCATAATAGTGCGTGGCCATACAAGCAGTCAATGGAACGTCGGATGATCATAATGGTGTACGGCCATACAAGCAGTCAATGGAACGTCGGATGATCATCATAGTGCGTGGCCATACAAGCAGTCAATGGAACGTCGGGTGATCATAATGGTGTACGGCCATACAAGCAGTCAATGGAACGTCGGATGATCATAATGGTGTACGGCCATACAAGCAGTCAATGGAACGTCGGGTGATCATAATGGTGTACGGCCAAACAAGCAGTCAATGGAACGTCGGATGATCATAATGGTGTACGGCCATACAAGCAGTCATTGGAACGTCGGATGATCATCATAGTGCGTGGCCACACAAGCAGTCAATGGAACGTCGGATGATCATAATGGTGTACGGCCATACAAGCAGTCAGTGGAACGTCGGATGATCATAATGGTGTACGGCCATACAAGCAGTCAATGGAACGTCGGGTGATCATAATGGTGTACGGCCATACAAGCAGTCAATGGAACGTCGGATGATCATAATGGTGTACGGCCATACAAGCAGTCATTGGAACGTCGGATGATCATCATAGTGCGTGGCCATACAAGCAGTCAATGGAACGTCGGATGATCATAATGGTGTACGGCCATACAAGCAGTCAATGGAACGTCGCGTGATCATAATAGTGCGTGGCCATACAAGCAGTCAATGGAACGTCGATGATCATAATGGTGTACGGCCATACAAGCAGTCAATGGAACGTCGGATGATCATCATAGTGCGTGGCCATACAAGCAGTCAATGGAACGTCGGATGATCGTAATGGTGTACAGCCATACAAGCAGTCAATGGAACGTCGGGTGATCATAATAGTGCGTGGCCATACAAGCAGTCAATGGAACGTCGATGATCATAATGGTGTACGGCCATACAAGCAGTCAATGGAATGTCGGATGATCATAATGGTGTACGGCCATACAAGCAGTCAATGGAACGTCGGGTGATCATAATAGTGCGTGGCCATACAAGCAGTCAATGGAACGTCGGATGATCATAATGGTGTACAGCCATACAAGCAGTCAATGGAACGTCGGATGATTATAATGGTGTACGGCCATACAAGCAGTCAATGGAACGTCGGATGATCATAATGGTGTACGGCCATACAAGCAGTCAATGGAACGTCGGATGATCATAATGGTGTACGGCCATACAAGCAGTCAATGGAACGTCGATGATCATAATATTGCATGGCCATACTAGCTGTCAGTGGAACGTCGGATGATTCTTTACAATGCCCGATCATGCCAGCATGTCACAGACAAAAGATGATTCCACCAGTATACATGACCATGCAAGCAGCCACTAGCAGGTCACAGACGGCAGTGCAATTCTTGATCGAATTGTTTCGCTATCCGCTATACAATGACGCCGCTGTGTGTTGACAAGATTGTTACGGTTCCACAAAGTATCGCGCTTCATTCAACGCACCCTGTCCTGTTCCCTCCCCCTGTAAGACTAGAACTCGTTGTCTGAGCATGTGCTCATCTCGCTAGGCCTGAGTGGTTCAAGCTCAGTTTTATTCATACTCCTTCCAGCCTATACGTCTCTCTCTACGCTTGCTCCATATCACTGCCACCACTACAGACATTCTTGACTTTTGGAGCCTCAGCGGCACAAAGTCTTAGCCTCACCACTGTTATCGCGCGGATCGATGATCACCATTCATCAAGAAAATTATTTCATACATCAGTTTGAATCACGTGGTGCATACCGTAGATAAAGAAAATGCATTTGTATCCAGAATTATTGGGAACAGACTTTTCAAGGTTTTAGTACAATTTACATATAGTTTGTGTTTTTAACCAGTCGCCATTATTCAGCTGATGACTGATTTTCCAGACATCTGAATGAAGGCGACTGGCTGGAAGAAACAGGCAAAAGTGGTGGCACCGATATCAGTCAAGCGAACACAGAGCGCTTCGCATGCGTTATAAGTACATGTAGTATCGGCCTGTATGCCGCCACGTGATTGCAATTCACGCGTCACTCGTGTCTGGGACTACTATAACAGAGCAGTCCCAGCTTGTGTGTATCGGCCCGCGCCAGATCGACATTTCTGGATCACTATCTTGCCTATGATAACTTAAGTGCTAGCTAACTGTTTTGGTGAAGCCGGGCTTTGACACATCTGTTGTAGTACATATACCGTACATATCAGGTTTATCTAGGTTATGACGGCTTAAAAAAATGCCTATACTGCAGTTGTCGGTCACGCAAGTGTTGGGTCTGTTCGACCTTTCTGCTTGACTTTGAACTGTATACCACAGGCACATTGTCACATTGCATTTGCAATTGTAACACATTTGCACAGGAACGTTGTTGTGTACCTTGTGTACATCGCATACATCATTGTTAGGTACCTGCACTTTTAACGTACTTGCGATACGCGTTGTGTGTGTTTTTTTTTTTTTTTGGTCATTTAACAGAGCTGTGCAAGCACCTGTTCACACAACGGCACACATTTGATTCGAGAGAGAAATACTGGTCTTTGGGGAGTTTTAAGGCATGTGAATATGCACACCGGATCCTGTGGTTTATTCAGCTAACACCAGGTTCCAGTTTAACCCGACGCGTTACGTGAACCTAGTCCTATACCCCGGGTTTAGTGTAGTCAAGTTCATTGACTCTTAACCGGTCAGGTATACAAGTGATTTATTGAACAAAACAGCCTCCCCCCACCTCTCCTCTAGTCACATAGGCTTACTCCAAGTGTACACGTAAACAAGCCTGTACTAGTCAGGAAGACCTTGACCTATCTGGTTGGTGCCTGACGCAGTCAGCGGATAAAACGGCCTTTGTTTACAGATTATTGGGCTAAAGTTTTCTGCGATTTTTCAAAGGGCCGCGGACGGTCCGGTTCGTTTTTTCGAGACCAGGAAAGTCGCCCATCACACAGAGGGTATTTCGAATAAACTAGAATATTAACAGGCGTAAGCTGGATTCGAACTCTTTACCGTCAATACTACACACATCGGGGCAACGTTGTGGGCAGCAGTTTATTTGATCTGTAGTTAGTCCTATCAGGAATAGCAGCTTTAGCCTATTCTACAGGCGTCTTCCGCTCCTTAGTCCTTTAGTGTAAATTCAACCATTAACGCAGGCAGACCTGACGATTGCCTCAGCTGAATATACAATGGCCAAAGAAAGGACATTTTTTTTCGGTGGATTTATTGAGATAACTTAAAACTACAACGTCATAAACGGAACAAAATCGGAAAGAAAACAAAAACAAGGAAAAATGTAATCCAGCTACACCGTCTCAAATGGTTTTGAACTGGCATGGTAGGAGGGCAGGGGCCCGAAATCTGAAAAAGAAAAAAAAATGTAAAAGATGTGTAATATATATATATATATATATATATACATATACACATACACACATTTATTTGATTGGTGTTTTACGCCGTACTCAAGAATATTTCACTTGTACGATTTCACTTATATATGCGGCCAGCATTATGGTGGGTGAAAACCGGGTAAACCCACGACCATCCGCACGTTGCTGACGACCTTACGGCAGGAGAGGAAGCCAGCATGAGCTGGACTAATTTTTATATATATATATATATATATCAAAATTTGAAACTAGATAATGGAAAGGTTTTTTTCGAACATTGAACGGGAATCATTCGAATGTGATCATGTTTTGAATAAAATATTGGCGGGGGGGGGGGGGGGGATATTTACCATTTGCGGATCGCCGATTCCTTGCAGGCACAGTAGAGCATGAATCCTAAAAATAGGTCATGAATATAGGTAAATGATAAATTTGAAAACTATCCAATTAACAGTTTGAACAAGGCGATTAAAACCGATAGATTCAATTGAATCTGGGCGTAATGCAAAAAAGTGGATGCGTGCAAGAAAAGCACTCCTAAAATTGCTTTGTCAGCGACACGTAACGTCAAAAGCTCCACACATGCTGTACGTCTATATTATCGCAAGGGAATTGCAGTGAAAACACTTCTAAAATCAATGTTAAACTCCATACGTTCGTTTTCGACGCAGGGACTTTGCCTCTGGTGACAATTATTCGAAAAAAGTAGTATGCTGGCTAATGCATAGTGTAGAGACAATGTAGACCCAATCTCTTGTATGCTTTGTTACTGCGTGGAGGTAACAGAATTGGGTGCTGTTGTGAAACAAATTATTGCTTTGGAGATCAGCATTACTTAGAAATAAAACTATTCCAACCATTTTCTTTCATTATTTAACAGTTTAATCACATCGGGCTATTCGGCATTGGAGCAATTGAAGTAGGTACAAGTAATAAATTTGGTTTTGGGCATAGTAATTGAAATAGCAGTTATAGTTAAAGTTTCGCCGTTTACCCCGTCACAGGTGCCTTCACACTCCGTGAATCTACATTCAAACCGTATGTTGTCATCACCCCCAGATAGTCTGAAAGCATCGAAGTAAGGACTATATACTCTCGTCCCGATGGTTTCGAATCCAGACATTTTTGGAAATATCAGGCCATCACCGCAACTGAAAACAGTACGAAAATTGTAAATGTGAGGCAAAACGTTGTTTACAAAAATCCAGCCGAGGAATGCCTATTTTTTTGGAAAATACTCGATGGTAGAAAGATTGGATAACAAAATCCTTTACATACCCTGCTCGCAGAATGTAGTATCGGGACGCTTCAGATAGAGCTGCGCAGCTCAGGGCTCTAAACGAGTTGGGTTCACCTAAAGACAAGAGTATGAAGACTGTTGCAGAATTGTTGGGAGGGGTGGTGGTGGAGACAAACTGTATTCGGGTTTCTACATACCGATAGAAAAAAAAATGCGGAATGCTACGAAATTGGTTTATCCTTAATATGTAATTATAATTGAATACATATAACGCTATGTGTTCTAAAGCTAGTACGTTATTTTCAGAGACTACGCGCCGGTTTCCAATAAGTTGTCAAAATTTGAAATCTGGTTTTAAAGCTTACTGTTCGGCATTAGAAATTAATTTTGTCCACCTTAATATTATCTTAAGACAAATGTGTAGGTAAAGAAAATTTCAACTTCCAGTACCAAATACCGAGCACTGAACCTTAAATTTCGACTTGAGCCACAAACGGCTTTCTGGAATCTGCCCTTCGGTCTTGCAGATACAGCGGCAGGCCTGCAGTTTTAGAAGCGGATGCATTTGAAGTAAATTTTCAAATAACGTTGCTACCTTACCAACCTTATTCTCGTTACGCCTGCGATCAAGGAGTTATAATCCTCTCATCTGTACGGCCTTTACAGGGTAAAATCAGTTGAAATATTGATTAACAAAATATTCAACACCGTCTCCGTTTACATTGTTTAACGCGCCACTGAGCTGCTCGCGAACTGCTTATGCATCACACATGGTAAAGCGTAATCATACCCAATGAACATACGTCTGAGTAGATCAGCACTATCTGCTACAAATTCTTCTTTTAAAATTAGTATTAGGTATTGCCTATGTCTACAGACCTATTTATATAAAGTTTATGAAATATCAAACTGATTAATTTGCTGGCACCATTTGCCAGGATTTATACCGTTTTGTATAGCAAGTTTAAAGACAAAGTGATCAACACCAGCCGAAGTTAACAGATATTAACGTAGTGCTCATCACGTGGGGGGAAGGGAGATTCTTCAGACACAGGCACAATTTCACTGAAGAAACTCGAATGCGTCCTTATATTTGGTATGCATTAATTCCAGATTCATCTGAAGTGTGGACAGGTAAAGCCAGCTTCGAAGAGGCCATCTTTTACCAGTAATCCATCGAAGAAACGTTCACTAGGTTTTTGCATTATAACTTTCGCTATGTCCGGCAAAATAAGTGCTGGCTGGCCGTTCGAAATTTTCCAACGGGACTTTTCATTGGGAATTTGTTTTGTCTTCCAGGCCTATAAGGGTATCTTAGACAGTGGATTTTGTAGTCAGTTTGTTTTGAGAAGCAGCAGCAGGCAGCAAGCTTCGTTAGTAGTCCAACAGCTAGTTTGGGCTCGTCTAGCTGAACACCTATGTACTTATGGAGAAAAAAAAACAACATTTACTTGAACTCCCCACACCACATGCCACATAAACCTTACCCGACCCTTCATTCTCGGACAGGTCCTCTGCTACAAGTCGGATTTTCCGTCCGATTGAAATATGGTCGGTAGTGATCTCGCGACCCAGGACATCCATGACCCTCAGGACATAGCTTGCTGTTGTGTTGCCACCGAGAAGAGTCTGGGCTTCCCACGGGTTCAAAAACTGCCAGGGTATAAAAAATGCAAAATTTGAACTTAGTCTGAAATTTGGAAGAATGAATGAATGATTATGGTTTAACGCCACATCGGCAATATTTCAGCCATACCGTGGCGAGAGCAAGGTCGAAACACGAGGCGGTTGAGGTTTCCGATATGGTGGTGAGAACATCAAAAATGGAAACAAATGTTTGGACAAGTTTAAAACCAGATTAGAATAACCAAAAACAGTTAAAACTCGAAAACCCTCATTTTAAAAATAATATATCAAGTAATGTATATATAACTTTATAGATAAATATTTATATATTAATAAATTATATCATATGATAAAGGCCAATGGCCTTCAAATAATTTATGACAACATCGCCAGCGATGTTGTGAAACAAATCATATATAGAGCCGACCGTGTAGAATCTCTGCCGAACGTGGGCAAAGTCTACACAGTCAACCAAGATATGTTTGATGCCATATTGTGCATCGCATCCAACGCACTTGGGAGCACCGCTCCCATCTAGTATGAAATTGTGCGTTAGACGAGAATGCCCAACACGACACCTTGTTAAGACTACTTGGTCTCTACAAGACTTTTCGCAAGTATAATTGTTGTAGCCAATGACCGGATGAATAGCATGCAGTTTATTACGGACCTGCAAGTTCCATTCACCCTGCCAAAGGCAACGAATATATTTAAGAATATTGGACTTCATGTCAGTATAAGGGGTTTTTATCTTAGATATGGGTTTATTTAGGGCAGCTTTCGCCTCCCTGTCTGCGATCTTGCTGAATTATAAGAGGATTTATATTAGATTTATTATATTTACGTAGAACAAATATTAGCTTAGGTTGTGGGAGAAGCCATGGAGGAGACTCCGGAAAAGACACCGGAGCTATATCTTCCAGCTTGATGTTAGCTCCCACAATATGGTCCCCGTATACGAAGACCGAACGAAGGGATCTTTTTAGGACATTTAGTATATTTGTCTACATACAATGGATTAAAAACAGTCGTAGGCAGGGTTTGTTGGATGAGCTTTAAGCTTTGTAGCATATTGAAGGCTAAGTTTTATACGTCGGTGATATAAAGAAGGCTCATTTGCCTCCACTTATAAACTTTTTACTGGTGAGGTTCTAAAAGCACCAAGGCTGAGCCTTAAACCTTGGTGATGAACAGGATCCAACATTTTAATGTACGACTTCCTAGCGGAACCGTAAATGATGGATCCATAGTCCAATTTAGACCTCACCAGAGAACGATATAAATGAATTAAAACTGATCGGTCAGCACCCCAATCGGTGCTAGACACGACCTTAATTATATCGAGAGCCTTTGTACATTTAGCTTTAAGCATTTTAATACGAGGTATAAAAGATAGCTTACTATCAAATATACCTAAAAATTTTTGTTTCTCCAACAATTTTAACCTGTTCACCACAAAAATTAAGCTCAGGGTCAAGATGAAGTTTCCGTTTATTACAAAAATGCATACCGACGGTTTTAGACGTTGAAAATCTAAAACCGTTTTCAGTTGCCCATTTCTCGATCTTATTGAGACAAAGCTGCAACTGACGTTCGATATTATTCATATTCTTAGCTCGGTATCACAAATAAATCATCCACGTATAAAGAACCCTCTGTGCCAGATGTTAATGTTTTTGCTAGGCTATTTATTTTTATGCTAAACAGAGTTGGGGATAGAATGCTGCCCTGGGGTACACCCATTTCCTGCTCATAAGAGTCAGAAAGAGCGGGCCCCACCCGTACCTTAAACTGACGATCAGATAAAAATTGGGATATAAATATAGGTAAGCGACCTCTAAGACCCATATTCGCGAGATCTTTTAAAATACCATATTTCCATGTGGTGTCGTAGGCCTTTTCAAGGTCAAAAAATATGGACACCACATGTTCGTTATTGATGAAGCCATCGCGAATAAAGGTTTCGAATCGAACAAGGTGATCCATGGTAGATCTACCTTGCCGAAAACCACATTGAATATTAGAGAGTAACTTGTTGATTTCAAGAAACCAAACAAGTCTATCATTAATCATCCGTTCCATAGTCTTACAGACACAGCTGTTAAGAGCTATGGGACGGTAATTATTTGGATCATTATGATCCTTACCCGGTTTGGGAACCGGGATAATACACGCCTCCCTCCATGATGGTGGAAAATTACCAGTTATCCAAATATTATTAAGCAAGTCCAGCAGAGTCTCCAGTGGCTCAGGTGGTAAATGATTCAGAAACATAATATACATTATCAGGACAACAAGCAGTATCGTGGGCCTTTTTTAATGCAGTTTTAAGTTCATCGATATTAAAAGGATGATTATAATCTTCTAAATTCTTAGAAGAAAAGGGCAATTTAATTTTTTCCTTCTGGTTTTTAATACGTTGGAATTCTTTAGTATAATTCTCAGAAGATTTCTTTGAGATGTTTCAGCTGGTTTATTAGCTATATCGGGTAGAGAAGTTAATATATTATCTCCATCTTTTAAATGCTGAACTTTTGCTTTATTATTTTTGCCCTTAAGTTTCTGAACCATGTTCCAGACCTTACGCATGGGTGTTTTTGATGTAATGGCCGAAACAAAGTTCCGCCAACAAGATCGTCTCTTGGACTTGAGTAATCAACGAGCTTTAGCTCCAAAAATACGAACCTGGTTTAAGTTATTATCAGTAGGACAATGATTAAATCTACGTTCAGCCTTTTTACGGTCCTTTATGGCTTTACGACAGTCACTGTCGTACCAGGGTTTACTTTTGGATTTGTCGAGGTCTTAGGTATAGTTCTATCGGCAGCTCGTAATACAAGCTTGTTAAAAATTTTAACATAGGATCATCTGCTGCTTTGAGAGTCTCTGGAGAGATATCAGCCTCACAGAACATCTCAAATGCGATCCAATCTGCTTTATCGAATTTCCACCTAGCTACACGTTCTAAAGAATTAGAAATGATATGTTCTAGGATTATAGGAAAATGGTCACTACCACAAAGATCGTCATGCACCTTCCAAGAAAAATCAAGGAGAAGTGATGGATCTGAGATAGCGAGATCGATAGCAGAATAAGCGCCATTACCTGGATGTAAATAGGTGTTAGAACCATCATTGAAATAACACAGTTCCTCCTTCGATAAAAAGTCTTCCATTATCTTGCCCTTATTATTTATGTTATTTCTGCCCCATAGGGGGTTATGGGAATTAAAATCTCCCATAATTATAAACGGTTTATGTAATTGTTCTTTTAGATTATGTAACTGCAAAGCTGACAAAGAAATGTTCGGGGGAATATACACCGAACATAATGTGATTGTTTCGGACAATGAAACACGGACAGCCACAGTCTGCAGTTCTGTATGCAGGGCAACAGGGCTGTGAATAACATTGTTATTGACGAAGATAGAAGAGCCGCCTGCAGCTCGATCTTCTTCATTTGAATAAGTGCTGTATAAGGAATAATTTTTAAGGGCAACTGTATCTGTCAGATGTCTTCAGGTGAGTTTCCTGAAGACACAGGGCAATAGGATTAACTGATTGAACTAGCTGTGTTATTTCAAAAAAAATTTAAACATAAGACCTAGACATTTCCATTGTATACTTTTGTCTAAATAAGACATTATGGAGGGAGACGTATAGGAGATTTCTCTTTATCTTTGGACCGAGGACGACCTTCCTTGGAGATCGGCTGGAAGATCTCCCTGGTGCGGGTGATGTATCCATCACATCCGCATCCGATGTTGTAGGACCAACGTCCTCCAACGATCCAAATCTATTAAAAATTTGGAGAGGGTCCCTAGTGGCCTTAGTGGGACGCTCTGTGGGACCGTTAGGTCTACTATTATCACTTATATTTTTTTCAGATTTGGTTTCGGCAGATTTGTTTTTGAATTGGTTAATTTCAGGTTTATCAGTTTGTTGTTTATTATTGACTGGTTTTATTGTCTGTTCTGCAGTGGTCTGTGTTGAGCAGGAAACATGCGCAGGTTGAGCAGCAGGTTGTAAAGATGTGGAGCTGGGTTTGTCGTTTACAATGGGCCATGTTAATGAAGTTTGAGTTCCAACAGATGTTGTAGTTCGCTTGACCACATTGGCAAACGAAGATTGCAGTGAAGTGTTAGAGACGGAGGCCAATTTGCGGGCCTCCTGATAAGAGATTTTTAGTTTTTAGATTTATTATTAGCTTTTCTTTAATAAAAAACGGACAGTCCTTGGAGACCATGTGATCTCAACTGCAATTACAACACTTAACTGTGCTGCTGCAGTTGAAACCATCATGACCCTCACTGCCGCATCTAAAACAAACCATTTTATTTTTACATTGGCCGTTGCCGTGACCAAATTTTTGGCAAGTAAAGCAGCGTGTAGGGTTGGGAATGTATAAATCTACACTAACCCTATACGGGCCAATGTAGATATACGACGGAAGCGAGGTTGTGTTAAAAGGTCAAAAGATATGTATTAAGTTTAATGATGTTGCCAGATTTCTTCATAGTGAAGCGTTTAACTCTGGCAACACCCTGTGATTTCAGTTCTGCGCAGATTTCCTCTTCAGACAAGTCAATAATATCACCATCCCAGTCACGAATTATTCCGGGACAGCTGTTCAGGGAATTGTGCGGGGATGCGAAAACAGATGTATCAGCAATGAATTTAATGATAATAAATTTTTTGATTGTTGCTTCCGGAAACATTCAATGAGAATGTCTCCGGATCTTAACTTTTTAACGGTTTTTAATGTTCCAGCTGTGCCCTGGAAAGCCCTTTTCAATACAAAAGGGTGAATTTTTGAGGCCGGCTTTTGTTCACTCTTAGTCGAGAGAACAATAAAAGCCGGCCAGCTGTCCTGTCCATTATCAATAGAGTCTGTAAAAACTTCTAACTTCCTCTTTTTATCAGCACTCGATGAAGTCGGCTGAGAGGAAGATCTGTTAGGTATAATTGAAGTTGAAAATTGAAATGAGGCCATTGTTTATTTCATTAATTTCGCCTTACGTGTCCCCCCACCCGCCACGGAGTGCCAACAAGGACGAATCTACCTCTGCGGATGACCAGCAGAGAATAGAAACAGGGAATCCACGCAAGGTATACTCGAAAAGATTGAGTTATACCAAAAGGTTAAATTCAATCTACTCGATTGACCCATTAGCCACCGCCTTCTGCACTGACCCCAAAGGAAGTGCATCAGAAGAAGAGCAAACTTGATATCTCAGTAAGACAAAGAATAACAAAAGGGATCCAGTGTAGGGCTTGACGTGACCAGCCGATTGATCGGACCGGGCCCATCCGACCTCCCGTCTCTCTCCAAGTAAGGGCCAAAGTGACGTGTTGGGCGTGAGGATCTCGCAAGACCAAAACGTCCTCAGCCACCAGGATCCCGTCCTCTCAGATTACGGGTCGCAACCCACGGCAAACCGGTCGCTCACCGGTTGCCTCTCACACAACCGGGAAGATGCGAGCCTATTATATTAACCGGGCTCACATAAGAGAGCTCTAGGTTAGCCGACTTTAACGACAAGCTTGCCTAGAGGGCTGAGGTCCCTATTCTTATCACCCGGAAACCCCACGGGGGAAAATTTGGAAGAAGTTTAATATTAAAACCATCTTCCGCCTCTAATGCAACGGTCTATACAACCTTGACGGAATCCCCTCCATATCGAAAAGCTTCCATGCAATCCAAAAAAGGTCACAACAGGTTCCAACTATATCAAAATACATTCGAGGGTACCCATGTATAAAACACCAAATATGAGAGTGGGACACTAAGGTTCAGAGAAGAGGGGTAGGGGAGGGGTGTGGTTGTGACGAAATATATAGCCTCGTCCAAGACCTACCGTTTACGACACCATTTCGGCTAAAGTTAATGGTAATGTGGGAACCTTCAACCGGATGAAAACGTTTAATAGTTCAAGCATGTATTCTTGCAAGGCATCAGAGTCCCCTCCCCTTGGCATCGTGTAGCCTATCATGCAAGCACTTACCATTCACCGATGGTTTCCGTTGAGGAAATGGCCTTGCCGTGAGCGTCGTAAGCACAGGAGATCGTGTGGATTTTACGTTGTTGTATAATCTGACTATCCCGTTCTCCCCAGCCCACTTCCACATCCACAGTGTACGTTCGGATACCTTCTTTTTTCTGCAGAAAATAAATGTTTGGAAAGAAAAAAAAGTCCCGTTAAAAATATGCGTTAACTGAGCATGGTCATAAAGACGATCAGACAGAGAATGGAGATATGACAGTGGTCACACTATAGGCTATACTCTGTAGTCACTGGACCAGACTGGCTAGGCGACTGGCTTTGTGTATCAAAATAGACGAGTAGTCAGCGCAGACTGTCAAAAGCCAGTGAAATGTGGTATAGAAATTAAAATCTCCCCCCCTCCCACCGAAATGGTTTATAATTTGCTTGATCATTACTTCCTACAAACTTACATAAAACTGACACTGAGGTCCAATATATAACTGATCAAATGAGCCGTCCAAATGAAGTTAACTTCGTCAGTTTCCGTCAGCGTCTTGTCACCATTTCTACAACGCGCCAAGGCGTAGGCAGGGACATCGGCTGTGAGGTGAAGAGTGGGAATGAGGTTGTCCGTGTCGGGGCCACCGGCCAAATACTGAAACAGCCCAAAACAAAACCCTTCATAACGAAGACGACCCGGGGCAATACTTAGACCGACTACATAAGGACATCACTGTGTGCAATGTCAACAAAACCTAATTCTATGTTCAAAGAGCAAATAATTCTGGTAAAAAAAAAAAAAAAAAAAAAAAAAAAAAAAAAAAAAATAAGGAAAGTATGGTTTGTTTATGCGTAGATTCAAAAGTTTAGGTTTACGATCCCCTTATACGAACGAAAGTCATAATGCCACCTCATCGGATTTCAAGAAGTAATAGTATCAGGATACATAAAAAAAAAAAGGTTTTGATTGCGACAGGCGTGGCATAATATTATGGTTAGTTATATGCGGAATAAACATTTATAAAAAATGGGTTGTCGCTTCTTAAAATTTCAGAAAATACCAAACGCAATTATTTTTGTATCTGATGTAGAACAAAAATGTAGTACTTCCGAACTCACGATCGCCGGCATATAAAAACCTTCTCTACGAGATCCTGCTTAGCTGTATTAAGTACATGTTCCCTTGTGTTGGGAGGTAGACAAGCTAAAAAAAAAAAAAAAAAAAAAAAAAAGCCTGCCTACCGCAACAAGGTACGTAGCAGATGGTTGTAAACCCAGACCTACACATGTGGAATGTTTCCTGGAACGTTCTTTTGCTCATAGTCGTTGTTCTGTGACTAGTATTTGGCATTGTTGTGACCTAGGTCTTCAGCTTATCGATACATTTCACAAAACATATATATATATATATATATATATATATACACTCAAGCAGCTACAGTGACATACTCCTTTCATGCGCATGCGTTGCTCTCTACCTTTCGTTGCATCGCTGCCACTCATGGACATCTTGACCATTGGAGCCGGCGAGACGCACGTTTGCTTATTTTTAGGCTTAGCCTCATCACTTTTCTCCTCCCGCGGAACTATTTAATCAGTATTCAATAAAATGGTGTCGGGTTTTGGTTAGAATCATGTTGTACATACAAAGAGAATGCATGTGTATAGAGCGTTTGAGAAAAATGGAGGCGGCTTGTTTCCGTTTTCCGACATCACTTCCTGTTTCATCACCGTGACCGAATGACCTCGGCGATGTTCAAGATTTGTGTACAAAATTTGCCATGGGTGGCAGTGATGTAAAGCGAAAGGCAGAGCGCGGCGCTAGGCACTGTAAGGTGTACGATACAGAGAATGCACCTTAGTTACGCTGTATATGAAAACCGTATTACTAAAGCTCGGTTACGTTACGACAAAGACTCCCCAAGGGTTAGTCGAAAAAGTGGCTTCTCAGTTGACAATACTTATTGACGAGGCCAGGGGACATTAATCTTAATACATAGACTCTTTTTTTTTTTTTTTTTTTTCTTTAAACCAATATTTTCTCACAATCCATACCTTTAGTCAGTTTATATAGTTAAGCATATTTAATACAAATGATTTTTTGGGTGAAATTTTCCTGTCTTTGCGGCCTTTTAGGAGGAATTGGCCTTGGTCTATTCTGTCGTGCACGCAAGCTTACATTGCATTTGAACTCTGTACGCCATTTCTCAATGTACATACTTACGATGAACTATGGGGTCATCGGCGGACACACAAAAAATCTGGAAAACGAAAAATTTTTGTAATAAATTTTTCCAACCGGTGTTGCATTAAATTAATGTTTAATATGTTACTCATTATAAATGTTACTATGGAGAGAGATATGCAATATTGGATATAGTGGTAACAAAAAAGGCACCATGCTCACAGCAAGCCCCCACAGGGCATTCACATACGTGCACAGGATCACCAATCTTGCTCGCATCCACAAGAATGCCAATGCCTCGGCTTGAGTTACATAGGCTACTTACCAAGTGATGAAGACGACAAATTTCAACATACTGGAGAACGAACTACAAATTCTGCAATCACAAAAGGGTTTTACCTTATATTAAAAAAGAAAAATTATTTTTTTGTTTATGGCAATAAATTCATGATATTATATTGAAAACAAAAATATTTGTGAAAAGATCAAATTGCGCGACTGTACCTGTAATGCATGTATCTGGTAAAGTTATAGATCGACGGAACTACAAATGCAAATATCGAAAGGAACAAATACCAAATTATCTTAATACCAAGTAATACAAATACTCAACAAAAGTCAAAACCAAAAAAAAAATGGACTGCACAGTGATGAACAGTGACTTGCTAGGCGCGTTACAATGACTTTTATAGTGTCACCCTGAGGCTATATATACCCTCCCCCACGCTGTAGTTACCATATGTAAAATCAAAGTAGTGTCGAACAATAACATGTGAATAATTAGCATAAACGTATAAGAGAGGTGTTTCATTGACTGTCACAGTTACATCAATGCGTGACCCGAACGTTAACTCCACATTGAGTTTATGCGGAAGCCATTACAATTCAGCTCGTGGTACACGAAGAACACGTGGCTATTACAAGCCTGAGAAGTGTGTTCCTCTATTGTATTTCATGACAAGCGACACTGATATGTTGTGTGTGTGAGTATGTCCGTAGATGTATAGTTAAGAAGTTCCGTAAATTCGTATGTCTGGGGGATGTACATGGCGGATTAACTAGAAATCAATTTTTCAGTATTGTTCAGAATGTGTTGGGGAGGGGGAAGGGCGGGGGAAGGGGCGAGTTGTGGAGGACAGAACGGTGTCATCATTTTCTGATGGCTGGGGAGCATCCGCATTTATAGGAAGTGGAGAACGCCTCATTCACAGGCTTTAAAATTGGCATATTTCGTGCTTCCTTGTATAAGATTATAGGACAAAGAACCGATGTGACTTTATATAGTTTTGACTGGGTAGGGCGTCATGTCAGGTGTAGCTCTGTCCTGGGTGCGAGATTCAAATTATGAAGCATACTCCTTACAGCGCATGTGCCGCTTTTTTTGTTCGCTTTACATCACTGCTGCCTCTAGCAATTTTTGTACAGAAATCTTAAACAGCGCCACCGTCACCAGGTCAGGAGGTCTGGCAGGAGGTGATGTTAGAAAAAATACTTTATACACGTACATTCTCTATATCTAAAGTATGCACAACATAGTTCTAACCAGCAACTGAAACAATTTTATTGATGAATAATGACTAAATGGTTCTACGGGATGACAGCAGCTGTGATGCTAGGCAACGTATATCGCACAGGCTCCAAGGTCAAGCTTATCTAGAGGTGGCAGTGATGTAAAGCAAGCGTAAAGAGCGTCACACAGGTTGTAAGGAGTATGATCAGGAGGCTGCGTACCCGATTTATTCATGTCAAATATTCCCTTACCAGCTCATTATGATGACATGAAGAAACTACGACGTTGCAACAAAAAAATTGAAACTATTGACGTTATGCTACAATCATGTCTTTCTTCCGCACATATAATTCAAGGGGATATAGCTGTCAGATCGTCTGTCCGTCCGTCTGTCCGTACTCATTACCTTATCATCTCCTCCCACAGTTTTGTTTGGATTTTCATGAAACCTTGTTGTCATGATAGAGACCACGTTAGTATGAGCTTGTGCTGTCTGGGTTCCGTCGCATCGATCATTCCCAGAGTTATCGTCCGTTGAATATGGGTGGGAACTTGTAAATGGTGAATGGTTTTTCAGAGTTGTTATACCAGTCTCTCAGTAGTGAAATGTGGTCAATTGTCCAGTGTGTGGTTTATTCACGTAAAGCATCTGTTGAGCTTTATTAGATTTGTTGACATGCCTCATCCTGCTTTCATAAATGGCGCATCTGTATGCTAAAGGACAGGGCAATATAATACCACACCTTCCACGATCTTAAAAGCAAACCCGACTCTATTTTAAGCGCATAATGCATAGTGCAATTGTAGTCTGGTTCCCTGACGTATTCTACGTACCTTGAAGAATACCTTGAAGCCAAATATAGGTGATGACGTCATAATGCAGTCGGCCTTTTGAATAGAGCCCCAAGGGATTCACAATCATTTGATGGCTCTTGTTTGACATAGAAGTACATGGAGGCATCGCTTGACGTTAGTGCCACCTCACTTTATTAAAAAAATATGTTCCCGCTACATTAGATACGGTAATCAAACGCTAATGGCCCATGTAATAAGGCATAGTGTGTATATAACGATACAATTAGAATTGTTTTCGAATTTTTATGTTTTAGTTTTCTTAGCTGGTTTTAAAACCGTCTGTCTCCTTTCTTTTTGCTTATTATTTATTTCATTGGTGTGTAACGTTATGTTCAAGACTTTTTTTCGTATACAACGGCGGCCAGCATTATGGTGGCAGGAAACCAGCCAGAGCCGGGGAGAGCCCATGACCATCCGCAGGTTGCTGACAGACGCTCTCGCATGCGGCAGGAGAGGAAGCCAGCATGAGTCTTTCTTTTGGATCATTGATGCTACCGATGCCATCGTTCTAAAGTCGAAAGCCATAATTGTTTCCAGCTTCTGATATGTCTTTGATACAATGTAGCTGATGAACTGCCGAGATCTCGTCAAACCCCATTTATTCATTCAAATCACGAAGCACACAAAGTTTCCTTTCAATCCCAATCTCGAATATTATTGTATACGTGAACGTGTATACTTGAAACGTAGGAAAGTTTGATTAATTGATTTATTTGACACCGGTATAGTTGTTTGACGTCAGAAACTTTCAAAAAGTCAGTGACTTGCTTCGCCCACACCGATTTTCACCTTAAACATGATCGCCGTCGCAGGCCTTTAGTTGGAAAATTCTTGAAAACGATTCTTTCCGATACATTGTACTTGAATTTTATCAGCTCATTCATAAATGGATTGCACATGGATGTTAGTAGGCCTAAATGATGACATGAAAACGATTAATGATGGGACAATAGTCTTGATGTCTTCACGCTGGGTTCCTCTTCGGCTGTACGTGGGAAGGCTTGCCAGCAAACTGCTCGGGCTCTGCTCAGTTTCTTCCCACCATAATGCTGGTCGCCGTTGTATGAGTGAAATATTCTTGAGTACGGCTTAAAACACCAATCAAATAAATAAAATAAATAAATAAATAAATAAATAAATAAATAAACATACTTGGTAATTTTATACATTGGTTGTCTGTAATGTTCTCTAATGCGCTCCTAACATCTGACAACACCGTTGTATAAGTGAAATATTCTTCAGTACGGCGTAAAACACCAATCATATAAATAAATCAATCCTGGGACCTAACCCATTTTAACCTATAATTGTTTGCAGAGATGTTAAAATTTGCACAGTGCCAGCTAGCTATATCTGCGGTGAATCCAGCCCGTCCCACCTGTCAACCACTGAGGCGGACGTGACCGTGAGGGTGTTATGATATCAAGACGTGTGATATTCTGTCTGTTATTTAACAATAAAAAAATAGAATTAACATAAATTTTTCTAGGGAGTGGGACGTGGATCAGTGGGTAACGTGTGCGACAGCTACTATTGGTACTCAAGTGAGTGAGCATACTTACAGACAAGTACTTGTTAGATTATCCCATTATTGATGACAAAAATTAGCCCACGGCGTTTGTGGGGCCGTTTGCAAAGTCCTATGTCTTCTGTCAATAGGGCGTGCAGGTCTGGAGGAAAGTCCCTCCTGCTCTTGCCAAAGGCTTAGTGGTTTACCGCAGATATTCCGGTGTCTTCACACCCATAAAACTGTTTACCATCGTACATATATACATAAAAAATGCGTGTGTGAAGACAATTAACGACCACATAAATAAAAAAAATAAATAAATAATCAAAAAAGTAAAACAGCGTTGGTCGGTGGTTGACTCCGGTCACTCTGGTCACTCCGGTTTCCTTCACCCATAAGCCTCAATCTGACCGCCTCATGTAAGAAAAAAATCGAGTTCGTCGTTAAACACAGCTCAAAGGGCCTGGCAGGGTAGGGCGGAGAATTAGCTCAAGAGAAGTACGATAAGAAAGTGCAAATTTTAAAATTTTAGCGCAATTTTGTAAATTTCCGAATCAGAGTGAGTGAGTGAGTGCTTGGGGTTTAACGTCGTACTTCACAATTTTTCAGTCATATGACGGCGAAGGAACCCTTAAAGTGCATGTAATTCGCCTCCTTGTTGCAGGACGGATTTCCACCGCTCTTTTATCTAGTGCTGCTTCACTGAGACGGCTTACCTGAGGCAAGTAAGCTGCCCCGCCCGAGACATTATACTGATACAGGTCAACCAGTCGTTGCACTATCCCCTTCATGCTGAACGCCAGCGAAGAAGTTATAACTTCCTCTTTTAAGGTCTTAGATGTGACAGAAGTACAAGAATTGGTCGAAGCATTCATGAAAGTTATATGGCCATAAAAGAGATGGTTGCTTAGGAATAACCCTCTCCTAAAAATGCAATTGCGAAAATCCAAAATCCTCGATTTCGATTAAACGAGGCGCTGTGTTTTTTATTTACAGTTTGAAGATCAACGTTAACCAGAAAAATATCTTTACTGACACTTTCCTCTGTCTTTTTCTACGTGCTGTTAAAGTTGCGTTTTGGTTAACGTTTGTCTTAATATGTAAAAAAGCAACTTTATAGTGTGATCAGTGTTGTCATACTTTGGCAACTTTAAAATTCGTATTTCTGCCATAGTCTGTCAGGCATCCCTCATAGTACAGTGAACTAACCAAGTCACTGTGGAGAACGGGTTTTACCTCATATGTTTATTTATTTATTTATTTGATTGGTGTTTTACGCCGTACTCAAGAATATTTCACTTATACCCAGCATTATGGTGGGTGGAAACCGGGCACAGCCCGGGGGAAACCCACGACCATCCGCAGGTTGCTGGAAGATCTTCCCACTTACAGCCGGAGAGGAAGTCAGCATGAGCTGGACTTGAACTCACAGCGACCGCATTGGTGAGAGGCTCCTGGGTCATTACGCTGCGCTAGCGCGTTAACCGACTGAGCCACGGAGGCCCCTTACCTCATATGTGAATCCTGGTTAAGAACACATGTGGTCTTCTAGCTGTCATGAACATTAACATGTTATGAGTAGCGGCAGTATAAGGCTGAAAATTTGTTACATATGTATTTAATTGATTGGTGCTTGACTGTGTGTTCGTCAGAAAGTTACACTTGTGGTGCAGTGATTTTCCCCATTCTACAGTGTCTAATGCAGAAAAAGATATGTAAGTGTGACTGGAGCATCTACTAATTTTTCGATTTTATGAGCTATACATTGCTTCAGTGCATTCTTGCTATATAACAGGACAAGACAAGTAAAACAGAACTGAAAAAAGAAATAGCCTTTCGAGTGTGTCCGCAGCTGTCACTCACAGCTGTAGTCAGTTTCACTTCTTGAGGTGCACAGATTCTTGCACTGGGACCCATTCCCCGCCTTACCACACCAGGTCCTTTACTTATTTATTGCATTGGTGTTTTCCGCCGTATTCATGAATATTTTACCTATACGACGGCGGCCAGCATCATGGTGGGGGGAACCCACGACCATTTGCAGGTTGCTGAAAGACCTTCCCGACTGGACAGGAAGCCAGCGTGAGCTGGATTTGAACTCACATTTAGGGGCTCCTGGGTCATTGCGCCGAGCTGGCGTGCGTCCCCTCGGCCACGGAGCCCCCCTGTCAAGACAAACAAGACAGTGACCGCAACAAACATGTTCATAGCTGGTAATCTGGTGATGATGTCTGTATTACAAAAATTACTCCCAGCGTAACAGAGTGCTGGAAGGCCAATATATGCGGTGATGAAGCCTATGGATTTAAAATGAAGATTTTTTTTTTAACCGAGGATCACATCGAACTAATCTGGATTACCTGACGTCACACAAAGACGTTTTGGTATTGTCAGGGTGTTATATTCTATCTCTCTGACAGTGCATGTACTTTCAGATACGTCTTGCATGGTTCCGGTATTTATCAGTAGCCACAGAACAGTAAAATACATTGTAACATTAGACAAACGCGAATGTCTTCATAAGGTTCATTATAAGGTGCAATTAATTCAAAAGAGTAACTCCCTGGACCTCCTCCCCCCCTTGATTGTCAAACATAGTTTCCAAGTATTATATGCATGTATACTTTGCAAGACGATGCAAGGTTTACTTATATATATATATATATATATATATATATATATATATATATATATATATATATATATATATATATATATATATATATATATATATATATAGAGAGAGAGAGAGAGAGAGAGAGAGAGAGAGAGAGAGAGAGAGAGAGAGAGAAATATTTTACGTTTGATTATTCTCAAGAAATAGTTGCAAAATGAACATAGTCACTTAAAGGCAGAAAACACTAAAATAAAGTATTTATTAGATGATAGACCATTATACAATGACAAGGAAAAAAGGTTTGATTTATCGTTTAGAATTTTTCTAACCAACTGAAATAGGGTATCAGTGACGTCACTGCAATATTTTTGGCTTGAAATTGTTCGTTGCCATGTCCATTTACTGAATGCGTTCATAACTCTGAATGATGGTACATTGTGAATGATGAAATATCGCAATCTACTGTGTATCAAATGGCAAAAGGCCGAAATGACATCACTGGTCCCAATATTGTCAGAAAAGGCCACAGCAGAATTCAAAGTTTTAAATGTATTTCATTAAATCGAAAAATATTCTAAAGAAATAAATCAAACCATTTTCCCTGACAATATTTAATAGTCTTTCATCTGACATCTACTTCATGCTAGTGTGTTCTTTGCCTTTAATTGGCGATTCATCCAATTCAAGTTATTGGGCATTTGTAGTGAAAACCTGAATGAATTTCAGCCTGTTATAATGTCCGGTGACGAATCATTATTATAATAGTAAAATAATGTATATATAGAGACAGATTACGTGACAGAGCGTTGCCCGTCAATTAGGTGTAGGAACGTATCGGAGTTTTTTTTAGAAGATTTTTATGGAGGTGTGTATAAAATCTTCTCATCCCCTAACTTTCCTCTCGCACATTTCTTCTACTATCCCTCCTCCCCGCGGACTTCACCCCCTTCTGAACGGCCAACAAGCGCGTGGCACTCGTAACAAGTTACCGTACTGTTAGCGTGTACAAATTACTGAGGCTGTTAACGAGGTTGTGAAACGTGTAAAACACACAGAGGATGCTGTGCTACAAGGCATTGAATACAGAAAAATATGACACTGGATATTAGTTAATTTCCGCTTTATGAATTGTATAATCGCATGTACATGGACTTGCTAACATTGTTTTGATTAAAATACAACATGCCTGAGTTACACAAAAAATGAAAAACAGAAAAACAAAATGCACACAGGTATTATACGACAACAGAATTGTAGAAATAAGACAAATCATATCATATACACGTATCGTATCATTAGTAATGCAGTGAGAATGTTTAGCGGAAAAACTGAAGGTTTTATTCTCATTCTCACATGAAGTAAATGAAATGATGACCTTTCGGATATCGTTAGGACTGTTGCTGGCTGGGCATAGGATTTAGGCCATTTTAATGAGCTGTGGGTGTCATGTTTTATATGGACATGCGTGTATATACAAAGTAAATAGCAGTAAATAAAGTATAAATATATTGGCACAAATGACAAAAACTGCCACCACTTGTTTAAACTTACGCTTTTGGCAAATACATGCGTTTACATATTTTAAGCTAGTTGTAAAAAAGCCTGACATGTATACACACAATCATTTTGTGGATTTCAAACTTCATGAAAAATTATATACTTGACAGACTGAAAAATACACCTTTCATACTCATTTTAAGTCTACATTTTACTATCACACATATTTGGGCGTGATCTGCTTAGCATAAGTTTAGTAATGTTTCTTGATATTAATAATATAAATCTAGATTTTGTCCCTCAAGGGTTAAATTTTAATCATTCTTTTTTTTATGATTGACATGTACGAACCAGATTTAAATTCACAATTGAATATGTATTTTTCCCATTATCAACTCCGTTAAACGGGCCGCTATACTACGGTGCATGTACTTTTTTGAGTCGATAGACAAGCGCCAGAAAGGGCCTCCGTGGCTCAGTCGTTTAAAGTGATAGCGCAGCGTAATGACCCAGGAGTCTCTCACCAATGCGGTCGCTGTGAGTTCAAGTCCAGCTCATGCTGGCTTCCTCTCCGGCCGTACGTGAGAAGGTCTGCAGCAACCTGCGGATGGTCGTGGCTTTCCTCCGGGCTCTGCCCGGTTTCCACCCACCATAATGCTGGCCGCCGTCGTATAAGTGAAATATTCTTGAGTACGGCGTAAAACACCAATCAAAAAAAAAAAAAAAAAAAAAAAATCAAGCGCCAGAAGCAGGTCATTCTGCTCATAACAGACTACACAATCATGTCAACAAATGTTTAGTAAATGAGTTACACGATCACAGTTTTATTAAGGGGAAGTTAGTTCACATACTTGTGCATATGTGTATTTGAATGTCTCTTTTTTGTTCGGCTACAGCATCAACGTAAAGCATATGACGGAAGGCTGTTTGCTGCAAGAGGAATTGCGCAAGGTGTCCACAAATGTGTCATAATCAGCACTAATAACCAGTAAACTGGCAGTAATGAGCATGCCCATTTGTAATGGGAGGAAAAAATGGGATACAAGGAGCAGCGGGGCGGTGCGCTATTCAACCGCTGTTAGACAGAATGCGGGTTCCATCCCAGCGTTGAGCAGGGGGTATCTAAAAATGTTTTATCTTAATTCTTATTTGATCGTGCTATACTTTGGTGACAATGAACTTTCTATGGCGAAAGTCTTTCACCAATTGATCGTGCAAGTCTATATCAAGTCATTCGTGAAAAATTTTTTCGTTTACTTTATTTTTTTCGTTCAGGTCCGTGATTTATTCCGGGTATTCCGGCTTCCCATAAAACTGACCGCTTTTGGTATAAGTGAAGAACTCTAGAATATGACATAAATAAACAAACTGTGGCTGCCAAATTTTGGTGTCGGACATTCCCCAGTCTTGGCTGTAACGTTGACCAGTCAGACCCGTGTCGCAGGATTTTCCTTAACTCTTGATCAATAAGTTCACGGGTTTTCTGTCAGACGTTCCTTAGCCGTTGACTAGTCCAGTGTTTTCTGTCAGACGTTCCTTAGCCATTGACTAGTCCAGTGTTTTCTGTCGGACGTTCCTTAGCCGTTGACTAGTCCAGTGTTTTCTGTCGGATGTTCGTTAGCCATTGACTAGTCCAGTGTTTTCTGTCAGACGTTCCTTAGCCGTTGACTAGTCCAGTGTTTTCTGTCAGACGTTCCTTAGCCAATGACTAGTCCATTTTTTTCTGTCAGATGTTCCTTAGCCGTTGACCCGTCCAGTGTTTTCTGTCAGACGTTCCTTAGCCATTGACTAGTCCATTTTTTTCTGTCAGACGTTCCTTAGCCGTTGACCAGTCCACTGTTTTCTGTCAGACGTTCCTTAGCCGTTGACTAGTCCAGTGTTTTCTGCCAGACGTTTCTTAGCCATTGACTAGTCCAGTGTTTTCTGTCAGACGTTCCTTAGCCATTGACTAGTCCATTGTTTTCTGTCAGACGCTCCTTAGCCGTTGACCAGTCCACTGTTTTCTGTCAGACGTTCCTTAGCCATTGACTAGTCCAGTGTTTTCTGTCAGACGCTCCTTAGCCATTGACTAGTCCAGTGTTTTCTGTCAGACGTTCCTTAGCCATTGACTAGTCCAGTGTTTTCTGTCAGACGTTCCTTAGCCATTGACTAGTCCATTTTTTTCTGTCAGACGTTCCTTAGCCGTTGACCCGTCCAGTGTTTTCTGTCAGACGTTCCTTAGCCGTAGACTAGTCCAGTGTTTTCTGTCGGACTTTCCTTAGCCGTTGACTCAACAAGTCCAATGTTTTCTGTAGGACTTTCCTGAGTCGTTGACAAATGAAGTTCAGTGTCTTCTGTAAAACATTCCTTAGCCACTGACCAATGAAGTCCCGTGTTCCGCGTCGGACTTTGCTGAGCCATCGACCAATAAGGTCCCGTGTCTCCTGCTGGACACGATTCCATGATTGACATTTCTTGGCTAACGTTATTTAGGCTATACGGCGTTAAATTTCCTTTGTTTAGAATAAATTCTTTAGTTCCAATAAAGTTTACAATTTATCCGACGAACTACTCTTGAAGTCCTAAAACGATAAATGTCAAACTACCAGAATAGGCTGTAGGCTAGCCTACCACAGAGTACTGCAAAGTTCTGAAAGCTCGCTGATGTTTTCACCAGGAGTGTTAATGTGATTGTCCCAAACGAAAAGTCGATCGAATTATAACCTTCCTTGCAAGTGGAGAAGAGACACCGTTAGATCGTCGACAGGGTCCTAAACTGCAATGAGATTTGCAGTAGACGGGAGATAACTCATGTCTTTCTGCGGCATGCTTTTCGAGTCATGTATCGGCACTCCTGTTATCTCCCCTGTTTGAACAACGCTGGGTCCGGAAGACACAATACAGCACATGTGCCATGTGCACATTTTCCCTTTACATCTCTGCCACCACGAGCAAATTTTGTACCGAAATCTTGAACAACGTCTCGGTGATCTTTCTCAACCTTTTTTTCTAATAATGCTTTATATACATTGTCTAAAGTATTATTCTATTTGTCTAAAGTATGCACAAAATGAGCCTAACCAAAACCTAAAAAAATATTTTATTGCTAAATGCTGGCTAAATGGTTCCGAGCGTTGAAACCAGTAGTGAGGTTAAGCCGAAACAAGCCTATCAAGTCAAGGCTGTGTAGTGGTGGCAGTGATGCAGAGTGAGCGAATGAAGTGCCACATATGGAGTATGAGAGCCCAGTACAGTTTACCTCCATGGAACAACTAGCTCTGTTGCATTGGTTGAAGAACGATCTTTGCGTTTGTTTTTTTCTCTGTAGAAAGTTTTCCTTCAGATGGCGTTGACACGCCATTGTTTCCTTCCTTCCTTCCCAGGCTAGCTTCATCAGTGTCTGCAAAGGCTGAATATTAAACCTCGCATATTTGACAAATCAGTGAAAACTATTGGACGACTTATTTCTGCATAAATAAGCAGGTGATGTAGCGTGTCATGCACATCCAGATATGAACGGATCTCTGGTAACACAAACGCTATTAAATATTTGAGTTCCTAAGTATGCTTGTATTCCACTAGCATGCCGTAATCAGATTTGTCTTTCCATTCCAATGGCTTTCATTAGCTGTGGATAACTGAACTAGAGTATATTCTATAGTTGATGTACCTTGTTGGCTGTTATCTACAGTAAGCAATACCTACTTAAATGGATCTGTTTGCAATCACACGGGTTTAACAGCCATTAGTAATCGCTCAAATGTAATTTTACCAAAACTTCTGTCAACAGAATTAAGCACGAAAGTAAATGTATAATGCGTAGTTTTCAATTGTACTGTCGTAAGCTGATCTGTTTATCCAGGGTATAATGCACGCCTCCTATTTCTGTTTTTGCTGACACATGCTCACCACCTGTATTCATGTTTCGTGTTGCTTCTGACATGCGCACCACCTATATTGATGATTCATTTTGCTTATGTGAAGTATAAAACTACAAAGAAACATATGAACTCCGAAATCGAGAAAAGTTACGATAATAATAACAGATTTATTGTAAGATAGGCCATATTCTCGAATACAAATATTTTACATTTATGCATCTACAGCGAGATTCACATACAGGAATAGGATATTCCACTTTCTAGGACTTACAGAAATGATACCATATTATATTTTTTCTTTCCAGCAAATTAATGTAACCAAACATCTTTCAAAATATTCCCATTGCTTGACTAATATATTCAGTTTCTTTAACATGCGGCTTCCAAGTATTTGCTGTGGATAAATGTACATCGTTAATATTCAGATTTGATATGGAGTACTATAACATGGGACTGGTCTCCATCTAAATGTTTACACCATCTGCATTATATCTTCTATCATTCAGTATACTAAATAATCTGCGCATATCAACTACTTATTCAGCATTTCCTGCTCGGAATGAAAGATCAGTGTAGAAATACAATACATAGTCATCTCCTAAATACCAATCTGTGGTCGCCGCTTAAATTATTAACCTAGAACTATTGTTAATAACATTTCACCATTCCTGGCAACAGATTTGTTTATCCCTATATACTATAATAGTTTGAATAATAATAGTTAATTTTCAACCCCAGGGGATACCAGGTGTACTAAACCGATATCAGCATCATCTCGTTCTAAATGCCTACGATTGCTTCTCCAAGGAATCGAAATAATACAACATTTCAAATGATTTTCTAGGTCATCTATAGTTGGACATACTTAAAAATTTCAGCCAATATCTCAAATATCCTAGTACTGAATTGCAACAAAAATCAAAATTCATGTCACCAAACAACACACTCAACATTCGTGTACAGTGCTTTGGTCAAAGTCAAATAAATTAATGTTAATAAACAAACTCTATATCACTAATCAACAAAAGTTACCGTCACCCGAGCGCACTGAAACACCTTAGAATATACAATATGTAGACAAGCAGTCTTTATTGTATTATGAAAGCCAGACAGGTACAATCAGTGCATAACATATCAACTATAGTGTACATGTATATTGTTGTGAATGTGAGCCCAATTTCAGCTATTCCTACAGTACATCATCCTGATCTGGGTAGTGCCAAACGATGGCGTGATTAAGCCAATAGGACAGCATCATCCTGATTTGGGTAGTGCCAAACGATGCCGTGATTCGGCCAATAGGACAGCATCATCCTGATTTGGGTAGTGCCAAACGATGCCGTGATTAGGCCAATACGACAGCATCATCCTGATTTGGGTAGTGCCAAACGATGCCGTGATTCGGCCAATAGAACAGCATCATCCTGATTTGGGTAGTGCCAAACCATGCCGTGATTCGGCCAATAGGACAGCATCATCCTGATCTGGGTAGTGCCAAAGGATGCAGTGATTCAGCCAATAGGACAGCACCATCCTGATCTGGGTAGTGCCAAATGATGCCGTGATTCGGCCAATAGAACAGCACCATCGTGATCTGGGTAGTGCCAAATGATGCCGTGATTCGACCTATAGGACAGCACCATCATGGTCGGGGGGAGGGGGGGCCTCCGTGGCTTAGTCGCTTAGCGCGATCACCAATGCGGTCGCTGTGAGTTCAAGTCCAGCTCATGCTGTCTTCCTCTCCGGCCGTAAGTGGGAAGGCCTGCCAGCAACCTGCGGATGGTTGTTGGTTTCCCCCGGGCTGTGCCCGGTTTCCTCCCACCATAATGCTGGCCGCCGTCGTATAAGTGAAATATTCTTGAGTGCAGCGTAAAACACCAATCAAATAAATAAATAAATAAATAAATACATGATCTGGGATGTGTCAAACGATGACGTCATTCGGCCAATAGGACAGCCCATTCATCATCTAGGTAGTGCCAAACGATGCCGTGATTCGGCCAATAGGACAGCCCCATCATCATCTGGGTAGCGCCCAAACGATGCTGTGATTCTGTCAATAGGACATCATCACCCTGATTTGGGTAGCGCCAAACGAGGCCGTGATTCTGTCAATAGGACAGCATCATCCTGATCTGGGTAGCGCCAAACGATGCCGTGATTCGACCAATACGACAGTACCATCATCATCTGGGTAGTGTCAAACGATGCCGTAATTCGGCCAATAGGACAGCATCATCCTGATCTGGGTAGTGACAAACAGTGCCAAACGATGTTATGATTCGGCCAATAGGACAACAACATCATCATCTGAGCAGTGCCAAACGATGCCGTGATTCGGCGGATAGGACAGCGCCATTATCATGTAGATAGTGCCAAACAAAGCTGTGATTCGACCAATAGGAGAGCACCATCACCATGTGAGTAGTGCCAAACGATGCTGTGATTCGGCTAATAGTACAACAACATCATCATCTGGGTAGTGACAAACGATGCTGTGATTCGGCCAATAGGACAACAACATCATCATCTAGGTAGTGGCAAGCAATGGTGTGATTCGGCCAATAGGACAGCGCCATCATGATCTGGGTAGTGACAAACGATGCTGTGTTTCGGCCAATAGGACAACAACATCATTATCTAGGTAGTGGCAAGCAATGGTGTGATTCGGATAATAGGACAGCACCATCATCATCTGGGTAGTGCCAAAAGATGCCGTGATTAGGTCAATAGGACAACAACATCATCATCTGGGTAGTGCAAACGATGCCGTGGTTAGGGCAACACCATTATCATGTTGGTAGTCCCAAACGATGCTGTGATTCGACCAATAGGACAACACCGTGATGAGCTTGATAGTGACGTACGATGGATTCAGCCGACTTAACAATACCATAAAGATGTAAATGTAATCATGACTAAGGCGAAAAATTGTCGTGATTCAGCCGATAGGTCAACAGTGGGCGAGTATTTATATCACAGTTCAGGACCCCCTTGCACAAAGAGCTACAACCGATTGTAGACCTTACAGTTGAGTCTACAGTTGATTGTAAAAATAATTTACGCCGCTTGCACAAAAGAACTGTAAGCCGATTGTGATTTTTGGAAATTACAATCACCATCGTAGGCCTAATTTGACTCGTACATAAAGAAGGGCTGTATAAATGGACAATGAACCGGTCAATAACTTTTCTTGCGTTCATTTTCAAAAGTGTTTCAGCAGCCAGCGACACTAACATGTAAAAATGCTCATAACATTTTTTGAAGATGTTAGCAACGACTATGATCGAGATCTTAGTGATTTATAATCAACTTAGGCCTACGATGCCTTTGTACATGCGGTCTCAGCTGGCCGATAATTGGTGGAACAATACCGGCTGTGTAAAGACCTAATAGTGATAGGGCCCACTCTTTTGTATATTATTCCTTTGGATAATAAGGTTTTTATATAGTCTTGATGAAACATTTCATATTGCGATACTTCATCATCCAATAGTTTGGCAGCAACCCTTTTCATTATGCACGTGTCGTGCGTAAGCGTACATGTATGTATCAACATTCCCAACTTTCAACGACCTTAATCATGTTAGGGAATGGTTATGGGAAAGCAGACAAAGTCGTACATGGTCAACCGCAAGAGAATTGAGCATCTTCCTCAGTCAGAAATCAATACGTTTTTCAGTTTGATGCAAAATGTCTCCTCTGAATGTCACGTGCGTTAATTATTTAATAGTATTATATGACGAATGTTTTTTGAATGTAAAATTCACTCAGGAAAAAATATGTAAAGGGCTACTGTAATAAGTGTAATAATTTGTTTTTGAGTTGATCTAGTAAAGGGAGGTTGAATTGCCAGTTGTATATGGCACTTTTTAAGATATTCCTTGAAATCTTGACATCACAGCCCTTGTCTGTCTTACGTTTAATTGGACGATATCTTGCTATCACTGGTCGTTTTGGATAAGTGGATGCCAGAAAGGTGAATGCTGGCAACTTTCTCCAGAAAAAATCGGAGGACCCTCTTATTGGCAACAAAAGCCACAAACACATATATACCCTGACAAGAGTTGAAAATAGTAAAGAGGTACATCAGAATGTGACTGTGCAAGGCACTACCCGCGATTCCAAACAACCACGTGACACCCATGAGAAGCACGAGTTTAATATACAGGAAGGTTTTCACCTTTTGATCTTGAACAATTCGTGCGGTTTTTACCAACTTTCCCACCTTCCATACAAAATAAATCGCACGGGAGAGGAGCCAACAATTTATGACAACGGCTAAAGTTATTGGAAGAGCCAATCCCAACAACAAAGCGTATTCGTAAAGCAGCCAACAGACAGAACTGTCTCCATACGTCACCGGAAGTGACGTAGTGAACGATAACAATGCGATCGGGGCCACCACGATAGCTGGGGTGCCAAAACCGTAGAGGGAATATCGAAATAGTGCTCTGTCTTTGTTCCGATTCAAACCCACTTTGGTGGATTGTGTGAGGGTTATTTCTAAATCAAGCGCCAAAATATTCGACCATGTGAACGTGGACAACCAAAAGTAATGTTCGATCATTGCAATTGCTGTGCATAACCAACTAATGGCTACTGCCGCTTCCACGGCCAAGAAAAACGCCTGAGCAAGCAGCAGGGCGACGGACAAACTGAGAACGATTTTGCCCGGCAAAGTTTTCATTCGAGGTATGACCACATGAGTGACGATTGTTAGTATCAGGGCTAGCATGGATATTGGTAGAAACACACTCGTCAAGATCTTTTCTACTAACTGACTGTTTCGCTTGTCGTCACTGTCATACAGACGCTTCAGTACCGACACGCAAACATATGTCTTGTTGCCGATGACGGTAAAAGTTGTATAATTTAGCAAATGCTGCATTGTCTGGCTGATGGTGTCTATCTCGGTTTCGGAGGCAACGATCAGGAGACAAGACGGGCCCTGTTTCACGCAACCATGGATGGTTTTATTTGTTGTGGGTCTTAGGCGGTTGTCCTCACACCGGCTGATCCAGGTGACTTCCCAGAATACCTGGTCAGGCGTGTACCACACGCCGTCTTCAGCCCTTAAATAAGCCTCTCCGGTCTCGCCATGAGAGATCGTAAAGTACTCCATTGTCTCGCAAACACTACTGTTCCATGCGCTATTCTCAGTACTGCGGATTTGTACGTTGGCAAGGTCCAACTCTCCCGTCTCTATTAGATCGTCGACAAAATGAATGAGAGTAAATAATGAAGTGTCATTTTGGGACACTATCACGTCGAAATCCAACACGTGTCCGTTTGGGGTTGACAACGTCATCAGTTCTCCACACTTACCAATGACAGTGTCTGTGGACGGCTCGGCTGTTATATTCTCCACAGCCACACCGTGGTCACTGGCCTCAAGAAGGAGTAACTCTTCAAACACACTTACAACGCTCTCCTGACTATGAACAACCAACTCAACTAGGATGCTCTGGTCGGCACGAGGGGTCTGTGAGCAAATGTCTCCTTCACGACGGAAGCCACCCATGCACTTGGCTTCACGACAATATCCGCTGAGAAAATAAAAGCTGATGTCACAAGATTCCGGCTGTGCCACTTGCTCCCGGCTTTTCACAACCCAATGATAACCGTTGTAATCCAAGATCAAGGAAAATGGTGGCAAACCGAGACCTCGGAGGGAAACATGAAAGTCCAGGAGAAGATCATTGCTTCGGGGACAACTCAGGTTGGCCACAGTGAGGTCACTATTGACACACATTGCACAGTGAGTGTTCTTGATCACGTTCCGGGTCCCGAGGGAGTTTTCCATCACTACATACGCGGAATACTGAGAACATTCGGATTTGTGGGAATCCGAGGTGCTCTTTACGTCATAACCCACAAACATGTTTTGGACCACGTCAGAACGGCAAGCGTTAACAAACCTCGGATTGCAGTATCTCACGTGGCCGATCATCTCGTTCTCGCGTGGTCGTAGTTTCACGTGACATTCGATTTCCTGAAGCTGCGCGAGATTTCCAAGAGTTAACCTATTATGGTTTACCATGTCTAAATCGCTCTCCTCGAGGCAACTGATGTTGAAATCCCAAAACGACAAGTCGCTTAATTCAATGAAATTGCATAGAGCGCAGTAAACGCTTTTGAAAGCAATGTGCGGTTGTTTGTATGTGACGGGGACAATCGTGAAAACGTCGTCCTCGTCCTCACGCTGGTCTTCGCACTGTCTTCTCACCTCGTCCGGCGGCCAGTTGCCATGACAACGGTCAATCAACAGGGCGTATTCATCCTGAAAAACGTTTGAGCAGCGGGGTTGTTGATTGGTTAACCAGCTGTGGTTACCTAAGCGAATACGATCAAGACCACAGACGTCTTCAGCATCATAGCAACAGTCCCCATAAAATAGGCAGATTTCGTCGCAGAAGCAACTGGCCATTGTTAAGTTGACATTCGCCGTGTGACATCTGCCCTGGCAGGAAAACGGAGGACAGATCAGTACATCTTCATCTTTATAGTAAACTACCTTCTCACCGCCATTTTCTTGGGATTCTGAGGAACCAAAGCCGATAAAATAACCAGTGTGAGAAATAATGTGTTTTGACAATTATAGTAGTACACCATTGTATATGTTAAAATGTTTACTTACGTGGCAGAAGAAAACGGAGTTCAGTATCAGTAAATGAATTAAATGGTAATTATCCTACTTATTTACTTTTAGATATCTTAAAAACCGAATAGAATGTTACAAGAGGATGAATATAAATTGTAGGCCATATGGAGCAAATTGCCAATAATATGGAGCTCTGACGTCATTGTTTTCACTTTTATAATCACCTACATATTTTTACTGTTTTTTTTGTTTTTTTTTAAAACATAAATTGCAAGTTTAACCCTTTCAGAAGTATCTTTGGAATTAAACAGCTGGAATTACATGATAAAATCAATGGTTGACTTCAAATGTTTCTGACAAATTCTTACCACCGATTGTACCATTGTCAACAGGAACAACTGGTGACGAGACCGAAATGTTCGAGCTCCTGTCATCAGAAAGGAAGCATCCAGCAGCGTCTCCTGCTAGCAGAATGGCACCGATGATCAGAGCAAAATGCAGCGTGATCAATGACCCCATCATCCACTGAAGAGAGACATGACATTACCAACAATGCACTGTAACAACCTCCCTTAAGATTCCTTTTTTCAACTGACGATTGTAATAAGTCCAAGGAAGTATATATCCCATATGTTATGATTCGCTGGAACAGGTTGTTGAAACTCTTTTTGAAATAATCCACTCCTATTATAATAATTGTTTTAATAAGCATTGCAATGTAACTACTAATTCCTCAAGCTGGCTTCCTCTGCGCCCGTACGTAGGAAGGTCCCAGCAACTTGCGGATGGTCGTGGGATTTCCCCGGGCTCTGTCCGTTTTTCTCCCACCATAATGCTGACTGCCGTCGTACAAGTGAAATATTCTTAAGTACGACGTAAAACAGCGTGAAATAATAAATAAGTTAATTAATCAAACCAATTCCATAGCGACAAAAAGGTTGTGTATAGTTAAGAACCAAACCAATGAATGTATTCAATGAATAAATGATATAAGCTCGTCAATTTTATTTGTGTGCTTATATTCACACTCTTAATTCATGCATGGGGGCCTCTGTGGCCTGGGTGGTAAAGCAGCCAGCGCGGTGCACAGACGAAGGAGCCTCTCACCAATGCGGTCGTTGTGGGTTCAAGTCCAGCTTATGTCGGCTTCCTCTTCCGCTGTGGGAAGGCCTTTCAGCAGCCTGTGGATGATCATGGGGTTCCTCCGGGATGAGACGGTTTCCTCCCACCATTGCTGGATGTCGTCGTATAAGTGAAATATTCTTGAGTGCGGCGTAAAATAAGTAAATTCGTGTATTTTAAAACTACAATTGTGTAAAACAATGCCTTGTGAAATTAAAGGGGCAAAATCTCAAATACTTACCTTTTTAAGCAGCGAAAAATAAACCTCTTTTGCTTCCACGGCTTTCAGCATCAAGTATACATGATTTTCATCTGGCAGGCAACTGAAACTTCAAGCCCATTGTACTCGTGCAGTTGACCACGTGACATAACGCGGAGTTTATTTCATCCTCAATGTGATTTATAATGTGGACTTCTGTGGCCAAATTCCACGCCTTTTGTATGAGATCACTATAGCTTCAGAGGAGTTTCCTCCATAGACAATCAAGCTACTTGACCTAACTGATTAAAACAGAACTTTAGAGTTGTTAACGATCTGCAAACAGAATCGAATAATACAACTGAGTGGCATAAATCACGTTATACGTCCCACAGTCCGACTAACCCAAATACACGCGGCAATCCGCCTAATAGGCTAGGGTTTTCCTCTATATGTGAAGACACTGTAACAGATGATTTATCCATGTGTCAGGTACACGTGTAGAAGATATATGAATATGCATGGCATAGTCGCTCTCGGGTTTTGTTATAGATTGTCAAAATCCAAGTTGTTTTTTTTTCTAAACAAACTAAGAATATTTTGTTCCAAGTCAAGTGTCAAGTGCTTGAATCCGTTGTGACTTGAAGTGACAACATTTATTATTTTACACTATACGGCGTATGTCGGTAATGCCATTGACCAGCCATGTTGTTTCATGAGGTTTAAATGTCATGGTTAGGCGCCTTTGACAGGCCATGACGTTCCATCAATTGACAAACTCATGGTTTGGTGTCATTGACGGGCCATGACATTTCGCCAGCTACCAACGTCATATTTAGATGCCATTGACATGCCATGACGTTTGAATAGTTACCAACGTTAGGGTTAGGTGTCATATTTAGGTGGAATTGATGGGCCATGACGTTTTTAATCATTTACCAACATAATGGATATGTGCCTTTGACAGGCCATGACGTTTCATCCACTGCCAACGTCATGGTTAGGTAGCATTGACGGGCCATGACGTTTCAACAGTTACCAACGTTATATTTAGATCCCACTGAGAGGGGCCATGACGTTTCAACATTTACCAACGTTATATTTAGATGCCACTGACTTGCCATGACGTTTTATCACTTACCAACGTCATATTTAGATGCCATTGAGGGGCAATGACGTTTCAAGAAATACCAACGTTACGGTTAGATGCCGCTGAGAGGCAATGATGTTTCAACAGTTACCAACGCACCGGCCCACAACGACATCTTGGTGGTGGCAGACAGACAACACAGATGTCTTTGTGGCCGAATGGAGTTTTTCTCGTAATTCAAATCGTGCACATCTTTTTTTTTTTTGAGTTTTTAAGGTCAGGTAAACGGAAACCATTGCCCTGTGAAGGCGAAATGTGTGTAACAAAGAACTGTACGTGATCTTCCTTGCAGCTCTAATAATAAGTTCAGCAAATATTGCAGTCCAAAGTTAACAAACTGAATATTACCATACATATTATTAATATATAACGTATACACGTACCGGTAGTTTTCAATGCATATATAGCAGCGTGCTCAGGCAATGGGGAGCGAATTTAGTTCTCTGTGGAAGTGGCTAAAATATACCGAGCTCACCTAAGTGACCTGAGTTTTAACTAAAAATTTTAGGACTGCAGTGGTTAGAGTTGTTATTTGTAACCTCTGGTGTATGTCTATGCCAGTGGACTGGAGAAACAGAATTTCATCTGCTCAACTATATGCCATCAAGGTTACTGCAGGTAAACGGCCATGTTTCTTAAAAATAAAAATGTTACAGACAATGCCATGCATCGAAACTGTACTGGAACAGTAGATTAAAACGAGCCGTAAGTGCTGCTTGGAAGCAAGAAAGTGCAAGCAGTTCTAGTTTTATGTTTTCATTTATTATACACATGAAATCATACACAATCACTATAACCTGTTCTATCACCTCAAGCAATGTATTCAATGCATCTAAGGCCAACTTCGGGACAACACTATGAAAATAAACTCTCAAACTGAAGGCACACAAAGGTTTCTGATGCTTTCATAGCCATACGCCACTGAAGGGCTTGCTACTTTGGTATCAGCTCATTATCGAGGTATTTACGAGAAGGCTGAGATGATTCTCGTTTTTAGCCCTGTACCCTGAGGTTAAACACTGTGGTTTCACTGCCTGTTATACCAGCCAGTGGAATGGTTGGATTCCTGAAGCCTTTTGATGGTGAAGTGTTTACCTGATTAAATCTGCCTTTGTGATATGTTTGCTCATGTGCCCGTTTGCTGTGTGTAATCCTCCATAAATTATGGAAACAGACAATTGCTAAGTGGAAGGTGATATTTTACGATGTACTTGAGCTGAAGTAACAGCCGCGTACTGTCGGTGCCTAGTTCTGGAATAGAATTTCTCAACAGTTGGCTTTGCACCTGACGATGTAAAAAAAATTACAAAAGAAACCGGTCACCGACAACAATTTTCCTGATGTAACGGGCTTATGGATCGTCCTGGTCAAATGTCAATGAAATCAAATATTCTGTATATTAAACAAGGAGTCAAGCTGTAATTAAACCTAGAATGATGGCTTTTACCCCAGCCATGCCAGCGTTTGTTGGTAATAGGATTGATTGAGTCAAGCTGTAATTAAACCTAGAATTAGTCAATCCTATTACCAACAAACGCTGGCATGGCTGGGGTAAAAGCCATCATTCTTACCAATCATCAATCATTCTGTATGCGACACCATAAACGTGACTGGCCTCATCACGGGCCTGTTAGACTTCAGCTGAATGGTTACGACTTCTGTAAGCGACACAACACAAGGTGAATGGCCTCAACACGGGCCTGAGAGACTTCAGCTGAATGGTTGCGACTTCTGTAAGCGACACAACACAACGTGACTAGCTTCAGCGCGGGCCTGATTTACACTTCAGCTGAATGGTTATCATTACTGTAAGCGACACAAAACAACGTGCCTGGCCTCAACACGGGCCTGTTAGAATTCAGCTGTATGGTTATCTGTACTGTAAGCGACACAACACAAGGCGACTAGCCTCATCACGGGCCTAAGTTAGACTTCAGCTGAAAGGTTATCATTACTGTAAGCGACACAAGACAACGTGTCTGGCCTCATGACGGGCCTGAGTTAGACATCAGCTGAATGGTTATGATTACAGATACATTCACATGCCCATATACCTTCTCTGTTCTTACTGTATTAGTTCAGTCAGTAATTTTAGTTACGTTTAGAACTCTCACTCTTTTCTTAGGTTTTGTTTTACTTTCCTTCCAACAGTTATGCTATTATTAAAAAACTCTTTCGTAATGAAACTCTATATTTCAAAAGTTGAAAAGTTTCATCTGCATATACCACCTAAATATAATAAAATTAACAAAGATTCTTTGCAGAAAAATTTCGGAGAAATATCGAAACTCTTAATTAAGATACACTATATTGCTTAAACTCATAGGAATACCTTTACTGATTTTAGATAAACTGTGGAACTTCCCACAGCACCACTTGGTTTAATTCCCGCAAAAGAACACTTCTCAGTGTTCCTCAGTAATATAACTATGATCTATTCACTTTCTCACTGTTCTTTTGTGTTCCCTGTTGTCACTGTTCTGTGATGGTCCCTGTTCTGTGATGTTCCCTGCTGTCTGATCGCTTCCTCAGTGTTCTGTGATGGTTCATGTTGTCTGTTAACTTCCTCAGTGTTCTGTGATGTTCCATGTTAACTTCCTCAGTGTTCAGTGATGTTCCCTGTTTTCTGTTCCTTTCCTCAGTGTTCTGCGATGTTCCCTGCTGTCTGTTCACTTCATCAGTGTTCTGTGATGTTCCCTGGTGTCTGTTAACTTCCTGAGCGTTCTGTAATATTTCCTGTTTTTTGTTCCTCGCCGCAGTGTTCTGTAATATTTCCTGTTTTTTTTTGTTCCTTACCACAGCGTGCTGTGATATTTCCTCTTTTTCTACCCTTACTACAGTGTTCTGTGTTATTTCCTGTATTTTGTTCCTTACCAGAGTGTTCTGTGATATTTCCAGTTGTCCGTTCACTTCCTCCTTGTTCTGTGATGTTCCCTGTTTTCTGTTCACTTCCTCAGTGTTCTTTGATATTTTCCGGTTGTCATTTCACATACTATATGAAGTCGGCATATTTAAATGTTTGTCAGTCTAGATTTTGAGTAGTACCTTTCCTGTGTGTTCTGTGATATTATCTGTTTCCTGTTCACTTCATCATGTTCTGTGATACTGCCTGTTGTCTGTTCACTTTCTCAGTGTTCTGTGATGTCCCCTGTTGTCTGTTCACTTTCTCAGTGTTCTGTGATGTCCCCTGTTGTCTGTTAACTTTCTCAGTGTTCTATGATATTCCCGGTTGTCTGTTATTTTTTCAGTATTTTGTGATGTTCCCTGTTGTCTGTTCACTTCATGGTGTTCTGTAATATTGCTTGTTCTCCGTTCACCTCGTCAGTGTTCTGTGATGTCTTTTGTTATCTGTTAACTTTCTCAGCGTTTTGTGATGTTCCCTGTTGTCTGTTCATTTCCTCAGTGTTATGGGATACTGCCTGTTGTCTGTTAACTTCGTCAATGTTCTGTGATTCCACCTGCTATCTGTTAACTGCCTCAATGTTCTGTGATATTGCCTGTTTTCTGTTCACTTCATCATGTTCTGTGATATTCTCTGTTGTCTGTTAACTTCCTCGGTGTTCTGTGATATTGCATGTTATCTGTTCACTTCGTCAGTGTTCTGTGGTGTTCCCTGTTGTCTGTTAACTTCCTTTGTGTTCTGTGATACTGTCTCTTGTCTGTTCACTTCTTCAGGCATTCCGGCAGTTTTTTCACGTCAGTCCTCTGTGATATTTCCTATTATTCGAACAGTGTGATGAGACAAACTAGGAGAAAACTGAAACAGTACCACCAGGTAAGTGACCATAGCACCTGCAACCTGTGAACATCAAATCGTAGGTATTAGTTTTCATTTTTTCCTAGTTGTTCCATTTTAAACCATGTAATACCCTAATAAAAATGGCGTTTTGATCTGTATGAGGCTGTTTTTCTTTCTCCAGATGCGTTTTACTTTGGTTATGTAAATGACAAAATGTAGTGCTTATTGGAACTAGAAGACAACCCTGTCTATGTTCAGACAGACTTCGGCTGATTGCTATCTCTGTGTCACATACTTACGGTGAGGAACACCGACTTGTCAATAATAAACAATCCTCCGGCGGACAGGCCAATGTTAGTTCCTGTTAGTCGGGTCAGGAAAACTGAGAGCTAAAAATAGAAAAAATTACTGCAATTTTAAAAGAAAATTTAGAAAATTTGCATTTATTTGTAAATAATGAATTATTGCTAAGGTCAAATACCTTAATTTTCATACGTTTAAGATATGTTGGTGTATAAATCATCAAATCGTGTATATTTGAAATACAAGCTTGTCAAAAAGCGCACAACACATTGTCATACATACATATACTAAGTCTTAATAGTCTGAGAGATTCCACATCAATGCCATTGGAACACTGTTCTATTATCTTGCAAGTAGACAGTAAATGTGTAGATTTAAACTTAAAACTTTAAATGTCAGGAAAAACAGCCTGCTCATTACCGTTAGATATTTCATTACGACGTAGTTTATAAGCCATTGATAATTCGAGGGTACGTCGCAACGTAAGCCGATAACGAAAACAATAACAGATTAGCAGTAGCCGTGTTAAACGTTCTAGTCGTACAGTCTGTAGTGTGTACGTCACACAACGAAGTTAATCTCCTCCCGTGACGTGTATCTAACGGTGGACATAACTGTTTAATCCCTCCTTTATTGTGTATAGCGCAGTGCAGAGGTTCCCTCTCGTGACCTCTAACGAAGTTTCCTCTCTTAACGTGTGTACACAACTGCAGATATGGCTACTCCACCCCTCATGACGTTTGTACATCAGAGTGTCCGAGGGTTCCTATCGTGACGGATGCATGTAATCATACATGCTTAGCCCCTCTTGCAGTGTGTACGTCACAGTGTAAATAACGAGGATTTCTCTCGTGACCTGTAACGAGCTTTCCTTTTTTGGCGTGTATATACCTGCAAACATAGATCCTTAACCCCTCCTGCAGTATGTATGTCAAAGTGTACATAACTAGGTTTCCTCTCATGATGTGTGTACATAAATGTGTACATAGCTGCTTAATTCCTCCTGCAGTGTGACACAATGTACATAACCGTATTCAGTGTAACGCTTCGTGACGTGTGTACACAGTTGCGTTCATGAATGTCTAAGCCGTCCTGTAATGTATATATCACAATGGACACGTGCACACACAGTATTTCACTTACGGATAATCCAGTAGTTGGTGATATGGCTGTAAAATCCACTTGTAAAATGGCATCCACCAGACTGTGGGCCTGAGTTATAACACAGCAAAAACAGGGTAATAAATTTAGCAGAGAAATGGAATGCAGTTAAAAGGTTCAATAAAACGAACATATTCGGAAATAACCTCATCGTTGAGCACTCAGGGAACGCGAGATAAGATTAGTGTAATTCAATTCGAGTTTTCCGAGCCCCTCGCTCCATACCAAACAAACACATAAAGATGTTTTGACAGCTGTCACATTTGACGTCACCAAAGCAAGCCACTTATTTTCCGGTCTGAGCGCTAGGGCCCTATGAAAACCGTACTTGAAAACCATTTTCACTCCCAAGAAGATAGCTTTTTTTTTTAGAGTTTTATACGTAAGGCCACACCATATACTAAGTTTTACTTAATAGAATCCACGGGTTTCATGTATCCTTTAAGTCAAAAGGTTGTCGGGTACTTGGGATAGGATATTGGTTTACTCTGGGCATTCCGGTTTCCTCCACCCAGATACTTGACTGTTGTCATAGATGTATAAGTGAAAAATTCTATCATACGGCATTAAGCACCAATCAAATAAATACATTAAATGATTCCCCAACATGCAATGATTTATCTTTGCCCGATGCCTGTTTAATTGATATGACAAGTTTTCTTCTTTGCTATATGGAAGTACCGCTAACGTTAATTTCCCCAATAAGCATAGAATGTTGTCTCACCCGGGAATTTATGAAGATACCACAGCAAGTAACGATGATGTTAACGGAGATTAAACTCGTGGATCCGGCAATACTGAACAAAATCGTTTCCACTGAATAGGCTCCTTTGACCAAGGCATAGACCATCAAGCACACATAAGGTATTGACGTGGCATATTGCACGAGCGCAAAGACAGAGAACAACCGGTTCCCCTTCTGAAGGAGCCCAACGACATCCTCATATTGTCTTCTTACACTCTCCACAGCCTGTGACATTTCTGTGTCGACCTCTGATGACAAGACCTTTCGCATTGTCTGTCCGACCCGGGTGAATTCCTTGTACAAGATGTAACAGGTTGAGAAGACAACCAGCTCTACTGTTACGAAGGCAAATGTCATAAAATATGTCCCCAAAATTCGAAATGCTGCAAATATGGAGTAAGCGGTAGGGTAGGTGATGAGAAATGGGAACATGGTACAGAGCTGTCCAGATTGAACTTCCTCACTGGCCAGTTGGTTGTAGCTCCCGGCAGATATGAAGGGAAATATGGAGAGGGTGGAGACACCGATTACACTCAGCAACTTCTTCTGCCCATTGAGAGCGTACTTGGGGGAACTGTATGTGTCATGTAATCGCTGAAGAGCGCTGAGGAAGGCTGGCCAGGCCGAAGAACTGGCCACAGTGAACGTGGACAGAAGAAAGCAAATGGACACGGAATAAATCAAAAGAGAAATTTGCAACAAAACATCCTCATCTATGGTCTGGAACTTTTTGAAACAAATAGCGAAGCGTAGAGAATCTGACCATAAAACAGCATTACATAAGAAACAGTACAGCATCTGAAATCGGCGTCTTCTGGTGGTCGAATTCCCTTCTGGACTGGGAAAATACAGTCCAAATACGGTCATCATCACGAAAAGTGGCTTAAATATTATTTTGACATCCATGCTTCTGTTGCTGGGCGATTTCATCAAGACTGCCATATATATATATATATGAATACCCGATGATCCGTTTTCCACTGCCTCATGGAAATGTCTTACCTGTGCTGCTTGACCGGAAGAATAATCTCTAATCTGAATGAGAGCCATACAATGCAAAGGGACAGCACTGTTGCCTTCTCTCCTGCAATTAGCCATGCATTAATCATTTAAGAACATGGCAGTCATTGCAAAACAGCTTGTTCCTGTCTAGTACAAACACTCGTCCTCGTGACTAGCTTAGCACAATTCGGGAAGTAATGTCAATTGGTCAGATACTCGCGTCCAGTCATCTATGCCAACATCACCAGGTGGAATTGCTGTTTGAACAGAGACCGCTTTTGGTCTGTGTTTGGAAATTATCTCTAAATCTTGTCGTGCTATCGCCTTGCATGTGTACACACATTAACTGCATGGTAGAGGTAGAGCTGTCGGAAAACAAACAATTGTAATGAAAGAATCGAAAGAAAGGGTCTATTACTGAACAGACATGTTAGATGAGAACTATAACGATCACAGAATGTTTTGTTTGGTCTAAGCGGCAACCCTCCATTAACCAGGCATATGGCTTTATTGACAGATGGAGACATTTCTGTTGTTGCGTCCATGTGTAACTATAACAGCAAAATTTTCACACATTACGCTATCGATGAGTTTACAAAGCTTGAAATTTTTTTCCATTTATTTATCAGTTTTAAAGAAACTAAAAGCATCATATAGTATAAACAGAAAACAATCATATATGCGATAATTCGGAAAAAAATTTCGCTGCGAATCCCTGAAGTACACATGTAATTCCAATAAACCGAGTCATCGAAATATTTTCCATTTCATAAGCTTATTATGATGATAAATCTCAAGTATATATGTTATATGTACACTTATATCCTTGTGTGTGTGCGCAGAGGGTGCGCGCGCGTAAGTATTTGGCGGCAAGCGAGGACATTCATTTATTTACACACCTTCCAAATGAGGACCGACCGCCATTCGAGGACGTCCTCGGTTGTTTTTATGAGCCAAAAAGCCTTAAATTTGTGATTCTGAAGCGCCCCCTATGCGTAATGAATGTAAACTCTGCAGACCTCTGTTGATCGAAAAAGAACGGGTTAAGAGGTGTACCATTCACTGCTGCTTCCACAAACGCTACCTCGTTTGTATGCTTGATTTGGGTTACTAATGTCCTCGTTTGTGCGCGAAAGTACACGTGGCTATCCCCTCTGCTGACATAACGATAATATGTACATGTATATGTTGATTTGAATTGCAATTTGCAGAGTCGCGTTCTCGCGTTGGACGAGACTAAGATAATTCAACGTAGGTTGAGATTGCAGGTGTCTTACCCTGAGATTTAATTAAATTTCCAGGCGATAAGCGTTGACAAATCTTATGTAAAGTTTTCGTTAGGTTAATTTTAATGCACGATAAATCAAGTGACTCAAGGGTCTGGTGTCTGTGAACGACCGAAAATGGCGGACAGCGGTAGACCTCGGCGGAAATGCCGCCGGGATTTGGTGAGAAATTAAGGTAAGGCTGCAAATATTTTGTATTACTAACAAGGAGTACATTATGAACTCATACAATACAGAAGATTCTCTGTCATTTTGTGAGTAAAACCATTTCTTGTGATAATGTTAAAACTCTATGAAGTATAACCGTATCGTCGTCGTGTCTGTTCCCAAGAAATGCTTTCGTTCAAGAAATAATTCTTGACTATGTTTATAAGTATAAGAGTCAAGTCCGACATTCGTATACCATCCGTAGTCCGTAAAAAGCGTTCCAAGTCGATATTCGCAAGATCCATTTCCAAAACAACGTTTAACACTAACTCCCAAAGACAAAGATATGTAAGAAATTATACAAATAAAGCCGGTAACACACTAGAGAGAAGCGGTCATCAGTTTTCAATGATGCCGGGCAGACAATGAATATTCCAGGCATGAATTCCATATCAAAGTTCAAATTCGTAGTCCGTGAATAAGTTCCATGTCAAATAACAATTAAACAAGTATCTCAGTCGCGCTTTAATTGCAACTGTTCATAAAGGCATCATGCTGGTGTAATGAGTATGGCTACCTTTACGGCCCCTAGCCCCAGGTTAAGCGGTATTAGATACAGTTTGAAAATGACAGACCCTAACCGATCAGATTGTGATTCAAAAGTAACGGACGATTACGTCTTTCCCACTAATATGTAAAGATCTCATGCTACAAGAGGCGCCATCTATGATGTTACACATGACATACAAGATAGACGGTTACACTAGGCAACCAGCGCCATGCATGTTGTTAAGTACCATGTGCGTGATAGATATGTACATAGGGATAACAGCGCCTTCTATGTGGTTGATCACAATGCAGATCGCCAGAGATTCTGAACGCTCTGTCCATACCTACGAACGAGTGTTATACTCAATGTAAAATTTGAGAAACTTAGAATGAAGGCATTTGATGGAGTATCCTTGACAAACTAGTTTTTGAACTAGCAACTTGTGACGCAGATTAAAAGAATAACAATAAACGCAAGATCTGACAAATGCTACAAGGCGAGATGTGTATACGCCATATGCAGGACCCTTTGGTATATTGCTGTCTAAATAAGGATAATTTACAATATCAAAATTGAAATTATCCCTTTTGTCGTAAAGGCGACGTAAAAGGAGACCTTGTTCGTCTTTGTACAGATATAGATCCAAATAAGATGTACCATCAGGACTATCTGTTGTCTCCTTTAAGTCCAATGAGGGCGGATAGATTTCATTCACCGCTTCAGCAATATGGGGATTATTTAACGCCAATAGATCAGCAATATACCGCTTGGTAAATGAGAAGGATCTTTGCCCTGAGCATAAAGTGAAATATTCTTGAGCACGGCGTAACACACCAATCAAATAAATAAATAAATGAAAAGCTGTCGGTTAAGAAGGGATTATTGGTATTCTGAACTATTAAAACCGTGAAGAGGTGTGGATTGGCAGATTTGTACAACTGGATTTGCTTGATTTTAATCCGATCGTGGCAGACAAAACTTGGTATCCATGGTTCATCGGGGATTTTGATGCTCATGATTCAAGATCACTCAAGATCATTAATTTGAGAGTGACCAAATATACAAGAATAGTTAGTCCATCTAGATAAACTTGGACTTACGAATGTCAGAATTCTAGGCCGAAATAACAACTGTATAATGTATGGTAAGTCTGTAAAGAACTCAACAATGTATTGGATCCCAAGTTCACAACAAAACTCTTGTGGAATTGACCAAGATATTCCCCAGCTTATATTCAACCAGAGAGACAGAGCACACATTGCTTTTATTTGTCATAATATAAAGCAGTAAACATCATTTTATTTTCCCGTAGAAAACTTTGCAGCTCAACTATGTGTCAACAACAGACATGCCAACCATTACGATTTGGGCGAAATGAGTACAATTTTACTGTGTTAATTACGCCATTACGCCCAAGTCATAAATTATTATGATTTGTAGAAAATTTCAAAATTTCCGTCAGTCAGTGGAAACAATCTCTGTCCAGTGTTGTCGGCTCTTGCACTCGCGCAATCTCTTCCCGAGTTGTCGTTCCTTGCCAGCACATGCCTGGATTAGATAGATTGTCAGGGGCAACGAGATTTCCATATGTGTTCAGAGACGTCGTCTATGATTGGCCAATAGATGTTTACTGACTAATGAGATCGCTTCAAACATTCTTGGTATGATCGTCTACATAAAATCATGGCGGAATCTGATGGTTCGGTGAAAAAGCGCCACAAATTGAGTGGAAATACAAAAACTGATCAAAAGTACAAGGAGGAATACCACCGGGAGCATCCTGTTACCTTTACGAAGTCGGTCAGCCACGCATTTTGTACACCATGTAACTCTCATTTCTCAGTGGCACATTGCGGTATCAGCGTGAAAAAGCATGTACAAACCAATACACAGAAGGAGCTAACAAAAACAACATCAGAGAAACAGGAAAAATTCGTCTGTGTTTCTGGACCGATCGCCCACTCACAATATCACCAACCTACAAAATCCTTGAATATCCTGGAAAATTAAATTAAGCTGATACGAAGCATATGTGACATGTTTAATTTAGAAAGTTGAACTCATTGAAATTGTTTTGAAGGGCCTTGAAAACTCCTGAAAAGCTGCTAGAATTTGTTGAATAACTAAGTGCATGTAACCTGCCAGTATTACTGGTCATAAAATTTTGTCTCATTTTGATAAATCTCCAAAAAAACTCTTGGTCTTTTCCCAATTTAAAGGTCAAAAAAAGTTGTCATTTTGTCTGACTTGAATTAATACTGCAAGTGCCTCAGATGATTCCAGAATGCACAAGAGGGCATCTAAGTTACAAAAATTTTCTTGGGGGAGCACCCCAAACCCCCAAAGTCCCCCTGCCGGGGCCACCACCTCCAAACGCTTACGGCATTTGGGGTGGCCACCTACAGCACTCATAAATTATTAGGATTTTATGTCATTGAATGTTGGCATGTCTGTGAGCAATGGGAAGTGAGCTGGACACCTGTACTTGTAACGCTGTGGCCAAATTTTCCCACTCAGAGGGGGTGAGGGTGTAATAATTTGATGGATGCTTGGTTTTGAGGAGGCCATGTACAAGCTGCTTGATTAGACATTACAGATACATTCACATGCCCATATACCTTCTCTGTTCTTACTGTATTAGTTCAGTCAGTAATCTTAGTAACATTCAGAACTCTCACTCTTTTCTTAGGTTTTCTTTTACTTTCCTTCCAACAGTTATCATTACTGATCAGTACAATAATGGTAGATCGCTATTATTAAAAAACTCTTTCGTAATGAAACTCTATATTTCCAAAGTTGAAAAGTTTCATCTGCATATACCACCTAAATATAATAAAATTAACAAAGATTCTTTGCAGAAAAATTTCGGAGAAATTTCGAAACTCTTAATTAAGATACACTATATTGCTTAAACTCATAGGAGTACCTTTACTGATTTTAGATAAACTGTGGAACTTCCCACAGCACCACTTGGTTTAATTCCCGCAAAAGAACACTTCTCAGTGTTCCTCAGTAATATAACTATGATCTATTCACTTTCTCACTGTTCTTTTGTGTTCCCTGTTGTCACTGTTCTGTGATGGTCCCTGTTCTGTGATGTTCCCTGCTGTCTGATGGCTTCCTCAGTGTTCTGTGATGTTTCCTGTTGTCTGTTAACTTCCTCAGTGTGCTGTGATGTCCCATGTTAACTTCCTCAGTGTTCTGCGATGTTCCCTGCTGTCTGTTCACTTCCTCAGTGTTCTGTGATGTTCCCTGCTGTCTGTTCACTTCTTCAGTGCTCTGTGATGTTCCCTGCTGTCTGTTAACTTCCTCGGTGTTCTGTGATATTTCCTTTTTTGTTCCTTACCGCAGTGTTCTGTGATATTTCCTGTTTTTTGTTGCTTACCGCAGTGTTCTGTGATATTTCCAGTTGTCTGTTCACTTCCTCAGTGTTCTTTGATATTTTCCGGTTGTCTGTTCACCTCAGTGTTCTTTTTTGTTATATAGTCTTTATTTTGTAATCTTTGGGACCACAATAAGTCAAGACTTATACTGTGACCCATTTGGTGAATACAACAATTTGACAGATAAATAACTGTAGGTGTGTATATATATGTACAATGTAATCAGACTAGCGAATTACATGTGCAGGGGAAAGTGCGATTATGGTGGGAACGTGCAGTGCTGAATGGGCTACATATCAACAGTTCAAAATGGACGATATAATATATAGACATGTGCTGGAATAAATAGGAAAATCGACAGATGTCTAAGACCAATATTTTGGAAAATTTCTTAAAATTATACAACGAAATATGCAAATATGATTACAGATGTTTTTTTCTCTTGGAGTAAAGCCTGAGACTGATGATGTAAATACACACTGCTAATTAAATTTCCGGCTCTGATTAATGAAACAACCCATATGTTGCATAATTATTTCATTAGATTTTGCCGGAAATGTGTTGTCCCCAGAAAGTAACGTAACAGGCGCAATAACACCAGTATAACCCGACGCCGTAACACCATCCATTAGTGTTACCCTCTGTGCATCATACAGATGACATTTTAACAGGTAACGTTCAGCATTTTCATACTTGTGGCCAAAAGTACATTTTAAAGAATCAGAGAGGAAGTTGTCAAATAGATCACCATTGGGATTACTGAAGCCATTTTGAAGTCGGCATATTAAAATGTTTGTCAATCTAGATTTTGAGTAGTACCTTTCCTCTGTGTTCTGTGATGTTCCCTGTTTCCTGTTCACTTCATCATGTTCTGTGATATTGCCTGTTGTCTGCTCACTTCATGGTGTTCTGTATTATTGCTTGTTGTCCGTTCACTTCGTCACTGTTCTGTGATGTTTTTTGTTATCTGTTAACTTTCTCGGTGCTCGTTGATATTCCCGGTTGTGTGTTATTTTTTCAGTATTTTGTGATGTTCCCTGTTGTCTGTTCACTTCCTCAGTATTATGTGATACTGCCTGTTGTCTGTTAACTTCGTCAATGTTCTGTGATACTACCTGCTATCTGTTCACTTCTGCAGTATTCTGTGATATTGCCTGTTATCTTTTCACTTCGTCAGTGTTCCGTGATGTTCCCTGCTCCCTTCGTCACTGTTCTGTGATGTCTTTTGTTATCTGTTAACTTTCTCGGTGCTCGTTAATGTTCCCTGTTGTCTGTTAACTTCCTCAGAGTTATGTGATACTGTCTGTTGTCTGTTAACTTCGTCAATGTTCTGTGATGCTACATGCTATCTGTTAACTTCCTCAGTGTTCTGTGATATTGCATGTTGTCTGTTCACTTCGTCAGTGTTCTGGGTTGTTCCCTGTTGTCTGTTAACTTCCTTTGTGTTATGTCATACTGTCTCTTGTCTGTTCACTTCTTCAGAAGTCTCAGGCATTCCGGCAGTTTTTTCACGTCAGTCCTCTGTGATATTTCCTATTATTCGAACAGTGTGATGAGACAAACTAGGAGAAAACTGAAACAGTACCACCAGGTAAGTGACCATAGCACCTGCAACCTGTGAACATTAAATCGTAGGTATTAGTTTTCATTTTTTCCTAATTGTTCCATTTTAAACCATGTAATACCCTAATAAAAATGGCGTTTTAATCTGTATGAGGATGTTTTTCTTTACCAGATGCGTTTTACTTTGGTTATGTAAATGACAAAATGTAGTGCATATTGGAACTAGAAGACAACCCTGTCTATGTTCAGACAGACTTCGGCTGATTGCTATCTCTGTGTCACATACTTACGGTGAGGAACACCGACTTGTCAATGATAAACAATCCTCCGGCGGACAGGCCAATGTTAGTTCCTGTTAGTCGGGTCAGGAAAACTGAGAGCTAAAAATAGAAAAAATTACTGCAATTTTAAAAGAAAATTTAGAAAATTTGCATTTATTTGTAAATAATGAATTATTGCTAAGGTCAAATACCTTAATTTGCATGCGTTTAAGATATGTTGGTGTATAAATCATCAAATCGTGCATTATTTGAAATACAAGCTTGTCAAAAAGCGCACAACACATTGACATACATACATATACTAAGTCTTAATAGTCTGAGAGTTTCCACATCAATGCCATTAGAACACTGTTCTATTATCTTGCAATTAGACAGTAAATGTGTAGATTTAAACTTAGAACTTTAAATGTCAGGAAAAACAGCCTGCTCATTACCGTTAGATATTTCATTACGACGTAGTTTATAAGGCATTGATAATTCAAGGGTACGTCGCAACGTAAGCCGATAATGAAAACAATAACAGATTAGCAGTAGCCGTGTTAAACGTTCTAGTTGTACAGTGTGTAGTGTGTACGTCACACAACGAAGTTAATCTCCTCCCGTGACGTGTACCTAACGGTGGACATAACTGTTTAATCCCTCCTTTATTGTATATAGCTCAGTGCAGAGGTCCCCTCTCGTGACCTCTAACGAAGTTTCCTCTCTTAACGTGTGTACACAACTGCAGATATGGCTACTCCACCCCTCATGACATGTGTACATCAGAGTGTACGAGGGTTCCTATCGTGACGGATGCATGTAATCATACATGCTTAGCCCCTCTTGCAGCGTGTACGTCACAGTGTACATAACGAGAATTTCTCTCGTGACCTGTAACGAGCATGTACCTGCAAACATAGATCCTTAACCCCTCCTGCAGTGTGTATGTCAAAGTGTACATAACTAGGTTTCCTCTCATCATGTGTGTACATAAATGTGTACATAGCTGCTTAATTCCTCCTGCAGTGTGACACAATGTACGTAACCGTATTCAGTGTAACGTGTTGTGACGTGTGTACACAGTTGCGTTCATGAATGTCTAACCCGTCCTGTAATGTATATATCACAATGGACACGTGCACACACAGTATTTCACTTACGGATAATCCAGTAGTTTGTGATATGGCTGTAAAATCCACTTGAAAAATGGCATCCACCAGACTGTGGGCCTGAGTTATAATACAGCAAAAACAGGGTAATAAATTTAGCACAGAAATGGAATGCAGTTAAAAGGTTCAATAAAAAGAACAGTATTTTTTTAGAGAACACGAAAAAAGATATGCCTGACTAATGAGAAAAAGAATTTCATTTTTGAGGGATATTTTATATTTCATAATAACCCCTCCATTTTATGCATATTTTTCATAAGTGGTCGGAAATATTCGGAAATAACCTCATCGTTGAACACTCGGGGAACGCGAGATAAGGTTAGTATAATTCAATTCGAGTTTTCCGAGCCCCTCGCTCCATACCAAACAAACACATAAAGATGTTTTGACAGCTGTCACATTTGACGTCACCAAAGCAAGCCACTTATTTTCCGGTCTGAGTGCTAGGGCCCTATGAAAACCGTACTTGAAAACCATTTTCACTCCCAAGAAGATAGCTGATATTTTACTGTTGTCATAGATATATAAGTGAAAAATTCTATAATACGGCATTAAGCACCAATCACAAATACATGAAATGCTTCCCCAACATGCAATGATTTATCTTTGCGCGATGCCTGTTTAATTGATATGACAAGTTTTCTTCTTTGCTATATGGAAGTACCGCTAAAGTTAATTTCCCCAATAAGCATAGAAAGTTGTCTCACCCGGGAATTTATGAAGATACCACAGCAAGTGACGATGATGTTAACGGAGATTAAGCCCATGGATCCGGCAATACTGAACAAAATAATTTCCACCGAATAGGCTCCTTTGACCAAGGCATAGACCATGAAGCACACATAAGGTATTGACGTGGCATATTGCACGAGCGCAAAGACAGAGAACAACCGATTCCCCTTCTGCAGGAGCCCAACGACATCCTGATATTGTCTTCTTACACTCTCCACAGCCTGTGACATTTCTGTGTCGACCTCTGATGACAAGACCTTTCGCATTTTCTGTCCGACCCGGGCGAATTCCTTGTACAAGATGTAACAGGTTGAGAAGACAACCAGCTCTACTGTTACGAAGGCAAATGTCATAAAATATGTCCCCAAAACTCGAAATGCTGCAAATATGGAGTAAGCAGTAGGGTAGGTGATGAGAAATGGGAACATGGTACAGAGCTGTCCAGATTGAACTTCCTCACTGGCCAGTTGGCTGTAGTTCCAGGCAGAAGTGAAAGAAAATATTGTGAGGGAAGAGACACCCATCATACTGAACAACTTCTTCCGTCCATTGAGAGCGTACTTGGGGGAACTGTATGTGTCATGTAATCGCTGAAGAGCGCTGAGGAAGGCTGGCCAGGCCGAAGAACAGGTCACAGTGAACGTGGACAGAAGAAAGCAAATGGACACGGAATAAATCAGAAGAGAAATTTGCAACAAAACATCCTCATCTATGGTCTGGAACTTTTTGAAACAAATAGCGAAGCGTAGTGAATCTGACCATAAAACAGCACTACATAAGAAACAGTACAGCATCTGAAATCGGCGTCTTCTGGTGGTCGAATTCCCTTCTGGGCTGGGAAAATACAGTCCAAATACGGTCATCATCACGAAAAGTGGCTTAAATATTATTTTGACATCCATGCTTCTGTTGCTGGGCGATTTCATCAAGACTGCCATATATATATATGAATACCTGATGATCCGTTTTCCACTGCCTTATGGAAATGTCTTACCTGTGCTGCTTGACCGGAAGAATAATCTCTAATCTGAATGAGAGCCATACAATGCAAAAGGACAAAACTGTTGCCTTCTCTCCTGCAATTAGCCATGCATTAATCATTTAAGCACATGGCAGTCATTGCAAAACAGCTTGTTCCTGTCTAGTACAAACACTCGTCCTCGTGACTAGCTTGGCACAATTCGGGAAGTAATGTCAATCGGTCAGATACTCGCGTCCAGTCATCTATGCCAGCATCACCAGGTGGAATTACTGTTTCTATATAGATTGCTTGTTGGTCTGTGTTTGGAAATTATCTCTAAATCTTGTCGTGCTATCGCCTTGCATGTGTACACACATTAACTGCATGGTAGAGGTAGAGCTGTCGGAAAACAAACAATTGTAGTGAAAGAATCGAAGGAAAGGGTCTTTTACTGAACAGACATACTAGATGGAGAACTATAACGATTACAGAATGTTTTGTTTGGTCTAAGCGGCAATCCTCCATTGATCAGGCATTTAGCTTAATTGACAGATGGAGACTATTGTTGTGCCCATATGTAACTATAACATTAACATTATCAAACCTTATGTTATCGATGAATTTATAGCCACAAAGCTTGACAATTCATTTATTTATCAGCTTTAAAGAAACTAAAAGCAGTTTAAATGGAAAACAATCACATGTATTAAAAGTGCACATGTAATTCCAATAAACCTAGTCCTGGAAATATTTTCCATTTCACAAGCTTATTATGATGATAAATCTTAAGTATATATGTCATATGTATACTTATTTCCTTCTTTATTGAAATTATGTTTAAATGAGCGCCGTCGTGTGTGTGTGTGCGCGAGAGTGCGCGCGCGCATGTGTGTATGTGTGAAATATTCGTGCAAATGGCGTTAAACAATAATCAATCGTACACCGCACTCAAGGCCATTTCAGTCTTTGTCGGCGGCCAGGTTCATTGGTTAATCAAACGTCGAATCACCAACAGATATTTCATTTCCAGATTCCTAATTTAGCCTGTATTCGGGGTCTTTCTATGATTTGCATAATTAATACAGGCTGTAGCACAGTCTCATCAATAAAATTTTGATGACTTGAAATGCATTGTGTTTGTACACTTGGGAAATCCGTCACTGTGGCGATTAGTTTTTGCTGGGGAAATCCGTCACGGTGGCAACTGGTTTTCACTAGAGGCTTAGGAATTACGTCAATGAGGAAATTAGTTTTCTTTTCATGAGCTATTTAGGCTCCCTAAAATTCGTTTAATCTACTCCTGAATAAAGATCTTTAAAGCTAGTGGTTTGGTATTGGAAAAAAATGGATGGATTCAAGACTGTGGAAGGAATAATATGTATGTGAAGAGAATAATATGTATGTGAAAAGTATAAGATGCAAAGAATAATGTGCCTGTGAAAAGAATAATATGAACGTGAAAAGAATAATATGCATGTGAAAAGAATAAGTGGTATTCCTTCTCAATGCATCAGCAAAGTCAATGTGTTAATAAAGCTCGTCTACAATATTATAGCTCAGGTACAAGACTGGTCATTAAAGATTTCTTACAAATTTTATTTCTCATCAAATTTTGATTCGTATAATGTGAACAAAATCGTCTTGTTTAGATCTCCAATTGTCTACTTACATCATGAAAACTTGCACAGGTTTAACCTACATGGCTCTGGCCTTGTGTTAATTGTCAGGTTGATGAATTCACTGCGCATTTTATGTTCCATTGCAAACCGTTTTGTGCCCAGAGGGCTGAACTATATTTTAAATTGTTATGTGCAGGTATCCCTGACTCTAGCCTTGATTCTGTCTTAAAGCCGGTAAGGGATCTTGATAACGTTTTTCAAGCATCATCCAATTTTATTATTAAATGTCGTAGATTTTAAAATGTCATTCCCTTTTTCTCCTGCTTGTTGGTTTTATCGGAATACTGTACTTACTGCCATGATGTTCTTGTGATGTTCTATTTGCATAATGTCTTTATCTGCTTGATGTATTTATCAGCTTGATGTTCCTAACTGTGTGCATGTTATTCCTGTCTATGTGATTTGTTTGACAGTATATACATATCTATAATTTTTTTATTTCTATGAGCATATATATAAGTAGGGTGTCACCCTGTCATATTTTCTGAATTTAATGTACATTTAGTTTAGACGCTAGAAAGAAGCCGCGCTCCAGGAGTTCCTTTTAGTTTTCTTTACGAATGTCTGTTATTCTGTATATTCGTTTTCTGTAGGTGGACAGGTGAATAGACTGAAAATGAATGGCCCTGTCCATCAGGCTTTATCTGTGGAGGATAAAAAGCATTTCGCGCAAAACGACTTGGTAAATGACAACACGTAGCGTAATCATATTTACACAATTATAACAACCGTTTGGTGAATCACAACACGTAACGTAATCATATTTACACAATTGTAACAACGGTTTGGTAAATGACAACACGTAAAATAATCATGTTTACACAATTTTAATAACCATTTGGTGAATAAAAACACAAAACGTAATCATATTTACACAACTGTAACAACCATTTTGTGAATGAAGAAACGTACCATCGACATCTTTACACAATGGTCACAACGATCTGGCGAATGAAAAAATGTACAACCATCGTGACGACAATTTTGTAAATGACAAAATGTAACAACGTTACCTTTACACATTCGTGACGAAACGGCAATATATTACTGCGTCATCTTTGCACAAACGTGACGAGCAGGCAATATGTAACATCATCATCTAGTTGTGACGAAACGGCATGTGTAACTGCATCATCTTCAAACAATTGTGACGAAACTGCAGTATGTAACGCCAGTTATCTTTACCAGACCGTGACGAAACGGCAATACAAAACGGCTTAATCTTTATACAATCGTGACGAAACGGTTATATGTAACGCTGTCATCTTTACACAATCGTCATGAACAGGCAATATGTAACATCGTGATCTTTACACAATCGAGACGAAAGAGCAACATGAAATGGCGTCATCTTTACACAATCGTGACGAACTGGCAATGTGGCACGGAGTCAGAGTTACACATTCGTGACGAAACAACAGTATATCATGGCGTCATGGTTACAAAACGGTTACAACAATTGGAAGAGGATGGCAAAAATGTGTATAAACTCAACCCGTTTATACAAACGTGACCAGTTCCCACAAGTCTCATATTTTGGCCCAAAATTAATGCTAAAACACACTCATGGTTACTTGGAATAAAGTCAGCTAAAGCAAATCAACATTTACCCAGTACTTCACCTTTTGGGATCATAAAAGCTTATTAGAGTTACCATGGAAACTAACATAAGGACTTACGTCACCTGCATTAAATACAGCATACACTCAGCTCAGAGCTCAACTCACGCTGTGTTAACTGTGAACAAGTCAGAACAGTGAATGGAATATGATTTCACCGAAAGGGAATTCGAAGACGGAATCAAGAGGTTTGGGAGAATCTAGCCTCAGGTCATTAGTGAAGCCTTTGATGGCTCTCTTGCGCGTTGGTGGCATTTATTACAACCCCAAACGTTCTTCCTCGTCATTGAGTCGGCTGATGCAGCTACTTCACTGTCTTGTGGTCAACCTGTTTCAGTGGAGTACAGTTATCAGAATGATTTGGTGCACCACGGAGTCTGATTCCATTGACACTAACGTTCTCATGAACACCTCGTTTGCTTTGTTTTATGGAATGGTCAGTACAGTCTTGAGTTTCTTCACGATTGTCAGCTCCTTATATCTACCAAACGTTATCAGCTCGATACAGAATATGCATGAGAAATATGGACAACCCTTTTACATAAGGAATGGTGAATTAAAATTTCGGAAATGTGTAGGTATCTGCACTGCAGTGGTCTACGGTACAACATTAACAATGATCCTCACATTCCTTTTTACCAAGGAGGTGCGAAAAGGGCAGATGTGTCTCATGGCGCCGTTCGTAGACACTGAACCTGTAAAGTTCCACGGATTAATGCTTGGCTTTCTTGTTATCACAGTTTTCCAAATAATGGGCTTCACTGGGATTGTGTTGGCACTTGGAATGACGTGTTACTTTTTAGGAAAGAGTTTTCGTTAAACTCAGAACGGTTGCGTCAGCTTTTGAATGAAAAAGTAATCGTTACATCTCATGACACTGAGAAAGTGCGTTTGCAGTACGAAGACATAATCCATCTAGTACACAAATGCAATCGGCTGTTTTCGTTCACCATTTTAAGTGTGTACGCCATCGCTGTTCCTTTTTTTTGTCTGACCGTGTTTGCCACTGTCACAGAGACCTACACAATAGTGTTCACTCTTCAGTCTGTCTGTGACATCGCCGTCATCGCTTCTGGCGTCGTAGCGTTGACCGTAGCCGGGGTGTTTGTGACAGCTAAGGTAAAACGCTCTTTTTATGCATATTTTGAGATTTTGTACTACTTTAATGGCTCAGTTTCAAGCTTTAAGAGATCTTTTTATGATATTGACTTTACATTCCAAGATAAGGCTAGGAGGCCTGTAATTTGCTACTATTTATACATTTACATGAACAGTTTAAATAAAAGCCTAACTGAGGTAAATTTACAACGGGTCCATATTTCACCAGTTATATATGACCATTTTCCAACTAACACTGTCGTCGCTGCTCTGGATATTCTTTCTATATTGTACGTCTTTTATAGTGTTGGTACATCATATTCTTTATGATATGTGGGGTCAATGTTATATCAAAACCGCTGTTACATCATAAGCTGTGGCACGTTCAAACGGTCTCACTTCCCAGACTGTCACATGACCCCAAATCCGCAGAACGCGTCGCCTCCTATTCTGCGCCACCTCTCAGGCCATGTCATATGACAGCCCCTAGTTACATCACAGGCTGTGTAACGTTCAAATGGTGTCATTTCCCAGACCGTGTCACCTCCTCGACCGTCCCATATCTCAGACCGAGTCATATTCCAGACCATGTCGCATCCTAGTAAGTGTCACATTACAGACCTTGTCACATCCTAGCAAGTCTAACATTCCAGTCCATGTCAAATCCCGGACCTTGTCACATCCCAGGCCTTGTCAAATCCCAGGCCTGTGTCAAATTTCGTTCCGTGTCACATCCAAGGTCTTGTCACATCCTAGGCCTTGTCACATCCCAGACCTTGTGACATCCGAGACCTGTGTCATATTTCAGTCCGTGTCAGATCCCAGTAAGTGTCATATTCCAGACATTGTCACTTCCCGGTAAGCGCCACATTTCAGCACGTGTCACATCCCAGTAAGTGTCACATTCCAGATCATGTCACAACCCAGTAAGTGTCACATTCTAGTCCGTGTCGCATTCCAGACCGTGTAACATCCATTAAATGTCACATTCCAGTCTGTATCACATCCCAGTAAATGTCACATTCCAGACCTTGTCACATCCCAGTAAGTGTCACATTCTAGTCCGTGTCGCATTCCAGTAAGTGTCATATTCTAGTCCATGTCACATTCCAGTCCGTATAACATCCCGGAGCTTGTCACATCCCAGGCCTTGTCACACCCCAGTTTGTGTCATATTCCAGACCTTGTAACATCCCAGCGGGTGTAACATTCCAGTCCGTGTCACATCCCGGAATAAATTTGAAATCGTTCTGTAACTTGCGCTGTCCTGAACATTCCAACGCTGTACGCCAAAAAAACGGATTTAATTTAATATGTTTTTGGCTTCACAATTCCTTTTTGTTCTTTGATAACAACTACCATAACGTCACAATTAACATAAATCTGTGTAATTGTTGCAAGGACTGTCATTTTGGAATTACGTTGCTAGAGCATGGTAGCTTCACTCGGCATCGTCCGAAAGAAGGATGAACAAAAAGTGTATAGATTATGTCATGGAGGTAATACAACTTATCAGTGTGGTACACTACATTCACATGTTTGAGTACAGCCTTTATCTATTCTACAAATGATGAACAAAAAGTGTATAGATTATGTTATGGAGGTAATACACATTATCAATGTGGTATACTACATTCACATGCTTGAGTACAGCCTTTATCTATTCTACAAATGATGAACAAAAAGTGTATAGATTATGTTATGGAGGTAATACAACTTATCAATGTGGTATACTACATTCACATGCTTGAGTACAGCCTTTATCTATTCTACAAATGATGAACAAAAAGTGTATAGATTATGTTATGGAGGTAATACACATTATCAGTGTGGTACACTACATTCACATGCTTGAGTACAGCCTTTATGTATTCTACAAATGATGAACAAAAAGTGTATAGATTATGTTATGGAGGTAATACACATTATCAGTGTGGTACACTGCATTCACATGTTTGAGTACAGCCTTTATCTATTCTACAAATGATGAACAAAAAGTGTATAGATTATGTTATGGAGGTAATACACATTATCAGTGTGGTACACTACATTCACATGCTTGGGTACAGCCTTTATCTATTCTACAAATGATGAACAAAAAGTGTATAGATTATGTTATGGAGATAATACACATTATCAGTGTGGTACACTACATTCACATACTTGAGTACAGCCTTTATCTATTCTACAAATGATGAACAAAAAGTGTATAGATTATGTTATGGAGGTAATACACATTATCAATGTGGTACACTACATTCACATGCTTGAGTACAGCCTTTATCTATTCTACAAATGATGAACAGAAAGAAATAGTATTAGAAAGGAAATATTGCTTTTGAGTTTTGAGAAGAGATGAGTCCAGCTTTGGTCACGTGAGTTGAAATGTATATTAGAGCACAAGAAGATATGATCATGAATCAGAGTTGCTTGAGGTTTAACAAAGGCCTGTTTTACAATAACAAAAAATAAATAAGTAAAACTTTTATATCCCTTGTACAAAACTTCCAGTAATACGTTTGAAAAAGGAGTAGCAACTCCATAGCAGGAGTATACATATGCTATGGTGAAGTTTATCTAGAATACATGTTACCATGGGCGTTGAACATGGCGTAAGGCGTAACAGGACCCTATCATGTTTCTGCGCCAAAGTGCAAGTGTAACATTACAACATGAAATAAAGGAACATGATTTACATTTCACGAAATACGAGCCAGATTTCCCTTCCTTTTTCAGTCTCAAGCTGCAAATGATGTCATTCTACAGGCAGATTTCAGCAAGTTGGATAATGAAGTGACAACGTCTGTGAGTTCCATTCGTGGAATATTTAAGATATTGTTTTATTGTACACTCATCGTCCTATTATATATTCCACACGTCAAGAAATACATCGAGGAAGAAAAAGATAGTTATAAATCGATCGGCAACTAGGGTTGTTTGCTCAGAAATATGTATGGTTTTTACTCTTTCTCTTCAAAATTACATCACTCTCTTCAATGTAAAAGAATGCACTGACCGTATTTCTATATTAGTAGCAACTATGAATGCATAAATCTGCGGCATACTGTCATCTATTTATTATATTTCCCTGGTGAATAAGAATTAGCATTGTACCTATTTTTGACTGAGTTAGGACAATTATTTTCTGTTCCTTTTTTCTTTGCTAAATGCATGTGTCTCAGGCAATAACGGCTTCAGCAAAACGAAAAATTAGCATTCTTCTGACTTGATTCTAGGACACGTATCCTTCTGGATCAATTGTTTTACAATCGAAAATACAGATGAACTGTGGACTACATCCATTCAAAACCTCTAATTTTAATCTTCATTTTAGCTATCCATGTTCCTTGCCCGTCTGTCCAGAAATCAGGTCGGGATGTCGGCCGGTGGGCTGTTCAAGGTTGATGGTCGCGCCTTTCTGACGGTATGTTCTTGTGCATATCATCATACCACCATGGTCTTCACACTATTAACGATTTATCTCAATGCAATCGCTGTGAGTTCAAGTCCAGCCTATGCTGGCTTCCTCCGGTCGTATGTGGAAAGGTTTGCAGCAACCTGCGGATGGTCGTGGTTTCCCCAGGTTTCCTCGCACCATGATGCCGGCCGCGATGGTCTAGGTGAAATATTCTACAGTATGGCGTTAAACAGCAACGAAATAAATAAATCGTTAATAATTTTTGCAACTGCACTGCAGGTATTGTTTCGGAAAATCCCAGACGTGTATGCTATGTGTCATGTATTTCAGATCTTAGGACTGGTTATCACGTACACCGTTGTGATCTTCCAGTTTTACCCGGCTATTGGGTTGATCCACGGGGCCACCATCAACAACACCGGCATAAATTAGGTCTTGTGGATCCCATCAAAACCTGTAGCGCCATTGACAGTTAACTATCCTATGTATTCCCATCAGCAGCACCGCCATCATTTAGGTGCTCAGTAATCCCAACAACAATACCATTAGAAACAAAGTCCTGTGTATCCCTATCAGCAGCAGCACCATGATATGTTCAGTAATCCCACCAACAACACCATTAGCAATAAAGTCCAATGTATCCCCATCAACAGCACCACCATCATTTAGGCCTTCTGTAATCCAATCAACAACATCATTAGCAATAAAGACTTATGTATCCCCATCAACAGCACCACCATCATTTAGGTCTTCTGTAATCCAATCAACAACATCATTAACAATAAAGTCCTATGTATCCCCATCAACAGCACCACCATCATTTAGTCCTTCTGCAATCCAATCAACAACATCATTAGCAATAAAGTTCTATGTATCCCCTTCAACAGCACCACCATCATTTAGGCCTTCTGTAATCCAATCAACAACATCATTAGCAATAAAGTTCTATGTATCCCCATCAACAGCACCACCATCATTTAGGCCTTCTGTAATCCAATCAACAACATCATTAGCAATAAAGTTCTATGTATCCCCATCAACAGCACCACCATCATTTAGGCCTTCTGTAATCCAATCAACAACATCATTAGCAATAAAGTTCTATGTATCCCCATCAACAGCACACCATCATTTAGGCCTTCTGTAATCCAATCAACAACATCATTAGCAATAAAGTTCTATGTATCCCCATCAACAGCACCACCATCATTTAGGCCTTCTGTAATCTAATCAACAACATCATTAGCAATAAAGTCCAATGTATCCCCATCAACAGCACCACCATCATTTAGGTCTTCTGTAATCCAATCAACAACATCATTAGCAATAAAGTTCTATGTATCCCCATCAACAGCACCACCATCATTTAGGTCTTCTGTAATCCCACCAACAACACCATTAGCAATAAAGTCCAATGTATCCCCATCAACAGCACCACCATCATTTAGGCCTTCTGTAATCCAATCAACAACATCATTAGCAAAAACGTTCTATGTATCCCCATCAACAGCACCACCATCATTTTGGCCTTCTGTAATCTAATCAACAACATCAATTAGCAATAAAGTTCTATGTATCCCCCATCAACAGCACCACCATCATTTAGGTCTTCTGTAATCCAATCAACAACATCATTAACAATAAAGTCTTATGTATCCCCATCAACAGCACCACCATCATTTAGGTCTTCTGTAATCCAATCAACAACATCATTAGCATAAAGTTCTATGTATCCCCATCAACAGCACCACCATCATTTAGGTGTTCAGTAATTCAATCAACAACATCATTAGCAATAAAGTTCTATGTATCCCCATCAACAGCACCACCATCATTTAGGCCTTCTGTAATCTAATCAACAACATCATTAGCAATAAAGTCCAATGTATCCCCATCAACAGCACCACCATCATTTAGGTCTTCTGTAATCCAATCAACAACATCATTAGCAATAAAGTTCTATGTATCCCCATCAACAGCACCACCATCATTTAGGTCTTCTGTAATCCCACCAACAACACCATTAGCAATAAAGTCCAATGTATCCCCATCAACAGCACCACCATCATTTAGGCCTTCTGTAATCCAATCAACAACATCATTAGCAAAAACGTTCTATGTATCCCCATCAACAGCACCACCATCATTTAGGTGTTCAGTAATTCAATCAACAGCATCATTAGCAATAAAGTTCTATGTATCCCCATCAACAGCACCACCATCATTTAGGTGTTCAGTAATTCAATCAACAACATCATTAGCACTAATGTCCTACGCATCCCCATCAACAGCATCACCATTATTAAGGTGTTCAGTAATCCCTCCAACAGCACCATTAGCAATAAAGTCTTATGATAATCCCATCAACAGCACCACCATTATATAGATGTTCTGTAACCTCGTCAACAGCACCGTCATCAGTCAGATATTCAATAACCTTATCAACAGCACCACCACCAATCAGACGTTCTGTAACCTCATCAACAGCACCACCATCAATTATAGATGTTCTGTATCCCCATCAACAGCACCACCATCAATTATAGATGTTCTGTAACCTCATCAACAGCACCACCATCAATTAGGAGTTATGTAATCCCACCAACTACACCATTAGATCTCAAGCTTTATGTATCCCAATGAACATCACCATCAATTAGGTGATCTATATCCCCATCAACAGCACCATTAGCAATGGCGTTTTATGTATTCCAATCAACAGCACCACGATCAATTAGATGTTCTGTAACCTTATAAACAGCGCCATCATAAGTTAGATGTTCTGTAGCCTTATCAACAGCACCAACATCAATTAGGTGTTATGTAATCCCATCACCAATACCGGTAGCAATAGAGTTTTCTATATCCCCACCAACAGCACCACCATCAGTCAGATGTAATTCCTTTAACAATACCATCAGCAAAAATGTTTTATGTATCCCAATCAACAGCACCGTCAATTAGGTGATCCATAACCCCATAAACAGCGCCATTAGCAGTAAAATTTGATGTATCCCAATCAACAACACCATCATCAATTAGGTGTTCTGTGTTCCCACCAAGAGGAGCATCATCAGTCAGATTTATTCCGATCAACAACACCATCATCAAATTTGGGTTTTTTTCACCTCATCAACAGCACCATTAGAGGTAGAGTTTTATTTATTGATTAATTTCATTGGTATTGTACGTCGTACTCAATAATGCTCCTCTCTATACGACGGCGGCCTTTAAAATTTTATATATCCCAGTCGATGGCACCATGACCAGTGAGGTGTTTATGCCTTTAAATAGAACCAATACAACTTAAATGTTGATCATTAATTGCATCAGTTAATTTTCATCTACTTGAATGTTTACCTAGACACTTTTATAACGATTATCACAACAGTAAGGCTGCAATAGTGTCGAAGAGGCGTTAAGCCATAATCATTCATTCATTCCGATTATGAACTGTATATTTGTTGTTAGATTTATTACCGAGTGTGTATTATTGTAAGTAGTGTAAATATTATATCTGTGAAACGTATCGAGCTCCTCACAATAAAGACACCATATGAGCACTCTCGATAAAAGCCTTGTTTTGATGTCTTCACTAAACAAGGTGGCGTACACTTACAAGTGACGCGTGGACTGGGATTGTTCATTAAAGTCAAATGTTAATATCCGACTACAGCAATACCGGATGCAGATACATTCTATTACGCCTGTCATATTTGGCCCCTGTACAAATATAGCTATGCAGTTGTCCATCAAAATCGATCAGCCAAATCCAAGCGCATTTTTGCTATAATTGTAGAATAGTCCACAAAGCATCAGCCTTCTCTATCCACGTTTCACCATTTAAAATTTGTAATAAAGTTCGTAAATTCATAATGCAATACGTTTTATAACAAACTTAAGAATAAATTTAACACTATAAATAGTACATCTACCAATCTAATATTTTCTGAGATGTAATTATTTGGGCGATTCTAAAATAAGAGCAAAAATTCTATTACAGGATGTGCGATGACAGATTTTTTCCCAAAATCTCCGATGTAATCTAAACAATGCCCTGTTAATCATTGATTGCCCTTAATAACATAAAATCTTGCCATTTTTGGCACAGAAAATCAAAAACCTATATATCTACCTCATTTTATGAACTTGTTGCCGTGTAATACATTACCTATCGATATAAATTTTCCCTATACAGTATTAATTATACTACCTTGGCAACTCTTCAATTATTCATAGACGCTGATTAGCCAACACGATTATATGTCTCAAAAAGCTAGGAATATGCTATTACAAGTTGACAAGAGAAATGAGATGAATGTTTGTTCTATTTATTTTGATTCACCATTCAACACCATTCAACAAAGTAAGCAGTATAGTATTATAAATACCTAAACATTATACTTATTTCCGTCTGGCATACAACCCAAGCTCCCTTGCGTAATTTGTGCAACAGCCCTCCACAATATCAGGTTTACGTAGATGCCACAATATCAGGATTACATAGATGTCACAATATCAGGAATACATAGATGCCACAATACCAGGATTATATAGATACCACAATATTAGGATTACATAGATATCACAATACCAGGATTACACAGATGCCACAATATCAGGATTACATAGATGACAATACCAGGATTACATAGATGTGACAATATCAGAATTACATAGATGCCACATTATCAGAATTACATAGATGCCACAATATCAGGATTACATAGATGTCACAATATCAGGATTACATAGATGTCACAATATCAGGATTACATAGATGCCACAATATCAGGATTACATAGATGCCACAATATCAGGATTACATAGATGCCACAATACCAGGATTACATAGATGCCACAATGTCAGAATTACATAGATGCCACAATACCAGGATTACAAAGATGCCACAATATCAGGATTACATAGATGCCACAATACCAGGATTACATAGATGCCACAATATCTTGATTACATAGATGCCACAATATCTGCTTTACATAGATGTGATAAGTTTCATTTCCCTAAAACTGTTCTTTCATGCTTTAAGGATGTTCTGGACTGTAGCATTAGTTGGTTCGCTGGTGTTCCATGCTGTACTCAAGAATATTTCACATATGCGGAGAAACTGGAGTATCCAGAGTGATCCACCGACCTTTGCATAAAAAATGACTTCTCTGTTAAGCTTTTTGTATTTCACCACTGTACTGACGGCCCATTTGAAAATACAGGGTCCATGCCGTCAAAGTGCTGCCGTCACTGAAATATCATACCAAAGACACCAGACAAGACACCTCACCCAGTCGCATACTGAAACCGGGGAACCAGTCCTGTTTCCCTTGCTAAACCTATCAGTGCTGAGCGTAAGGCGAGACAGCAACAAGCACCATTTTTAAAGTCTTTGGTATAGCCCGATCCAAGTTTGATCCCAGGTCGGAGGACTTCGAGGCGGATACTCTAACTATTGGGTCATCGAAAAGAGGCGGATACTCTAACTATTAGGTCACCGAAAGGAGGCGGATACTCCAACTATTAGGTCACCGAAAAGATTCCATACCGGTGTTGGATTATCAATCAGAATTCTAATTCTCCATACAAGAATTGTTTATTTACTTATTTATTTGAGCATTTTTTAACGCCATCCTCAAGAATGTTTCACTCATACGATGTCGTTCATAGGCAGAAGAAAACCGGAGCGAGTTAGTGACGAACTTTAATTTTTCCTACGAGTGAAGTATAGATTTGCATATCGTTGGTGGAAGGCAAGTGCATGGTCTTCAAAGAACGTTAAACTGAGCAACGACCACACCAGCGTCGTTGATCGCTTATTGCGTCCTCAGAAGCACTGAAAACTGGGGAGCACCCGAACTGACAGGTCTGAACCCGCGCCTTGCATGTGTTCCAGCGACTGAAAGGCAAGCGCCTCCAATCATGATGTTGGCTTCCCCCACATACGCAGAATGAACGGAACAGTCAACGTATGAGATTCTCACAGTGGATAGTCAATCCCATTGTGAATAGCTTGATATTACATTTACAGTCCATGGAGTCATTTGTTACATTTTCACAGCCCATGGAATCAGATATTACATTCTCAAGTTCATGTAGTCAGGTATTACATTCTTTTTACAAGTCCATGGAATCAAATATTACATTCTGACAGTTGATAGTCGGATGTTACATTCTCAGAGTGGATAGCCAGATATTATTTTCACACAGTCCATGGAGTTACATGTTACACTTTCACAGTCCATGCATTTAAATATTCCATTCTCACAGTCCACGGAGTCAGATGTTACATTCTCACAGCGAGTCAATGACGCCAGATATTACCTTCACATAGTCCGTGGAGCCAGATATTAGATTTTCACAGCTCTTGGAATCAGATATTGCATTGTCATAGTCCATGAGTTAGATATTACATTCTCATAGTCCATGAGGTCAGATATTACATTTTCTGTGTCCATAGTGACTCGCGTGTAGATGTCTGTTTTGAATGTGAGAAATTAAACGACAATGGCGATTAACCAAAACAACAAAAACAATCATTTATCCGCATCCTCTAGATGTACAAATTTTAATTTACAATTTAAACATGCCAGTCCTTGACCAAGGCCTGTAGATAACTCCATATAAAATTCTCTGTTTAGATTATTTTCATATAATAATCTATACTCGCATCAGAGAAACTGTATTGTTAACATAATGAGTGAGTCTTTCGGTTACAAGTAATGTATAATGCACGGTCCCACAATGTGTCATCATCAATGCATACAATAAGACCTGAAATTAAAGCACACATTGGTCCGTCTTGAAAAACGTCCCTATACATGTGCGAATGCAGTAACATTGTTGTGCTCCATCGTCCCGTTCTCGTGTTTCATACCAAACCGTTGTAATTACTGCCGAATTACATCATTGTCCCATTTCGGAGACCAGTCTGGTCCATTCGGTTCGCCATCGTCAAAATCATACTTCACTACTCCACAAAGCCTCTTGGCGTCCTCCGATCGGCCTATCTCGGGCATTTCAGTAATGGCTGGAATATCAATAAATCCTTCCGGCGGTGATTTGGGGAAAAGTACGACATACTGAGATGCTCGATGGGCTGTTAATACAAGTCTGTTGTATGCATCAACTTTCTTTTCGATATCTTTTTCCGGCGCCCAAATCGCTGGTGTCATGCAGACGAATACAACTCTGCGCCATCTACCGGCGTGTTGTCTCCCCTGAAGGGCACGTGCGTTGGCGTGGACAAGTCGTGAGTCCCATAGCACCATTCCTCCCCTTGGTACAGGCACTCTTTTGAGCTTACACCCTCGCTCTTCAAACCACAAAGTGTCATCTTTCTGCAGCCTGCAGGACATCACGTTCGGGATCCGAATGTTAAAGTCAGGTTTAGCTTCCTTGAATTCTTCCAGGAGGTTGTGGGATCCTTCGATGACGCAAAATGTCCAGTCGTCTTCGTCAGCCGTCTCCAGGTAGACTGCCCCTTGGTAAGAGTGTAGACCTCGTTGTTCCGGGAACTGGTCGACATGGAGCCAGTGTTCGCCGGGGGTGTGGAAAGGTTCTTCGCCACCCTCCGGCGGACGCCCTACAGCGATGGCGTCCACACTACTGAGCAACTTATCTGTGCCCCACAGCTTGGAAAAAACGGGCTTTGCGGCAAGCCGGACTCTCCAGGACGGGTCAGAGTAACCGATGCTGTAATGATGGATGATCGAGTTGTAGGAGCGGGGCCACGCGCCTTTCTCTGTAAACTCGGACAGCCATTCGTCATACTGAGCAACACAACTTTGGCATAGCGAGCCTTCTAACACGCCCTCAACGACTGTCATGCCTTTTGTCTTCAGCTCATCCCGATGTCTCTCAGTAAACATTTTGGAAGTTCAAAGCCTGCAAGAAAATAATAAAGAAGAAAGTACTCAACGGCACCACGAATAACAGTTGAACGACGGAGACGTTTATATTTATTTATTTCATTGGTGTTTTACGCCGTAGTCAAGAACATTTCACTTATTCGACGACGGCCAGTATAATGGTGGGAAGAAAACTGGAAGAGCCCGAGGGACACCCACCACCATCCGGAGGTTGCTGACAGACCTTCTCACGTTCGACGGCCGGACAGGAAGTCATCACGAACCGGACTTGAACTCATAGCCACCGTATTGGTGAGAGGGCCCTGGGTCATTGTGCCTTGCGGGCACGCTAATCATGGAGGCTACCCGAAGACGCTTATAATTTTTACATATAGGTTTCCTTGTTGTGGGCGCACCGTTAGTTCAGGAGCACACCAGTCTATGTAGGGCCTACGTTATTGTCGGTTGAATGCATCTTCTGATTCTGAATCATTCTTATCCGTATATACATGCGACTATGTCCGTTGCGTGTGACGAAACCGACCGACACAAGAGATGTCTTATCAGAGTCAGGTCAAGGGCGGGGTAGTGAATAACGGCACATAAAGGATCTTCGCTATAATCGGGATGTGTGGTCAGTCGTACCAAAACATGAGACGTCTTTCTCAAGGCTAGGAGAGGATGTGTAGCCCGTACTACCAACACATGCTGGAGGATGTGTAGCCAGTCATACCAACATATGAGATGTTTTCCTCAAGGCTATGCAGGATTGTGGCCTGTCATACCGACACATGAGATGTCTTCCTCAAGGCTAGGGGAAGGATGTGTGGTCGGTCATACCGACACATGAGATGTCTTCCTCAAGGCTAGGGGAAGGATGTGTGGTCGGTCATACCGACACATTAGACGTCTTCCTCAAGGCCTGGGGAACGACGTGTGGTCGGTCATACCGACACATGAGACGTCTTCCTCAAGGCCTGGGGAACGACGTGTGGTCGGTCATACCGACACATGAGACATCTTCTGCAAGGCTAGCCAGGATTTGTGGTCTGTCATACCGACACATGAGACATCGCTTCCTCCAGGCTAGGTGCAGAATATGACCACTCATACCGACACATGAAGCGTCTTCCTCAACGCTATGCGGAGTATGTGACCAATCATACCGACACAGGACACGTCTTCCTCAAGTTTAGGGGACGGACATGTGTGTCCCCTTCCTAGGGGAAGGATGTGTGGTCGGTCATACCGACACATGAGACGTCCTCATGGCTAGGAGAAGAATGTGTGGATAATAGTACTGACACATGAAAACGTATGGACATATCATCAGGGATGTCGGGGCCAACAGCATTGCCATTCACTTAAATCCTGACACATAAGCCTATAAAGAAGCTACATGGCCCACGGAGTTTGTTAGCTAATTATCCACGAGCAAGGAGAGACTATAGATGCTGCGATCTCTATGGAATCTACATTCAAGCAACAGTAAGATGTTGCTCCAGCTTAAATGCTCCACCTTAAAAGTCAGAGTATATTGCATCAGTATGGGCGGGAGAAGTTGCAACATTACAGACACATAGTAAAAATACACAGCTGTTACCATTCGTTTTATTGAGGAAACGGTGCAAAACGACTTATATCTTGCAAAATTCCCGTCATTGAGTCACTTCACGTACCACTATCTCTTCGTTAGCGAAGGTGAAGAAGTACGTGGGGTTACTTTTTGAGCAGGCTATAACATGGAACATTACACTGACTCTAAACCACATCTCGCTATACCTAGTTTATGGTCAAAACTTCAATCACAAACTCAAGAATATTTCACTTATACAACGGCGACCAACACTGTGGTGGGAGGAAACCCGGCAGAGCCCGGTGAAAACCCACGACCAACCGCAGGTTGCTGCAGACCTTCCCGCGTACGGTTGCACATTTCGAATTTCAACTAAGGTCAAAACTGGCTGAGTGGAATCGTCCCCTACATTTGACTGACAATATCCTGGCTGTTGTCAGATGTAGGCCTATGTATGATAAGAAGAATGGTGTAGGAGACCTACATGGCTGATATCCAATATTGCTAGTTATACGTGTAACACATACATACAGTTACAGCTGTCCCTACGCCCTGACAGACTTAACTGACCAATGTATTGGTACCAAATTTGGTTTCCTAAAGAAGCCAATAAAAGCAGTGTGATTGGTGATCTAAATTCGAACCAATGTCGCTGTGGTATGTGTTCAACATTGGGCCTGATGTTCAAAAGTTCAGTAAAAGTTAATACCGGTTTGCAATAAAAAATCTAATGAGTATTGGCTCGTAATACACTTTTAAGCAATTTGGTAAACCTAACTGTAGTCTTAAACTGGATCAAAATGCCCAGAGAAGCCAGCATACCTGTTAAACGTTAGCCACAGGCACAGGTACAAAGTATGCCATGCTCGTACACTGGTAGGCCCTGAATATAGTCTACTCAATCGTCCGACCTGTTTTCACACATCAATATGCATGGGAAGAATCTACATGTTAAATGATGTCCGCCGACAGTCACCTGACTGTTATAATGTGAGATAAGGCAGCCTGTATAGCGTCCATATAAAATAGTCGCCTTGTTGGTACTATTTTTATCTTAATAAAATCTTACACGTATAGGTAGAGGTGACCGCCTCTATAAACCAGCATGCATAAGACATGGGGGAGGGACAGGAGACGGGGGCGGGTTGTGAAGGGCTGTCACATCTACCTAAAATAAGCCTTTCACTACACACAGTCGGTGATATACAGATCGACGTGTACAAAAATCGCCATGTAAAAGCCGTCGTACTCCAGTTTTAAAGGCATATCTGGTACTAATATGACAGTATTGTATTAACTGGTCATGTACAGGCCCTTATGTGCAGTCACATACTCAAGAAGATAAGCGATATAGGCCTATAGTATACCCTTGTTTACACTAGACATGTTATATAGGCTACAGCACAAATGCACAGCTAAAATTACATAAATGAACAATTAAAGTGAATTATTTTGACAAATTAAAACAACAAATAACAGGGAGAGGCATAAAACAACACGCAGTTGTACACAATTTAACTGTTAGCTACCGGTAGACTACATGTATTTGTCACCAGGAACAAAATACGCTCTGAATGCATGCGTAGGCCCCTATTACCTCAAAACCAACAAGGGCAAACAATCCCATTTAATTTACATAAATTATTTATGTTACATTATGAATTGAAAAGTAGAAAAAAATATTGCCTTATATATATAATACATATGTCATTGGACCATTTTTCACATGAAAAAGCCCATTCTAAATTTATACGGCCAGGCCTAGCTGGATTATAAAATTAGCCTGCTTACACGTTACCACTATCAACAAATAGGGCCTATATACGTCACCAAAAAGAAAAGTGAACAACCGCCCGCTTTCTTCCCACCATAATGCTGACCATCGTAGTTTAAGAAATATTCTTAAGTATGCCTATGCTGCGGTATAAATCACCAATCAACTAAATAAATAAAGTACTTCATAATGCATATAAAATGTTTCGCAAGGAGAATACCGCACAGTTGCTTACGCCTTACCTCGGCCAAAAGCACCACCGTCGACTGGCCCAGATAGCACAGTTGGTAGAGCGTCCATTTCGGAGGCGGTAGATCCAGGGTCAATCCTGGGTCGGTTCAGGCATAAAACCTTGGCTTTCAGCATTAAGGGAATAGTGCAACGGCTGGTTGTCCCGTATCACTATCAGTATAATGGCTCGGGCGGGGCAGCTTACTTGCCTTCAGTGAAGCAGCACTAGATAAACGAGCAATGGAAATCCGTCCCGCAGCAAGAATGTACATTTCATGCACTTTAAGGACTCCTTCGTCATCATAAAAATGACTGAAAAATTGTCCATACAACGTTAAACTCCCCAAACTCTCACTCACTCACTCAGCTACTAGCCACTCGTAGACCTACTTTTCAGACTGCAGAGATTGTTTTCCTTTCTGGAAATTCTGCGTGCCACAACAAATGTGCAGAGGACTTGCTTGAAACTCCAGCGGACCTCGCCAGAAACCTGAATATGACAGAAATTAAAGTAGTTCCACTAGGTAAGAGACATATTAAACATGAGAGTCACTTGTAGACTTACGCAGTGAGAGGCCAATGTTAAATCTCAGTGTAAAGCAGACCTGGCCAATACTAATCGTCTCCTCTCTTTACGGTTTTGTGCTATAAAGGGGCCAATTTTCGTATCGTACCTAAGACAACTGCTGTTCGTCGTATACAGGACATTTTACATTCTAACATTGGTGTTATTTTCCCAGTGAAAATATCCTTATTATGCATGCTGATCAGTTCAGATGATTATTTCTTGTGTGTTTAGTGTTTTGTGTGTGATGCCTAAAGCCATTTACCTATCTAAGCTAGATCAGTGGTCACAGCTGGACTGGTCGGTTTATGACTGATATGGCTGTTTTTACAGTTCGACCTAGAGAGTGAATTATTGATTCATCTGAGAAAAAAAAAAAACATTTATATTAAACCCTATGGAGGGTATGAAGTACGCAAAGCATGAAAATAAAGAGTGCAGTAATGTACATGTAAGCCTATGGAAATGATCTCTTTCTACTGAGGCCTGCCAGCAACCTGGGGATGGCTGTGGGTTTCCTCCGGGTTCTGCCCGGTTTCCACCCACCATAATGCTGGCTGCTGTCGTATAAGTGAAATATTCTAGAGAATGGCGTAAAACAAATAAATAAATCATTCTATTGAAGACATGCATACAAAGTTAGCACCCACAGCTTTTCAACTGCCAGAACAAGAGTGCCCTATTTAAACAAACAGCAGTCAATTACTAACAAAATTTCGGAGCAATTTTGGAGGTGGCTCAGCTAGTGAATACAAGTAAGGTATGCATTTCCTGGTCATAACACACAAGTTGCGGGTTCAATCCCCACCTTGGACAAGGAGTTATTTAAACCTGTATATTAGCATTTTAGGGAGCATTTTTAGATGTGGCTCATCTAGTGAATACATGTAAGATGTACAATGGGGTTCAGTCCCAACCTGGGGCAGAGTTTGTAGATTCCTCCCCCCTCCCCCCACCCCTTCCCCTTCTGCCATTGTTAGAAAGGATCTTCTTGACAATAAGTAGGCAATGGGATTTGTGGAGGCGTTTGCATGTGTTACATTAATCACCCTTGTCTTCCAGTAGAATGCATATGGTGTGCAAGTTTGTGGATCACAGGTGAGAAAAATGGTTAACTTGCCAAAGGTCTGTGGTTTATTCTCCTGTATCATAGTATGTATTCTCATGTGTGTGTTCTCCAGTATGTCTGTTTGCATAATCCTGGGTTCCTTTTCGTGTTTCAGGTGCTGGCCAGGGTAAGTAGTTATGCTCAGTTTCCTGGTAACATAATACATTTTCAGGTGATGATGTTTTAAATAGATGTACACTACCCTAATTCCTCAACCTTTTCGCATATGAAAGAACAACTTCCAGTGCAATTTATGCAGCCTGTGGAGTTGATTTTGGATACAAAACTACATTGCTTCACAAACAGTATAATTTTATCAACAGACACAGAATAATGCCTTGAACAAACATGTGAAAAAGTTGAAGAATTACAGTAGATATCATCGCTTTGCTGGGGTTTGATAACAGGTGAAAGCTTCCGAAACATCGGTAGGCATATTCTTGTACACTTTAATATCCATTAGGGTTTGGGATTGTGAAATACAACCAAAATTGGACAATGTTTTGGTTCATTCTGTCAGTATGACATTTCTAAGGCTTGTGGTAAATGACCCAAAATTTAGCCAGTTAAAGTGCATTTTTACAGGAAGACAAATGTCACAAAAGATTACCGTTAAGAGAAAGTTACATTTTTCAGGAGAATACCATCCTACTATCCAAACAAGCAACAAAACACCTTTCTTTCATCATTGTAAGGCAAAATGTGCAACTTTCTGTTTTATTATTAGTTGTTGTTAATTTATTGATATTAATTTAAAATGCTACGGCTTTGTTTCAAATTGTATGTACAGATACCAGGCTTATTTGACATCGTAAGCTGTGGGTATAGTACTGTATGTGCCCATCCTCAGTACATGTACATGTTCATGATATATGTCCACCTCACAGCTGTGTTGTGTTTACAGATGTTGGCAGGAGCTGTATTATCATTACATTGGGGGGGAAGAACATTATGCTGGACTGTGGTATGCACATGGGCTATAATGATGAGGTGAGTGGTTACTGAACAGCCTAGCCATTTTAGGAATAAAAAAAAAATGGATGAAGTTCATAGCTGAGTCATTTCAGGATTAGAAAAAAATTAGCAGAGCTTATAGTTTAGTCATTTCGAAAATAGTAAACAAAATTTATGAACCTTACAGATTAGTCATTTCAGGAATAGAAAACAAAGGAAGAAGCTTATAGTTAAGTCATTTCACGATTAGAAAACAAAATATACGAAGTTTATAGTTTAGTCGTTTGGAGATTAGTAAACAAAGTTGATGAAGCTTATAGTTTAGTAATTTCAGGAATAGAAAACAAAATTGACAAAGCCCTTAGCTTTGTCATTTTCAGAGTAGAAAATAAAATTGACAAAGCCCTTAGCTTTGTCATTTTCGGAGTAGGAAACAAAATTGACAAAGCTTATAGTTTTATCATTGCAGAGTTAGAAAACAAAATTTACTGAGCTTATGGTTCAGTAATTTCAGGATAATAAAACAAAATTGGTGAGGCTTTAACGTTTGTCAATACAGGATTAGGAAATAAATTTGACAGACCTTTATACAGTTGAGTCATTTCAGTTTTAGAAAACAAAATTTACAAAGCTTATAGTTTTGTGATTTTGGAATTTGAAGATAAAATTATGGCAATATTGACAGTTTCTTTGTTCATATACAGCAGTTTTGCTATGACACATATATTTGTGATAAAAGTAAGCCTGTTGTTAATTCTAGATGTCATCATGTTATATTCAATAGATGTACACTACTGCAGACCGGCCATTTTGGCTATAATTGGCTATAAGGCAGTGTCCACTGTAACACTTGTCACAATATTAGTCGTGGTTCAATGATGAAAACAAGTAAACGTATGGCACAATCATTTTTATTGAGTACATAATAAAGACATTCAATACAAACACATTATGTGTTGAGCAAATGAGTAAAAATCATTAATATTTTTTATGCATTTTTAATGTCGTACTTAACAATTTTTCAGTCATATGATGACGAGGAGTCATCATTTATGTGTATATATAGAGTGTCTTCTTGTGGTAGGGTGAGTCCACGTTGCCAAAGTGCTATTGCCTCTGAAACATCGTGCAGAAGACACCAGATGTGACATCCCAGCAAGTCACATTATACTGACACCGGGACAACCAGTCCTGTTGCCTTGCTCTAACCTGAGCACCAAGAAAGGCAGCTAAAAGTACAATTTTTAAAGTCTTTGACATGACCTGACCGGGTCTCCTGATTGCGTTCAAACTTGGAAGTAGTATGACACCAGTGAGAAGACTACTTTCAGTTAGAATGTTAACTCCATTAGACTACATTTAACTTACATTCTATATTCATGTTTCTTTTCCTTTATGTCTAAGAGGTATTTACCAGAAAAAAATAATGTTTGAAAATTTGAAGTACTGGCTGCTATGACAGTAACTATTACTTTGGAATCAGTCATTATGAGATGGATTCTGAATGTAGTTTGATTTTTAGTCAATAAAAATAGTTGCTCTGTTTGATGTAAGGTATGTCCGTTTTGTTTTATTTCCACAGAGGCGGTTCCCAGACTTCAGCTATATCACCAAAAATGGAAGTCTGACAGAACATTTGGACTGTGTTATTATCAGGTCTGACATTGAATTAATATGAATATAATTGTACTAGTAGAAATGTAAGATTCAGCATTCAGGCTTTGTACATGTAGTATGTCCATATCAAATCAGGGATTGGGGAAGTTCCATTGTGGCTACATGCTAGCCAGTTTGTGATACACGTAGCAGCACATTTATGATGTCACACCACCCAAATTCTCCGACCTTTTCGACCACCACTGCAACCAGTATTTTGAAACATTCTGAGATAACTATGGAGTGTAGAGAAATAGTTTGCTTCATAATTTTATGAAGCTTGCATCTTTAATGACACAAACAAATCATTTTTAGCATTATTCTCATAATAATTGTACGCATAAGTTCCACTGTAAAAAGGGAACAGTGGTTGGAAAGGCTGAAGATTTACAGTACATGTTTATGGGTTTGTCAAGTAGTTTGAGTGAGTGAGTGCTTGGGGTTTAACGTCGTACTCAACAATTTTTCAGTCATATGACGACGAAGGAATCATTAGGGTGCATGTACGTGTAATGTGCCTCCTTGTTGCAGGACGGATTTCCACCGCTCTTTTATTTAGTGCTGCTTCACTGAGACGACTTACCGAAGGCAAGTAAGCCGCCCCGCCCGAGCCATTATACTGATACGGGTCAACCAGTCGTTGCACTATCCCCTTCACGCTGAACGCCAAGCGAGGAAGTTACAACTTCCTCTTTTAAAGTCTTAGGTGTGACTCGATCAAGGATTGATCCTGGATCTACCGGTCCTGAAGCGGACGCTCTACCAACTGTGCTATCCGGGCCGATCCAAGTAGTTTGATGATCCAAAGCTTCATGTTTGTGTGTGTCCGTAAAGTACTTTAATGGTATGAATCTTCAGAAGGGGCCTCTACAGGGCAATGACCCAGGAGCCTCCCACCATTGCGATCGCTGGCCGTGTGTGAAAAGGTCTTCTAGCAACCTGCAGATGGTCGTGGATTTTCCTCCTACCATAATGATGGCCACCGTCATATAAATGAAATATTCTTGACTACGACATAAAACACTAATCATATAAATAAATAAATAAATAAATAAATAAATCATATCAGAAAAAAGCTTTCCAAGTTATGTCTTCAATTAAAACAAATGTGAAAGTAAAAAATGAACATTGAGCAATTGTGTTCACCATTTGCAGCCATTTTCACCTGGATCACTGTGGTGCTCTGCCATTCATGTCTGAAATGGTCGGCTATGATGGACCGATCTACATGACACATCCTACCAAAGCCATCTGCCCCATTTTACTAGTAAGTGTCATTGTTACATGCAGCTTCAAAAAACTAAAAACATCCAGTTTTCTGATCACTAGAGATTGACTGATTAAGTCACATGTTCAAACCCTGCTCCTTGTAGTGCTTCACCATTGATTTTCATGATTATAAGTAATATGTTATTTTTAGAATACAGCTTTTGGTGTGGCTTTATATGTAGACATTATATGTTTTCCTGGGGGGACCTTTATGGTCAAGGTGGTTAGCATGCCAGCACGGCACAATGACCCAGGAGCCTCTCATCAATGCAGTCGCTTCCTCTCTGGCCATATGTGGAAAGGTCTGGTAACAACTTGCAAATTGTCATAGGTTTTTGCCTAGTTTCTTGCTAACATAATGCTGGCCGCTGTCGTATAAGTGAGTATGGCGTAAAACACAAATCAAATAAATAAATAAATTTATTTTTTCCCTGTGAAGGTGTTGTTTCAGAAACCTCTGCAAAGCTTCCTCTTCTTACAAATGTGCGTGCTAACTCAGAAGTTAACTAATCTCTTTCGTAGAATCAAACCTGAATTTCCATATATATGTATTAAAGTAAATGATAATGTTTCTCTTCAGGAAGATTTCAGGAAGATCATGGTGGACAGGAAAGGAGAGCTGAACTTCTTTACATCAGAGATGATAAAGACATGCATGAAGAAAGCTGTGGCTGTCAACCTGCATCAAACAATTCAAGTACAGTGTATATATCTTGAACTGACTGTAGGGCTTAATTCTCTTTTTGTCATTAACAAGTCAGATTTCTTGTTCAGATTGTTATAAAACGGAACTTTTGTAAACTGGTTTTAGGCTGTTAAAATTTATTATTAATATGAAGTGTGAGAATCTGACTGTGGGTTAAAGATATAGCAAAGTTCATTATGCTGGATAATGCATTATGCTGGATAAATTTACAGGGCTTTGAATATTATGTAACAAAGGCTGAATTCTTGAAGCTGATACAGGGGCTTAAAAGCTAGTTGGTAAAAAAGTATATTGCACAGTAAGGTTAAAAATGGTCGTTGAAAAGAGATGTAAGGAAAGCTACCTATTTCCATCACTGAGATGATTGGAAAATAAAGTGTGCATCCAGATGAAGAAAGTCTGTTCCAGTTTTACAACTAACAAACCTCAAGAAGGTATTTTGTAACCGTTCAATGTGGTTGAATAACACATATTGCAAGTCCAGTCAACACAACACAGCAGATTACATGTACTTTAAACAACAGCTAAATGTAAAAGAAAGCTCCTGTTAGAAGTTATGTACAAAACCATTACTGCGCAGGTTTAATTTGTACATATATTTGCAGGTTGATGATGAGATGGAGATTAAAGCTTATTATGCAGGCCATGTCCTGGGAGCAGCCATGTTTTACATCCGGGTAGGACAGCAGTCTGTGGTGTACACGGTTAGTACTTCAGCCAGCTGATTTGGTCTGTTCTTACAGTGGCATGATCGGTTTGGTCTCACCTTTAAAAGAATGGTTTGTTGTCATTGTTACAAGCGCACATGTTCAGTTTTTTTTCTCACCACAAGATTGACTTGTCCTCACCATTACACAGTTGACTTGTTCTCGCCATTACAGGATTGACTTGTTCTCAACAATACACATTTGGTTTGTTCTCATCATTACTCGATTGGTTTGTTCACATCATGACACAACTGCTTTGTCCTCACCTTTACACAATTGTTTCTTTCTCACCATTACACAATTCCTTTGTTCTCACAATTACACAATTGCTCCGTTGTGATCATTACATGATTTGGCTGTTCTCAACTTGACACAATTGGTTTGTTCACACAATTATATGATTGGTTTCTTCTCACCATTACATACATGTAATTGATCATTGGTCTGTTCTCTTGATTGTATGATTGGTCTTTTCCCACAAATAGTTCTCTCCAATTTCTTTGCTAATGATGTCAGGCTTTTGGGGGCCAATTGTACATACGTGTATGTTTTTGCTGTCAGTCTGAGAATTGAAGTGAATAAGATCACAGGTGCATTTCTGGCTCCAGCTCTCCACTTTTCCTGTCCAACTGACCTTAAACAGGGTTAAATGCAGGTTCAATCTCAGACTCTGACAGGGAATTTTCAGGATTTCTCATTTATTGCTCTCCATCGATGCTCTCTGTGTGGTCTGCCATGAAGTTCTTTGGAAACCACTTGATTTATCTATCTATATGTGGCACAAGCAGACAATTGGGACAGTTCACCAGTATCACGCCCAGACTATCAAATAAAGAAATAAATCTTCGAAACATAGACATGACCATGGTGCTGATTTTCTAGGCTTTCTCTAAGATCATATTACCACAACTAACATTAAAGACCAATCATGTAATTAATGAGCTTTTAAACTGAAATTGTGACTTTCTGAGGAAAAAAGCCTTGTTGTACCGATACACTGTTCCCTTCACAGGGGGATTACAACATGACTCCAGACCGACATCTTGGATCTGCGTGGATAGACAAATGCCGACCTGACCTCCTCATCACAGAGTCGACCTACGCCACAACAATTCGCGATTCCAAACGCTGTCGGGAAAGAGATTTCCTCAAGAAGGTGCACGACTGTGTGGAGAAAGGTGGCAAAGTAAGTCATTTGCAGGAAGGATGAAAGATAGAAGAAAGGCGATAAGCCCATATAAGCAAATATAAATTACATGTAGCTGTATATACACGCACATATATATATATATATATATATATATATATATATATATATATATATATATATATATATATATGTAAGCTCTCTTACATACCTAGGGTTTGAGACAAAAACACCAAACGAATGCTGTGTGTGTAAAGTCAGTTCACATTGTGTTTGGGCACACATATATGTGTTGTGGGTTTTCCCAGGTCATGTGTTTCCCCTGGGCTCTGTCCGGTTTCCTCCCATCATAATGCTGGCTGCCGTTATATAAGTGAAATATTCTTGGGAAATTACCAGTTCTAGGGTGAACATTTTCATTTTGCATGGAGAGAGCTAAATCTGAAGGAAATAAACTCCATAAATGATAAATGATACAGAGTACACCTTGGTGGTTTTCAGGTTCTTATTCCTGTGTTTGCTCTGGGAAGGGCTCAGGAGTTGTGTATTTTACTGGAGTCTTACTGGGAGAGAATGAATCTCAAAGTCCCTATATACTTCTCACTTGGCTTGACTGAAAAGGTGAGTAATTTTTTGTCTTGGTTTTTCAGAAGCATATTTTTATCATAATTAGAAATAATGGAGTGCATCATGTCTGTGTGCTTAAGATCCTTGTTAGCCAGAAACCACATGGCATGCCTACTACCAGTATGACTAAGGTTCTTGTTAGCTGGAAACCATGTGGCATGCCTATTACCAGTATGACTAAGGTTCTTGTTAGCTGGAAACCATGTGGCATGCCTATTACCAGTATGACTAAGATCCTTGTTAGCTGGAAACCACGTGGCATGCCTACTACCAGTATGACTAAGATCCTTGTTAGCTGGAAACCACTTGGCATGCCTACTACCAGTATGACCAAGATCCTTGTTAGCTGGAAACCACATGGCATGCCTACTACTAGTATGACAAAGATCCTTGTTAGCTGAAAACCACATGGCATGCCTACTACCAGTATGACTAAGATCCTTGTTAGCCAGAAACCACATGGCATGCCTACTACCAGTATGACTAAGATTCTTGTTAGTTGAAGACCATGTGGCATGCCTACTACCAGTATGACTAAGATCCTTGTTAGCTGGAGACCATGTGGCATGCCTACTACCAGTATGACTAAGATCCTTGTTAGCTGAAAACCACATGGCATGCCTACTACCAGTATGACTAAGATCCTTGTTAGCTGAAAACCACATGGCATGCCTACTACCAGTATGACTAAGATTCTTGTTAGCTGGAAACCATGTGGCATGCCTATTACCAGTATGACTAAGATCCTTGTTAGCTGGAAACCACAACCTACTACCAGTATGACATCCATATATGTGTTGAATTGATTGAATTTCAACCATTTTCAGGCAATGAGCTTCTGATTACCCACAGTCATAGCATTGTAGACATTAATATGATATTAGGTACACGTTAGTTCACCTGAATAACTCATCTTTAACACATTTGTCAGGTCCATTTATGATAACAGTTAATTTGGAGAAGTCTATGATGTGTTTTAATGTATTATGGTTGTAAGAAAATGTGCTTAGCTTAATCTTCCTGCTATGGGGAGATCAGAAAAAGCTGACCATCTTGTGAAAATATACTTTCATTTGCCGGTTTGATTTTGCTTCTCCTGTAATAAAACAAACTGTTGTTGTCTAATTCAAAAATTTACGTGGACTTCACTAAATAATGTGGCTGCATGATTAATGTGGTTGTAAGTTTTGAGCCTTAAAGTTTGACCCTTAAAGTCAAGTAGGCCTAACTTGCTTTTTATTTTTTGTCTTCAGGCCAATCATTACTATAAACTGTTTATCACATGGACTAGTCAGAAGATCAAAAAGACATTTGTGCAGAGGAACATGTTTGAGTTCAACCACATACGGGTGAGTTTATTTAGAGGAACATGTTTGAGTTCAACCACATATGGCTGAGTTTGTTCATAAGAACATGTTTGAGTACAACCACATGTGGGTGAGTTTGTGTAGAGGAACATGTTTGAGTTCAACCACATCCAAGTGAGTTTGTGTAGAGGAACATGTTTGAGTTCAACCACATATGGCTGAGTTTGTTCATAAGAACATGTTTGAGTACAACCACATGTGGGTGAGTTTGTGTAGAGGAACATGTTTGAGTTCAACCACATGTGGGTGAGTTTGTGTAGAGGAACATGTTTGAGTTCAACCACATATGGCTGAGTTTGTTCATAAGAACATGTTTGAGTTCAACCACATGTGGGTGAGTTTGTGTAGAGGAACATGTTTGAGTTCAACCACATGTGGGTGAGTTTGTGTAGAGGAACATGTTTGAGTTCAACCACATATGGCTGAGTTTGTTCATAAGAACATGTTTGAGTTCAACCACATGTGGGTGAGTTTGTGTAGAGGAACATGTTTGAGTTCAACCACATCCAAGTGAGTTTGTGTAGAGGAACATGTTTGAGTTCAACCACATATGGCTGAGTTTGTTCATAAGAACATGTTTGAGTTCAACCACATGTGGGTGAGTTTGTGTAGCGGAACATGTTTGAGTTCAACCACATCTAAGTGAGTTTGTTCAGAGGAGCATGCTTGAGTTCAACCTCACCTGGATGAGTATGCGTTGAGGGACATGTTTGAGTTCAACCATACATGGGTGAGTTGGATCAGAGGAACATGTTTGAGTTCATGTTTGAGTGACAGCTTGTCAATTACTGTGTTATCTTTGAACTGTTTCTAATATATTGATGACTAATGTGATTTTGTGATTTGTGTTTTTGATGGAAAAAATCACCAACTTCCCTTAAAATTTTTTAAGATATACATATACATGGTACAAGTGGTATAAGTTATACAACAATTTCAAATCCAATCTGTTCATTTAATAATCTTCATCATTAAACATGAAGATTAGCCAGAAGTGTTGTATGTTAGGTCACATATTTTTTGTAAGGTTTTGGTTGTTCTAGGTTAGTTTATGGAACATTCCTTTTCAAAAACATTGGGAAAAACATTGAGCCAAGTATTTGTATATTTGTTAGGCTTTTGACAAGGCTTACATCGACAACCCTGGTCCGATGGTTGTTTTTGCCACGCCTGGAATGTTGCATGCTGGTCTGTCGTTACAAATCTTCAAAAAGTGGGCTCCAAATGAAAACAATATGGTGAGTAAATACACAAAGGCACTGATTGTGACTGCACTGATTTCATTTAGATTTCCACAGCGCAGAGGTATTTGGGTGACAAAAGTTGCAGAATATTTAATGAATTTTATCTGAAAGCAGTTGTGGCTTGTAACTTTTGTGAATAGTGTTGATGTTTTAGGTTTCGTAATTCTTGTATAAGATAAACCATAGGCAAATAGGACATGACTAACTGTCTCCTTTTTTTCAAGGTAATTATGCCAGGATACTGTGTAGCGGGTACAATTGGACACAAGATTCTGAATGGTATGCGCAGGCTAGAGATGGAAAATAAGCAGACGGTATGTGAAAATTTTTGTTTTTATGTTTGACTGTTGTCTAACACCACACTCAGAAATGTTCCTCCTATACATATCTGATGGCAGTCAGCTTTATGAGTGGAGATGTGGTACCCACACTACACATCACGATATGGAATATTTCTTTTTTTTTATGCATTTGTGCTCAGTTGGTGGAGAAAGTTGTTTTCATTGTGTTTTAAAGAAAGAATTTGACATGTATTTCAGAATTGCATCATGTATGGGGTTCTTATTGCATGAAGGTAATAAATCTGACAAAGTAATGTGGGGAAAAATCACTTCCTGTGATGCAGGTGTCATATATGTATTTCAGATTTTAATATTAAACAACAGATGCATAAGTACCAACTAATGAAGTACTACCTTTAATACACCATTCATATGTAGCTGACCCCTGAGGAGATTGTATGCCTACCTAACAAAATTTTGTGCCTGCAAACATTTGCCTTTGATATCTTTGAAAAGGATTCTGCACTATTTTCAATTCTATTCACTCTACTTTGTTGGAGAAAGATTTATACACTCTTTCTGTAGAGTTCAGAAAATCAAATACAACACTGAAAAACCTGTGTGACAACATCATTCTGATATTGTCAGTTTGCTGTGGCCATACATGGGAAGTTCTTCCAGCAACCTGCTGGTGGTCGTGGGTTTCCCCGTGCTCTGCTCGGTTTCCTCCCAACATAATTCTGGTTGCCGTCGTATAAGTGAAATATTCTTAAGCACAGCGTAAAACACCAATCAAATGAATAGATAAATATATCAATCAATTTGCTGTATTTCAGCTTGAGGTGAAACTGTCGGTACAGTACATGTCGTTCAGCGCGCATGCAGATGCTAAGGGAATCATGCAGTTGATTTCTCAGTGTGAACCCAGGAATGTGTTACTCGTTCATGGGGAAGCTGCCAAGATGGACTTCCTCAAAACAAAAATACAACAAGAGTTTGGTGAGGATTTATTCTTTATATTGGTACATGTAGGATTAAAAATTAATATAATATAATATCGTAAGAGAATGTTATGACTTTGAAATTAGGCCCGTGGAAGGCATCTTTGAGACACTAAAATTTTCAAAAATTCCACATTTGACTTGCTTATTTTATGTGTAACACAAGTTTCTCCATTTCAGCCTTTGTGCTCTTCTGTCAACATTTTACAGATGTGTTGTAATTCATCAGTCAAATAAAAAATATAATATAATCAGTATGATTAATGAAAGGAGTGTTGCACTTATCGTCATGATGTTCTTGTGTTGCCTTGGTAGGAATTGACTGTTTCAAACCAGCCAATGGAGAAACAGTCTCCATAGCAACCCAACACAACATCCCTGTAGATATATCACTGAGTTTGTTGAAGAGAGAAGCTGCAGCTGCAGGTATGTGGCAAAACATAATTCAGTATTTTCCAGAATTGAATTTCTTATTCAGTAGGACTTTTACAGATACTGTTAGCATGGTTTAAAAACTGGAAATGAGAGTACAGATGGTCGTAAATTCCGTTGCCATTGTGTGGAACAGAAAGCCTGAATGATTTTCAGTTTTTGTTACGACAATATGTACTAGTAAAAGCCAATAAACCTGTTACTTTTCATGTGGTCCTGATTTCACAAAATGTCATTCATTTCATTGCTTAATTGCTAAAGTTGATATTTCTTTTGGTTCAGAGTCTTATGTCCAACATGGAGTGTTTCTTGATAAACTTAAGTCAAACACTTTGTAAATATAGTGTTAAGTTACATTTGCTTAAGCATGTTAAACAGAAGAATGTAAAAGTTTCGTGAAACCAGCCTTAAAGGAGAAGAAAACTTAAAAAACATGACACTATATGCTGAAAAGAGCACATTTTTTTCTCTCTGGTGGTGCCTGCTGCATAATTTTGCGATTTTTTCTTGCCATACATGTAAAGCCTGAAAACTGCAAAGCTGGCATAAATCGCCGAGTCCTTCGCATCTTCCATCTTTAATACCCTGTAATTTATGCTGAGGTGTGTTGCCTCTCAGCCAATGAGAGTCCTTAAAACTGCCTGCTTGTTTGTGTAAACGTGGAACCTACATCCAACATTCCGGTTTCCTGATCGTCAAGCGGAAAACAAACTGTACTGTTCACTACCTTCTAGGAAGAAGAGTTCTGCCGGAAATGTATGAACTGCACTTCGGCGGTTTCCAATGGCATTTCTCCTCCTAACACAGAAAACTTCAGGACTAGTTCTTATGCAAAGTGGAGTCGCCCACAGCAGATTTTGGCGCGGACTTTATATATAATTTATCAACTTGAGGTACATATTAGAATTTTTTTATGACATGCACCTGCGAGGCAAAGCATACTCTTTCAACGGTGTTTGCTTGATATTTAAATTTTCTTCTCCTTTAAATCTTTGTACTTATGTCCTAATGATGTTTTGAAGACTCCTCAACTGAGCAATGGTTTATAAGCACAACAAGTTTTAAAACAAAGGAAACGTCAGTTTGAAAATCTGTCCTGGAAACAGATCATTAATGTAGCATTGATTACTTTGTCCTTTCAACAAATATTCCTGTGTCTCTTATCATTTTCTACAGCACTGGTTCCACCAGACCCAAAGAAACCCAGAATTCTGCATGGAGCTCTTCTCATGAAGGGAAATGTAGGTTTGGATTCTGATACATGTACTTGATAGTTTTTACATTTTAAAGAACTTTTAACTTTTAAAGAAGTTTTATTTCAATTGACCATTTCTGTACATTGTATGTGAGTCGTACAGTGTATGTGGAAGAGTAAATGTGACATGTTTCCTTGTGTAGTAGAATTATATAACCAATTCATTACATGGGGAGAACATTTGTGAGATTTCATGTGTGCCTGACCGAGTTCATGGGCTCTTAAGATTATGCGGAAACACCACTGTCACCAGCTTACGAGGACCAATCACCTAACAATAACGCCGATTGACATCACATGATTGGCTAGACTAGGCTGGTAACGCTGGTGTTTCCGTATAATCGTAAGTGCCCCATATGTCTGTAAAGTTCAAATTCTGATGATCAGTTAAACTGTGTTGTTGGTTCTGATAGAAGTGGTGCTGAGTGTAAAAGTGGCTGCTCAAGAGTTGTGAACAGAGGTTTTTGCACAGGTGTGGTTCTTGCACAGGTGTGGTTCTTGCACAGGTGTGGTTCTTGCACAGGTGTGCTATTCCCAAAAATGGGATATTTCAGTTGCTGTTGATATATCTTGAAAAGATAATTATATGAATCATTGTGAATGAATAAGAAATAGAGAGATGAACACGAATACATGTTCTCAATGATGTCAGGATAATAAAATACATGTTCTCAATGATGTCAGGATAATACCATCCAGGTGTTTGAATGACATGCATATGAATCTGAATGGCATGCCTTTTTCGAAATTTGCATTCACACTTGTCAGGCAGCTTTCATACATTTGAATGATTGGGGTATGGACAGTCACCCCCTCATCCCCACCACCCCGGACGTATTTGACCCCCCTGGGCTATTCATTACAAGACACCCCACTTAGAAGATCATGTTTATATTTCCCACTGATCGTATATACAAGTAGATATATAGGGAGGGGGAAAAATGTCCAGGAGGGGAAAATGTCCAGGAGGGAAAAATGTCCCAGAGGGGAAAATGTCCGAAAGGAAATGTCCGAAAGGGAAAATGTGCGTGGGAGAAAATGTCCTACAGTTGAATGATCAGGTCATAACATATAGTTTTCTTCATCAGATGTAGTTCATGGTGTCCTTGTTAATAGGGGCATTAATTTATCAAATTATAAATGTTAAATATTGGGGGCCTCCGTGGCTCATTTGGTTAGCGCGCTAGCATAGCGTAATGACACGGTAGTCTCTCACCAATGAAGTCACTGTGAGTTCAAGTCCAGCTCATGCTGGCTTCCTCTCTGGCCGTATGTGGGAAGGTCTGCCAGTAACCTGCGAATGATCATGAGTTTTCTCTCGGGCTCTGCCCAGTTTCCTCACACCATAATGCTGGCCGCCATCGTATAAGTGAAATATTCTTGAGTACGGCGTTAAACACCAATCAAATAAATAAAAGAAATACATATTAAATATTAATACGGCCGTATGTGGGAAAGTCTGCCAGAAACCTGCAGATGGTCGTGGGTATACCCTGAGCTCTGCCAGGTTCCCTCTCACCATATTGCTAGCTGCCATCATATGAAATACATATATTCTTGAGTGTGGCATAAACCACCAATCGAATAAATAAATTAATAAATGTTATCACCTGGGGATCATTTGTATAGAATATCTTATACATTTTCTGAATAATATATAACAGCTGATTTGCAAGTTTTTGAAGCATTATAAAATATATTCTAGAAACTGAAGAAGTGTTGACTGTTTAAAGATGATGTGTCTTGTTTTAGAAGCTACAGCTGGTAGAGCCTGCGTCTGCCATGAGAGAGCTGGGAATAGATGAGCACCATATCCGCTTTACCTCCACTGTGTCCATAGAAGATGATGGTCCACCCTCCAATACTGCAGACAAGATATACCAGATGGTCAAGAGGTAGGTACAAAAGTCCACATATCATGTACCTAAGTGTAATACCCACCACATACACAGCATCATTCTGATAGTTTTTTTGTATCAGCGGCTGATTCCACAAAGCCTTTTCTGACTTAAGTCAAATTTAAAATTAAACTTTTTGGTACTGTAAGGTGAAATTTGTACATATTTGTCTAAAGATAACATTGATGAAGTGCACAAAATTTTCATGTCTAAGGAGGAAAAAATAAGCTTTGAGGCCATACTTCAAAGTTTGATAGTCAGAAATGGCTTTCTGGAATCGACCTCAGATTCTTGTGCTTGCAGACTACTTCCAAGTGTTTTATTGTGTGTAAGCACTTTCTACAGGGGAAACTTCCATTGTTCGTTGTTCTACAGGAATGCCACGTATATGTAGGATACAATGATGCCACGACAGACGTCTGCTATATATGTGCAGTGAAATATATGTGAAAGGTTAAAAACAAAAACAAACAAACTTGTTTTTGGTGACATTTATGCTTATTTGATTTTATCAAGTCCTTTTGTAAAATTCTAGAATACCCTGTTCATGTTAAAAACATTGGACCCCTTGGAGTCCCACATCAAATATCCTGAATTAATTATTTGTAACTTAATAAACAAGAAACAAAGTTACTCTTGATTCACCTGCTGTGTGTAAATGTAGTAGCTTTACACGTATATAGATACTGCTGAGTTCATCCAAAGCCCTAATGTAATTTAAAAAATAATGCACTCTAACAGTTGAATTTTACTTAAAGTTGTATTTATTCACTAATGGAAATAAAAACATTCAGAGTTTAAAAAACGTAGATCCAACCACAAAAATGGCGCATCCAAAGCCTGAAATACAGAAGAGTCTAACGAAGCAAATTAATCCAGTACACTGGCATGGTCTGCCCTCACTTGGTCTGCCCTCACATGGTCTGCCCTCACTTGGTCTGCCCTCACATGGTCTGCCCTCACTTGGTCTGCCCTCACATGGTCTACCCTCACATGGTTTGCCCTCATTTGGTCTGCCCTCACATGGTCTGCCCTCACATGGTCTGCCCTCACATGGTCTGCCCTCACTTGGACTGCCCTCACTTGGTCTGCCCTCAGATGGTCTGCCCTCACATGGCCTGCCCTCACTTGGTCTGCCCTCACATGGTCTGCCCTCACATGATCTGCCCTCACTTGGTCTGCCCTCACTTGGACTGCCCTCACTTGGTCTGCCCTCACATGGTCTGCCCTCACATGGTCTGCCCTCACTTGGTCTGCCCTCACATGGTCTGCCCTCACTTGGTCTGCCCTCACATGGTCTACCCTCACATGGTTTGCCCTCATTTGGTCTGCCCTCACATGGTCTGCCTTCACATGGTCTGCCCTCACTTGGACTGCCCTCACTTGGTCTGCCCTCAGATGGTCTGCCCTCACATGGCCTGCCCTCACTTGGTCTGCCCTCACATGGTCTGCCCTCACTTGGTCTGCCCTCACATGATCTGCCCTCACTTGGTCTGCCCTCACATGGTCTGCCCTCACTTGGAAGCAACATCACCTTGTCTGCTTTCAAAGCAGTCCACAGCCAAATGCATTAATTTCACTGTTCAGATTTTCTAAACCTTCTACTAGTCATCATTTTAGAAATTATACATTTCACTAACCATCCAGTTTGAAATTTCACGTGCTGAAGCTTTGCCTACACTTTCCATGCACAATTTGAGCTTTAGTTGCTGTGGATGGATTCCTATCATGTAGCACAGCTGAGCTGGTTATCTTTGGTATGTGAGCTTTAGATAGAGTAAAAGCTGTGAAAGTAAGAAAGCCTGTTAAAACACAAAACAATATCTGCATTATATATAGGAACTATATATTCTAGACAAAATGTTACAATTTGAACAATTATGCCATCTTTTAAAAATTTAGGTGCAGAAATTGACGTATATAATAAACAGGTTATCATGCCAATGTCCACGCAGTTTTATCAGCTTGTTGGAGATCATCTTTGAGCTTTGAGCTTGGTTGATAAATTAGACTGACTTCAAATAACACACTGTCATGACAAACCTCTACATTGGTAATTATTTTTAGAAGTGGTAGACATACATTAGTATAACAAATTGAAGTTAAAATGAAGATCAAAAAACTCTGTTAAATTGGAAGAGATAAGCTGGAACTTATATGACAAAAGAACAAGCATTAATAGTTAGTGCATTATAGATGTATTTCAGTTTATGTATAGATGTACTGCATTTTCTGGAGTTCTTTGTTTCAGTAAACTGAGAGAGTACCCGGCGCAGTATTCCACTGATGGCTCCATAACTATCTCTGAGTCTGTGCTTGTCAAGGTGTCTGGTGAGGATGAGAATAAAGACATTCTGGTGTCCTGGTCACATCAGGTGAGACTGATGACATCGAAAATAATGATATCATTTTATGAATGAATATATTGAATTTATATTTACTTGATTGGTGTTTTACATCATACTCAAGAATATTTCACATACACGATGACAGCCAGAATTATGCTGGGAGTAAAAAGGGTAGAGACTGAGGGAAACCACAAACATCTGTAGGTTGTTACATACCTTCTCATGTCAGATCAGACCGAAAGTCAGCATCAGAGGAGCATGATGTCAATGAGAATAAGGATACCTTGTTTGTGAAGGTCACATCAGATGAGCATGATGTCAGTGAGAATAGTGGTACCTTGTTTGTGAAGGTCACATCAGATAAGCATGACGTCAGTGAGAATAATGATACCTTGTTTGTGAAGGTCACATCAGATGAGCATGATGTCAGTGAGAATAAGGATACCTTGTTTGTGAAGGTCACATCAGATGAGCATGATGTCAGTGAGAATAAGGATACCTTGTTTGTGAAGGTCACATCAGATGAGCATGATGTTAATGAGAATAATGATACCTTGTTTGTGAAGGTCACATCAGATGAGCATGATGTCAGTGAGAATAATGATACCTTGTTTGTGAAGGTCACATCAGATGAGCATGGTGTCAGTGAGAATAAGGATACCTTGTTTGTGAAGGTCACATCAGATGAGCATGATGTCAGTGAGAATAATGATACCTTGTTCGTGAAGGTCACATCAGATGATGTCAGTAAGAATAAGGATACCTTGTTTGTGAAGGTCACATCAGATGAGCATGATGTCAGTGAGAATAATGATACCTTGTTTGTGAAGGTCACATCAGATGAGCATGATGTCAGTGAGAATAATGATACCTTGTTTGTGAAGGTCACATCAGATGAGCATGATGTCAGTGAGAATAAGGATACCTTGTTTGTGAAGATCACATCAGATGAGCATGATGTCAGTGAGAATAATGATATCTTGTTTGTGAAGGTCACATCAGATGAGTATGATGACTGCGAGAATAACGATACCTCATTGTGAAGGTCACATCAGATGAGCATGATGTCAATGAGAATAATGATACCCTGTTGTGAAGGTCACATCAGATGAGCATGATGTCAGTGAGAATAAGGATACCTTGTTTGTGAAGGTCACATCAGATGAGCATGATATGATGGAGGTCATTCTTGCATTTAATAAATTGACACGTGAGACTGGAAATAAAGGTTTGATTTTTATTTTTGAACTGCAACACGGTGCACTTGCACAAAGAACAAAGACGAAATGTTATGAGCTTACTGTGGTCTGCATACATCTACCTTCAATACAGTGTGTGTAGGTAATGCTTAGTGGATTTGTGAAACTTATTCTAGATCCTCAAAAACCTGTATGTTGTGCTTTTTTATATACATAATACAGAGAATTTTTGCGTTGTTTCAACCATTACTCATGGTGCTTATATTACGTCTTTCAGGATGAAGATCTCGGCAGTTATTTGTTGAAGCTGCTTCGTGGAGGATTACGCTGATCATCTGCACTGTTAATGCTCAAACTGCTGCAAGGAACAACACTGTGGCTGTCTACCCAAACTGCTTAAAGGAGAATTACACTGAAGTCTGTCCACCCAATTATACTGGTTCACGCCTTGATGTAGTTGTCTGTGTTCAGAGACAAGGAGATAAGAACAGTTGACCTGGTCTCAGCTCCACAATAGCTACAGTTAAGAACTAAAGACAGACAGCATGCAGTAGGAGTGTTGTGATATGACTGTCTATGCCAGTCTGCTACATCTTCAAGTGTAGCCTACTGCTGATCCGTGCTCACTTTCCATCACCGGGGAACTCCATGGTAGTCTTCCTCAGTTGTTTTGTGGGGGTAATTCTGAAGTATAGAAGGTTATTTTTTGCCCATATTTTAAGCATTACTTGGTACAAAACTTTGTTTGGAGAGCAGAGGCAATCATTGATTCAGAATAGATCCAGACATGTCTTGTGACACCATATTGTATATTCCAAGCTTTCAAAAGCACCTTATCCAGACAATTCCAAAAACCATTCAGAAGAGTGGTTATACATGTATGTAGGAAATCAAAAGTGTAAATAAAAAAATGGTCTCTGCATTTGTTAAAATAACCTTACCAAAATGCAGGACAAACTTTCTTGTGTTCATTTTCCTTCACATCATGACGTTTTTTAAGAATATTTTCTTCAACATAAATTGGAATGACTGCCTATCAATGCCAAGGACAGACAAGGTGCCATTTGCATGGTCTAACATTATTGAAGACCACTTGCCTTCCACCAATATGGTGTGCATATCTATGCATCGCACAGGGGGAAAGTTTACCTGCCAAAGGTGGGTGGTATTCCCTGGGCACTCTGGTTTCCTCCGCCAATAAAACTGACTGCCATAGGGGAGACATTCTTCAGTATAGCATTAAAAAAAATTGACTGCCAGTTGTAAACATTGTGTACAGTCAATTGATCTAGATGTATGCCTGAAATTCATTGCTTGTATACACTGATGTATGCTTATTACCTTGATATAAAAATTTGTACTGGAATCCCTACTGTGATCTACTGTCAAGTCAAGTCTGGACAGTACATGCATGTACGTTACTAAAGCGCTCAACTAGGGAGACCTAGACTATCCTGAATACGTCATGTACATGGATGTGGCCTTCTGGCTAGAGCACAACCACAGATGCAGCTGTAGTAAACAAGCACGTGAGGATTATGCAAACAAATCCTTTCTTGGTTAAGCTTTTCCGTGTCACTTTGTACTCGGCTACATGTGGGATCCTCCATGGTTGATTTGACAGGTACGTTTTACCTGTACCGACAGCTGTAGTAACTGGTGGATTTAGGTATTTTTACTGATGTACAATGTAGTAGCTGAAATAGAAATGAGTGCTGACAAACACTTGTTGCCACCAACTCCCTGAGAATTATGAAGGTTTGGAAATCTTGAAGATTTTCGGTCCACCACTTAAATTCAGCCATCACCTTCTTCACCCTCGCAGGTGAAAAAGAAACATCTCAACCACTTCCACAAGTAAGAAAGAAATTAAAAACAGTGGGCAACTTTACTCTTCGCAGTTTATTCCAAAATATACAAACAAATCATATAATCTGCATAATCTGTGATGGGAATACACACTTTGTGAAAGTTGATTTTTCATCACTAGTAAAGACAAGAATAGGGCAACAGTTAAATATACAGGTACCTTGTACACATAATCAGACTTTGAGCATGAACAATTTTGTCACCATTTGCCTGAATTTATCTCGCTAAACACAAAATCTATACCACAGACCTTCAATATGAAGCAGCACCCCCATAATGGCAGTTAAGAGAAAGTTCCTATTCAGTAAATCTGTACTCGACGAGAGTTTCCCAGATCCACGTCATACAGCCAAGGGAGGTAATCCTTTCATATTGAACAACAACAACTCTGCAAACGTCACTTTGACAGTAAAGATATTGAAATTGCTTATCTGGAGCATGAAGGAGAGGAAGATGTTTAAAATAAAGGAAAATATAACAATAATCATTGACTGAAGATGAAACATGACACAGGCAAATGACTAAATCGCGGAATGATTCTAATCGTTTGCCTTTGTGCTGCGCTAGAAAAACACATTGCTTCCTGGCAAATCAATGTCGACTTTACCAGTTTGGTTAGGGAAAAAATTGACAAAACTTGTGTCCTACACACATTTTTTACTAAATAAATCAATACATTTCCAAACTACTGTGTTAAACGCTGAAACTGGTTAAGTCCAAAACATGTCCACGTTTGTTCATTTCAGCACAACGAATATAGTTTTATGTTCTCTTGCACACATCTCCGTCACATGTGACCCCTGATGTCTTGGCCTGCCCACTGGCAGCATCCTCCTCTGGAGCGCCCTCTATTCCCAGCGACTTTAGCACTTCTGACAACTCTACATGATCTGCCGGGTTCTCCTGCTTAAAACTCAGCAACACCTTGTCTCCCCCTGAAAGGTATGCACCAACAATCAGACAAATAGACACACATGTATTAATAAGGGAGGAGGTTTTTGTCAACTGCATCTTCTCCAACTTGTAGTTCTACAAATTTCCTAAATATTCAGTAAGAGAGAACATGTGTTCTGCAATAGAGAACGTGTGTTCAGTAATAGAGAACGTGTGTTCAGTAATAGAGAACGTGTGTTCAGTAATAGAGAACGTGTGTTCAGTAATACAGAAAATATGTTCAGTAATACAGAACGTGTGTTCAGTAATACAGAACGTGTTCAGTAATACAGAACGTGTGTTCAGTAATACAGAAAATGTGTTCAGTAATACAGAACATGTGTTCAGTAATACAGAACGTGTGTTCAGTAATACAGAAAATGTGTTCAGTAATACAGAACGTGTGTTCAGTAATACAGAACGTGTGTTCAGTAATACAAAAAATGTGTTCAGTAATACAGAAAATGTGTTCAGTAATACAGAACGTGTGTTCAGTAATACAGAACATGTGTTCAGTAATACAGAATGTGTGTTTAGTAATACAGAAAATGTGTTCAGTAAGAGAGAACATGTGTTCAGTAAGAGAGAACATGTGTTCAGTAAGAGAGAACATGTGTTCAGTAATACAGAACATGAGTATATTCTGACAAATTTGACATTCATTTTCAGTAGATTCTACACTAGCATGTACCTTTGTCATATACTCAACATACACTCAATGGTAGGAGAAAATCAAAATAACATTGCCATGATCGTAATACTGGGAGGGATACACCATCACTTATGACTATTCATTTGATAGCTCATGGTTAGAGAGTCCTGCTTGAAGTCAAGACAACTGGGATCAAACCTGGATCGACTCTTACCAAAGACTGATAAAAAATGATACTTGTTGCTACCTTACTTAGTGATCAGCACTGAGAGGAGCAAGGAAACGGGACCAACTGGCCCTGTGCGAGTATAATCGGACTGGGTGAGGTGTCATTTCTGGTGTCTTCGGAATAATACTTCAGTGGCTTCAGCACTTTGGTGGCATGGACACACCACAAGAGGACACAGTATATGTACAAAACTTAAATCTGTATCCAAATGATCATACCCATTTTATTAAATTGGTTTTACCACCCTGGTTCACATAACTTCAGTGTGACATCTCCACTATGAACAAAGAGAGAGACCTCTTCCAAAAAGAAAAATACTCTGTCTTTTTTTGTTTCAGGCTTAATGACTACTCATTGTCATATGACTGAAAAAGCCTGACATTGAACTCCAAGCATTCATTCACTCCATTATCATGGAAGGAAACCACTGCCAGCCAGTTACCATGGTTACCTGAAAAATACACTTGTCAAATCAACAAGAAAAAGGTCTCACTCTTGCTGATCCTAAAGAAGATGTCACACTGAAGTATAATGCTTAAAACAGGATAGTAAAACCAATTTAATAAAATGGGTGTGATCTTTTGGATACAGAGCTAAATTTTGAACTTCACCATATCAGTTAGCATTTCTGTACATGTGCATGTGGATTCCTTTCTCAGCCTAGCTTAATGAACAATGTCATTCATAAACAGTTTTTGGTGACTACCTTTAAAGGTCTTCATTCAAACCCAAGTGACAAGTGCAATAGATTACGTGCTACATACCAGAACTGACCACAAGAGCACCTCCATTTTGAAACCCATCTCCTTTTAGGTTGCCTCCAAGTGCATCAGCTTTTGCCTACACAAATTGAGAATTGAAGAACTTAAGTAATCTCCACACCCAAGTCAGCATTGCTAGAAACTACAGGTTTGGTTATTTATTTAAACCTGTAAAAATATATAATAATACATGTAAGAACAGGAGTCTATGCAAGTAGTTTCATACTTAACACAGAAACAGCACAAAGTTGTTTGTGTAATGACATTCCTGGAAACTAGGTTACCTCCCTTGGAGAGAGGCGCATGTGTGGAGTTATGCAACTTCCAGGGCTATTCCTGCTCAATTAGCGCATGGAGTTGTGTTAAGGATAGTTATGCCCTTACTTATCATCTGAAAACACTGAATATATAGACTTGCTGTTTAAACATGATTGAGCCTCATCCTGATAACCAAAGTATTCCACATTAATGTGGTCATTGCCTAGATCGGCCGAATAAATGCATGTTTTTATTTTACACGTAATAAAAACATAAGAACCACACATGCTGCATCCTTGCATATACCATTTTGTGTATTATTACATCAAGAATGTACAAAAAGGTGAGACATTTTCAAATATTAGGAAGCGAGCACAATTTATGAATTGTTTAACCTGTTTATCATATATTATCTGCTTGCAAGCCCCTAAAAATTAAGCTGGTCTGCACAGATTATGGCATTTGAATATATAACGGAGCTGATGTGAGAACTGGGCCCTATAAAGACATTTAATCTTACCTGAGATGAAGCTTCTCGTCCTTTCTTTGAAAACACTGAGCCTATTGCACTAAAGAATCCTAGTCTGAAATAAATGAAATGAAACCAGAAAGATTACTGCCACTTACTGTTTGTGTTCTCAGTGTACATTCCTTTCTTGAATATTGTAATACATGTAATGTAATATCTTGACCTCTTGGAAAGGCCACACATATCAGTATTATGTATAAGATCCCTGACTATTATCAACTTTTGTAAGGTGTTCTGCCACTCATAGAACTGGCTGTCACTGAACATGTGAAAAACTCTGGAGCATGACATAAGAATCAAATTACGTATCACATATGCCTTATGGGGTCAATGATGATCTTTACCTCTTAAATCCCAAGTTTTGGTAGCACTCCTTCTTCAGGTCAATGTACAATTCTGTGGACAAAAACGACACAAGAAACTACATTGGTTCTTTGGACAGACTTTTTATTTTACATCAGAATTTTCTGAGGGAACTGTGAGCATCTGATTATCAATCAATTGCCAGAGGTTTGAAGACGAACAGGAGGCCTCCATGGCCTAATGGCTCGTGAGCATCCCACCAATGTGATAGCTGTGAGCTGAAGTTCAGCTGGTGCTGGCATCCTCTCCTTTTTTTACGTGGGAAGGTCTGGTCATGGGTTTACCTCGGGCTCGGCACGGTATCCCCCAAGTGCCGCTATATGAGTGAAATGTTCTTGAATATGTTGTAAAACATCAATCAAACAAATAAATGAATGAGTGAGTGAATAAAGAAATAGAACATCTAACACTGTTAAAAAAAAAAAATGGAAGCTGCCTGTTGACAAATTTGTGAACATGTTTTATCTGATGTACTACTAATACTGTAATTCTTCAACCTTTTCACATGTTTACAAGGTGATAAGTGAAATATATTCTGGAGGCATTATTCTGTGTAGAAATTTTTTTGAATCCCTGATATTGGCCAAACGAGACATGTAGTTTTGTCTCCAAAATGAAATTAATAAATGCACATAAACTGCATTTAAAGTGGCTCTTTCATACACAAAAAGGTTGAGGAATTAAGATACTATCTAGTATAAATGCATTAAAAAGAATAATGAGCAATACAACAGGTCTAACTGAAGATCTACCATATGCACTGTCTGTCTCTACATGATGTTTATGGCATACCTCCTGAGAAGAAATTCCCCTCCACAAACTCCTCTACCCCTAATTCCTCCAAGCCTATGCCTACCAGTCGCACCTGGTGGGCATCCAGCTGAGGTTTCAAGGTGCTCATTTGCCTCGCTCCGAGGCGACAGAAGGGTCATCCAAATCTCCGCAGGAAGAGGATCACACAGGCTTGGTCTTTCCAAAATGTTTCCATGGCAACCATCTGCGGAAAGCAAAACTTGTCTGACATTTATCTTTGTCATGATGAATATGAGAATTTTTAAACAGCACAATGAGACCACCAATCAAGACAATCATCTATTTTATTTAATCACTTTCCACGATGTCGAGTCGGTGGTGCACGATGTTAGGCTTTTAATACATATTCAAATATCAACATTCTCACAGTAGTTGCTGACAAAAAAATATAAAACACCTTACATCAAATTAGTCAGCAGCCGTACGTAGTTTATTAACTACTTAGTATATGTTGTTGTTGTTGATCCATATAGCCGTAAAACACATGTAAACTTTAATTATTAGGCCCCAATCTTACCTGACCAGTTGTCACACTTTTCACCAAGCATTTTGCTATCTTTGATATCTCCATGGCTTAAATGTGTGCGCTCAATGGAACGCATAACACATGTTCTTTATGGAGCGCTCATCAACTTCGCACTTACGATTTCATGGTTACATAAATCTCGTCACGAGACTTCAAGGGAGATAATTTACCAAGTTGTGTCCCTTGATCCTCATCTTGACAAGAGTCGGAGAACCCATGTATCTTGTTTAACTCTCGATCTAGCCTTGGAGGCAGGATTAAATCTATTTATTTTCTTATTTATACACCTTTTAAATTTCATACTTCTTGCTTCTAATTTATATCTTAAATATATCTTAAATTATAGACAGTAATTCAAATTTCAGATCAGAACATGACTGCTAGTCTGTCAGATTAATCCTTGCCTGCTTTGGAAATAACTTACCCTAAATAGAATCCTGCTTGGATAAGTTCTAGTTAATCATCCTACTCTCTGACACAGAAAATGACATTGCCTCTCAACACTATCGTGATATCCTTGGTTACCTCACCTCAACTGTAATTGGGATTTTAAGGGCATTATGAGCAATTGTCAGCACTTGCTAAGCCATTTAGATGTTAGTGGCATAAGCTTATAAGAATTTTTCACTGGCCTTCCCTCTATAGAAACACTGAGTACACTCAAAAGCAAATCTGTATGTTCAATGTGGAAAACTTCATCAGTTACTTAGCACTTAATTAGTAAAGCAGCCCCCATCTGTATTTTTTTTTTTTTTTGTGAAACATTCTTGAATATGGCATATTCTATTCAGGTACATACACAGTCAGGCAACATTTATAATGAACTGATTCAATTAACAAACTAACTACTGTCAAATGCTTTTAAAAAGGTTCAGTGGCACTTATCCTATTTAACAGGTAAGAAATAAATATACATGTCAAGTATCAATTTAAAATATTGACAAAAATAGTTTTTCCACTTAGTAACCTGTGAAAATTGAATCAAATTTAACCACTGCACAAGGATGACATATGCTTATTTCTTATATTTAGTAAGTGAATTAATAAATAAATACACATACTTACAGTTACACATATGCAATATATGGGCATACACATATACAACAGACTGCAATACGTAAACAAAAAGGGACCACATACACATGTGTACATGTGGCATAAAAAACACATTGGGGACTACATAATACTACTCTATACAACATAAAACACATTGGGGACTATATAATACTACTCTATACAACATAAAACACATTGGGGACTATATAATACTACTCTATAACACATAAAACACATTGTGACAACATACACATATAACATATAATATAAAACTATAATATATAACCATAATGAACAAACAAATAGGGAGCACACTCTAATGTGTGATTTATGTGACTGGTCAGGGTTATAAAACATTAATCTTTGGCAGGTACCTGGCAAACCACCCAGTAATACTTATTATATGAGACTACATACATGTACAGTACAAACACATAAACATAGTATGAACTACTACATGAGCTTATGTACTGTAGCACACCAACATCGCTACTTTGAGGAAGGTGAAAAATTAAGTGCTGCATGTTGCAGGTGTCTATACTTCAGTATCATCTGGGATGTAGACAGATGGATGTCTGCATTAATCCCAGGTTTTATTAATCTATCAAGACAACAGTTTAATCATGATATAAAACTGCAGAAATATGGTTTAATAAAACTGAAGCATACATATAGAAACTAGTAACTGTCTACTACATTATAATATTACTTGCAATCACACCTTACACGTAAACGGCATACTGTATACATCAATAATAAACATACCTATGCTATATTACCTGGTATTACCTTGCTGCAAAGTTCCAATTTTCTCAAGAACTCTACACTGCATGTATAACAGCTATATGAGGCAAAGAGGCAAATTTTGCTTGATTTGGATTGATTCATCAACCGTACCGGACTACTTAAAATGTTTCTTGTTGTTGTGAATTTCGGTTAATTTTTAATAAAACAAACGTGACTATAAGTATTGGCACCAAAACTTTTATTATAAACTGAAGCCTTCACTATGTGCCTGACAGACCAAACTGATCTGGGTAAAATAAAGTAACTTCAGACAGCCTCAAATTTTCCAGTGTATAGAATGCAACACAAAAACAAAATATGAAGTCCATATGTGTCAGTATACACACAGAATATATCGCGATGTCTTCAAAGTGGGCTGTCTGACCAACGTATCCTCCCCATTTTGGTTTATGGGCTGATCCATTTTGGTATCGCAGCAGCGCGGTAAACAGTAATGGCGGTCGGGCACTCCATTCGGGTACAATGGAATGGTGTTGACAACAGATACGTGACTTGAGGTGGATTAAATTTATTTTTGTTCCCTGTGCTGATAGAGGGATGTGGTAAACGTGTTTTCATCAATAAGTTTTAGGGGAAAGGCGCCGGCCATTTTGGACAGCAGTACGTTGGATTTGTCTGCAACAACAACAACGACGTACAGCTGTCGCAATGCTGCGTCAAACTCATTCACCGTGGTGACGTATCCCTTCACTGTAAGTTGTCATGGAAATTGCGCCAGTTGCAGTTTACGACTGCTTCGTAGAACAGGCTTCTGGTTTGCATGTTTTAGACGCATCGGGCTGTATGTTTCATTTCCTCCTACTACAAAGTAATTTAGATGTCAAAAAAGAAGAAAAAAACTTCCTCGAGTAAAGCCGAAAGTTAACAGTTGAGTTAATGGGGTCTGTTTTGTTTTCAGTGGTACATGTATGTATCGGTAGGCTACTGTACGTGGCTAGCTCTGCATACCTCTACAGGAACCTCTGTAGAACTATAGAATGTTCTATTTGATTTTCATAGTGTAGGCCTATAGTGCCAGAGTTCTGCCAACTCGCACCTCGGGCACCTTTCTCGTGTCTCCTATGAAATTATAGTCCAACACTTATATGTGTGTTACCATTTCAGTGGCCTTACCTTTATTCCTTAGGAGACTGCCAGCCTCAAATCTGATCTTCGAGATGAGCCGGCTGCCTATGGGCATAAAGGTTAGGTCACCAAAATTGTAGCCCACATGTTTGTGCAGTTCTGTATTTTTGCAGGAGACACAAGATAAGTATCTGAGGTGTGAGTTGGCAGAACTCTAACACTACACCAAGAAATCAAATGGAATGTTGTATAGCTCTACCCCAAAGTATTAGTGAAGGTGCAGAGATATGTAGAGCTATACTTGGGCAGGAAGTGACCAGCAAGCAATGTGTGTGTCAAAATCAGTGGCAGAACACTAGTCCATTCAGTGTAGTGTAGGTGGGGTGAGGCGGACTGGCATTTCCAACCTTTCCATTTTATAAGGCCTATAGAGTATAGTGCATATAGCATGGTGTAAGAACCTACGTAAAGGTGTCTTCTTGTTTGTCTTCTTTTTTTGAGGAAATCCTCTTCATTGCAACAGAAAAATGTTCAGAATTCAATTGAGAAACCCTAAAAATGACAAAATTATAAGTGTGTTGTATAGTTTCCTCTTTTTCATCCTAGTGTCTGTATCATCCCTGTGCCTGAGACAGAGATGGTATATATCCTCATCTTAGAAAGTTACTAAGACAATAAAGCTGTTGCTGCTATCCCAGCCTGTAACGAAGAAGTTTAGAGATTCCTATGCCACAGTTCGGGGGCCTCATTTAACGTAGGGCTGTCCTGTCCCTGGGATCATGAAGCTGTCTTAAACTGAAGTCACACTCGATAAGTTGTAACTTCAAAACAGTATATTGCGATTCTGTACTGTTATAGAAGGGCGAAAAATATTTACAAAAACATCTACACATGCCCAGGATATCGTCCCAACCACTATAAAGCAAAATACTGTACATTTCAAGACAATAAGTTATGAAACATACAGGTCTCTGAATTGTCTGGATGGGTCCTTTTGCTAATATGAGGCATTTGGTATTGCTTGTGTACTGGCAACATATACTTTACAGCCGTGCTAAATTGCATTTTGCTCATCACAAAAAATGACGAAGACTACAAAACTGTCATGGCCTGTAAAATGAAGTATGCATATACCAACGTAGTCATGGTGATCCTTGTCTGATACCCCCTTGTTCTGAATATGAATAAATACTGTCATGGTGTTTTTTCGGCCAAGCATAATATTCCACTGAAATTTATGATACACCGGGTGTTTGTCGACCACGGCAAACCTTCAGACTTGTGTGGCATTCTCCAAGTATAGTAAAATCTGCGTGATCCCAAAGGAGAGTTGACAGACATAGATAACCAAGGTTACCTATGAGTGAATTTAAATATAATATGCTGTTCCACAACCTTTGCAGTATTTTAGTATATGTAGGTGTTTTAAAGGTTGGTAATGTAAATTTAAGTGAATAAAATTTCTTTTAATAATCTGTCGTGCTTTTTTCTGAAATTTATCGATTGAAAGGAGGGAAAAGAAATTTAGTGTTAAAAAACCCACTCCCTGTGATCCTCTCCCATGAATTCTTTTTCCTCAGCTGCAAGGAGATATTGGCTCACGATGTATAAGTAAACATTAAATATATCAACAACCGTGTGTGTGACAACCTACCATTCTTTAATGGCATGCTTAAGGCTCAAACAGCAGATGAATGGGGGCTTAAGTGTATAGGCCTGCTGTGTAGGAGTTGTCAGAAGATGGGGAAACGGTTGTTTCCCTATACTACCAAATGTGCAATAATTACTACCACTACCCCCTGTCAGACATTCAGTGACCACATGTGTCAGGCTGTGTACATTGCTTGGCCTTGTAGTAGCTATTGGGGGGTGGGGGGGTGGGGGGCAGTCACTTGCCTTGGTCATTACATCCAGTTTTCGTACAAATAATTAATAATCAATAGCTAGAAGGTAAGACCCATAGAAGAAAGGTATATATACTTGTGACTGAAATTTGTTCAAGTCCAGCTCATGCTGGCTTTCTCTCTGGCCGTATGTGGGAAGGTCTGTCAGCAAACTGCAGATGGTCGTGGGTTTCTTGTGGGCTTTGTCTGATTTCCTCCAACCATCATGTTGGCCGCCGACATAGATGTGAAATATTCTGAGTACGAGCTAAAACAATAGGCAAATAAAAAAACAAATAAATAATACTGCTTGTTCATCTCGCTCTGTATGCAAACATCAGGTACACTTAGTTGATATCAGCATAAACCGTGTAAAATTAGTGATTTTAAAGTGCTGTGGTAAACCTCAAATTGCCATGGTAAATTGGTTTTTCGCCGGCATTTTTTATGCCGTTGCTATTGCTCTGATTTGGTAGGGCTGATTTTAACAGCATGACTAACCCAGATATAATGAAAGTAGGAGGTGTTGGCTTTGAGGGAAAAGACCTGTATGTATACAGTCCCTGAAACAATCTGTGACTGAGTTAATTTTCTCAAAATATAACAAATTTGCATTTTCAGATCAATTTGTAAGCTTGGCAATTAAAAATTGAAAATAATTCAGTTTTTAACAGAAACTTACATGTGAAATTGATATAGAATATTTACATGGGATGAGAAAATTGAATAACTCTAATTTTCAGCCATTTCTCTTGGAGGGCTTAAGTTGCAAGTTCAGTCTAGTCTTCTGACAAAACTTTGAAGAGCTGTGCATGCAATTATTTTTGTAATTTTTGTAATTGTTCAGATCATCAAGCTACCTGAATTCAGTTACCTGAATTGACCATTAGGAAGGAATGGAGAAGAGCGTTGTCAACGTACTGCGGGGAAGTCTGGAGAGGCTGCCACCTCTCAATTCTAGACTGGTTCGTATCTTCATCAGCTCCACATTTACAGGTGAGTGAGCAGATTACCGTAATTGTTTTGATAAACTGAAGACGCCTTTGTGGGAATGGGGGATTAGGCCAGTTCCTCCACATGGGTTTGTGGCAGTGAATTTTCAAATACAAAATTTTGTTGACTTCAGCAAAGAAGAAACATTACATTATTGAACTCGAAAGCAGTTGTAGATGATCCTGTATGTAATGGATTATGGTTTTGGTTATTTCCATGGCTTTGAATCTTTTCTGTTTTCATTCTGTACTAGTCTACATCATGTCTTGTCTCTTGTGAACTGCAAGTCTAGAAGAGGAATCCAAGATCCAGGACCTCTCCTTTAATTACAGTAGTTTATTATATGTGTTTGACATAAAAATTTCTGATGTTTTCTGTCATACATGCTCATAGATACAATTTTGGAAAGAAACATTTTGATGGAAGATGTGTACCCAAAGATCAAAGACTTCTGCAAGAGAAGATATGGACTTGATTTCCAGGTAAGTTCAAAGTAAACTACCTGTACCGTACATGGAAGATTATTATATTTCTTTCATGTTGTGAACAAACTTCGCATTTACATGTTTTTAAACTCTTGAGTGAGCTAAAATTATGCTCTGTGTCTTGATCATTTGAAGACTGCATTCATATTGGTTGAACAAATCTTGAAATCTGTGTTTCTGTGCTGCATACTTTTAAATCTTTAAATCATAACACCCTTCATCAATTCTTTGTTAATATACAGTCTGTAGATTGGCAACACTGAATTGATACAGTTAATCTAATCAGCTGAAGTCTGTACATGTCAACACAGATTTTATACAGTGTAGTCTGAGCAGCTGAAGTCTGTAGCATATGACAACATAGAGTTCATACAGTGTAGTCTGAGCAGCTGAAGTCTGTAGCATATGACAACGTAGAGTTCATACAGTGTAGTCTGAGCAGCTGAAGTCTGTAGCATATGACAACATAGAGTTCATACAGTGTAGTCTGAGCAGCTGAAGTCTGTAGCATATTACAACATAGAGTTCATACAGTGTAGTCTAAGCATTTAATGTCTGTAGCACGACAACATAGAAGTGATCTGCTCTTAGCAGCTGAAGTGTGAAGAATGGCAACACCGAACTGTAACAGAGTAATATAAACAGGTCAGGTCATAAGCATGACAACACAGAATTAATACAATGTGGCTAAATTTTGTTTTATTGGGATACATCATCATACATGTAATGGAGGTGAAACCCTCTGTGAAAAAATGCTTTTGGTCTAGTTTAGTGGTACATGTTGTTTTGGGGTGGAATCAGATACAATTGAAATCTTTTGGTGAATTAGGATAAGAATAAGTGACTGATTATGAATTCAGATTCTGCCATGTCATGAGAAAATTATGACCATAACTTTTTATAAAGCTACAAACAAAAATTCAAGCCACTTCAGACTGGAATGATGTTGCTCCAAAAATCTATCCCAGTAGGAAGTCATTGGGATCTATCAATTGTGTATGTCTTCTACAACTCACTCTGTCTTTGAGGGTTGTTCCAGTTTTTGAGGGAGGGGCACCTGACACCTGAGTAACTTGTCATTACAGATTGTGGATATGCGCTGGGGGGTGAGGCGAGAAGCCATGGATGACCACTCTACCTCACAGCTTTGCCTGCAGGAGATTTTCAACTGTCAGAAACTCTCAACCGGACCAAACTTTGTGGTGAGAAGAACCTAAATGTAGCCCTCTTGTTAACCCCATGTCATTTACCTTCAGCCATCAGAACCTCTGGAAAACTGAACCTTGGTTGTCAGATTAGCTACACCTGTCTATAATTATCTTTGTTTACATGAACATGCACATATAATTTCCGTTACCTTCCATTGCAATAAAACGTTGCTTATAACAGCTATGTATGTGGCAAAAAGACAGAAAATGACAACTCTGTGAGATGTTGTTTTTTTTTCAACTGTCTGTCCATCCTTCCACCTTACAGTTATGGCAGTGATTTATGGTGAATTAACATGCAATCTCTCATGGGTGTTGGAAACTGGTTTGCTTGGAGTCAACCTGTGTCCTTTTTCAGATTCATGTACCTGCCACACCTCCTGACTAAAACCCACCTCCATTTTAGCAGGAGCTGGATTTGAACTAGTGACTATGGACTTTGTTAATCAGGGTTCTGTTGGCTGCTGTTAGAAATAAGGTGTTCACTAATGAGCCACAGAGGACCCCTTGAATAACAGATGTAAATAAGGCATGGGGGTGAGGGTGGGTGGGAGGACCCGTTTGAATGTGAAAGTTCCTAATTCTCATTTGTAAGGCTTTTCATTGCAACTCTGAAGCAAACTTCCATCAGCAGCCATGTTTCTTTATCCATTAGTGGATCCAATCAAGTGTACATAGCCACCATAAATTCATGTAGGAAAACAATTTTCAGATGTATAATGTGGGAAAGAGATCATGCAGTGGTCATGTATGTGATAATAAAACCTTTACAAATTACAGATTCTAATTTCTTGAGTGTTTTCAAAGCTGGCCATTTACTTGCGTGGTGTGAAATTTCCAGAATTATCTGAAGTACACTTGGATTAATGTTTTCAAATCATTTCTTAACTGATAAAGCCTGGATAATTTTGGAAAAAATAAAGTTCTCTGTCACTTTTGTTTCAGATATTTCTAGGTCAGAAGCACGGGTTTCGTCCTCTTCAATGTACAATAGCAGAAGAAGAGTTTCAGAAATTAAGAAGTGTACTGTTGAAGCATGACCATGACACCTCCCTCGTTGACCAATGGTATCAACGGGACGATAACTCCGTTCCCCCAGTCATGGTTCTTCAGCCAATCAGCTCATTGCTCTCTGAAGATCAGGTATCTTTAACCAATGGTGTTGCTGATATTAATTATTATTAGGATTTATTTATTTGATTGGTGTTTTACGCCGTACTCAAGAATATTTCACTTATAGAATGGCAGTCAGCATTATGGCGGGGGGAAACCTGGTAAAGCCCAGGGGAAACCACGACCACCTTATGGTACAGGATGGTATGTGACTAAGTTTTCACCCAGTCTTGGATGACTCAAACATTTTACATGATAATATATGGTTAAACACTTGACCGCTGTACATGTAACTGCTCCTCCACATCCAACAGCCTGTGTAGTAAGCAGAAGTTCTGGGGCCGGTTTGATGAAGCTTACTTAGTGTTAAGTGGCACATAGCTAACGTGGCTCAGTGAGCTTCATGAAACCGACCCCAGAATGTTTAAGTTAAGTATGCACAGGATTCCATGAGTTTTTGGTAAAATGAAAAGTGTCATTGCACAGTCATGTTTGCCTGCTTAGGCGGTGTACAGGTTGAGAGTGATGATACAACAAAAAACAGTGTTGCGTTTTGATTTAACATTTTACCATTAACTTTGTAATTAGCATGGAATTACATGATTGTGGAAATCCTAGGTTTGGCACGGAGTAACTTTATACCTGTTACTTCAAGTATGTTATCCTGTAGAATTTATATGGCTGATCTAAATAAACTGTTCTTTTTTTTTCAGAATAAAGCTGGAAAATGGAAAGAAATTTCCATTAATCTCAAAAACAGTTTAAAATTTGCCAGTCAGGAATGTTTTGAGAATGGCCTCATCGATGGAGACACAAAACACAAATATTTCATGTCGGGTATTTAAGACATTTAGTTCACACTGATCATCTTGGTCAGTCCTCTTAACTTTATAAATGTAATGTATTTAATTGTTGAGAAAGGGCTGGAGTCTCAATTTATACCTCATTCACTTCATTGATTGTATTTTTGCCTTTAAATTGTTTGCCTTTTGTAATGAGAAAAAGAGCAATGTATGCCCAGTATCCTGGTGTCAGTATACTGTGAATGGACTGGGTGTCACTGGGCTATTGTTAATAAATACAGAAAATTTGATTTGATTTGATTAGTGAATATGGATTTTAATCAAAATCTTAGGTATAGCCTCCTTAAGGAGATCGGCATAACAGATCTCACAACTGCTCTGCGTCAGTAAGGTGTACATGTAGGTAGTGTGTGAAAGAAAGTTGTATTGACATTGTGATTTTTTGATTATTTTGATTATTTTGATGACAACACAGTAAAGATTACAGAAGTACATGTAAGCTCAGCTATGTGACAGAGTTGACATCGGCATAACAGATCTCACAACTGCTCTGCGTCAGTAAGGTGTACATGTATGTAGTGTGTGAAAGAAAGTTGTATTGACATTGTGATCTTGATTATTTTGATGACAACTCAGTAAAGATTACAGAAGTACATGTAAGCTCAGCTATGTGACAGATTTGACTTCTTTGGCATCAGTGAGTCACTGAGATTGTTAGGAAGAAATGATGTTGGTTTTTCTCTTACAGTAACGGAGGAGGAGGTGATCCATGGCATTTTGAAATCTGACAGCGATCCATCTCGTTCCTGTTTGTGTTTTATTCGCATCATTGAGGATCTGGACAACAATTTATCAGACAATATAGCCTGGCGCTTCATTGACATGAATAACTCTGTCATAGACACTGAAGCTCAGCAGCTGCTGCAGACTCTCAGAGATGAAAAAGTGGCGAAAACGGTCAAAGAGAAAAATATTCACAAGTAAGTTTGAACCACAATTAGAAGGCCAGTCATGCCAGATTGTATATCCTATTAGCGTGGTTATCGTGTCAGAATTGCCTTTTGCACATTAGTATTGCTACTTTGCATCAGTGATTTATACACGTTGATTTAATGGACCGATATTCGTTTTATAAAATTGAGTTTTAAACTTAATATTTATGTTGGAAACTTAATATCTTCAGTGAAAAAAATGTTAACAACAATAATAGAGCTAATCTTTCTGAACAGATTAAAAACATTTCTCGTCAATCACAGCATTGTACATGGCCCAATTTCCATTACCTTGCCACTGCACATCTACACATTACTGAGGCTCTTAACAATAAACTGGGTCATTATGTATGGAACAGAGATGGTGTCTGGGCTTCCATCCATTATCCTAGTAGCATGTAGTGTTTTATTTATTCAGTTAAAAGGTTAGGTTTTCAGATGTATAATGTGGGAAAGAGATCATGCAGTGGTCATGTAAATGGTATTAAAACCTTTACAAATTACACATTCTAATTTAACCTATGTTTGTGGAGGTGACATCATAGATGGCATTTGTAGGTGTCCCCACATTATGCATTCTTGGTCAATCAGTAGTAAGATCTAGCTGTGTCACATTGGCATAATTTTGTACAAGTGCCATATCAGCACAAATAAGAAATTCTATTCAGATCAGAATTTAGAAGGTTATTCAGTTGGGACAACAAAGTAAGGCAAGAAATCTATTGAAGCAAAGATCTTATTATACACTTTTACTATTGTTTGTTTGTTTGTTTGATTGGTGAGAAGAATATTTCACTTTTACGACGGTGGCCAGCATTATGGTGGGAGGAAACCGGGCAGAGCCCAGGGGAAACCCACAGCCATCCACAGGTTGCTGGAAGACCTTCCCACATACGGCTGGAGAGGAAGCCAGCATGAGCTGGACTTGAACTCACAGCGACTGCGTTGGTGAGAGACTCCTGGGTCATTACGCTGCGCTAGCGCGCTAACCAACTGAGCCACGGAGGCCCCCTTCTTCTTCTACTATTGTGTCTGTGAAATAAACAACCTCACTTAGAAGGAAGCCTAATGTAATGTGAATGCCTTTCAAATTGGGCAAAAACTAAATATGGAACTGAGAAGGTTAAGCTAAACAAATTAAGCCATTTTCTCAGGGAAAATAAAGCAGAAAAAGTATATTTAGAAGAGAACTGCAGTATTAAACAAACAGTGCTTAACGGTGAAAAGAAAATGTGTAAAGGTGTAATAAAAATATTATTTGAATCAGAGAAAATAAAGACGTTACTCTTCAAAATAATTTGCTTTATTAATTGTATTTGTTTAAAATGTGCCAAATTTATGTTACATGGATGTTAACAGAAATATATAGACACTGGTGCAATACAACATATAATTTAGCTCATTTTGTAAAATATATTTTAACTCAGTTGGGACTCCCAATTGGTCAGTAAATTTTTTTTTAACTCAGTTTATTAAAAAAAAAATTTTGAGTTTCGGTTTGTAAGAATTGGACTTCTATGAATATCTGTACATGCTAATACTAAAGGCCACCCTGCCTTTAATGATACTATCAGGACAGGCTAAGAAGCAGTAGCAATGCTATCTTATGTATATATTATAATTTTGATCTGTGCACAGAGTAAGATGGAGTTCAGGAGAGGGCATTGGCAAGGAAAAGCACCAGGAATATTTGAGTGCATTTTGTGAGCAGTTCTACTGTGGTGTTACATCTATGATCGACAAAGCAATGAAGGAAGAAAACTTTGCTATGGCCAATGACTTGGTGGTAGAAGTTCTTCAGCATGCTCTAATGGCTGCCAGCAGGTGTGACGTGTTTCATGGACGAGAGGACATCATGACAAAGGTTCAGGAACATGTGACCAGCTCTTCTGCCTCTCCATTGGTCATTTATGGAGATTCAGGTTGTGGCAAAACATCAGTCATGGCAAAGGTTGCGAGCCTGGTGAGTTGATATCTGTTACACTAGAACATCACAAAGGTCGTGCCATATTAGTTGTTGGGTCTGGTTTACACATCAAGCTTAACGTACTTAAAATGAAAATTTTTGGATTTATAATTTATTTTGTGTTTTTACATTTACTGCTACGGTTTAGTACATTTACTACTAATCAAATAGCTTTGATTTTAAAGCTACATTGCAAAGGTTTTTAACATGAAACTATAAATTGTCAGAATGAAAAGTTGGTATTAAAATGTGTTACATCGTTGTATATTTTGTATTCGTGTATGCAGTTTGTAGCTAATGTTTGGCCAGAAATAATCTGCACATATCTGAATAGATTATAATTTGTTCAAAGTGTCAAGGCTTGTTTCCATTTGAATTTAGTTTACTTTATTCATCTCACCATCAATTATGCTGGGTCACATTTTTTAAATTATGAATGACAGGAATCACCAACTCTAAAAGTAAAGGGAGATAAGCAGTGGACATTTTTAGCACAAGGTTACACCGGACAGTTGGAAACACTTAGATTAATAATACTTCATAAATTTTTTTCACACAGAATACTTCCACAATTGTCTATGACAAAAAGGAGAATCTTGGTGACAGCTTTTGTGAAAATTTACAGTATGGAGTTCACCCTTAAAATCTTCTGTAAAGTCAATAATCTGATGTAGCCAGAAGTTGTCAAAAACAACTATAGACAACACACAGTGCCATATTACAGCTGAGTGCTGCATTGAATTTAAAGTATTTGTTATGGTTTCAGTAAACGTGTACACAAATGGGATTTGTAAGTAATGGTAGCTGATGTGATTAGCGTGCTGCTGCAGAGCAAGGACCCAGGAATCTCCCACCAATGCGGTCACTGCTAGTTTATGTCTAGCCCATGCTGGCTTCCTCAGTGGCCGTACGTGGGAAGGTATGTGCCAGGAATCTGCGGATGATTGTGGGTTTCCCACCGACTATGCCCTGTTTCTCCCAATCATGATGCTAGCGGCCTTTGTATAAGTAAAAATATTCTTGAGTGCAGTGTAAAACACCAGTCAAATAAATAAATGTGAGTAATGGTGACCATCATTTGGTATCATCACTGCTACCTACCATAAATTGCAAGTGTGTATTGTTTTCTGTTTACACAGATACCCAAGTGGTTTGACCCAGGACGTACCCCAGTTGTGGTCCTACGATTTTTAGGCACATCCCCAAGGAGCAGCACCATTCGCAAGGTTCTCTTCAGTATATGCCGACAAATAGCTGCCAACTATCAACAAGATCTTTCATCTGAGGTACCGTGGGAGTTAAATGAACTTTTGACTTTCTTTAACAAACAACTGGAGAGGATCCCAAAATCCAAGCCCCTGGTTCTTATCCTGGACTCCTTAGATCAGCTCTCCGCAGAGAACTTTGCTCATAAACTTAACTGGTTACCCAAGGATCTTCCTTCACAAGTAACTGTCATAGTTTCCACCTTGCCGCAGCATTTTGGTATACTGAAGCGGCTACAAGACGTGCTCATTGACAAGTGTTTCCTACACGTACCGTCCCTAGGGGAAGACCTAAGCCTTCAGGTGTTGCAGTCTTGGCTGACAGCCAAGGGCAAGTCTCTAACTCAGGAGCAATTAGCATTGGTCCAGACAGCGTGTGAAAAATGCAGCCTTCCTCTTTACGTCAAACTGCTGTATGAGAAAGTGATTCTGTGGCGGTCTTACACAAAGGATCCAAGTGAGCTAGCCCTTCATTACACACTTCAAGAAAGCATCAAGAGTTTGTTTGAAAGGTTGGAGGGGAAACATGGTGAACTCCTGGTACGCCATTCCCTGTCCTACCTAACAGCGTCTCAGAATGGCCTTAGTGAAGTGGAACTGGAAGACTTGCTCTCATTGGACGATGATGTACTGAATGATGTTTATCAATACCATGTCCCACCCATTCGGAGAATCCCTCCTCTAATTTGGGTAAGAATTCGGCACGACATTGCTGCATACCTGGTTGACAAAGAAGCAGATGAGACTAGGGTGTCTTTCTGGTATCACAGACAGTTCATTGAGGCTGCTAGGGAACGCTATCTCCATGACAACTCATTTGCACAAAAAATACACTCAGCAATAGCAGAGTATTTCACTGGTCTGTGGCATGGCGTTGCTAAGCCATTCTTTTATAACAAGGCACAACAGGAGAAACTTGGCTTGTTGGAATCGGGATCATCAGCTGACAGGAAAGTTGCAGCTCAGCCTTTGACCTTTAGCAATGATGGTGGAAATGAGAAGCGATATAACAAGAGAAAACTCAACCAGTTGCCATACCACCTGGCAATGGCTGGACGTGATGAGGACCTCAAACACATGTGTCTGTTTAGTTATCAATGGCTTCACACTAAACTTGTATCTACCTCAATACAACAGGTTCTGGATGACTTCAAACCATTGGAGAAAGACTCTGAAGTTGCTCTGTTACAGAAAGCTCTCAGCATGTCACAGGTCACCCTGAACACACTGCCAAGTTCTTTAGCATTGGAGATAAGTGGACGTCTCTTGCCATACATTGCCACGGACAAGTTTAATACAAAGAGTTCATGTCTGTATGCGTTGTTGAGGGAGTGCTTTGATCAGGGTCCTGGTCAATTGCATTTGGTGCCAAGACAACAGTGTTTCACCTCTCCTGGGGGACCAATGAAATACCAGTTTGAGCACCCACAAATCCCCGTTGGTACCACCAATGTGGCGTTATCTCCAGACTCTCAGCACCTGTTCACCCTGACCAATACCAATGACCTTCTAATGTGGGATTTGGATACTGGAGAAATTGAAAAACAGCAGCAGTTACTTCCCCTTTCAGAAGGTAAACTTAATGTAATGAAGCTCATGCTGGACCAGAAGAACCTTGTGGTTGGATCAGTGTTTCAGAAGGAAACAAACACAAATCCTTTGGTTATCATAGATTCAGTAACGGGTGACGTGGTTGAGTCCTTAAAACTAGGCACGATTTCCCTCCCTTTAGGTTTCACGGACAGTCTTAACTTTGGAGTGACTGAGGACAAAGTTTTACAGATTATTACAGCACAATATGTTTGTTGTTTTGCCCGCAACACCGGCTTACTCCTTAAGCAGATTCCTCTGAAGTGCAATGAGTCATTTGTGTTTTCAGACAGACAATGTGCCATCTTCCACATTCAACAAAGCAACGTATATGAAATGTACAATCTGGACACTTTGGAGAAACGTGGGGAAGTAGTTTGTAAGAATACACCACTCAGACTGTGCACAAGCAAGCTTGCACACCAAGCATTTATTGCCTTTAAGAACAGTTCCTCTGTTCAAGTTGTTAATTTAGACCCAAAAGATGGAGATATTGGGAAAACAGTGCTAATGATTGACCATGGTAAACACACAACAGGCCTGTTGAATGACATGGTTATATCCCAAGACGAGCAGTACCTTTTGCTAATGACCAAAGATGGAATTACCCTTTGGAACCTGGCGTTCATGAAATTCTTCAGGTTCTTTCCCATTCCCGATGATATCAGACCAAACCGAAATGTCCTTGGTTTTACATCCCTTCTGAGTCCAGACTCCGAAATTCTATTATCCACGTATGAAGAGCATTTATTACTATGGAGGGTTAAGTCTGGCCAGCTACTGAGAGTGATTCTAGCAGATAAGTCTCAACTCATCTCCTTGACTATAACTAATGACGGCAAATATGCAGTGACCACTTCAAAAAACAATAACAGCATCAAGGTGTGGAAACTGAGTAGTTTTGATGAGCAAACTTTTGAGCCTTTAGCAATGTCATCATCGTGCAGGTATTTAGACTTGTCACGGGATGGGGAGTTAATGGTTGCCAGGAGCAACCAACCATATGATGTTGCTGTGGTGTCTGTCCAACAGGGCCAGATAATTTCACGGCCGTCCAAGGACTTTGATGTCCTGTCGCCATCTATGTCCCCTGATGGAAAGTCAATAGTCCTACGAGAGTACACCTCAGAAGAAGCTGTGAAAGTATGGGACGCTGGTACTGGCTCCCTGACAGCCAGAATTCCTGTGTCCAGCATTCAGTTAAAACTCGTTTCCATCAGTGCGGATGGTACAAAGGTTGCCACTGTGTCTGAGTCAGAAATAACAGCAGAGGTGAATGCAAAAGTTTGGTCTGCAAGGGATGGAAAAATCCTTCATACTTTGCAGCTTCAGAGAGGTTTTGTCAATCAGGTGCATTTTGTGCTTGATGACAGCAGTTTGGTGTTTAGCAAGCAGATGGCAGACAGCCAAGATGTACAGCTTCTAGAAGTGGCAGTCTATGACTGTCAGTCTGGCAACAAAGTCCTGTCATTCCCAAATGTGAAAAGAGAAACTTTGCATATATTCCATGATGACAGTACAAAGGTTCTGGTGGTTAGAAGCACAGCAAGTTCTCCAGGCATACAGACGGAAGAACTTGTCTTGTTGAGTCTAGTGACAGGGGAGATAATTGTAACCTGTCCTGACACTCCTGTGAGGCGGCTTTCCATTTGTGGGAATGGAACAAGAGGCATTGATGCTGGAAAGTATATATTTGACCTTGTTGAAGGTCGGCGTCTGTTCACATTTGAAGAAGAGGTCACCAAGCGTTTTCACAATCCACAGTTGAGCTGGGAAGGAACACATGCTGTATGGATCAGCCTGGAACCAGGTATTTTTAAGCTAGGACATGTTCCTTCGCGGCAGATCCTAGCCATCTGTCCAGTACACAGCATTCTCATGGCGCTCTTCATCACACGTAACAATACTGTAGCTGTTGGGTGTGAAGATGGTAGACTAATGCTGCTGCAATTGTGTGAATCGTCAGAAGATGGAATCGAGTTGTTTGAACAAGCTTTAGAAAGACAGCGTGTGATTCTGGGCAAAAATCCGAACAAAACTGTTAATCCCCTGGTATCTCAGAAGACCCAATCAGGCTTTTGTTATCTGGTGTAGCCAGAGTTAATACATGTCTGATTTGACAGGCTGCATAATTCCATACGCTTTTCAAGACGTATATTATTCAAGACCAAGCATTCCATTCATCTCCATTTGACCATATAATAGGTTTCACGCTTATTTATCTGGGAATTTACTGTATGTAGTACATCAAGTTTTCTTGGATGGAAAAGTGAACTCGTAATTTATGTGCCATTTTGTTTTAGGTCTTTACTTGTGTATTGGTCTGTGGCAGCTTTGCTAGCTTCAAATACTGGTCTGTGGCATCCTACTGCTGGTTTACTGGTCGTGGCATCCAAATGCTGGTTTACTGGTTTTTGGTAGTCTTGCTGGCCTTGGGGTATAGCTATATTAGCCTTCCTGGTTTGCTGGTCTGTGGCATCCTCACTGGTTTACTGGTCTATGACATCCTTGATGGTTTACAGGTCTGTACGTGGCAGCCTTGCTGGTTTGCTGGTCTGTGGCAGCCTTACTGGTTTGCTGGTCTGTGGCAGCCTTGCTGGATTGATTGTCTGTGGAAGCCTTGTTGGATTACTGGCCTGTGACAATCTTGTTTCTGTAGTACAATTAATTTACATGTTTGAGTACATTGGTATCCAAGTAACAAGTATTTGCTTCAGAATCTGTAATGTTGTTTTAAAGATACATAGATTGACAATGCACATTTTGATATTTAAATACATGTAGTAACACATGGTAAAACTATATTTATATTTACGGAAAGTGTGTAAAGTTAGGGCAGATGGATGTATGTCTTCTTCACATATATGTAGCCCAAGTATATATTTATCAACTGTGTGGCATCCTTAAATGGTATAGCATGTTGAGAGTTTAGCAGAATGTGTCCTCTTATACAATTTCTTATACAACATATACATTTATGTATGCATCTGCCGAGGGAGATTCTCTTCATATTTATGTATTTCATATTGTAAATTATTGTATTGCCATGTGTTCAGGTTTATGAAACACCTCCACCCTGCCAAAAAATCACTTTGTAACAGAAAGGACATTTTTTAATGTATGTAGACATACATTTTTTGTGTAAAAAAGTTAAATTCGGCACTTAACGAAGACAACTCATTGTGCACCAGTTATTTTGTTTATGGAATGTTCAGAAGCATGATTATTTACATTTCTATTTTTACAATTTTTTTTGATTATTTGCTCAATACAAAAACAGAAAGGCATTTGTGAATGTTTATTTTGTACACATATATTGTAACTTTGTATATACTTTCTCAGTAGACTCAATTTGTATATTTTTCAAGATGTATACTTAAGCTGTGATATTTTAATGTGATTAAACTTCAAGACTGACAGTTAAAACCAGTGATTTTATTATCCAGGGTAACACTTGAACACACAACTTCTGTTGTATGTCAGTGAAATATTCTGCCACTGTGAAACTGGACAAGTGGTGAAGCAGTGGGTCAAAATCTGAAGTTTTGAGTGCATTCAAGTCCTACTAAAGTCACTGATTTCAATTTCAGTGTTGGCAGTAAGTTGTACATCTTATATCAAAAGTGATGCTTTTCTTGATGTGTATAAGATTTATACACAGCTGTACAGTTGTTCATTTATAGAAAGGTGGTCATGAAAAAATAAAATCAAACTTCACAAATTTTTTGTCCAGTTATCCTGAATAAATACATTTATTCTGGTTATGTAGGCAATTTTCACAAATTAAGTTCTCATACAATTGACAGACCAAAGGCCATACCTTTGAGTTATCCTTTTATTAACCAGTTATCATGAAGCATGATAAAAATAGCTCCGCCCATTGGTCTGTTGACCATAAAGTAACATCGCTCTTGTACATTTAAGTGGAGGATTTAATCCAGGATTAAGAGAACTTACAACACCAATTCTGACAACAGTTGCTCGCCTGAATGTTAACCTTGGGCAAACTTGCACCTTGGAAACCACGCAATCATGGCAAACATGTAATGTTGTAACAGTCTACAATAAACACATGTTTTTGTTATGTTGATAAGACTTTAATCTACCTTTAACCATAGAGAGCTGTAATATTGCATAATGATTGGGTAATAATAGACCAGCCCGGGACTACACTGTATCACTTCCTCCTGCCTTGAAAATACAGATGTCAAAGTTGTACCTGTGTGCCCTCTTAAATACTTATCCAGCCATGTTATAAGGTGTGACAACAAAACATTACATGTACCTTAGTCAAACCTCAAGAACCTTTTGGAGAGGACACAACTGTAGCACCCATTTTGGACTCTCAGATTGGAATCCACACAACTGTAGCACTCACCATGTAATTAACAAACTTGCACCTTTTGGAGACCACACAACTGTTCATGGAAAAATGCTTTTGCATATAGGTCTATGAACACATTCACTGATTAGACCTTGAAGGGAACTACATGTATATCCAGCAAATAATAAGGATGTGATGTCACTAACACCCTATGGGTCACCATGGACCACCATAGAATCTGATGTTTTGAAACAATTTGGCTCGGTTGGAAAAATTTACAAAAAAGTAAACTGAACAGTGTTTAAAGGTCTGTCTCCTTGTATATACTTAATATTAGTGTTTCCTTGACCTTTATTAAACGTGTTGCCATAGCAGTTACAACCACTGAAGCTGCAAATGCTTTGCGACAGGGCTCACCTAAAATCTAGCCACCTTGGACAAAATTTACCATACTGGTGTAAAGAGATGGCGTCTTCAGCTGAATGATAGGATCACCATGGTGATCACTGTGTGGGTTGGTATGGTACCCAGCCCTGTGCCCCCTCCACACGCACACATTTTTTCAGTCAAATCTATGCATAAAATGAGGATAAAATATTTGGTTTGTGTCACTAAAGGCGGAAGTTTCATAAAACTGTGCAAATAATTTCTCTGCACTCAATTATGTCAACACTTCTCTCAGAATGTTTCAAAATATTGGTTGAACAGGCAGTTAGAAAGGGTGAAGAATTAGTGTATGCGAAGTAATAGAAGGCTTGCATATAGGCCTATTACAGTCATCACATGACATGTACAAAACATTATACCCCTTGATGTACTCATTGATCTATAAATCCATGATACATTGGCACTGTGCCTCAATCTTCTGAACATTTTAATTCAATTCCTTCCAAGCTAATACACAATTTGAATCAGATTCAATACACACAGTGAACTCTATTATACATACTGAATATAATAAGGGAATATAGTATGTGGATATGTATACTTCAACAAAAATAAAATATATTCTATACATCAGGTAATGGAAACACCAAGTAAAACCACAAGTTTTGGCACATCTAAAAAATTAGCAAGTGAAAATTATGGCATCCCTTCTTTGGATGATTAATAAAGCTTTGCACATAATCAGCTGGCATTTTTGACAATTTAAAAAAGAAACCAACAGGGATATCCTAGGATGGGGCTGATTTGTTCAGTTCATGTATAAGAACATTTTGACACGGATATAAAATCAAACATAAACAGAAATAAATAGCTTAAATAGCTTAATAAAGTCAAACAGAATATATACATGCCAAAAGTAGCCTACATGTTGTACATGTAGGCCTATACTAAAACCTTTAGGGAATTTTCCACTCTCACAAATGACACATACTTCACTGTTTTTCTTTTTTCAAAAGTCAGCTGTTACAGGAATATAGCCTACATACATGTCTAATAGAACACTATATTATGGTTACAATTCTTGTTGAGCTGCCTCATAAAATACATGGCACATGTACATGTAGCCATCTGCTAAGGTCAACATGTTATTGGCTACCTGAACATGTTATAAAAACTGTATGTATAATATATATAAAATATGTGAAATACATGCTTAAAATACGAACAGAAGATTCAACTGGAACATAGGACAATTAGATACATTAACAATATGTCCATGTAAAACAATTAGAAACATTAACAACATGCTCATGTAGAACAATGAAACATTAACAACATGCTCATGTAGAACAATGAAACATTAACAACATGTCCATGTAGAACAATTAGAAACATTAACAACCATCCATGTAGAACAATTAAACACATTAACAACATGTCCATGTAGAACAATTTAAAACATAAAGATAGTACATGTGAATGTGAGCAGATATGTGTGGAACAATGAAACACGTTTTAGGAACAATGTGTCCAAGTAGAATGATTATAAACATTAAAAAAGTTTTCAACACTATGCTTCAAGATGTACAACTTTAGATTATTGCATAATATTTTAGGAAGTAATTAAATCTTAAAACTAATGACAAGTTTTTTCAGATGTACATGTAATAACAAATTATCATGCAATAAATCATTTCAATGACTTGATCTTTGCTTGTTTTGTTTTTTTTCCTTTTTACCATTTTAATAAAATTTTACATTTACTGAGAAATTTCACTGGAAATGACAAGAGATTTTCCAGAGAAAAATAGAAGAATTTGATTTACGCCCTTTTAGGAGTGGGTAAGATTACGTGAAACAACCATATTTCTGAACATGACCTAACAACTCAGTTCTTAATTGATTTCCATGTGCATCTAAGATGAACGATAAAAATATCCACATAATGTTATCTGAGGAAAGAAATACAATTTGATGTTTTTCATATTTCCCTTTCATGTAATAGCTGCATTCATGCGGTTATTAGTAAATGCTACAATTTTTCAACATTTTTTCAGAGGAATTTATGCAAACAATCATTACAAAAATGATGCAAGCTTCCTAACTGTGCAAGTTATTTCTCTACACTCCATAGTTCTCCCAAAATGTTTCAACCCAATGCTGGTGGCAGAGGTGGTAGGAATGGTTGAAGAATTAGGTACTGGTAGTAAAGATCTCTGCCTCCCTTATGTTAAGAGTTTGTATGTATCAGACCATTATGCAAATACTCCATATTGAATTGTTAACCATTACAAGAAATAAGATTTCTCAGTATTGCCAACAACATATCTACTAAAAAGGCTCACATGGTGCATTTTACCTGGGACTGATAATAATCTGTTATATTAGTTCTCAATTTTACTGTACAGTTTTGTCTTGGACCAACATCTCTTATCCTTTAGAAGCTCTGAATCAATAGTGGTTCATTCAGACCATTGCAGACAGAAAACTGGGACAGGTTTTTGAACCAGGGCTTTACCATAGACATCATTGTGACAAACTGTTTGTGGTTGAATTTGATCAGATCCAGAATATGCATAAGCTCCATGCGTGGAATATGCAAAACTGCTGCTGTTACGCCAGCACAGGTAACCCACAGTCCTGTTTTCACCATTTTTTCAAGCCCTGCATTTTCATACACAGAAAACATGAGTCGACCTACAGTGGGGAAAAAAGAAAAGAAAGAATCTTGATAAAATATATAAAAAAAGCATCATTTCAACTGTTTCAGGTTTTACATTATTATAAATGTATATAAAATACAAACAATGTATTTCATATGATGCATTGGAGCAGCACAATGACTTGATCAAGAGCCTTTCTCCAATGCTGTCGCTGCGAGTTCAAACCCAAATGCTGTCTTCCTCTCTAGTCTAATGTGGGAGGGCCTGCCAGTAACCTGCGAGATGGTCGTACATGAAGTATTCCTGCGGGTTCCGCCCAATTTCATCCAACCATAATGCTGACTGCCGTCGTACAAATGAAGTATTCTTGAGTATGGTGTAAAACACCAATCAAATAAATCAATAAATAAATATTTTATACTATACAAAATGATATAAACTGGATACCATTTGCATGGTGCATGTTTTTTTTTAATAATAAATCCAAACCATTCGCATGTTTCTAACATTTGTAGTAATTGCCATGTAGAAGATTTTCCTTAAGATTACTAGGTAATAGCTAGGTAGGTATTGCTGTTATATGGTTTCTGTCATCTTCCTTTCATACATGCAAATCAACCTTGGTTACCTTAATACCAATATGCAATCAACAAGCACAGCAGCAAGATTCATGCCAGATATTTGTTCCAATTATTTATTTAATCATTTATCTGATTGGTGTTTTACACTGTACTCAAGAATATTTCACTTATACGATGGCAGCCAGCATTATGTTATGATGGAAGGAAACCAGGCAGAGCCCGTGGGCGGGAGGGGGCTGGAGACCCTGTTTCAATTATTTATAACTATAACCATGACATGATTACACAAACGTGACTAACTACGCATCATCAAGATATAACATATATTTAAAGCCAAAAGGAAAAAGTTAGGAAATTTTGCATTAAATATCAACTAACCTGCACCTAGAGCTCCCACTGACAGGCATGCAACCTGAAAAAATAAACTTTCCGACTTCACTTTTTCAGTGACAGCCTCTTTGCAGAGTGTAACCATATTATCACAGTCATGTAACAAATAGTGCACGAGTTTATGAGCCATGACTCTCCTCGTATAAAACTCCACATCCCCTGTGTATGACCTCTGTCCCTTCATGTCATTCACTTGGTTCAGTATTTCTAGGACATGCTTTTCTAAAGTGGCAACATGTTTGATTGTTTCATCGAGTAAGATTCTTTCTCTGAATCTCCGGGAAAGTTTTTCACAAACTGATTTGCATATCGCACAAGTCACTGATATTTTCACGGCTTTCAACATGACAATAAGCAGGTAACCATGGAGATATTCAGTCACAGATTCTTTCTCTTCTTCATCAGCCGACCTGAGATTTGAATGAAGCTCTCCGATTCTTGTTTGTAACTGGTTGAAGAAATTGTGGTCTGTAGTTTTTATATACAGTTGCCCTGACAACCATTCCAAGTAGTCATAGAGATATGCCAGTATCTCTAAATCAGAATTGATCAGTTGCAATTTTTCCTCTCTTGCCATTTTGGTAACTGTATATATCAGTGCCACAACCACATTCTGCAAAAGTAAACAATTAATGTAAATGAAATAAATGATATTGATTAATAAGACTGTACATGCTATACAGGTCAGAAGACCTATGAAGATCAACACAGATGCAAATTCTTTAATGTAAAAATTTGACCTAAAGAAGCACGTCGTAAACAACATACGTGCATGGGAATCTATTTTTCTTTGAATTATTAGCTCCAATATCCCCCTGCAACTGGTGGCAGGTTTGTCCTTGAAATGTTCACATCTGTTTGTAGCGCCTTATATACACCTGTGCATAGGCTATATACATGCATCCGTGTCAAGTCTATACGTGCCATAAACCGACCCCCATACGCATGCAGGCGTTTAAACAAATGAATAAAATCCTTTTTAATCCTTTATATTTAGATTGCTTAGCTACATACAAAGCTTACCTGTGTGGTTAGATAATTTGATCAAATCATTTCAGGTGCGAATACACGCACACCTGTCATTTTTACCTGAGCTTCTGCATGGCTTACCTGAGCACCTAAAATACTTGACCCACACAGACTTTCGGTAGGTATATAAAAATGAAAAGCGGACTATAGCGCTATACAGACATTAGTCTATTATTTCTTTGACAGGCCGGGAGAGAACTGATCGAGGTAATATTACATTTCTCTTTAAGAATATTACATAATTATCAATTAAGAGCAATGACATTTCATGACCATCAAATGTGTAAAAAAAAATAATGATAATAAAAAAAAAATAAAATAAATAAAGTGAAAGTGCTACGTGTATGTATATATACTGGCATAAAGCCCAACTTACAAATTTAGCGGTTCTAGCAGTTCGGTGTATATTTAATTGCAACATAGCCTGTATTGATGTCGGTGCATGGAAAATCAACCATGTATATGGCTTCCTTTTGTAATTGTCTTTAGTGCTTGTATAAATTCATGCAATGCCCATCGCATATATACCTGTAGCCTGCCCTGAACAAAAATGGAGATTTGTTGCATGCACGTAAGCCTATGTGTGGATCTAAACTTGGCTAAATTCCAAAATTCTATCTTTTAGGACACCACGGCATATATGCTTAGGTCTTTCATTTCTTTTACACAGATTCCTAATAACTTGCATCTTCCTTCATGCAAAACTTGCCAATAATTATAACAACTGAATAATAATGACGTCACTCGTGGCAATAAGTTCTTCGTGTTGAAGAAAGGCTGATGGACTTAAACATAATGAATTATAGAGAACAATTTTCCTGGCAATTATATATGGACGTACAGAATTTATAAACACTTCAATTTAACGAAACCCATAACTTGGTGTGAATGAATAATTACTGTGCATGGTTTAACGCCATTTCGGCAATACTCCAGCCAAATGGTGGGTAACCTCGTGTGAATCACACCTGTCGTGCTCTTGGTTCTCAAAGATGTGGGATCACCTCACTGAGGGGAATTACGCTGAACATATTTTCCCGGTTAATGCCTTTCAGGAGTTATGACTGCATTTTCTTTGATATACGTGTTACGTGTGATTATGCGTCGATTATATTGCTACGATCACGCCTACATACCTGTTTGGCTTCTAAACTGATCACGTGGTATTTTTCTACTAATGTTTACTTACCCTTGAGCACGCCGACAAAACGGACATGTTTTATTTGAAGGTCATTACTAGCCAGTTCGACATGTTTTAGAAGCGACGGAAATCCACTCTTTAGGTAATTGTGACATAGATTAACGTAAAATGTCATCAGTGTTGCAATGTAAGTAAAACAGGGTGAGTATAATGTCATATTTGTCTGTAATTTCGTCATTCTGGTACATTTTTATGCTTTGAAAACCGCGACGTTCTGAGGGCCAGTCCATTTCTGTGTAGGGTGTACAGGTTTGAATATATGTGTTATCCTCATCTACTCGTAGTTGTTTTTAAATTAGATTGTATTCCGAGTGCTCTATAGGGGTTTTATTGAGGTTAAAAACGAGAAAAACACGTTCCAAATGTTTGAGAAACTTTGAAACACTAGACCAAGCTATCACCCCTACTGTAGACTAGACCATCTTCACTTCAGCTACGGCATTAAGTGCTATCTGAGTAGGCCTATTATGCAGAATGATTTCGATGGAATACGATGATCTGTCTTACTTTGACAAATGAATGTTTATTAACGTGCCAACAATTTATAGGTAAATGCACATTACAGAATGTATAATTTTAAGAGTTAATATTTCTGTGATATTCCGTCATCAGTGACCGATTTTGGGGATCGGTACGTTATACACCGCTTGAAGAGTCAACTATTTACTATGCATGGATAGGGATATTTTTAGTTGGGAGTTTCTTAGAATTTCCAGTTTTAAACGTTTAACGGATAATGAGTGACGCCAAAACATTTTTGTGGTTAAAGTCTTGTTTTTTAGTTCAATGTCGATGTTTATTATCGTCGGCTAAATCTGAGTTTTGTATTATTGTTTCAGAACTGAGTCAGTCATTGCACAATACAAGAATTTAAAAGAAATCTCGGGTCGTGCGAGTCCTTCTGAACTGGAATATATCACACTGTCGTCGTTGCTGTGGTTTTACTCTTTATGCTGTAGTCGTTTTGTACTATGGATATAGTGTAATGAAAGAGCTTCGTTTCACCTTTGAGTAATCCCATTGACGAGGTAGGTTACCAGTCACGTGAGAGGACCTGTGCCCACCAACATTTTACGCTGAGGGTCAGTAGTTGAAGTACAGGAGAAGTTTATGCCCATTTGCGTTTGTGAACATAGTCCGTATAATTAAGATACCGGTTCATGAAAAGAGGAGGATTACAAATGGAGAATTTTTTTGCATATATGTTAGTTCTTCTTCTTCCCATTCTGCTGTTATTGTACCGACGGATAGGTGACCGGAGGTATAAGCTGCCCCCTGGACCCAAAGGTTGGCCGATTTTCGGCAGCATTTTTAGCATATCGCCTGAAATGTCCCATGTGGATTACACAAGACTCTCTAGGGACTATGGTGATGTTACGTGTTTCAGCATGGCCGGTGCTAACGTTGTTATGCTGAACAGTGGACAGGCAATCCGAGAAGCCCTGGTCAACGAAGAGACGAGAGACGCTTTCGCTGGCCGCCCTGATAGCTTTTATGTCAGGTATTTAGATAGCGGGCCGTCGACGGCTTTCATGGATTTCGGTGACATTTGGCGATTGCAGCGAAAATTCTTTGTAAGAACACTGAAGATCTTCGACGGCGGCCAGCATGCGATAGAGAAAACGATTCACGAAGAATTATCAGTTGCCGTGAAGATGATCAACGACACACGAGAACAACCCTTCCATATCGACTCAATCATCGTACCGTCACTGGCAAATATCCTGCTTATATTGGTAAGTAATTGTTTTTATATATCTATAACAGCTATTTAATACTACAACAACGTTATGTCACAAGTAGGCTCTGTCAGCATCCCGCGGATTGTTTTGGGTTATTCTAACCATGGGCTCTGCCCGTCCTCCATAATGCTGTCGGGCGTCGCATATAAATGAAGTATAGAATTCTTAAAAGTTCAATGAAATGAATTAAATAAATATTGCAGGTATGCGGAGCTGTATATTGGAACCCATTTATGAAAAAAAGAAACAATAAGAACAACTTATTTCGAAAATGTATGTGCATAAAGTCATGAGGATATCTATAATAGAACGTATACAGCAAGTGAGCTAAGCGCGATGAAATACAGTATTGGATGAGAGGAGTCATTTGTGGTGAATAGGTTGTCGTCTAGTAACGAAAATGTTAAAATTCTTATATTTAAGCAGACATTTACAGACAGTGCTTTAATTATGTATAGCTTACAGTTCAAAAGGCGGTAGCATTGAGAGTGAATTTACCTTAGGAATTACTCAAAGTGGTGTGTTGTTATCACATTTAGTAAACATTTACTTGAAAACAGTGTTCAGTACTGTCTTTGATTCACCCGGAAAGCCTGGCAGTTGACGTTACAGACCACTGAACATGTTTGAGAAAATCACTGATGCGATTCAGCAGGTCAGATGGGTATATATATATATATATATATATATATATATATATATATATATATATATATATATATATATTGTTATAAATAAGGGGCCTCCGTGGCTCAGTCGGATCAATGCGGTCGCTGTGAGTTCAAGTCCAGCTCATGCTGGCTTCCTCTTCGGCCATACGTAACCTGGGGATGGTCGTGGGTTTCCACCCACCATATTGCTGGCCGCCATCGTGTAAGTGAAATATTCTTGAGTACGGCGTAAAACACCAATCAAATAAATAGATAAATAAATAAATAGTTACAAATACTTGGCTAACCTTCACGTATACAGACCCATTTCTCCAATCTGATGTTTTAATAGAGTTTTACTCCGTTAGTAAAATTCTTAAAAAAATAAATCGAACTATTTTCCTGGAAGGTTTTTAATGGTCTTTCATCTGATATATACTTCATTTTAGAGTGATCTTTGGTTTTAATAAATAATATTAAAACAATGCTTAGTCTCCAGTAGAATCCTTGTTTATGCAGGAATATTATATAAAACACAACACAAAGAGAAAAAGCAGATTATCGAAAACAAAGGTTTCAGATTATTTTAGTCATATAATTGTGATACCAAAGTGTTCATCTTTGTCTCAAAATTTTCAGGACGAATGTCCATTTTGCTTACGAAATTTTCATACCGGAATCACCAGCCGTCGGGTAATCTGTGCGTTGGCCATGGCATATTAGGTTCAATTGCTTGTCCAGCAGGTTTGTCTTCACACAAATTGTTTCTTCCACGTTACTTTGGGCAACATAATCACAAGGCAAGAGGAGTTATCTATAGCATTGTTAAAAGTAAGTCTATCGTAGCTTCCATTCGACAACCATTTTGTGTTTGGTACATCATCTTTTACATCTTACAAAAATCTTCCGTTTCAGATCGCCGGAAAACGGTTTGACTTCAATGATCCTGCTATGAAATCCGTTCTGGAGTTTGACGATATAGACTCTCGGATACTGGCGGGTCAGATCATCAACATACTCACGTGGTTTCCGTTTTTACGTCATCTTCCGTTCGGATACGGAAAAATGTACCGGCAACATCGGCAAGCACAGATAAAATGCATACACTACTTCTTTGATTTACCCAAGGTACATTCTGTATTGCATCCCTTTTCGAACGTTAAATATGCAAATGAGTGTTTTGTGCAAACTTGACAACATTTTGTCACTGTATTTTCATGAGCAGAGCATCCCGTGGCCATCAAGCTATATAACTTTATTCACGTTTCTCTACAAATGCTACATCGCTTTGGTGGCTTAATGGTTAGGTGGCCTCGAAGTCGGGACGTTTGGGATCAAACTCGAGTTGGGTCATACCAAAAACTTCAAAAATCGTACTTGTTGCTGTCTCGCTTGGTGATCAGCATTGAGAGGTTAGAGTAAGGAAACAGGACTGGTTGGCCCGGTACGTGTCAACATATTGTGACTGGATCGGGAGTCATGTCTGGTGTCTTGGGCATAGTGCTTCAGTGGCGGGAGCACTTTGTCGACATGCACTCGCCCTGCCTCAAGAAGACACAGTCGATGTACCCAGATATATTGACTCCTGGTCGTCTTATGACTGAAAAATTGTTCAGTAAGACGTTAAACCCCAAGCATCCATTCATTACTCCGTTTTACTTACTCTGTTTACATCACAATCAGGAAACAACGTATCTCTACCAAGACACTCTTCTTAATCATTTCCACAAATGGTGAATTCCCCCTGCGGATATGAAAGAAAACATATTTCGTTTATTCCTCCAGTCCAAATATTACGTTTTTTTCACCGACAGAAAACTTTTGACCCATCATTGACAAGAGGGTTTATAGACGAACTGTTCCGACTTCAGTCTGACAATCCTTGGCTGGGTGATGCAAACATTAAAGGCATGATTGGAGAAACCATCGCAGCTGGTGAGTGCACCAATTAACCTCCGTTTCGGGCTGTACATCATGGGTAAATTGAGTTTTATTTGGTTATATCGTTGTGCGACAATTTCAATCAACATCACAAGTTATTACTGCAAGATCTGGTGGGTCAAGTTTAGTCCATCAAACGCCGTCACTGTAAGTTTAACAAATACAGTTTTTGTTTTTTATTCCCCTTTCGCAACGTGGGATATATGAACGGTTTCATTCAAAGCGCAGCTGAGATACATATTTTCATTTTGACACCTTATACACATGGTAGACGATTTGGATACTGATTTAATTCATTCGCCTAGAACATTCCCCGCGTCTTTCGGTCGTCTCGGGAAACTCTTTCTCTTTGCATGAATCCACTATGATCATTTACTTCGTGTGTTATTAGTTCTTTAGTGGTTTCTGTTGGTCTTGCGATTATTGTCTCGGAACGAATTTTAGTTGACGTCTGGTATACAAATGCCTGTATCAATATAGATATGCAGCTCGCACCCACACGTGTTTGAAGAAGATCAGTAATTAAAGAACAGGACCAACGATGTTCGACTGGGTTTCAGTTGTTTTTAGATGTCTTTTCATATAAGCGAGTAATTTTTTAACCCTAAAACGGAAGTGACGCATGTGGTCATTTTCGACTGGGTTTCAGTTGTTTTTAGATGTCTTTTCATATAAGCGAGTAATTTTTAACCCTAAAAGTGCAACAACAACATTATACTACTGTCAAAACACACAGCCAGGCGATAAGGCAGAGCTGTGTTGTAGCTATTTGGGGAAATACATATGCGCCCCTCATATCGACATTTACTTGTACTTACAGGTACGTCCATCATGGGGTGTACACTGTGTGCTGTATACAGCCGATTAATTATTGTTTATATAAAACTGCATAAATTCACATCTTGCTCATAAGTTGTAACAGATCTGATCAGCTACAGACCTATTGCCATTGTAATGTTTTATGATAGCTGATTATTTTTAAGTTGTATAGGAATTATCCAACTTCAATAAAGTACTACACAGTCTTACCGCACTTACATCGATTACACCATTATGTAAATTTACTTTGATCTATAGATTACATCCTACTCAAAAACATTTTGCTTATGTCGTAGGCGTATAGAACTTGCCATTACTGCGCGTTTGTTTTATGTAAAGAAATCGGGCATCAAGCAACCTGGCTTCAAGTATATGTACTTTTGACTCTGGTGTATAGCAAACATTTATTAATAATGGATAAACCTTTCTCTTCTGGCTCATGTCTGTATATTACTTTTATTATAAAATTAGGGTGAGACAGGGTTAGTCACATTGCTGAGATATTTTATATTTAAATTATGAGTTTCCCCACGATTTGTATTATGGATATACCGTGACTTGTGATCGGATGAACAAATGTAAAATTTTAGAGCGCAGTGGGAGCGAGATATCCAAAAGGTGGGTGATAATATGTTTAAAAACCTTTATATTTTACATATAGGCCGACATAAAGTTGTAAATGTCGTATAACATTTCCTATCTTACGTTCGAGTACCTAAAATCACGCTCTGTCCACCCCACCCCACCCCACCCCACCCACCAAGCACTACTAAAGCACAAATTTCAAACACTCTAGGCATGGGTTTGTCACTTCAGTTTCTAAGATGAACGAGTGCACTCGTTGAGCATTTGGACGGGCAGACCTGAAACCGAAGCCTAATGAAATACAGACTAGCATAAAATGCCCTGCCATACACCAAAAGATTTTTAGTATGAATGTTAACAGTCGGAAAGTCAAATGCTGTGTGACCCGGTGTTTCGAAACTATGTATGTGTAGGCCTATGTCTAATGAAAGTGATTTGACAGGTTGCGATATATATCCAGCTGTTTGCAGGTGAACATTCAAAACGCTACAAACACTACACAGGCCCATATGATGTGTGGAGTCCATTCCGGGCAAGATGTGGATTTATGCAGGTTCATATGTAAACAACACTACCTGTATCCAGAACACAGCCTATGGATGACGTATGTCTTGGGAACAAATCTTTAATATGACCGATACATATATATTTTGGCAAATAGCTGCAACACAGGTCAGCATTATATCACCAGACGTATGCATGCTGACAGTATATAGTATTATGTTGTTGTTGCACTGCTTACCTCCACCACCTGCGTCACTTGCGTTTTAGGATTAATTAATTAATCGCTTACACTGAAACCGATTTAAGAGGGCGCCGGAGTCATGTTCATGAAAAAGCATCTTGAAACAACTGAAACCCAATCGTAATTCGTTGGTTTTATCCTTTAATGCATTGGTCATAATTACTCTAATGTTCGCTATTGTTGGCAGTAGATCAGTTCTGCGGTAGAGGTAATGAGTAGGCAAAATGTTAATTTGCAAGCAACACTTCCACCATGGTTAGGTATCGAACTACCATGAAATTCGTCCCAAACGATGATGTCATTTGTTGATAGGTTAGAATGTGATTTAACGATATTTCAAAGACAGACCAGACTAAATGGCCACGCGTAGGACGTAACTTTAGACGCAGGGCCTACTATATTGTACGTTATAATGTTGATAGGTCTGGGCACCACGAGGGGAACGCTGTTGAGCTTTTTCCTCATCATTCTTCACAAGCCGCACGTCATGAAGAAAATTCAGGAAGAGATCGATACAGTGATCGGGAGAGATCGATCACCGAATCTGAGTGATCGGGGAAAGATGACGTACACAGAGGCTGCCACAATGGAAACACTGCGCTACGTCTCTGTGACTCCTCTTGGGGTACCACGCACAACAACACGTGACGTGGGATTTCAAGATTATGTGATGCCGAGGAACACCTTAGTAGGTTGACACGGTTCTAGAGACAGCGTGAAAAGGTTGATTTGTCTCAAATCTGACTTGGGGGTGGAGGTTGGGGCAAGATAGGGGCATTGTAGATGACCGTAATTTATTTGATTGGTGTTTTACGCCGTACTCAAGAATATTTCAATTATATAATGGCGGTCAGCATTAAGGTAGAAGGAAACGTACAGCCGGAGAGTAAACCAGCAAGAGCTGGACTTGAACTCACAGCGACCGCGTTGGTGAGAGACTCCTGGGTCATCACGCTGCGCTATCGCGCTAACCAACTGAGCCACGGAGGCCCCCTAGATGCCCGTAATGTAATCAGTAGTATGATCACCATACAGTATTACATTATGTTGTCGGCGCGATCACCAAGGAGACTCTCACCAATGCCGTCGCTGTGAGTTCGATCAAGTCCAGCTCATGCTGGCTTCCTCTCCGGCCGTACGTGGGAAGGTCTTCCAGCAACCTGGTCGTGGGTTTCCCCCGGTCTTTGCCCAGTTTCCTCCCACCATAATGCTGGCCGCCGTAGTATAAGTGAAATGTCGTTGAGTACGGCGTAAAACACCAATCAAATAAATAAATAAATAAAATACCCATTCTGTAACAAAATGTAGGCCTATTCACTTCTACTCTAATATGTTTGTGTAAATATAAAAGTGGAGTTTTTCAAGTTGGAACCCTTTTGTTATCAAAGGCAACCTTTGTTCACATTAATTTATCACCTGTTTCTCCCTTTTCCAGTGGTACAAATGACACCTCTCTCCTCTAGGAACTTCTCAAGTTCACAAACATTCAGATTCTCAATCTTCTCTATCATCACATCACTCAAAATTATTTTTGTGACACTTTTTTGAGACGCCTATGTTATAGTGAATGTGATCAAAAGTAGTTGCCACAATTTTTGACAGGTCACATGATACAGTTGGACTTTTTCTACCTTCAACGATAAACGAGTTCAAACTCGAAACTCCTGTGTTCTATTTACAGATGAGTAATTATCTGTTCATTATACATTAGACGCAGCTCGGTCACAATTTCTTAAGCCTTTAAATGTCATTTACTTCCGTTTGTCTGGTTCCTGGCCACCTCTGCGCAGTCCCAGTTATTTCACACAGGAATACGAGAATATGTATCTATGTGTCGAAACAGACATTCGTATACTAGCCGTCGATCAATATGGACGTATTAGGTCAATAATCGCACGACCAGTTCCCAAAACGACGTAACACAAATCACCAAAGAACTAAGGAAGTATATAAAGTAGGAAAATGGGACGGTATCGTGCACAGAAAAGTAAACAGTAGTTTTCAATGACGCAAGGAAATAATGTTCTAGATGAATGAGTGAAATCAGTATTCAAATCGTGTACCATGCCAGTATAAAAGTTGTCTCAGTTTTGCCTTGCAGTTGTTCATATATCCAACGTAGTGGTCTAATTCAACACGATGAGTACCCAGCCCCTAGCCATGTTTCTAGCGGTACCACACACAATCATGAAGCAGAATCTTGCAGTTGGTATCTTGAGAGTTCTTGAACTTGGAAAGCTTCATGGGAGAACGTTAGATACATGCTTTTTTTTTATTTTTTATAAAAAATGGTGTTTCTAAAACTTTTCATCGGTTATTCTCTCATAAGATTGAAGGAAAGACGCACAACAACAACAAAAGCAGATTTAAGACCTTCCACTGCAGATGTGTTACATTATGTTAACCTCGATGCAATGCTCAAACATTTTTTGGTCAGACCTATCTGTGATATTACCTGACGTGATTTTCGTATACTACGGACGTTTAAAGGACATTCACTGTGAATGAGAAAAAGCCGTTACGCCGCAGTCTAACATTCCACCATAAAGCTTCGAAGATGCCTTTCGCCTTGCCTATCGCCACGATGTCGTCGTAATATTGCCAGTCAGCAGAGCGTTAAACCTCATTCATCCGTTAATTCACCATGCCTCAAACCCTGTGCCATTTGGAGTTCTTGACGCTTTCCGATGAAAAAATCTTGACGGTTTCCGATGAATTCTGGAGGAAACATGCAAGACTCATGTGGATTTAACAGATGTTGAAGAAGGCGTATTGATTGGCGATCAATAAACCATAGATTGCAAGCATGCCATACGTATCACTCTTATTAACAGCCTGTAGACCACAGTGCCTGGTTCTTAATTTAGAAATTAGATTGTCATCGCAGTCCTGTAAACGGATGGAATGTTCTACATTGACATTAAAAAGTTTCAGTTAAACAAAAGGTCATATGCCCAATGATTTTAAATTTTTAACAAACTTATCTTATTAGACATGCACGTATAGACAGCTAATCCGATTGAATATTCGCTGTATGGTTTTCTTGTGCTTCTTTGATGCAATTTGCCGTCGACTTCAAAAATATGTATATTCGGCTAAAGCTGACTTGCCCTCTAAGGGTTATTTTCTCTGACAAACACTGACCTTGGCCTGTTCTATTCTCATCACCAGGTTTTCGCCAATCAGTGGGCAGCACATCATGACGAGGCTGTTTGGGGAGATCCTTGGGAGTTCCGGCCAGAACGATTTCTGGATGAAAATGGACAGCTACTGCCTCTAGACAGCAAGATAAGGAAAAGGTTAGTTTTTTAATCAGATCAACGTTTTGACAACTGGTGTGAAAACATGAAGGCCACAGTTGAAGAGCTGTTTTATGTTCTCTCCTCACTCCCTCTACACAGTCCGCACCTATACTTATTCCTTGATAGGATCAAAGGATTGACAAATCTGTTATATAACTAAGCTATTGTTATTTGTTTTAACTGCCGTATTAAATATAATCTTTCATTTTGTTAATTTATATTGTTTGAAGATATTCATATTTGTTTATTTACTAATTTTAAAATATATTAATTTTCTCCGCAAGAGAGGGCTGAAATTTTGGCGACTTTTATTTGTCTAATTTTTCTTATGAAACTGGTCTTTTGGGGATAGGAGGGTCATGGGTTTAGGACCATTTCCTTACATTTTGTTTATAATACCCATTGGGGTATGGCTTCCCCAATGAACATTTTAAACGATTCTTTACAACTGCGAAATCAGACAGTTTTGCCTCTGTCTGGAGTGAGATACATTTCTGCTGTTAGCTGATTTATTTATGTGGTTTACTGCGTGTTCAAGCTTGGTTCTGTGATTTTTGTAACATTTTAGCATATCTTCTGAGGTAACTAATTCATTTCCCGTTCAAGTAGTCCATGTAAAGAGTCGATTTATATGCCTCATGTAATTTCAAATTTTGAGTCTCTCAGACAAGTATTTGTGCGTCAGAAAAAACGGTGTTTACGCTATAGCCTTCAAAGAATTCTCACGTAAACCATTTTATCTATCGAAAATATGCAACAAAACAGAAAATATCTCGCCATATTTTCAAGCTATATTCCTGAGACATATACATTTACCTGCTGAAAAGTGATGTTTTCTCTTTTTTCCCAGTTGGGTTCCGTTTGGAACGGGAAGGCGCATTTGCTTGGGAGAGACGTTCGCCCGCTCTAGAATATTCCTCTTCATCACCACCTTGTTACAGCAGTTTGATTTCCGGCCTTGCGCAGATGAACCCCTCCCATCATGTGATCCAAGAGGTTTCCAGGGTGGAATAATACTGAAGGCTCCGAAATACAATATTCGTGCTTTCCTTCGGCAGTAGTTGAGAGGATGAGATTCTCAGGGGATCAGGTGTTAGGGAGTTATCTTAGCCTGCAGTTGATAGTGAATTATGTTCGTAGCGGGGAAAGTTGGTAGGGATGGATTTGGTATAGGGCGAGGCTGGAAAGGGTTGTTGTTCGCAGAGGGACAAGGTTGGCAGCAATAGACTTAGCAGGGTATGAGGTTGACAGGATTGGGTTTGCAGGATATGAGGTTGACAGTAATGGGTTCAGCAGAGTATGAGGTTGACAGGATGGGGTTTGACTGTGGATTAGGTTGGCAAGGAATGGGATAAGCAGAGGGCAAAGCTGGTAGACATGGGTTTGGCAGACGAAATAAGGTAGCAGGAAACAGGGTTCGCAGGTGGCAGAGTTGGCAGAAATTGGGTGTTGTATGTTTATTCATCTGTTTTATTCATTACACCAAATCTGAGTATATTGCCGAATATTATGTGCTACAAGGTTGATACCTATATGATATCTTTACTTTAATAAATCCATAAAAACTCTTGCTAACCTGAAAAAATAAATTGTTTACCTGTTGGGGAATGTATATGCTTTATAATGTAATTTAGTGATTGGCAACAGATTTGACAAATTAGACGATTGATCGGTTAGCATAAACCCAGTGTAATAGGGAATATTCAGCTTCTTGCCGCAAAAATACCATATTCGTTGTGTTTATTTATTTATTTGATTGGTGTTCTCGGGAATATTTCATTAATAGAACGGTGAACTCTTCTAAACTTTTGCACATTATTTGAAGACACGAGAGATAATTTCTGCTTGGACATTGTTCTGCTGTATTATTACAGCAGGACATCGTCTTGCATATGGCATGTACATCTCTTGTATTAGTTTTTAGATCCGATGTGTTATGTGACGATTTCAGTCACATTTCGTCACAGGCTGTTATTGCTAAAACTGGTCTGTCAAGGACATCCCAGCAGACGCCTGGTAATCTTATGTTTCTTAATTTTTTCAATGAATACAGTTTCATAATTGTGTCTTCCCGTTAACCTAGGGGTTGTATATTATATTCATCGGGTTGAATTAGATCGCCACTTTGGGTGTATGAATATTTGCAATTTAGGTGCAATTAAGGCGCAACTGAGACACATATTTTACTTACCATAGAAACTGACCTGGTGTACGATTTAGACATTTAATTCATTCGCCTAGAACACTCCTCGTCTTTTCATGAAAGTTGTTGTCTGCTTTTCTTTGCATGAATTCGTCCTAAAAGTTGTTTATTTACGCTTAGCTCTTCTGAGGCCTGGTACGTTAAATGTGATGACATTACAGCATTTTTAGTAACCATAGACCAGTGACGTCTAATAAATTGCAATTTGCAACTTTTTCTGGGAAATTGGTCTTGCGATTATGTACAAAGGATCTAATGAATGCTACAAGACGATATATGCACATGCCTCTTGTCGAAACGTCGGCGTGACAGAAAACCATTTTGATCTTTCTACAAATACATGTGTAGGTAAGATGTACCATCTGGTGAGTCTGTACCGGTAGTTTCCTCCACATCTAGTGAAGTTGGATATATATCTTTCACAGGCTTTGCTATATACGGATTGTTTGAAGCTAACAGACTATTGTGGACTTTTTAACCTCAAACAAAACAGCTCTGCTGTAATCTAACTATGCAACATGCAGGTCCCAATATTCGGCCCCATTCCCAAATGGTTTGTTATCCAATTCTCGGTCTTAATATTTCCCAAATGGTGACACCTTGCACAACCAGCTCTTTTGGTCCCCACCTCTCTGTTTATTGTTTCAGCCGTGGCAGTAAATTTACTTGGTCAAATTAACCAAATCTCACTGTCCACCGCAGCTGCCGTATCGTGTGGGACAAAAACCCTTCTGTCTGATATAAACTGGTTTCCGATTGCAGGGTTAAATAGATTTAACTAAAACCTCTACATAGACTGTTGGGGGCGGCGGCATATTCTTCGTGTTGAATTAGATCTCCACGTTGGATATATGAAGTGCAATTGAGAAAGACAGTTTGTTATCAACAACTGGCATTCTAGCATGGTACACGATTTGAATACTGGTTTCACTCGGTCGCCTACAACATAGCTTGCGCTTTTCCTACATCATTGACAACTGCTTCTTTCTTTATTATTCCGTCTTATTTTCGTACTTTATTTTCATAGTTCTTTGGTAATTTGTGTTAAAAGTCGTTGTGGGAATTGGCCTTGAGATTATTGATCCGGAACGTCCTTATTGGTTGACGGCAGGTATACGAATCTCTGTTTCGACAATCAATGTGCCATTGAAGAAAAAAGGTCTAAAAACAGACATATTTGTTCTTTAGGAATATTACTGATACAAAGTGGTTAAATCATCCGGACTGCCTGGTTGTCTCTTTTTGTGATAAATTTATCCAGGATCCATTTATTCTGTTTCCATGATCAGGGTGCTAATAGATACATACAAGTTTACTCTTTCAATTAAATAACCGTTAACTACATTTTTGTCGAAATAAATACCTGAAGTGAAATTTATCAAAGTTCTACTTACTGTTGTAATTTTCTTTCTTTATGTTATTCAGCGATGTATGCTTGGGTTTGACGTCGTAACAGAAGTCCATTACCTGGACTTCTGGTCGTACCTTAACAATTTTTCAGCCATACGAGGACGAAGGTTTGTGTACATATTGCGGAGATAAAAAATGAGCAAAATTGTCCAGCCATTATGGAAAATACCATTCTGTCAGACAGTCCATGAGATGCTTTGAAAAAAAGCACCAACATGAATCCGTGAACATATCATGATAGTTGGAAAACAACGGAAATATCCATGGTTAGGGGTTAAGGAAGCCTCAAAGACATTGTCAGATTTGATAGCGTTTGTATGAGCCGTCACCAAAACACAGCAGGGAACAGGACTGCAAATCATGTTTTTACACATGAAAAGTAAGAAAAATTCAAATTGTCATCACTTTAGGGTGCAGAAATGGGGTGTAAAGGGAAGGTATTCAAAGGCTATCCGCATAATCGCTGTAGCAGATTATGCAGAATGGCCCTGAGGACGCAGTGCCGCGACTGACACCTGAGGAACGAGAGCTCGCAAAATTGTCCTGACTAGAAGAGCCATAGCAGCAAGGTTTGGATGTCACGAAAGTACCATCACAAATCTGAATCGGCGACTTCAGCAGACGGGACGTACCATAGACCAGCAACGACCAGGACAATTACGTGTGGCAACAGCAAGGGAAGACCGAAAGATTGTGAAGGCTCAATCTGCGTGATCGAACACTTACAGCGTCCAAAACAGCAGCTACCATATAGCAGGTACACTAATGTAAAAATTCAGCTGAATACATAAAGTGCTGGGAACGGTTGTTCAAAGCTGTTTTAAGTCTTAGTTCCAGATTTCACTTCAAAAGGGCATATTACCAAGAGAAGTTCAAATTTTTGAGTTGGTTCTGCTAAATACAACTTAAATTTGGTAGCAGGGCTACCAAAGAGCTCGCCTGTAGAATACACGTGAATTTAAAACCTCAGCTCAATACATAAATTACTAAAATCGTGAATTTGTTAATTTACGGTAATTAATATGCACAGAGAGCATCACCTCTTGTGTTATTGTGCTTTATATGCATGCAAACTCTCTCGTCAATACATGCTGTACTCCTTGAGACACCACCCCTAACATTTTGCTTAACTGCGATTCTAATCCACACTACAATAAGTCGGGAATTTGGTACTTTAAGGTATTTAATATGCACACACCGTATCAATGATGGAATACCCCCCTCGTGTTATTGTGCTCTACAGGGGTAAAAGCCTTTAGCTCAATAAATGCAGAATTTTTTGAAATACCACCCCAAACACTATGATGAACATTGATATTAATACACAATAGACTGTCAACATTTTATGGTATTTAATATGGACACACGCTGCCAACGGCCTACAATTCGAGCCCATCACAACCTCTGTCGACGATGTACGGCTGTCAACAACTGCCCTCTGAATGGTCGATAGGCCATGAGTTTCCTGGACACGGTCTGCAGACTGACCCGGTGACCTATGGCATTGATTGACGATGACGTCACTGTCAGGAATCGGTTCATCAGGTGTAAGGTGCGCATGTACCCGTCTTCTCTGGGCGTAGTTACATTAGACCTGCCTGTTCTTGGCCTGCCCGATGTCTGCCCTGTTTGTCTGTAACGTTGCATCAAGTTTGACACAGTTACAGGAGAGCAGCCGAAGGTCCTTGCAATGTAGGCATGGGTGGCTGCCATGGATACCATACCCAGGGCCCTCTCGCGTTGTTCTGGATTCAATCAAGGCATTACTTTGGTGTTTTTCAGTCAGTGTGCAAGCACACTATGTGTAACGTTTTTATACACTTATAACATGTGCAGTTGCGACCATCCATGAGTCACGTGATTTTTCAACTTTCTTCGTTGTCACAAAACAAATTCGTGTGGGCGTATATGACGCTTGTCGCATATGGGAATATGCTTCGTACATATTTTTTTTGTTTCAATAATTTGGTATTAATTTACTGAAAAGCCTGGTTAAATTTAACTCACGGAGTCCAACAGTTTCTTTTGGCGGTCAGTTTTTTTATTTGATTGGTGTTATACGCCGTACTCAAGAATATTTCACTTGTACGACAGCGGTCAGCTGGCATGATAACTATATCTGCCACAGAGGCCCCTGCTTCTGATTGTGGCGACAAAAGGGAGTTGATTGTTGAATTCAAAGCCTGTTTAATACTGAGCATTCCTACTCAAAGTCAGATACATGTCAGTGTACATTATGCACATGGCGTTTAAAATAACAGCACAATTTATTCGCTGTCGGCAATATGTCTCTTTAAGCCAAGTCCTCAGTTGTCTATATGGCCCAAAAATAATTGCGAAACAGTATATTAGATATGAACTAAATCTGCTGCTTTTAAATGCTGACTTTGAACAACTGCATTGGCTGCTGAGTTTGCTTAAAATTTAAACCTTATAAGGATTTAATACCACTATTAGCTAATACACTTTAGAACAACCGGGTCTGCAAGTCATGAATGTTGTCATTTATGGTAATAAGTAGGTACACAGTACATCATTGATGGAACATCCCTCTCGTGTTATTGTGCTTTGAATGTATACAAAACCTGAGCTCAATACATGCATCACTTTTTGAGATACCATCCCTAACATTTACTGTAACACTGATTCTAAGACACAACGCGCCAAGGCCAACTGTCAAGCTGTGCATCAAATACATAAGAATTCAAAGCTGCTGGATAGCAAATATTTCCAATACATTTCAGCATATGCATACGTCAAGGTCTCTCACTTTACATGCTTTCCACGCCTAACAATGAACAACTATAAAATTCCAAGCTTTTCAAAGTGGGTAAAAGTTTATTTCAATTTGAAGGTTTTTACCATTTTTTATGGTGGAAACTCCTGGCCTGCAGGCACTGTCGGCAAATCTTCCCATGCACGATCCAGACAGGAAGTCAGCATCAGCTGAACTTGAACTTAGAGCTAATGCATTGGTGAAAGGCTCTGTCGTCAATTGTTAATGTCATAGTTTCAATGAAAACAGGAAAGAATGAAATTAAAACAAGAACACAAACGAACATAGTCATTAAAATTCTCTCACCAAAGTTACTTACCTACAAGACTTCCATACAACATATATTTAAATCCCTGGTGCATGTACGTTTCCTTCCATCAAAGTTGTCCATGGAATGGTGGTATTTTAGTTTACATTTTATCCACTGTCAGGGATCGATGTCTTTGGCCACATACTTGATTACATGGGTATATGACTATATACATGTAGCATTTTCTCATCACAGCTCTGGAGGGATTTCAGTCAGTGTTGTTTTGGTGAATGGATAACACACACTGCTGACAGTCACTACAATGCTCTTACACGCTGTGCCAAACTTAAATTTATATTAACAAAAATTATTTGTTGTCACAGTGAGCACTTTTACATAGGGTGATTCCTAGAATTTTCCACCACATGTTATCAGAGTGATCTCCCTTTAGATAGCCATTAAAACACTTCACACGTGTATGTAAATGTGGACCAGGTGCTAAATACTATTGGCGAATAAGTTCACAAATAGTCATACATAAATTCGTTTCTAATTATTAACTAACACTTGCTCATGCTGAAGACAGACATTTCTCAATACTCTACCACTAAAAACAATCACTTGCCATAACAATATTTTGCGAGAGGTCAACTAGGGGTTTTTCTATGGACATTCCATGGCTGTTACGTACTCCATTTCACCGCAGGCTTGTACTGTACATATACATGTCAACACTACCACTGATAATTTTACACTGCTAGCATTTGGTATCACTGAAGAGAGCAGAAGTGCGAACTGCAATAGGATAAACCTGATGTAGAAACTGGAGAAGGCTTTATTGTTTTTTGTCTTAAACATGAACATACCTTGTAAGTATGGCTTTCTAAAGATAGATCACTCTGAGCGCCTGTGATTCAAGTGACAGCTGCCGATGATTTTAACGCTTTTCCGCGGAACTTGAGTCCACCTGGTGTGAAGCCTGTGTGCATCAAGGGCAACAACTGTTGAGGAAAGCTGTCATCTGTGTTGGTTTTTCCTGGTGAAGGTGATACCCTGAGGCACGGTAGCCCGTTCAAAATTTGTTTAGGCTAATTCTTACGGGTGTTGTTTCCTAGTGTTCTATGCTACAGGTTTAGCAAGTTGAAAAGAATTTGATAACACATTCTCGTTTCTGGTGCTGAAGTCTTCACCATTGAGGTTACCTCCCTTGTAACGATGTTCTTGATTGTTCTAGTCTTGTATGGCCGCATATGGAACCAATTTGAAGAGGAGAATGTTTTAATTTAACAATTTCATCCAAACCAAATTATTCCAAAAAAAAACAAAACAAAAAACAAAACAAAAAAAAAACAAAAACAAAACAAAACAAACAACCAACCAAAGCAATGAAACAACAAAAACCCCTTATCATGTTCTACTACAAGTAATCAGAAAGCTAAATGAACCACTCCCAAATATTAATAGCATATCTGCACGACGAAATCAAGAATTTTCCAGTGAATAAGGCAAAAACAGTGCCTCTGTCTTATCTCCCAGTTTGAAGATTCTCATAATACAGTGATATATCAGTCATTTGATTATCGCCCTCCCAGTATTAGTCTTACTTTTGTATAATTTAAGTCATAACCATGGAACAAAAAAAGAGAAATAAGGTGAAAACCCTGAATATTCACATCACCGATTATAAAATTAATGTTTATCTCTCTGGAATATCTAAATCTATAAGATGTGATACATGACTTTTCATTCATTTGCAATAGGTATTAATACACACAAATCTTTTACTTTATTAGAATGCACTTATTTGATTGGGGCCTCAACCCAGTACCCCAAACCGTTCCACCTACAACACCACAGTCAGCTTCATCTGTGGAGGAAGCCGAGTGCCTGGATTAAACCTCCAGCCTTTGACAAGTAACTGATGAACTTTACGACATGTGGCACATACAGAAGGGTAATGTAACAGGATCTAAATCAGTGATACATACAGTACAATATCCACTGCTTTAATACAGGTATTAACAAATCAAAGACTTACTTAACACTTGAAAGTAAAATGAAAGCAAAAAATAATAAGTCAAACACATGGAGCTGCTTCCAACTTGCCACCCAAAATGTTTCTTGCTGTGCCCAAACTAGCAAGTAAGAGTTTAATGTCAGCACTTCAAATATGTGCTGTCGCCATGCTATGGCTGCAGTATTGCCAGAGTGGCGTTAAGCCGTATACATTGATGACTAATCATTTAGATGTTATTGAGCTTACAGTGGTTCACACCATACCCACAACAACATTTCCCTTACGTGATATTATTCTGGTTTAGAGGCGGAGGAATCGAGGCAGAGGCCACTTTAAAAAACTTCATATTTCTGGTTTCTTTTTTCAGAAAAGACGGTCTCTGTTAAGAAAAATTGATTTCCGACGTTTGTGAAAGAGGACCCACAGCTAGGTTAGAGCACCTAGTCTAACTGGTCCATAGCTGATCCGCAGAGAGTGACACTGTAGATGAGTCAGCCAACAAGGGCCTGTTGTGCTGTTAATGTTTAGAATATCGTCGACAGGTACACGTGAAGAAACTGTGCCCCATGACATAGTGTTCCATGATACACAGCGTCACAAGAGTGCCCCAAGAGGCAGTGTCCAGTGAGACAATGCTCCGTGTCGCAGTACCGCATGAACTGGAGTTGCCTTCTTTTAACTAATCTAGATCACTGCACGGTATATCGTGTTTTTAATACAACATAAACTAACAAACCTCAGGCATACAAAAGACATCTGAGACTACAAAACAGCTAACCAAAAAGAGCTGAATAATGTACTAACAAATACACCTTTTGTCCTAGTTATAGACATTTCGATTCTATTCGACTGACGGTAAAGTCTATGCGTGAATCGAATTCTTCCTGTTGATATGAAAGTTAAATAATTTTGCCAGCGAAAATCAATATGTACCGCAGAGTGTTTTAACATAAAGTTAGATCCCACCTCAACACCACAGGCTTTTATTAAAGACGAGGAAATTATCGCTTCTTAGTCCTGTGTTTAAAAAAGGTGAGCGAAATGAGATCACTAATATAGACCTAGTTCTTTACTATCATCATTATCCAAATTGTTAGAAAACGTCGTTTACAAAAGACACTACCAATATTGCACGACTAATAACTTACTTATTCCTGAAAACTCTGGTCTTAAAGAAAACGACTCTACTGTTTAGAAGCTCTTTCAGATTGTCAAGAATATATACCAGGCCTTGGACAGAAGTGAAGATGCGTGCGTTATATTTTTAGACGGCAGTAAAGCTTTTGATAAGGTATGGCACCCTGGACTTTTGTATAAACTTAGACAAATAGGAATCGAAGGTAACCTGCAAAAATGGCTAGAAAGTTATTTAAATAACAGATCATTTATTGTATGTGTAAATGGAGCTGAATCTCATCTAGAATACATCTATTCTCGAGTGCCACAGGGTTCTGTCCTTGGCCCCCTATTATTTCTTATATTTGTAAATGATATAAACAATGATCTAGAATGTAAAATAAATGTATTTGCTGACTATACTTCTCTTTTTGAACCCATAAATGATATTATTCTTTCTGAACTAAAATTCAATAGAGATGTCCAACCAACGACTGGTCACACCATTGGCTAGTGACTTTTAACTCCCTAAAAACTGTGTCTTTACTTCTTTCACTTTGAAAAAATCCATTTCGTCCTAATTTAATTTTGAACGGCGTTGAGGTGAAGCTCGTTGAGTCTCCTAAACACCTCGGTGTAACATTGCAGGAAAATGAAAAATGGGACTAACATGCTCTGGGCATCATCTGCAAAAGTAACACAAAGTTAAGCATAATGACCAGGATTAAAGCAGTTCTTAGTAGAAAATGCTTGATTAATTTATACTTTAGTACTGTCCAGTCAACCATGGAATATACTGATGTTATTTTTGGTAATTGTAGTATAAAACTCACTCAGAAATTAGAAAAAAAACAACGTCGGGCAGCGCTAATCTGCACTGGAGGGCTTCGTCGCACTCCATACAGTACCCTCATTGAAGAGTTAGGTTGGGAACAACTTTACGTTCGTCGCCGAAAGCACAGGATACTTCTGTTTTACAAAATAGTTAACGGCTTATCTCTCCCATATCTTCTAAAATTATGTTCAATCAGAAATAGTAACTGTAAACAAAGCCCTTTCGCCGTATTTTTCGGTGACCAATCGCTTCAACAATCTTAATCTCCATTGCACGGATCAAACTGAAACTTGGCATAGGCTATGCATGCTGTTGCTGCGTTGACAAACGGCGATGAATTCCAATGAAAACTGATGTATATAAGCTCGCCATGGGCCATGTAACGTCACGTAACGAGCCTCTTTTTGAATTTTTTCTAATAGTTTGGTCTGTTGAGCTCGGGTTTGGTTTAGTTTCTTTCTGCAATGTTTAGTTTTCTTAAAAATTGCGATTTTTTGAAGGTTATGAAACCGGAAATTATTGCTGTTGCTTTTCATTTTGGCCCGTTTTTAATAATCGTTTTGTTACAATTTGTTATATTCAGTTTCATGCTATAGGCGTACATCAGGTATCTGACAGTTATAACTAGAAAGTGCGCGAGTACCTCATGCTGTGTGTAGGCGAGTGAGCTGCAAGGGCTACATATATATGTATGCCTTATCTGTGGACCAGAGATATTTGAGTTGTGTTGATGAAGACAAGACTTTGAGCTGTTTTTTAAAAGGCCATATAACAACATTTGGACATTTTAAAGGTAGGGCCTATACTTGCTATACACATGCATATTGATGGCATAGGAAAGGTGTATACTGTACGCTTTGAACTACGAAAGGTGAAAGTTGTGCATATATCGCACTGTACGTGATTATATATGCCATACATGACTATACAGCCTATATATGGATATTTAATTTGTACACTATCTTAACAGTTGTACATTAATTGTATATATATAGAGCTATATATTAACAGCTACTGGGGTTTTTAACCTTGATACCGGTATCGCTGTAATGTGCTTATAATTAGCAGATGCAATTATTATATTCTCTGAGTTGTGCAATAGCTGTATAGTGAAAACGAATATATAGGCCCTACAGTGCAATGCATGAAACACAAACACTCAGACCTACATGTATAGGCCTATATGTATGGTCTAACTTACAGCAGAAAATGTGGCTTCTTATAAAAGTTCAAAGCATATATATAACAGTTCAAAATAAACAAAATGACTAAAGTTTCTTTGGAACTGTATGCAGTGCCCAAAAATGCACTTAAATCTTGTACACGCATAAAGCAGAAATAGGTTTTATACTGCTGTACAGTGTTCATTTAATTTCCGGTATAGGCCTATGTCAAGCTGTAAGATTGTAATGGTTAGAGTGATATTATTGTAGTGTGTAACTCTTTTTATACAACAGTGCATGGATGGCAGAAATATACTAGCTTTCATCAACTCAACCAAGTGTAGGCATATAGGCAGCAATCTACAGTTGTCTGCTATATACAGTCCTATGGCGCCAGTGCTATGCCGCCTAACCAATACAACAGCGCTGTGCCGCCTATAACCAATACAACAGCGCTGTGCCGCATATAACCAATGCAACAGCGCTGTGCCGCCTAACCAATATACATATATGGCATGTTATGTAACAAATTTGTCCTCTGTGTATACATGTACATGGTTTTACCTCGTACCGGTACATAGCAATTTTTAGTGATGCGTATGATGAGTTAGCAGAGAGAGAGTAGGGCATAACGGACCCAAGGGGCTAACGGACTTTTGCGCAACAGCTGATGCTATTTGTCGTACCGTCTTCATGGTCACTTCTAGTTTTAGATATACCTATTTGTACAACATAAATGTTGCTGTCGATGATAAATGTCGACAAATACTTATCCTAGAGGGCCGACGAAACTTCAATCACCTTTGATCTATGGTAAGCTTGTTTTTACCCAAAGTGCTGAAAGATTTTTTGGGTGCCTATAATTGCAAAGTTGCATGAGTTTTCAAGACCACATCATCAAGTTAAAAAAACAAAAAAAAAAACAAAAAAAAAAAAAAACAAAAAAAAAAAAAAAACGCACACCAGTCCGTTTTGCCTCGACTCACGGTCCATTTTGCCCCCTGTGATGTATGATATTTAAAATATATGAAGAGTGTAGGCCTATAATGTACACTTTCACAGTAGCCTGAAATGCCTTATATTATTTTATTTTATAACATATTATTATTCCTCATTAATATCGCAAAATTATCCAAACATGTTATAAACTATATGCCTAAATATAAAGCAGACCCATATTTAACTTCTCATTTTAAATTTTAAACTCTTCTACAAGTACATTCACTGCATTTACTAAAACGAACAACAAAGATAATATGTGCAATGTATTCAACAGTTAGAAACCTAGTAAATCATGGAACAGTTTGTCAATTTTCGGTTCTATTTTATATTAGTGCATGACAAATTGCCTAACCACAATAACGTGCACACAGAAACATTAGAACAAAAAAACGTAATACCAGTGCAGAGTTCCGTTAAAATGTCTAACTTTTGGGGCAAAAGGACTTTTCTCAGGTGAGCGGTTTTTCACCTGCTGTCGGAACTGTCGTCATGTGAGGTTCCTGGCTATATGTTTATAATGAAAGTTTACGTAGTCTATTATAACATGACCATTTGTACAATATCTATGGAATTATACTGAGACTAGCACCTGAGCCTCCAAAGTTAGCTCTCTCCCCTAGGTTCACGGGCTATATCAGGCGCGCCTGAAGCAATTTGAAAGTGGTCCGGAAGCTTTGGGATGCTAAACAGCTGGGGATGCGCTGAAATGGTTTCATGGGTTTTTTATTCTTCACGTAGATCCATTGTAATTTCATGTACTGAACAGTCTTCATTTGCTGCTCGCCATTAAATTGGTTCGACTTTTCTTTTGATTTATCATTTTTTTTTCTTTTTTACGCCCAGTCACACTGTAAGCCAACTAATACCGGGTCAACCTGCCCTGTTTCCTTGCTCTAACCTATCCGTGCTGAGCACCAAGCGAGGCAGCTACGCGTACCATTTTCAAAGTCTGTGGTATGTTCCCCGGACACCAGACTAGGAAGCGGACGCTCTGACTACTAGGCCTCGGAAGAGGTTCACATTTGTCCTGAAGGAAACCATAATTGTGTGTTCAGACCCGTTGGAGGCCGTAAAACTCTTCTCTGTTCTGGTTTGCATTGGAACTATTCAGATGTGTTTCACATGATGTGTTCAGTATATTTTATGTCTATAACGTACCGTATTCATCGATCATTGCCTGAAGAAAAAGTGATATATCCTGTCAATCCTGCTTTCAGTTCTGAATATAGTTCTAGTTTTTACATACCCTGCACTTGCAGCCAAGGTCAACGGGCTTTCACGTGGAAAGAAAGCAGCGTCTGTCGAAGCTGGTTTGTCATCTGTAGAAGATGTCTGGTCAAAAGCAAACACCGGTCAAGAGGATACCTAATGGGGTCAAATTCTTATTCGGAGGCGCTGCAGGGTATGGCAGATAGCTTCCGTTTTCATTATGCACTGTCTTACAGCAAACTTTTTATGCAGCTTTCACCTTGGCTTGAGATGAACTGGGATGAAATCACTCGGTTCCTAGTTTTCGCGACTCTATAAATTGCTCTACATTACGTTAAATGTCAACAATCAAATAGGTCAGAGACGACAGGTGTCATCCACTGGCCACTTGAAGTCTGATATGGTTAAAGGCAAATGGTATCCGCTTAAACACAAAGAAATGATACGACAAGAAAGAATATAGAACATAGGCCTACCGTATTTATTATAATATTAATAATTCGTGTGCGCCTGGCAGTATAAAAGAAATTATTGGTACAGTAATTGCTTATTTATCAATTACTGGTGCGTGTTATGTCACAGACCCATATGTCTTTGCCATTCAGAACTGCCAAGAATTACATGTGATATACTACAAGTAATCTTACATTTGACCCAAATGTAAGGTTCATCTGTAGTTTTATCGCATTATACTTCTTTAGTTCGAGGCACAGGCACTCTTGTGTCAGATTAATAGAGTGAGTGAGTGAGTGAGTGCTTGGGGTTTAACGTCGTACTCAACAATTTTTCAGTCATATGACGACGAAGGAATCATTAGGGTGCATGTACGTATAATGTGCCTCCTTGTTGCAGGACGGATTTCCACCGCTCTTTTATTTAGTGCTGCTTCACTGAGACGACTTACCGAAGGCAAGTAAGCGGCCCCGCCCGAGCCATTATACTGATACGGGTCAACCAGTCGTTGCACTATCCCCTTCATGATGAACGCCAAGCGAGGAAGTTACAACTTCCTCTTTTAAAGTCTTAGGTGTGACTCGATCAAGGATTGATCCTGGATCTACCGGTCCCGAAGCGGACGCTCTACCAACTGTGCTATCCGGGCCGGTCCCAGATTAATAGATTATCCATACCTAAACCTGCCGAACCCACCTCAGCTATGCTGAATGGACTTAAAATAAAGCATTCTGCCACCAATTTGGACACATCTCATACTATCCAACACAGTCTGGCATTTATTTGTCCAGGTCACGTACATTTATTGGGCTCACCATCACTAACACAATATATTTCCATATCCTATCAGTGAGTAACCATGGAATGAACTTACATATAGACCCAGCAATTCAGTGCCCGAAGTCTGATGTATAGGTGAATCGCTTCAATGATGTGCAGTGACCATTGTTTTCACAACTGAACAAAGAGAGATACTGAGCAGACACATCTGATGTTGTCTGCAGGATTTAGGAATATACATGTTGGTTTCATGTGTGTATCAATTGACAGGTTTAGAATGGGTCGTTATTGTGATAAACCAAACACATCATTATGGTCAACCACCATTTGTGACAGGGGTGAGAATGTAAGGATTTTTTCCAGGGGCCACTTTCACAAAACTTTATATGTCATCTTTCTTGTAACTTTTTGTAGTGCGTGTAGTGCCATAAGGCAGCATCATTTACGAGAAAACAGCCCCGATGGCTCAGTTGGTAATCCATCCGCTTTGGGGGTGGTAGAATCAGGGCCAATGCTGGGTCCTCTCTTGGCATTAAGCATTAAGGGTATGGTGCAATGACTGGTTGATGTGTATCAGTATAATGGCTAGAGTGGGTGCTTACTTGCCTTCGGTAAGTTCTCAGTGAAGCAGCACTAGATAAAAAGAGCAGTGGAAATCTCTCCTGCAACTAGGAGGCGCATTACATGTACATGCACTCTAAGGACCCCTTCGTTGTCATATGATTGAAAAATTGTTAAGTTCTCACTCACTCATTTATGAGAAAAGTTATGAAAAATTGATCTACAAAGGTTTGTGAATGAGGGTTCTGATCCCCAAACTTTAATGTTGACATTGTTACCATGCATAATGAAATTTTATAAAATTCAACTCAAAATGATGCTTTCTGAGAGCTCTTATAAGTTTGAAATTTGTGTGAAAACTTAACTTTTCATTGGTAAACTATCACATTTTTGTTCATTGTACTTAATGAACTGTGGTTAGTTTGGGTGCACAACAATTTGGGAGCATTTCCTCTAAATATGGCCCTGTTGGTAAAGGTGGCCATTCATTTTAATGATTGATTATCAGATATGCCCAAACAAAGTTCCATTGGTAATAAAACTGTTTTCTGGTGATAAAAAGTTACTGAAAGTCCTGTTCTTTCTTAGCCTTGAAACAGATAGCCTTGGTTTTTATTTGAATTTTTTCTTTTATTCTTTTTTTCTAGAAAATGTCTTTATTTTTGCTATTTAACACACTTTTTTTGTTGTAGAATGGGTGCCACATTTTTCGTGCAACCTTTGGACCTGGTCAAAAACAGAATGCAGCTAAGTGGTCAGTATTTTGTGTACAGTGTGTGCGGTGGTGTATGCAACTGAGTGGTCACTGTTTTGTGTACAGTGTGTGCGGTGGTGTATGCAACTGAGTGGTCATTGTTTTATGTTCAGTGTGGGCGGTGGTGTATACAACTGAGTGGTCAGTATTTTATGTTCAGTGTGTGTGGTGGTGTATGCAGCTGATTGGTATTTTGTGCACATTGTACAATAGATGGGTGAGTATTGTGTGTTTAATGAATGTAGGTGACTGGTGAGTATTTTGTGTACAGTGTGCATCTGTGGGTGAGTATTGTGTGTATAGTGTATGTAGATGAGTGGTTAGTATTTTGTACACTTACTATTGGTGTGCATTGTGTCTAATTTGAATGTATGTAGCTGATGTATGAATATTGTGTGTACGGAGAATAAAGTGGAATGGTGAGTATTATTGGTGTGCAGTGTGTGTAGCTGATGTGTGAGTATTTTATATACAGTGTGCACAGCCCTGGTGGTGTGTAGGATTTGTATGGTATGTATGCAGCTGAGAGATGAGTATTGTGTGCATAAGGCGCAGGTAACATGTATGCAGTTGTCGAGAGCTGACTATTGTGTGCACAAGGTACAAGTATTATGTATGTGATAGAGAGATGAGTATTGTGTGGACAAGGTACAAGTATTATGTATGTAATAGAGAGATGAGTATTGTGTGCACAAGGTACAGGTATTGTGTATGTAGCTGAGGGAAATGTATATACATCTACATACACAGTGTGTACAGGTGAGTGGTGAGCATTTGTGTGTACAGTCATTGTGTAAGATGTGTATGATATAAGTAGCTGAGAGATGAGTATTGTGTACACAGTGTATACAGATGAGCAGAGAGTATTGGTGTGTACAGTGTGCACTGCTTGGTGTGTAAGATGTGTATGATATAAGTAGCTGAGAGATGGGTATTGTGTGCAAAATGTGTACAGGTGAGTATTGGTGTGTACAGTGTGCATTGCTTGGTGTGTAAGAGGTGTATGACATAAGTAGCTGAGAGACGAGTATTGTGTGCACAGTGTGTACAGGTGAGTGGTTAGTATTGTGTGCACAGCGTATACCGGTGAGAGGTGAGTGTTGGATGCATGGTTTACACAGCAGAGTATTAAGTGGTATAAATGTTCAGCTGTTACAGAGTAGTGAATATCGAAAGTATGATATATATGCATGTACCTATACACGTGTGCAATTATTGTGTTCTGGAATGGTATTGCTTTTCCATCAGGGATTTTATATTGGAGATAACAGTATTGTGTAAAAAGTTGTTTTAGTTGCTGTCATAAAAAAAATTATCACTATCTGGGATGAGTGTAAACATACAGTTGTGTTATCTCAACAAGTGGTATTACTAGAACAAAAAATCTTAAAAGCCCTATCGAAATCCAATATGAGAACATTTATTTTGTTGACTTCATCTGCATGTTGATCATTTCAGTTTGATAAAGCTTTCCACATGAAATGTTATTCAGGTCTAATGATTCTATAACCTACACCTGCATTAGATACAGGTATGAGTTTCTCCCCACAGGTATGGGAGGTGAGGCCAGAGAGCACAAGACCAGTTTCCATGCTGTTCGCTCAATCCTGAAGAATGAGGGCATATTTGGCATCTACTCTGGGTGAGTACTGACATCCTTGTGAGCAGTCATGGACCTTACCATAATATTATCAGACGAACCCTGGGAACTCCTGTTTCATTCCACCTATGAAACTGACAACCATGCTACACAAACTGAAATATTCTTAAATCATTTCATTCCTGAGAATGTCGAATCGAATTCCTGAGAATTTTGCAACATGGTGAAACAAGTACATATACAATTTACTGGTTTTGTGGAGTTGCTTTTTTTTTAACTTTGTGGAACAAAGCCTGACTGATTGGGATGTAAATGTACATAAAAGTGAAACGATTTCAGTCAACTTGAAGAGAGTTTGGTACACAATTTTGGATAAATCTTATATGTCAGTCTGTATCACTTTGAAAAGAAGGAGTAAAATCTGAAAATTAGTGTTAAATATATTAGAGTGCTTGTTGTGTTAGAATAGATATGGTGTATGTTATGTGATAGTTGCAGCAAAAAGGTGTTGTTTTGGAACTGATCTTTTTTTGTACTCTGGCCTGTGGGTTTGTCCAAAAGCAGATGAGCAATCAGTTGTTGAGTACACTTTAATATTACAGTGTATAACGCAGTAACTATTGCGTGTTTTCTTATTTCCATATATTTGCAGATTGTCAGCCGGATTACTACGTCAGGCTACTTACACCACCACAAGATTGGGCATCTACACTATTCTGTTTGACATGGTGTCTGGGTAAGTTACCCACTTACGCCACCAGGAGATTGGGCGTCTACACTGTTCTGTTTGACATGGTGTCTGGGTATTTTACCCATTTACGCCACCAGGAGATTGGGCATTTACACTATTCTGTTTGACATGGTGTCTGGGTAAATTACCCACTTACGCCACCAGGAGATTGGGCATCTACACTATTCTGTTTGACATGGTGTCTGGGTAAATTACACACTTACGCCACCAAGGGATTGGGCATCTACACTATTCTGTTTCACATGGTGTCTGGGTAAGTTACCCACTTACGCCACCAGGAGATTGGGCATCTACCTATTCTGTTTGACATGGTGTCTGGGTAAGTTACCCACTTACGCCACCAGGAGATTGGGCGTCTACACTATTCTGTTTGACATGGTGTCTGGGTAAATTACCCACTTACACCACCAGGAGATTGGGCGTCTACACTATTCTGTTTGACATGGTGTCTGGGTAAGTTATCCACTTACGCCACCAAGAGATTGGGCATCTACACTATTCTGTTTGACATGTTTACCAAACTTTATTAATTGCTTTATTTGTTAGAGATGGAAAACCTCCAAATTTCTTCACGAAGGCTGCCATTGGGATGACTGCAGGAGCTATTGGGGCATTTGTTGGGACCCCGGCGGAGATCTCGCTAATTAGGATGACAGCAGATGGACGGTGGGTTGTCTCCCTTGATACCATAAATACGGTGTACATGTAGCTGTATTTCGTCAGCCAAAGGGGCCTCCTTGGTCACGGTGAGTTCAAGTACAGCTCCAGCTTTCTGGTTGGACGTGGGAAGGTCAGCCAACATCTTGTGGATGGCCGTGGATTTCCCTGGGCTCTGTTCGGCTTCCTCTTGTTATAATGTTGGCCGCCGTCATATAAGTGAAATATTCTTGAGTATGATATAAAACACAATCAAATAAATTAATAAGTACTAGGTCAAAGTGTGAATTCGACATTAGACGTCTGGACAGAGACAGCAAACTGTAGTAAAATCCCTCACAACTGATCCTCTGTCAAGTATTAGATCATTTTTATGTGTGTACATAGTGCTTTATGTTTTGTTTTTTACAGAATGCCAGCAGAAAGTAGACGAAACTACAAGAATGTTTTTGATGCTCTTATAAGAATTACCAAGGAAGAAGGAGTGGTAACATTATGGAGGGTATGGTCATGTGTGCTTGTATTTTTTCATTAATTCTGCACTTAATTTTGAAACAAGTTACCGTACCTTCTCAATAATTACAGATACTCGCTAATTGAGACACACTGAAAGTAAGCGGGTAGATCATAGTCATGTGCATAAAAATATGCATACATAACGCTGAAAGCTGTTCTTTCATATACGAAAAGGTTGAGGGTACATGTACATGTGCAGATCAGATTGAGGTCCAAACTGAGCTTGCCAACAGATCTTCTACATGTAGGGCAGTTCATAGGTGAGGTACAAAAGCCTGACTACTGCTAACCTCTCCTACAATGTAGGTGGTGGCAGACAGGGTTTAGCGAGGGTTGATTTGACCCATGACAGTGAGGAGTAGGCAGAGATTCTCGCATCAGTGGGGTCAAAGAGGGATAGCAGAATCTTGGTTTGTCATTTCAGTCATCATCTTACTGTAAATTTAACAGTAATTTACTTGCTGCTACAAAAATGATTTGGACAATAATTTAAGGGCATCTTTTTGCTTGTCTGTGGTATCTCAAAGAGTACTGCATGTATTAAGTTGAGGTTTTGCACAGTAATGAGGATGTTCTCTTGTTCAATGCAGGTTAATTAACGTAAATTACAAAATTCACGATGTTCACACTCTCTTGTGTATTAGAGTAAATGTTTGAGGGTTTAAAACTGCCATAGCGGAATTGTGTAACCCAGTACCGTTCAACCTTGTTACATACTGAATCAGGTTACATGGTTCAGCGATATTGGGCTACACAACAAACACCAAGACGAAGGGGGTACATGTGTAAAATTTCTTCTACCCCAAAAAATGAAGAAAATGTGTTAACAAAACCTCGGCATATTTCATACTGCGTTCTTTTTTACTCCCTCAGCAAAGGTCATGCATTTAGACCAATCAACGATAAGCATAGGCTGTTGCAGTTGACTTACATGTTCATGTAGGTACATCAGGGCTGCATATGTGCGAGGTCTTGTCTTATTGTTGTGTGATGTAGGAATGTAAAAGTTTACCGTACATGTCTTATGATGTCATACTACTGGTGTCAGATGGGATCGTCATTAAACATATGTTTTGTTTTTCCACATCATAGTGTCTTGATGTAAAACATCAAAAATGTCAAAACAAAAGTGATATCTATAAACTCTGTGAATTAATTAACGCCTTTATCAATGTAGGAAATTTCTGTAGTTCGCCTTTATATAAACGATAAAAGCAAATTTAACAAACTCAAATTCTTTTATTTGTAGAAATGAACAGCAAGGAATGATATTATTTGGGGAGGTAAACGTACCGGCTTGTGTGTTGCATGACACACTTGATGTTTTTTGAAAGGTCATCACTATTTAATACGTATATTTGCATATGACCTGTCACTAACAGTGGGATAGAATAAGGTGTTAGGGGTGGAATCTAAAAATATACTGCGTATGCGGTTACTTCTGATAACACCATTCTCAGCCCAACCAATGTAGTTGTGTCTGTGAAAGCAGATGAAAAGGTGCATAAATCTTACTGTAAGTTCCTCTTTCACCTGCGAAAAAGTTGAGGAATGAGGGTAACTCAGGTGTTGCACATATGTGAAGCACAATACCATTAAGGGGGTGTTCCATTAATTGTTGGTGCCCTGAATGTGTGTTAGTTATTGTAAATTACCAAATTCATGATCTTCTTGTCACTTTGCTGGATTGGAACCCCTACTAAGGTAAATGTTAATTTATTGAGTTGAAGTTTTGGATTCATACAGGTGGTTGTCATCAAATGAAAGTTTGATTATAAACCTGTGCAGTAAATACGACTGTTCCTTATTTGTGTATCAATCTGTAATTCCATATTGCCATTGTGGATATTACAGGGCTGTATTCCTACAGTTGCCAGAGCTATGGTTGTCAACGCAGCACAGCTGGCTTCTTACTCCCAAGCAAAGCAGTTCCTTCTCTCAACATGTAAGTTCTGTCTTCCCTGTCACGCACTGCTTCGGTGGCCTGATGGTTGAAGTGTCTGCCTGGAAGTTGGGAGATCCCGGAAATAGACTTGGGTCAGGCCATACCAAAGACTTCAAAAATGATACTTGTTAGTGCCCCGCTTGGTGCTCAGCACTGAGAGGTTAGAGCAAGGAAACAGGACTGAGTGGCCTGTTGTCAGTATAATGTGACTGAGTGGTTTCCTCCCACCATAATGCTGGTTGCCGTCGTATAAGTGAAATATTCTTGAATACGGCGTAAAATACCAATCAAATAAAATAAATAAATAAATCTTTCTACATGTGAGCTTTGTCACATCAGTACAGTCTTCTCTCTACATGTGAGCTTTATCACACCAGTACAGTCTTCTCTCTACATGTGAGCTCTCTCACATCAGTACAATCTTCTCTCTACATGTGAGCTCTGTCACACCAGTACAGTCTTCTCTCTACATGTGAGCTTTGTCACATCAGTACAATCTTGTCTCTACATGTGAGAGACTCTCACCAGTTCGGCTGCAGCTTTAAGTAAAGAAGTTTACCATTAACCTGGATTAGGGCCTTGATTTCCCTGTAAACCTGTCCTCTGTCATACACATATAAAGTTAACATTTTTTGGATATGTCATTTCACCTAAATCAACTGAAGAAATAAACTTATACACCTGAATAAATGCAGAGTAGATGTGTTTACCTTGAGGAGTTTACTTGGTTAGATATTTATTTAGGGTACAACTACATTTACATTTTGTATCAGAAAAACTTATGTCTTCTTTTAATTGGCTTTTCTCTTCTTTTCTGCTTGTAGCATACTTCCAGGACAACATTCTGTGTCATTTCGGTGCCAGTATGATTAGTGGCCTGGTGACCACGGCAGCCTCTATGCCAGTAGACATCGCTAAGACCAGGTAAGATGTTTTTAGGGTCATACAGTTACACATGTAGCGCTCAGGCAGAGAGTTTCAGGCAAGTATACATATACTTATAACCAGATAGGAAAATCCTACTGGAGCTTTTTTTCTTGTATTTCGCAAACAAATGGAGGAATAGTTAATCAGAGGACAGTATTACTGTCTTTGTTTATTGTACTTTTAAACCCAGCCCAAAAATCTTGAGGACTGATTTTTTGTGCATGTAAGAGAGGGATTTTATTCATTCCGTTTAATAGCATTTTCCATTGCTGTCTATAATGCACACCCAAACTCTGAACTTCTGCAAGTGTGTCATGTCTCCTGTTACAGTTTTGTGCAGAAGATAATAAGAAAAATCACTCCAGTAACTACATGTACACCATCATTTTGAGAACGAATCAAACAGTGTAATTCTGTATGAAATGCACACAGGGCAGACATGATGGGCAGGCCTCAAACTACTGACTGGTTCATACATGTAAGATGCATGTAATTTGCTTTGTGATTGAAGGTCATTTTGTGATGGACTGGACAACCCTGGGGTTTTTATTACTTACGTACTAATAATTTTTGTCTACATGTATGTGATATATATGTATGTGTTTTATATTAATTTTAGAATTCAGAACATGAGGATTGTTGATGGAAAACCAGAATACAAAGGAGCTCTGGTAAGACCTGCTGTTTTTTATGTTAAAAGTTAATACATCAATGTAGTATCATATTTCTTAAAATGTTTATTATTATGATGTATGTAGGATAACAATAGGGCTGCATCGAATTACCTCCCTTGGGGTAACTCTCCTGTTTAAAAGGTGCATTTTTAGGAGTAAACTGTTGCTAGGTGCGGCCTCAGTAAGATGGTTAATGACAAGTTTTGGAGTTAAAGAGAAATAAACTAGATGAAGGTCTAGCTTTAAGACAGATTTTAATTTCGCGAAGTTGCATGAAAGCCCAGGAAAATGTTACGAATTTCTTATTATCAATTTGGAAGTAATTTTATAATCCAGGCAAGAGTCAGCTTTGCCTAACTCTTTAAGCTGAAAACCATGGATTTCTTTCAAAATATCTCTTCATCTGCGACTCCCAAAGGCTTATATCATGTTTTTTTTTCACATCTTATTCCCTAGAAATTATTTGTCTCTGTCGTGACATAACCTGTACACTGCATGCTTTAATAGGAGAGGTTCCACTTCTTGAAGTTTCATGTCTCAAAAGCTAATCTGGTGTTACGTCATAGTTGCTGTCGGGTAATAAGGGAGGTAATTCAGAGCAGACCTATTACTGATATGCTGAAGATCATTACATGAAGCCATTTTGAAGACAAGCCCAGCCGAATTGTGAAGCTGGTACCAGAACAATTACAAGTGAGGAGAAATATAGCTTGGGTGATGGCCTACCCAGACACAGTGTCATATAGTGTTTTAGTTCTAGAGAACTGGACTTTAAAACTTAGACTTTTCACACCAACTTCAATTACATGTCAAGAGAGTCTAGATACATGGTGCGTCCAATGAACATAAAATTTGCAGAATCGTGTCGCAAAATCTTGGGGAAAAGTTTGACAGTCACCATTTGCCTAAGGACAGTGGTTTATTCCCTGCACTTTGGTTTTTACCTCGCCTGTGCAGAGTAAAGCCCTAGGGGAAGCAATGTTATACAAAATGGTAAGGACGGCATCCTAAAAATTACTGCATGTATTCAGCTCAAGTTTGTATGCATTTATAGCCTAATCACAGGATTGAAGTCAGGAGACTTCATGATCTAATCTGGGTCCGGCCATCTCAGAGACTTTAAAAATAGCACTTGCTGCTGCCTTGCTTGGCACTCAGCACTGAGAGGTCAGAGCAAGGAAATATAGCTGGTTGGCCTGGTGTCAGTATAATGTGACTGGGTGGGGTGTCATGTCTGGTGTCTTTGGCATGATGCTTCAGTGGCGGCAGCACATTGGCAGTATGAACATTGAACCATCATTGATTCGCTGCGTGCAGATTAAATACCTGCAGGCGAGCTCTTCAGTAGCCTTGCTCAATCTATAAATCTGCTGCTAACTTCAGTTACGTCTACCTAGGAAGCAATGTGTAAACGCAGTTATAAGAAAATGTTCAAGAAAAAAATAGTGTATCAATTAATCAGTCACTGTGACTGATCACCATTTGCACATTTTGCGAATTGTTCTTCATCAAACTGAAATTTACGGAAGTTCATTCTGTACTTGTTAATGCTTCGTATTCAAGTGAAATAATCCAGAAAAATCATCTGGTTTGTGTGCGTTTACATGTATATGTGTGTGTATTGAGTTGCTCCCCTGTACACCTGCAACACCAGGTGTAGTCCTCAAGCGGGAAAAGTTCATGTTGTCTATCATTTTGAGGGGATAGGAGATACTGGGGCTATAAACATTGAAGTTCACATTTTATGATTTATTTAATTGAATGGTGTTTCGAGTTGTACTCAAGAAGATTTCATTTGTATGATGAGAACCAGCATATAGTGGTTGAATTCTGCGGCAATCTGCAGGCATATCTCCGCAGAAGAAGCCAGTCTGAGCTCCAGGATCGCACTGGCGAGAGAGTCATTGTAGTACATTACAAGGAGATTAGCAATGCTGTGGCCAAGTGTATTTTACTTTGTTACATGTGTGCTTTACTGCCACACACTACAAGCTGTTAACAGTGTATTGTCAACTGCCAAGGCTTTGCAACTACAAGCACTGTCAGGAGCTCAACAGAATTGTGGCCCATTGTCATGCACTGTCAGGAGCTCAACACAATTGTGGCCCATTGTCATGCACTGTCAGGAGCTCAACACAATTGTGGTCCATTGTCATGCACTGTCAGGAGCTCAACACAATTGTGGCCCATTGTCATGCGCTGTCAGGAGCTCAACACAATTGTGGTCCTTTGTCATGCACTGTCACGAGCTCAACACAATTGTGGCCTATTGTCATGCTCTGTCAGGAGCTCAACACAATTGTGGTCCATTGTCATGCACTGTCAGGAGCTCAACACAATTGTGGTCCATTCTCATGCACTGTCAGGAGCTCAACAAAATTGTGGTCCTTTGTCATGCACTGTCAGAAGCTCAACATAATTGTGGCCCATTGCCATGCACTGTCAGGAGCTCAGCACAATTGTGGTCCATTGTCATGCACTGTCAGAAGCTCAACATAATTGTGGCCCATTGCCATGCACTGTCAGGAGCTCAACACAATTGTGGTCCATTGTCATGCACTGTCAGGAGCTCAACATAATTGTGGCCCATTGCCATGCACTGTCAGGAGCTCAACAGAATTGTGGCCCATTGTCATGCACTGTCAGAAGCTCAACATAATTGTGGCCCATTGCCATACACTGTCAGGAGCTCAACACAATTGTGGCCCATTGCCATGCACTGTCAGGAGCTGAACAGAATTGTGGCCCATTGTCATGCACTGTCAGAAGCTCAACATAATTGTGGTCCATTCTCATGCACTGTCAGGAGCTCAACAAAATTGTGGTCCATTGTCATGCACTGTCAGAAGCTCAACATAATTGTGGCCCATTGCCATGCACTGTCAGGAGCTCAACACAATTGTGGTCCATTGTCATGCACTGTCAGAAGCTCAACATAATTGTGGCCCATTGCCATGCACTGTCAGGAGCTCAACGCAATTGTGGTCCATTGTCATGCACTGTCAGGAGCTCAACAAAATTGGGGCCCATTGTCATGCACTGTCAGGGGCTCAACAGAATTGTGGCCCATTGTCATCCACATTGCGGAGAGTAACATGACAGTGGCTCACTGTCATCTACCATGAGGAGTGTATAATACATGAAGCTGTGGCTCACAGTCATATACTGTGAGGAGGGTATAATACATGAAGCTGTGGCTTACTGTCATATACCATGAGGAGGGTGTAATACATGAAGCTGTGGCTCACAGTCATATACTGTGAGGAGTGTATAATACATGAGGCTGTAGCTCACTGTCATATACCGTGAGGAATGTCCAATACATGAGGCCGTAGCTCACTGTCATATACCGTGAGGAATGTCAAATACATGAAGCTGTAGCTCACTGTCATATACTGTGAGGAGGGTTTAATACATGAAGCTGTGTCTCACTGTCATGCACTGTGAGGAGGGTATAATACATGAAGCTGTGGCTCACTGTCATGCACTGTGAGGAGTGTATAATACATGAAGCTGTGGCTCAGTCATATACTGTGAGGAGGGTATAATACATGAGGCTGTAGCTCACTGTCATATACCATGAGGAGGATGTAATACATGAAGCTGTAGCTCACTGTCATATACTGTGAGGAGTGTATAATACATGAAACTGTAGCTCACTGTCATATACCATGAGGAGGGTGTAATACATGAAGCTGTGGCTCACTGTCATATACTGTGAGGAAGGTTTAATACATGAAGCTGTGGCTCACTGTCATGCAGTGTGAGGAGTGTATAATACATGAAACTGGCTCACTGTCATATACTGTGAGGAGTGTATAATACATGAAGCTGTGGCTCACTGTCATATACTGTGAGGAGGGTATAATACATGAAGCTGTAGCTCACTGTCATATACCGTGAGGAGGGTGTAATACATGAAGCTATGGCTCACTGTCATATATACCATGAGGAGGGTGTAATACATGAAGCTTTGGCTCACTGTCAAGCACTGTAAGGAGGGTATAATACATGAGGCTGTGGCTCACTGTCATATACCATGAGGAGGATGTAATACATGAAGCTGTACTCACTGTCATATACCGTGAGGAGGGTGTAATACATGAAGCTATGGCTCACTGTCATGCACTGTAAGGAGGGTATAATACATGAGGCTGTAGCTCACTGTCATATACCATGAGGAGGATGTAATACATGAAGCTGTGGCTCACTGTCATATACCATGAGGAGTGTATAATACATGAAACTGGCTCACTGTCTTATACTGTGAGGAGTGTATAATACATGAAGCTGTGGCTCACTGTCATATACTGTGAGGAGGGTATAATACATGAAGCTGTGGCTCACTGTCATATACCATGAGGAGGATGTAATACATGAAGCTGTAGCTCACTGTCATATACCGTGAGGAGGGTGTAATACATGAAGCTGTGGCTCACTGTCATGCACTGTGACTAGGGTATAATACATGAAGCTGTGGCTCACTCATATACTGCGAGGAATGTATAATACATGAAGCTGTGGCTCACTGTCCTATACTGTGAGGAGGGTATAATACATGAAGCTGTAGCTCACTGTCATATACCGTGAGGAGGGTGTAATACATGAAGCTGTGGCTCACTGTTATGCACTGTGAGGAGGGTATAACACATGAAGCTGTGGCTTACTCATATACTGTGAGGAATGTATAATACATGAAGTTGTAGCTCACTGTCATACACTGTGAGGAGTGTATAATACATGAAGCTGTGGCTCACTGTCATGCACTGTGTGGAGCATAGAATAATGTGCCGCTTTTTTCTTTGTATATTTGCAGGATGTGTTGGTGAATGTGGTCAGGAAAGAAGGTTTCTTCAGTTTGTGGAAAGGTTTCACCCCATACTACGCCCGTCTGGGGCCACACACAGTACTCACATTTATATTCCTAGAACAGATGAACAAGATTTATGCTATATATGTTCTACAGGATAAGCGTGCTTCGGGTGGTTTGTGATTTACATAAAGGTGACATGCACACACATTAGAGCATCAAGGTCAGTGTTTTTTTTCCTGCATTTATGATTGTGAAGTACCAGTGAGCTTGAGGTGAAAAACAAAATAATGTCATTGACATACACTTCAAGAAAAACAAAAAATCACGGTGTGGTGACTTTAAGCTATAAACATTTCTTATAAGGGCAGTTTTAAGTATCTTATGAGTGTGTTAAGATGTCATTTAGCTCAGCAGTATTGTCTCAAAGTGGATTAGGATGTTGATTGTCCAGCTAATCAGTGTGTTTGTTTCTGGCACAACATTCATTTTGGCCAGTTCTAAATTCTTCATGTGTAGTTCTGGAGTTTCGGAAAGAAATACACTTGTAAATGTATACATGAGTGCACCTCTTTATGACACATCAAATGAAGTGACAATTGTTATTATTTGTAACTTTGGCAGGCCAAAAGTTTGTGTTACTAGAATGTTTTTCTGCACATTGTTGTCATGGATTATTGGAAGGTGCAGCAAGATCCAGTTGTATATGATGCCCAGAGTATATGTTTGTTCGTCCGTCCGTCGTTTTGTCTGTCTGTGTGTCTCACGTATGTACAAAGAAAGTTCCTCATTACTCACATTTTTATGATTTCTGTCAAAATTCAAAGAGCTTACATTGTCAATTGAGATATGATGCAATCTCATTTCAACAAGACTTTATGTTAACTCTCAGGAGTACCTAGATGTGGTATTTTTAATGCTCCATCTTATGATTTTTAAGCCCGTATTTTGTTACATTGCACCAATAGCATCACAAGGCTGTGTGTACATTGTAGGTCACCAAGTTGTTGCATATAGGATTTCAGTGTAAGTATTCGTATTCTTTTTAAAAGAAACAGATGTTTATTTTTTCCCCCAAATTTGGAGGACAGGGTGGTCAGGAAACAATATTTTCTATATGTGTGCTGCGCCGCGTGCATTGCTAGCAGCAATATAATGTGGAAAGCATTTTGAGGTGAGCCCAGTTGTTTATTCTTGATGAAGCCATTGCACCCTGGCATCATTGATGGTTCTGTATCAGTTTGACAAAGGTTAAACAACCTAATTAATGAACCTAATTGTCTTCATGTGTATTGTAAATAAATTGATATTTTCATCATTGTATCCAAGATGGTGTGTGTGTATGTAAACTAACGATGTTTGTTGGTGCGCTTTTTTTAGTTTTGATCTTGTTGATTATCGTAGCATAATATTTCTCTTGGTGCTTTTGATGGATTTGTGTACTCATATCATAAAGTATTATGTGTGCTGTTGTGTATAGCGCTAAAATAGTGGGCTAAATTTTGACTTGTTAACTTCAGAAATGGTGGATTGGGGAATCGAATTTACATGGAGTATCTAGGAAAAGATGTACTTTGGTAGTGCGCATTTTTATCCGGATATATTGTCTTTTTTCCCACATCGTAAGTAGTGGCTATTTGGCAGAACGTACGGCACAATGTATAATACGGTGACAATACATTGGACATGAGAAATACAAGACAGAGTTGTGGTTCTGACACACCTTGTTACATGTGGATGAGTTGTACAGTTATTTCATCAGCCGTGCGTAATTTTCAAGGTTAGCACTTCTATCTAATATCAAGTGATGTTAGATTTAATATTTGTCAATGGATTTGTCGTAATCGATTGTTGTTGAGGCAAATGTCATCAAAACAATGTCTCAGGAGCGTCTAAATGATGTAGTTGTTGTGAGTTAAAGTTCAGCTGAGGCTGCCTTCCTCTTCGGTCCTATACGTGTGAAGGTCTTACAGCAACATTCGGATTGTCGTGGGTCGGTTTCCTCCCACCATAATGCTGACCGCCGTCGTGTAAGTGAAATGTTCTTGAGTACGGCGTAAAATAATGACTAAATAAATAAATTAATTAATTAATTATATTTTAGATTGTCATCAGCACAATTGACTTTCGACCGACTGTCTCCGATCAGTGTCCATATATGGCTTGTTAACTTATCCCTCAAAGTACTTACCATTTTCAATCTAATGTACTAAGATCGGGTGGCGAAACCCCCCAGCTGGTGAACTTTGGCCCACTTTATGAAGACTTGATGTCATATTAGAATATTAGAATATAGCGTCATTCAAAGGAAAGGGCATTAACATATGTGATCTTTGTAATTGGGAAGAACCTACTGTGATGCGGCCCAGAACTGGGAAAAATTTGATTAGAGCAGCCTCAGTATGTGTACTTCTCCTGTTATGAGGCTGGGGGAAGTTTTCATGTTTACGCAGAATCGTAGTAGATATTTCATGGCCCACCAGTTTTTACACCCACCTTATAGGCCGTGGAGATAATTTTGTAACATTTTTGATTTGTGGTTGAAAGTCGCTGTATATGAAAATGATACATTTAGTGATGGTGCAGGGGATCTTCCTTAATTATATGTTGTGAACAATTATGCCGTTTTGAATTTGTTCAGAACCAGGTGTAAACGTTTTTAGCATTGTGAAAAAAGCACCTTAGTGTATAAAATGAAATCTGTAGTAAATGGTCAATACATTCTGCTTGTATGGAAGTGATAGGTTAACAGTGAATAACGCTAAGCCGATTACTTGGCGTTGTGCCTCCAGCTCTGTAATAAGTGTATTTCTGAAATTTTCACTTCCCATCTCATTTGGGTTGGAAGGGTTCAAAAGGAACTGCAATGGACACAAGAGCCGTGCACTAGGGTTACATAGTAACGTGGATCCGACTACAGCCGTAGGGTTAGAGACTGGCCCATTTTGTGATGTTTGCCAACTATTGATATGCGACGGTGTGTTCCAGCTATGTCAGTTTTTCTTGCATTGTATTTTAACATTCGGATATACATATTCAATTAAAATTAATCCGCTTTCGACATAGGGTGTTCTTGGCTAACATTTACTTATCGAAATGGGAGACTTTACAAGTCACATTTATATTATATGTATTATCTTTAAATGGAACAAGTATTCTGCGGAACACCTGAATGCTTTTGAGAGGTTGTGTAGCGTTGTGCAGCACAGTCTATCTCATCTACCATCGCGCATTGTCTTTTATTCATGTATTGCCTACCTCTGTTATACCTACGTATAGTTTTTGTCCTATTTTTCTCCTCCTGTCACCAGTAAGGTGTGTGGAAATTTGGAACTGGAGTTCAGTTGTGTGACCTAGACTTGCTTCTCACAAGGTGATTGACAGTCTCTTCGTCTGGAGATCCATTTCTTAGTTGTGTACATGTGTATACTGGAAAGTTTTGTAAGTATACTACCAAGACCACTATGTGATTGTTTTTTCCCCCATGAAATATGTAAAAGAGTGCAACAACTTCCCGTTGTGCACAGATTTAATAATCAAATTCAATAAGTTCAGAAAACGTGGGTTAATTTCGCAAAGAGGTTTGACATAAACAAATGAAAAGAGATTAGAATATGTTAAAGCATAAGCATACAGCCAACGAAATTTTTGAAACGATGTTTCAATCCAGCTGCGGGCTGAATTTATGAAGAAATGGTCTCCATCACAAGATACGCAATGTTGAGTATGATATGAAAATGAAATAAAATATATGAAGTAATGAAACTGTGTGAATGTTATCATGTGTAAGTGCATGTACAATATCTATAAGTAGGGGGTGGGCGCTCGATTATTGTGTATGCCAGGCAATCTGTCGCATGATAGCCCGGCCGAGAATATGGTACAACCTCAACCTCCCCGAATTTCTCCTCTGGCACTGCTGGTGGGGTTAAATATGTGGTCGACGACGCTCGTGCGACCATTTGAGTAGTCTTTCGTTCGAGGCCACTGGGTATGTTGTGCATATCTGTATGTCACACGTGGGAAAGATGGTCAGTTGATCAGGGCTCCACATTTTCACCACGGCAGGGCTCTGGTATTATGGATCAACAGGCCATGTTCTCGTCACGCTGTGAACCTGATATTGTCCATCAGGGTTCCATGTTCTCGTAACGATATGACTCTGATGTTGCCGATCAGGGCGCCATGTACTGATCACGATTTATTTATTTTGTTGCACTTTCATGCCGTACTCTAGAATACTTCACTTATACGACGGTAGCCAGTATTATGGTGGGAAGAAACAGCCCGCGGGAAGCCTACGACTATCCGTAGGTTGCTGGAAGACCTTCCCACGTATTTCCCACGCACGTAAGGCGGTGCCAACATATGTTCTGGCCCCTCCACTTCTCAACCCAACCATATAGAATAATACACCACAGCGAATATTCAATGCTTTCCTTCACTAATACGAATCGGATATTAGAACATTTCTTTTAATTTGCTCAAGAAAATTAACACACTGTAATTTTATTGGTCAGATATGTTAATCAGGGGAAAAGTGATCATGCGATTGAAAATTGGTATCTAAAATTTTGTAATTTACAAAATATGGCTGTGTAAATCTGCATTCGAACGGAGTTAATAACACGTACGTCTATTCCTCTGGAAGGCTTCCTGTCCACCAGCAAAATTCAGTGCAATATTTCACGGCATACGTTCAGCAAAGCGATAATTTTTACGAAGCTAATGTTTTGTGAAGCCATTCCTGCATGTTTTCTGTCACATAGAACGTTAGAATATCGAGTCGACCTAGATTTTTATCATCCTGTTGGATAGGAATTCCCTATTGCGATTTTGCCGATGCTACCTCCTGTGAGCTTCATCTTAGCACACAAATCTTTAAGAGTTTTAAGGCATTTAGAACCTGTCTCCGCACGTCTGTATTCTCAGGGTTCCGACGCCTGGGCGGCCCCTGAACCCTCGGTTATAATTTGCTGGGATAGCCGTTCCCCTTGCCTTTGTACGACTCAAACCATTCTCCACCCCGCTGGCTACGGGAATGGTGACTCTGGTCAGTTTCAGGGGCGGCGGAAGCATATTAAGATTGCCCCGATCATCTTAGCCCAATAGGCGTGGGTCCACCTAGGCCCCGGAAGATGAGGACCGCTAGACTGCCACAGAGACGCTGAAAGCGATTTCTGGTGTCTAAAATTAGAAACAACATTAAGATATATGAAGTGCTGGAATCCTGCCATATTTTTTTACCTAGTTCCAAATAAATTTTCGAAATTCGGGGCTAAAACGATCATACATATCGGAAAATGATGCCGTCATTTATATTTAAAGTCCAAAAAGTATAATTTTGCATCTAATTTACTCACTTAACGATATCGAATCTGTGGACCGTCAGCTGACGCACCTTCGACATCTTGGTCCCAAATAACCCCACAGCGTACTCGCACGACACGTGTGTCATCTACTCCCAATCAACCCAGATCGTTTAATTTTCCGTTCCGTGAGTTTGGAAAAAAATATCGTTAAACGAAAGTTTCAAACAGAATGGTTTGATATCAAGATAATATCAAGTTGCATTATCAAGAAAATACCGACTTAGCTTTCTGTTTTCTGTATGAAAAAACGTAACTTTATCGTCAAGGTTATCCTCCAGCAGTAAGACTAACCCCACATTCATGTCTAAAGGTGTCAGCAACTGGAAAGAAGCATAGGGCGTATTTAGATAACACGAAGCTAGCAAGTGTCATGAAGAAGCCGTTGAACGTCCTATTACCTTACCAGCAACTACGAGAGATATTGGCGAATCGCTCAGTCAAGCGGGTGCTGAAGAAAAGGGGGGGGGGGGGGGAATAGAGGCATTGTATATAAAACATTTGAAAATATACGTCACATTTAAACAAGGTTTATCATTCCGTGGAAGCAATGCTACTGCAGATGAAGACAATGGGAACTTCACGCAGCTTCTCATTTTGCGTGGAAGTGACGACCCTTCTCTTCTATCAGTGGCTAAAAAAGAAATCAAAAAATTATGTATCGCATGACATTCAGAGTGAAATGATTTATGTTCTTTCAAGACAGGTCATAAATGAAATTCTGAAATCTATCCATTGCTCCGAGTTTTACTGTATAATGATAGAGTTAGCTGACCTTTCCAGTCATGAACAGGTTGTACTAGTTTGGGTGCGAGAAAATCCGGCGTGGCCGTCAGGCTACAGCAGTTGGAACCGAAAGAGTTGTTCACACACTGATATGGCCACTCATTTCTGATGGGCGAATACCAGCCCTTACATGTCCGCTCCTCCGACTCGTTTTGTCCTTTTCAGTATACTACATCACTATTATATCGCTGGTTTCATAGGCAGCAGCCTGCACGCCAAGCTCCAAAATATAATAGGTCTACCACAACGTCTAACATCTTTCAGAGGCATTTAGAAGTTGAGTTGGATAACACAACGAGATGTATGGATAACATCTGCTGTTTATTTGGAAGCAACGTTTCGTATAGATGCTAATACCGTTTTCAAGCACAATGAACAACCATAGCAACTCTACTTATAGTACTCTCCTTATGCAGAGGGATTGTAGCCGTAAGTCTACTCAACTTTTGCTGAAAAGCCAGCACAACTCGCATACGATGACGTAAACATAGCTATTTAACATGATCCTGGCCGACAAATGGAAACGACTCTTACTATCTTCTGGCGGGAAGTCGTACACGGTAAATGAGAGTTGACATGTGCAGACACCTATAACTGTATATACGACAATCATGCGATTCAATGGCCACGTCCCCAAAATGAAAGATTATGTGGATTTCAAGGTTTACTGTAGAATTTGTTTAGCACAGCTAGTATCCACATTGAATAATCGTGTTGTGACAGCCCAAAGGCGTGATTTGACGACGGAAAGTAAGACTTCTAAGGAGCCCTGGACGCTTTCCACTTCGTCTTCCCTGACGTTGTTGTGGTAAAAGGAGAGGGCTATGCTCTGTGCATGTCATGTTCCGTGAGATTAAATAAATTAGAAAAGGCTATTCGGAAAGAGGAAGCCTGCAACGAGAGATCGGGGATATTTGCAAGGATATCAAGAGCAGTGGGACACGAACAAACAGCCCTTCTTCGGTCGACCTCTTACTTTTGCTAAGTTCTTGCTTTGATGATGAATATTAACGAGATCCCCCCCCCCCCCCCACCCACCCACCACCCGCCACACACACACACACACAGACATCAACCAATGAGAACTTGTAGTCTTCCGCGAAGTCTTTTTTCTCAGACGGAGCGTTCATTGGCTAACACTGATTACATCACTTGTATATGGATGTGATAGGTATTTCGACAGACCGAAAGTCGGTAGGTTAGGACGGTCTGTTTGGTTTAAATCTGGTTTTAGGGTCACTTTCCTGAGTGGCCCATCAAATCAGTGTTTTATTTTTTTAAACACATGAATATTTTTGGTAGATAATGGCAGTGCGTTGCTATACTATTTACATATGTACATGAGTCAGTTACTGGAATTAATCATTTTTGTGGTAGCATGTGTATAGCTTATTGATTGGGTTCAAATACTTCCATGGTTATTTAACAGAAAGGGGAAAAATAGTAAGCTATTTACAAAGATTTACGTTATTATTATAGTCTTGGTTCTGTCCTGATGCTAGTACCCTTTGCCGTTTACAAAGGTATGCTATAGGTAGAGCTGTAATAAGAAATACGAAGCCAGTCAGTCAATTATCGAGCACACAAGTGGAAGTGTTCTTTTATTAAAGAGACAATATTAATATAAACAGGTGCATACATGTATATCCGTAACATTTGCACCGCTTATTTACAAGTATATAAATGTCTTTAATATTTAACAATAATATTCGACAAACCGTAAATTATATAATATTCGATAATCGTACTTATGAATCAGTACGTACATGTAATACAATTTAACTATAGGTCTTACGCTGGGACACCTGTTACTTACCTGTAATAAGAAATACGAAGCCAGTCAGTCAATTATCGAGCACACAAGTGGAAGTGAAGTCCTACCACTCTGTGCCCGACTTTATAGCTGACCGATGTGGCAACGCATTCACAGAACAGGCAAGAACAAGTGTCTCCACGGACGACCGTAACCTTGTACAGGCGCCCTAGAGAGCGGCCCCTTTCTATACCTGTACGCTCCCGCTAATCGGGTTAATCCTCCACCCCGAGCCATTCATAATGACTCGGTAGCAGATGGGTATCCCGACCACAGGAGCGCGTACATACAATCTTTAAACATGTAGGTAAACATGTAGGTAAATATATGATATATTCTGTATAAGTAAATAGGTGTAGCATATTGATTTACATATACACCAAATGATACATTTTATTATTAATTTAATACAGTGGTATGCCCTGTGACGTAAGTAAGTAATACATGGAGTAATATGTGAACTTAAATAACATACTGGGAAATTGTGTGTGCATGCTGTGACGTGCATGTACACACCTTATCTTATACAATTCTATCCGTCTGAGTAAGGGCTAATACATATATCAAATAATACAAACAATACTGTCAATATAATATAACAAATAAATAATGTGATTATACATGTAATGAATCATATAAACAACATGGTCAATATATAAATAATCGTAATTATGTAACCTATAACATTATCTTTACATTAGAAATACGTAGATCTACATTACAGAATTACACGCAGTTTCCTGTACAGAAATTTACACATAGAGAAAACAACCATCAACTACTGATGGTCAAATCAGTAGTGCTTTTATTCATTCGTTAACAGTTTTGTTCTCTTGCTTCGTCCTCTGTGACGTGGAGTTCAGGTGCTCCTGCCACTAATACCGGACGCCGTCCTGGAAAAACCAGCGTACTGGAAACCGTGCCTGTAACAGGTGCGACAAGTATAATTGAGGAGCAAGGATGTCAGGCCTCATCCATTTAATTGAAGCAAGAGATAGCCCTACTGTTATGATGTCTTTCATGTTTCTGGTCTTCGTTTTCTTGGTATTAATTTCCTTTGGTCGCATGGATCTTCTTCTTGTTTTTCCTATCTTCTTTGAGTTGATTTCCTTTTCTGTTTGCATTTTTTATTTGTGGCCTCCCACGGCGGCGCAGACAGCACTTTTCATAGACTGGTAGAGCAGTTCCTGGCCTAGAGTGTTTAGGTGCACTCCGTTTGGTTAGAATTTGCTTTTGTGGTCAAATCAGTCCCCTATGACTCCAAAAGGTGGCCAATTGGTTGTTTGTCAGCTTCTTGTTAATTTCATGAATTTTTGTGTTATAAATGTGGACCGATATCGCTGAGTTACCTGACGGTAAAGAAGCTGGATGATGTAGATCCTTGGAATTTTGGAACTTCGATTTAAATGCACCAACATAGTGTAAAATATCAGCGCAAATTGCTGATGCTGATTTGTGGGAGTCCGCATCGTTTCCCCCAATGTGGAGGATAACTAGGTCAGATTTTGTCTCCTGAAGGAAACTTTCCAATCTTCCAGAGTATCTAAGTATCCCAACTCTAGCTCCTCCAATGCCAAAGAAGCGAATGTCTTGGCCTGTTCTAAAGTCGATTCTAGAGTTTGGGATCGGATTTCGAAGGATACTTTTCTTCAGCCTAATGAACGTAACTGCTGCCGATAATTAAGATTTTCATCGTTGTTTTTTGTTTCGGTGAAAACAAATAGAGAAAACAAATATACAAGATAGTTGTATTTTTGATTAGCGAAACGGTTTTGTTTGTAAGATAATGTATATCTGAGGCAAGAAGATATTTGATCAAACAGATACTTAGGAACAAATTAATGGTATACCTACCAATCAAAACTTGATAGAGGGGTCTGCCCTTGTATGATCATATACACATTTGTAAATAAATAGAAAATAAATATCAACTAATACGAAAAGTAACAACAAGCAAATGGGCAGATTAGTAAAACGGAGAAATATTATTAATCACTACAGTCATCAACTTCTGTGGTTACATTGTTTTCGTGTGATGTGTTTTGCAAACCGGTGCATAGATGTTTTATTGGTCCTCAAGATCAAGGTATCGCCGATTTAGTCGGGGATAAAGTTGTAGAAAGGAATTATGTATCTGTGGAATAAACGGCTCTCAAAGTCAGATATTTTGAGATTTTGAGAGCCGTTTATTCCACAGATACATAATTCCTTTCTACAACTTTATCGCCGTTGTTAGTATATCGGCGTTGTTAGTATATGTGTTTGGTAGTTTGGGAAAATGCATTGTCTTTAACCAGAGAATAGGGACTTAGTGTTAACCAGAGCAGAAACGGCCCTCAGAATAAAGATATCGGCGTTATTGGTCAATAGTGTTTTATTAGATTCGGCTTTCGTAACCCGTCGATTTTATGTATTCTTTTAGTAAGGAGAATATTTGTGCTCTCAGATGTGGTTTGGGGGTTAACGATAGTCTGAAGGTTAAGCTCAAATTTGTAGATTTTCAGGCATTCTGCCAATCGTCGTCGTTCTTTACTGTGTTTAATACATTGTAGCAAATAGTGCTCTATGGTTTCATCATGCTGTTGAAAGGCTGGGCATGTTGGTGAAGAATTTTGGATTATAGTTGCTAGATGCACTTTGAGCCCTGTTTCCCTAGTTTCAGGCGTGATATATTTTTGTCATCTTGGTTATTCAATAATTGGAACGAATTTAATTTTGTAATCGTTCCGTCTAATATTTTATAGTGCGACCGTCCGCGGAATTCTTTATCCCATTCCTCTTTCCACTGATTGTTAATTTGGGTGTTGATCAATGTATATATTTCATTTTGGCTCAGGGGGACGTCTATATCTTGTTGATATTTCTGTAGAATATCTGTTCTCAAGAATAGGACGGCCTGGTTTAGAGAGACTCTACTTATATAAGCACATAAAGTGATTAGTGTCAACACATAGAGGCGAACGATTAAGGGATTGCAATGAGAAAACAAGGCAACAATGGTAGATGTGAGCTGAAGATCAATGGTAGATGTGAGCTGAAGATTAGCGGGTGGCTCGATCTGTCACTTCTGAGATCAGTTTACAGTAGGCCGCTGTTGATCTGTGGATTTAATCTTTGAATGTGGATAGCTTCCATTAGCTTCCTTGCTGTGGTATTGGTGATGTTCGTCTCCAATGTCCTGACGGTAGACCAGTCAATTTTGTGTTGGGAATTAGATTTGATGTGGTCTGAAATGGCTGCAATGAAGAAATCTTACTGAGTTCTGATGTTCTTTGGTTCTGTGCGGTAATGATCGCGAGGTCTCTCCAATGTAGTGTTGGTTGCAGGAGCACTGAATTTGGTAAATACAGGCTTTAGGTGGGCGGGGGTTTGACGTAAGGCGTTTTCCCGAAGCTGATAGGAAATCCTTGATTGTCCGGTTGCTGGCGAAGACTGTGTCAATGTTAGCGATTTCTAAAAGGCGTTTGACTTGGTAGCTGGTTTTGCCAATATAGGAAATAGTAATTCTGTTACTATTCTGTTCTGTTACTCCGCCTCCCCCATCCCCAGCTCTTAATTTGCTTCAAACGCCACTGTGATGTGCTGTCTACTTACATGTATGTACTTATTTATAGTGAAGATGAAAGGCTGGCGCGTTAATACACTATCGAACCTTAAATAACAAGTTCATTTGATTATAAAGGTTTACTCGAATATGGCCCAATTAACACTTTAATCAAACGTGCTTCCAGCATACTTTTCGTTTTTCGCCTCGCCAGTAAGAAACATACTCGAATATAATGCAAGCATGTAAGTAATATCAAAGAGCAGAAAAGTACAAATCTCTGAGCACAATACTCGTTTGAACATCTTATTTGAAATCCAGTCCGAATAACGAGAACATGCTTGCACCATATTTTGATTTCAAGAATAACGACAACAATCCTGGGAGCTGGTAAACTTCTTGTTTTAGAGCCGAACCATAAATAACCGCGCTAACACCATGTTAGAGGCAGCGCGTTATTGAAGAAATGAATGACGACAAACATTATCCTGGCACCAGTTAAACTTCTTGTTTAATATCAGAACAACGAATAACGCTATAGCACGTTTATGAAGACGTGCCATAGACTTCCACGCGGACAGTTTCACTGAAAAACCCAGCTGGAACCCTACCTTATATTTGCTATCCACCGATTCCCTAAAACACCCGAAATGTAATATGTCAAAGCCAGCATTTGTAAACCATCTTTCAACAGTAATCCAGCCGTTTAAACTTTCGAATCGGACAACTCAAATCAACGTCTGCCATTTTTGGAATTTTTTGTTCAACTTCGTGCAAGATGATGGGCCGCGAAAATTTTACCCCTACCCAACATATTTTCTATGAACGCCCCGTTAGCTTTGGGCTAGGTAATGAAGAATTGTATAACGAAAAACACGGTGGAACAATACTATACACCTTGCAGAAAACTTGTTATTTTACAATAACTCACCACTACCATACTGGAGCCAGCGCGATACCACATGGAAATAAAAATTCAACTAACGAGTCCTGTGTTAACTTCTGTACACCCTGTAAATTATTTTACATCTGGCTATCAAATTTGGTGCTGTAGCACAACGTTCGTTGTGTCATCAACGAAAAACAGATCTGGTGCTGACTTCTACGTTGTCAGCACGTTATTCGAGAGCCATAACGAATATGGTGTTGGCACGGTATTCATCATTCGCACAACGCATACTGAATATGATGCCATCTGCTGGCCTCCGCATTTACTGCGAGTTTTACAAGAACGGATAAAATATTCAGTGTGCAATTCTAATCCTGTAGCGCTAGTTCAAAACTCGTGAGCCCAACGCGGGTCAGTCATGAACGAGATCTAGGCACTCGTGACAGAAACGTTGAACTACACTGCACCTTTATTATCACATGCAAATGGAGTGCGAGTGCCCGTTTACTTTCATTTCATTTATTATATGAAGTCACTTGACGATGGCGCCATATTTTTCAAAAAGTTTAATTCATCTTGAGTTGTTTGTTTCCAATGCTGCTTAGCAACTGTGGACCCATTAACGGAGAAGCCAACAGAAAGTTTTTCTGAAGTATTAAGAATATCGATGTTTTTGAAATAAATGTATAGTTTATAGTCAAGCTCAAAGGAACACGAGCCGTTACCTATGCTATAGCTTCAAAACAGACGGCATTGCTGCGGAAAAGATATTCGATGTATTTTCTTTTATTTTGTATTAATACTTATACATTGATAATGTATTTATTCCACCAATGTAAGTGGCGTGCATTGGGATAACAAAGGCTGTTGAGGGAAATATCGCGGTGTGCTACCGCACTACCTAACCCGCGCATTAGCTTCAATATATATAATTGACGCCATTAAAGAGAAAGACACTAATGCCTTGAAAGTTCTTCTAGACGCACAGCTTCAGCTGTCAATAAAGAGAGATTGTAGATCAGTTTCTCCAATATGTTTATCTGTGTATTGTTTGTGGAGCTGATTTCGTCAGTTAAATGTCACTCCAAACGTCCAACAATCCAACTGACCAATCTCCGTTTACCCTGACACGATTGTAACTATCCTGGCAACACTATCAATATTCAGAGTCGATATCTCCAGTTTTCTTTTGTCAAAACAAAACTTTTTGGCTCTGGCTTCTTCTTACAGTCGAGAACTAGTGGTGTAGACTGAACACTTTGAATGTGGACTTGAACACGATGACTTTCTTGTCAGATTACAGTGTCTTTCCTCATTTGAACAGCCACGTGCATGTCTCCGTGATCTTATGGCTATTGTGCCTATGTGTACAGTTCGGGAGCACAACTACTTCAGGTAAGTAGAGATGTACATGGCTTGACGCAATACTGTGATCTTGGCAATATACGCTACGCAGGTGTATGGAGCCATTTGTGATGGAACATTTCCCCTAACATTGCTGTAAAGTGATCTGTTCATGGAACCTTCCAACAGAAAACAATAGGATCTAAGCGTAAAGTCATACATTCGTATACCACTCGTATTAAGTCCAAAAGTCCAAAACAACATTTTCTGCTGTAGTGCTGCAATACTTTTGCAACTACCTCAGTATGACACAAGGACACAAGACACAAGAAGAAAAGAGGAAATATTCTGGCCATTTTTTTAAGTGCAGGAAGAAGTCTTACGAGTTCTACATTGGGCGTCTGTTTCGGCACAAAACATGCCTGCTTCGATTCTCTGATAATTCTAATTTTCTGATCATTCTGGCTTTCTAATAATTCTGACTTTTTGATAATTCTGACTTTCTGATAATTCTGGCTTTCTGATAATTCTGACTTTTTGATAAGTCTGATAATTCGTTCTGGTGGATAGTTCTGTTATAGAGCTAACACTTGCATTTGCCTCACGAATAAAGTGAAGACAAATACAACTCGTCCTTTTCTTGTATTAAATGATTCGTCAGATACTGATATTCAAAAGTCAACACCTTTATTATCCCAGTGCACGCCATGAGACTTCATGGGAAGAGACGGCATTTTTATGTTAGCGTTTTTTGTTTTATTGGTTCACATTCTTTTCTAGCCTGGGAACTAGGACATGCACTCATTTAGTGTATCGCTGTTTTTAAGACGCCTAGCTTTTTGGCCAGCCGCTGAATTCCCTTATTTAATGGCTGCAAATAGGACAGTGCGTGGGAAACACTCGCATGTGAAATTGCGTAACCGCCATACAGTGTCATGTGTAATGAGCATTCTGGTACTGGAGACGCCTACGATAATTTATTTATGTATAAATTTTATTTATTTAATTGGTGTTTTACTCCGTACTCGAGGATATTTCACTTATACGACAGCAGTCAGCATTATGGTGAGAGGAAAGCAGACAGAACCCGGGGAAAACCCACGATTATTAGCAGGTTGCTGTAAGACTTTATGTGCAGACGTACGACCGAAGAGAAAGTCAGCATTGTTGGAACTCTTATTGAAATAATTGTAACATTCAGCCTTACGTTGATAAATAATTATTTCTCAAATAATGGTAACACTTATTGAAATATTGCTGGTTTTATTTCAATATAACACATTCATAGGTAATATTGGTCACTGAAGTATTATGAGAATGAACTGTGTGAAAGAATTAAAATATTTTAAAGATAGCTTAGCAAACAGTTTAACACCGGTAATAACCATGTACATATATAATCTTAACCTGATTTTACTTTGCCTGTGGTTTTGGAATTTATTGACATAATGTATTTCTGGGTGTATTTATTGTTACACTTATTAAACAGTACCCAGGGAAATTATATGTTTACACAACGTCTGTCAGTTTGTCAATCCGTCAGCCCGTCACTATATATAGACATACTTGTAGAAGTACTCAGACTGAAATTTGGTTAAACTTTGGTTCCGCTGGGTACAGTTTGGTTAGACCCAAACTGTGCCCAGGGGAATTATATATTTACACAACGTCTGTCAGTGTGTCATTCCGTCACTATATATAGCTTTCCAAAAGTTATTTGAAAACAATTCATCACACTGAACTGAAATTTTGCGCATGACATCACTATGACAAGTTTTAGATCACCTATGTCTTAATGAAATAGATTCTGGCCGCTTTTCCCACACAATGTTGCGGACTATTTTCAAAAGGAGTCATTGTATTGAATTGGATGTTGGTATTTGTCTTTACCTTTACCAAGTTACAGTTTGAGGTTTGGACCTTATTGTCTAATTTCCAAGCAGTTTTCTGGACTTGCTTTAAAAACTGTTCATAGTAATGAATCAAAGATGGTAAATGTCTAGTTACAGATCAATTTGCCTTTTGGACCTTTGTGTCCATTTTAGACAGTTATTTGTCGAAAGAGTTTTCCTGAATATTTTACAATTCGGTCCATCTTATCGGAATTGAGCTTGATGTATGACTACCATAACAAGTTACAAATGAAACCCGAGCTTGCCACCCAACTTGAATACAATTATTGTCTCCTTGTCCAAAGAGTTTTCTGGACATGTGTTTAAAAAAAGGGTTCCTCCTAGTACTCTCACTGATCCTATAAGCTACCACTGGTGGGCTGATGGGCAGTTTTGAGAAAAAACATCAGGATGAAGCAGGAAACTGGAACAAACTTCAAAGACATAAGAATGCACAAGTGGGCTACCATCTCAGTCTCTGCATCAACCGCACTTAAAGAAAGAACAAGCACACGAACGATAACACTAAACCCACCACTTCCTTTGCTCTGGTAAGTAGTATAGAAAACTTTTGGAGAGGCGAAATTAAACCCACAGGAAGAAGTCCTGAATTTATAATGATCATTTCAATAGGAGACTTCACGTGCCACGCCAGAATTTATGGACAGGCCTTTTTCAAATAAACATTTCATTAAGCTTCACAAATGTAATGCAACTGAAAGCCCTATTGAAATAATTATTTCATGAATGGTTACAATGTAACGCTTATTGAAACAATTATTTCAATAGTGGTACTTTATTTCAGTAAGAGTTAATTACAACACAGCACGACCTACGATAAGCTAAGTAGTGGAAACTATCGTATGTCGACTACGTGCGGGATGGCACAGATACTACAAATTTGCACATACTAATATTTAAACGTAAATGTCGAGTCTCTGAATGTCGAACATTCGTTTTTGTTTTTTTGCTCGTTTTCGTCAATACGATTACTGATTTTTACCTTTCGCTTATGTATTCTATGTTTATTCAGCTTATACAAAATATACAGGTATATACGTTTGCTTAACCCCAATTAAGTTATTGAAGTTGACCATATCATCCTATCTACGGGCGTATCTGATTATGCTGCGCTTACATCATTTCCGATTAGGAATACCAGCTTTTACATATATAGGAAAAAATTTCTTTGTTGCTTTCACCGTTCGTTTTTGAAACATTGAGAATTGTGATGGTAATGCACGTTTATATAATGTTGATGAAAAAACTTTTTGACAGTCCAGCTACGAGATGGTTAGCGTGTCAGTGCGTTGCAGTGACCCAGGAGCCTCTCACCAATGCAGTCGCTGTGAGTTCAAGTCCAGTTCTTCCTGGCTTCCTGCCCGTCCGTGTGTGGAAAGGTCTTTCATTAGCCTACGGATGCTCATGGGTTTCCTCCGAGTTCTGATAGGTTTTCGCCCACTATAATGATGGTTGCCGTCCAATAAGTGAAATATCCTTCAGTACGGCGTAAAACACCAATAAAATAAAATAAATAAACAAATACATTCCGGCTAGGGTTATACATGTGTCGATTTTCTCATGGCTACCAAGTTTGTGTCAAATTTGTTTTACAAGTTTAACATTATATCTATCACGAGGAAACCCACGGCCTTCCATAGGTTGGTGCAGACCCTCCCACGTACGACCAGGGAGGAAGCCAGCTGGACTTGAACTCACTGCGACCGCGTGAGGTGTGAGGCGCTGGAACGCTAACTACTTTGGCCACGGAGGCCCCTGTCTAAAAGGAAAAAACAACTGTCATAAAACATATTGTCATATACAATCAGAGTTCTTGGTTTTGTGTCGCCAGGGCACACATTTATTACCCCGACACATAGGCCACATAGGAGTCTAAGCTATTTCTCTCCAAAATCTGAATATACAAAACATTTATGTATTAACTGTAGCAGAATGAATCGCTACGCGATTTGTTAAATAACAAAATAAGATTGACCGTTTCCTGATTGTTTGCACCAATCAATATGCATCGATTAGGCCTACTTAGATAAGCAATCACACAAACAGAGCGTGGCCCACTTGTCTATGTTAACATACCTATAACTGTGATATGACATAATGCTCTTCGCAGACAAATCCAGTCCTATTAGGTGTTTTGGTTGCAAATATGTAACGACAATAACAATGCAAAACATGGTCGAATGTGTCGTAATCGCCGAAGAAACATTTTGTCCAAGCGATTTCTTCAAATGAAAGCAATGGTTACATCCACAACTGTCACGGGTAGTTGTATAATGTATTCTATCACGTGCAGGTAGGAGAAATGTCACCGGCAAGCTGGCATTTTCGCCTTATCTCCGATTTCTGAAAAATGTCATGCTCTTTGTTTTATCCTAGACGCTAGTAGTTGGGAATGTACGTTTGGTGTCGTTTTTGGGAGGAGGTTTTGAGGGAGGAGGTTTTGAGGGAATGCCCAGCCTGCCCCGGCTGGGGCAGGTTGGGTAGGTTGGTGGTGCCGTCACACCTGCCAGCCCGAAGGGCTGGCAGATGTTGCAGGTGTGACGTCACCCCTTCGCTGGGGAAAGTTTGGTGGGTTTTTCCACGCCGCGGGGCCTATGTGTATAGACTAGTGTACAGTATAATAGTAAAGGGAAAAAAAGAGAAAAAAAAGAGGCAAAACGTCGGCTTGTAAAGTCGACTGGGACAGCTCGAAAAGTACTCCCTGGCGCCAAAACGGGCCAATGGGTGAGCCGGATTTGCCCCAAAACTGCCCAATGGGGGGCCCAATCAGCGTGCGAGAAGGGGTTACGTAAGAAAAAACGAACCAATCAGCGTGTGGTTAATTTCCGCGTGTCTCAGGTACAAAAAGACAGGTGCAGCAGTAGCAGATCACTTCACCAGAAGACACCGACCGAGCGAGCGAGCGAGCGAGCAAACAACCGATGATGGACCGAGAGGATTTCGAGGGCGATACAGAAAAGAAGACGTTGGAGGGGAAGAAGACGGCGAAGCTATTTACCTGCGAGGTGTGAGAACGAGGATTTACCCGACGCGATAACTGGCGACGGCATCACCAAACACAACACGGCGACAAGGAAAAGAAGACGGCATTGACCTGCCGGGTGTGTGCCCAGCACTTTACCCGGCGGGATAACTGGCTCCGACACCGGCGGAGGCATCACCAGCCCCAGACAAAAAAAAAAAGATTCACCTGCCCGACCTGTGACCGGGCGTTTTTTCGCCGGGAACATTTGATCCACCATCAACAGCGGCATGGCAACAAAAAAGAACGTGTGTGGCATTGTGAAGACTGCAAGAAGTCTTTCTACCGGTTGTGGGATTGGCGGACCCATCAACGTGGGAAACACGACCCGGTAAGTTCTTTTTTTTAATTTATTTTAATTTATTTAAAAATTATCTTTGAAAAAAAGTTTAAAACACGTAGACCTGATCTTCCGCTGCCTGATATACGTATGTGGGGATGTAGTTCCTGTTCTTGAAGGAATTATGGTGGAGTAACATAGCATGCGCGATTTTAATCCTCAGGGAAAACTAGGTCAACGCTGATCAATTGTTTAAATGTCGGTGTGTCGAAAAAAAAAAGAGAAAAAGACGCGATACAGCAGGCGCCGCTTGATTATGGAGGTTGAAAAGCCACCGTATCGCATGAATGGCCGGTTAGCTTAGTCGGCAGAGCGTCGGGCTAATAACGCGAATGTCACGGGTTCGAGCCCCATATCGGCCAGTTGACGTTTTTCATTTTTGATGATGGGCATTGAGTTTTTTTCATTTTCGTTTCTTTCCATACTATTTCGTTTTAAATAACGACGAGTATGTTGAATTTGGGGATAGTCTTTGAAGTCCAAATGTTGAATCATGTGCATGTATGAGTAGTTGCTTTCCGTATTCAGCGTTGGTCATCTCAGACTTGGTGACAAAAAGGGTCCGTTTCCAAAAAAATCATGCGCACAATAAATGTACATATATAAATCATGTACATGTACACAGGCCTGCACGTACAACGTATTCAGTATATACATGTATGTAGTTATGAGCTAATGTATTAATATCCATTAAGAAATGTAAACAGTTCCAGGTAATCGTTCAGAACAAACACTCTGACCCCCCTCCATGTAGTATACCATCACACTCTAGATTTGGTGCCTTTTCTATGTAAATTGGAATAAAACAATAATTATTGGACATCGTAGATGGCGCTGTAGGGCTCTTCTCATATTTTGTACTATGAATGGTTCAATTTTCGATACTTGAGACTCACGGGTGAACTGCTTTCGCAGTGGCACAGCGAGTGCTACATAACCGTATGCCTCCAAGTTATCAGCTTATTTGTTACCTTACACGTTTCTGTGGTCATATTCTCTGGATTTGGTGACATTTCTATGTAAATTTGAATAAAACAATAATTATTGGACATCATAGATGGCGCTGTGGGGCTCTTCTCATATTTTGTACTATGAATGGTTCAATTTTCGATACTTGAGCACCTGCTATGTATATATGTCTAATACTGACAAGCCTGCCCTCCACCGACTGACCCACCTGCCTACCAGCCTACCTCCCGACCAGACTGCATTGAAATACATAAGTAACAATCGGAATGGCTCCTATGTATTATGTATTAAAAAAAAAAATTTTATACCTTTTTTTTCACTGAGGATACGGTACATCATTGAATAAGTGGTCATTGTATGCTTAGATGTCTTCTTTCTTTCCTGAACCCGCTTTGCTTCTTGAAAGTTAATTTAAGACAGTAAGAGCTATCGCATGTTACATGTTTGTAACAGTATATGAAAAGTATAAAAAAAAACTTCTTTACTGGATAATATGCAATAAGACATGCTGCATTTCATTGCTAAAAATTACTATTCACAGCTGAGATCGCTAGATTTCTTATTGAAATAACAGTAGTTTTAGTTCAATATATTTAAGGATAGTTGTGTCTTTTAATAGTTTGTAACTCCAGTAAAGCTAGATAGAAAGCTTGAGTAGCTTAGAGGATATTTCCTTATGTATTTTGTAGTAGAAATCCACGAATGTGTGCGATATCAAATGTATGTAAACAAGGGGTATAACTCCTGATGGAATACGCTTAGCAGGGGCGACTACTTTTGTTGGAATAATGGAAATAAGGGGCATAACTCTAAATGTCAAACGACAATACGTGTCTGGAAAGAGTAATATATAGTAATTTTCTTTATTTTTTGTTCCAAAACTGTATAGGGGTTTTGCAGAGTTAACAATTGTATCAGTATATATATATATATATATATAGATTTATTTCATTTAGTTCATAATTGTGTAAAGCAAACTCATGTCACAATTCATTTAAACACATTGTATTACTTTATTTCACTTAATTTACAATATCCCAAGAAAATTAATTATGATTTGTTGTTATTTAAATCGGGCACTCATTTACCATCCTTGAGACGATCGCAAATAGTATGTATAGAGTATGTCTAGGGTTTACTTGGGTTATAACGTCTACACCCTTCTATGTTACAGAGACCTGTTTCATCTACCACCACCACCAACACCACCGACGACAACAAACCCAGCACGAGTAAAGCTCAAGTGAGTTTAGCGGGGGCTGCCTCGCTGAAAGAAGAAGAAGAAAAGAAAAAACAAAGTCCAACGAGCCAGTTCGAACCCGACCCGGTACAGCCTCACGAGGCTGTCTTGTCGAGCGGTGACAGTGACGTACGGGAGTTGTACCAGCGGCATTGGCGATCGATCAGAACGCATTTCCATCGCCACAAACCAATTCAAGACTGCTATAATTACCGACTGAGTGATCTCGGTACTATCCCAGCCTATGTAGACGAGATTTACGAAGACCAGCCGACCACTTTCACTATCAATTACAGTTTTGGATATATCCTCCGCCACAAAGAGACGGGTCAGGTGCGGTATTATTACCCGAGCACCAACAACACCCGAGTACTCGACGCACCGTACCGCGTGGCGAGTCGGGCTGACCTGCGAGGATTCCACACCCAGCATCTCCTCACCCAAGACCCGCTTACCTGGGCTCAAAAACAACGCCCCAATACGAAATGGACCGTCGACCTCATCACCAACGTGATGTTTTTCGTCCACAAACTGCCACATCAACCTAAGGTGGGGTAACGTTACCCTCTTACCTGACGGGAAACAAGGGGTTACACACGTTGGTGGGTGGAGCTAATGGTCCTTACAGGGACTATTTGTGTTTGTTTCGGTGTCTGGCCGTCCATCTAGGCCAGGCCGACCCCAAAAACTGCGAGGCCCAGGCTGGGGTGTATTACCGCAGGTATCTGGAGGAAATGGAGATGGAGCCGAGGTATTTCCGCGGAGTACCCCTCAGTGCGCTGGACACGGTTGGAAAGCCTGTTTCAAGTGAATATTCAAGTCTACCACCTCATCCCCATTGACAGGTCGTACTCAGCACAACTCATTCACCGCAGTGCCGAGCGCTATTCTCCCCCTACCCTGCGGTTAAACCTGTACCAGCGACATTTCAGCTATATCAAAGACATGGGGCGTTATGCTCGATCTTTCACCTGCCAGGTGTGCCATAAGAGTTTTCGGACACTGCGGGAGTTACGACGGCACGGTCAAACGTGCACCGACGCCATTCGACGAAAGTACCCGGGGGGTGTCTTCCGCAATCGGCCCACCATTTTCGAAACGTTGGCGGACATGGGGATCGAACTCCAGGACGGTGACGACGGCATCTTCCCATACCGAGCGTGTTACGACTTTGAGGCGTACTTGGCTCCGGTGAACCCGGTGGACGATGCGGCGACTGCCTCGACGGAATGGACGGCTCAACACATGCCCATGAGTGTCAGCGTCAACTCTAATGTACCGGATCGCGACCAGCCCGTGTGTTTCATCTCCACCGGCGATCCCCAGGCACTCGTCGAGGCCATGATGGCTTACCTCAACGACATCAGCGAGATCAGTAGCACCTATCTCCACGAGCGTTATGCTTACATCCTGGACGCCTTAGACAAGCGGATCGATCCCGACGAGAAGAAACCGTCTTACATACGCCGAGTGCGGGACAGATTCGTGACCTATATAGACCAGCTCCCCGTCCTCGGCTTTAACTCGGGTAACTATGACCTGAACTTAATCAAACAACAGCTTTACCCCCACCTGGTCCAGAGCGGTGATTTGGAGTATGTATTTAAGCGGAACAATAATCACATGGCCCTCACCACACCGCAGCTGAAATTTCTGGACATTCGGAATTACCTGGCCCCGAATTACAGTTACGACAAGTGGGTGAAAGCTTACGACTGTCACGTGACCAAAGGGAAATTTTGTTACAGCTACATAGACTCCCTGGCCCGGCTGGAGGAAACGGTCCTGCCACCGCAGCATGCTTTCGACAATGATCTCACCCACCAGCCGTGTACGGACGCAGAGTACAAGACCTTACAGACGGTGTGGCGAGAGCACGGCATGCGGACCGTCAAAGACTTGCTGCGGTGGTATAATAACCTAGACGTCATTCCCTTCATGTAGGCTGCTGAGAAGATGTCGGTGTTCTACCGAACCATGCATGTGGATGTCTTCAAAGACTGCATCAGCATACCAGGGCTTACCCTCCACTACTTATTCCACGATTTACGCTCTGTGTTCACCCTCGTCGGTGAGAAAGACAAAGACATGCACGATTGCCTCAAGAAAAACATCGTGGGTGGGCCGAGCATCATTTTCCACCGCTACCACGAACGAGGCGTGACCCGTATACGGGGAGGAAAGCTGTGTCAGCGCATCGTGGGATTCGATGCCAACGCGCTATACCTGTACTGCCTGGCCTCACCTATGCCGGCGATCACTGCGTCCGTTGGCGCCGTCGGGATGGGGGAGAGAAGTTCGTTCCCTCCGGCACCGCCACCCGTCTGGCTGAAAAATGGCTGGACTGGGAGTCACAGCAGCTGGGGGTATCGATCCATCACCGACTCAATCACACCGAGAAGCGGATCGGTGACCGACAACTCCCCGTAGACGGGTTCGCCTATATCGACGGACAGCCTACTGTGTTTCAATTCCACGGGTGTTATTTCCGCTATCACGGCTGTCACCTGAATCACCCTCGCCCAGGAAAGGTGTGTTACAACGAGCGGCGGGGATTAAGCCCCCAGGACTTACGGCGGGAGGTGGATGCGAACGACGCATACATTCGCTCCCAGGGCTATCCATTGGTAACGATATGGGAGTGCGAGTTCCACCGCCAACACGCGACAAACCCAGCCTTACGGGACTTCCTACAACGATACGGTTTACCCCCGTCACAGCGACAGCCCAAGACACAAGCTCAGCTCATGGAGGCTGTCATTCAAGGCCAGTTGTTTGGATTTGTGGAATGTGACATCCACGTGCCGGACCACCTGAAAGCGGACTTTGCTGAATGTCCACCCATCTTTAAAAACACCGAGGTGAGTCGGGCTGATATAGGCCCCACCATGGCAGAGTGGTATCTCGGTCGGGGATTGGTCGTCACGCACGTCTACCAAGCGATGGAATACACACCGGAGCGAGCGTTCGAATCCTTCGCAGACGCCGTCACCCAAGCTCGACGGGAGGGAGATGTCGACCCGAACAAAGCCCTGATCGGGGAGAGGATGAAGATGTTGAGGAATTCAGGTTATGGAAAAACCGTCACCAATCAAGACCGACACGTGGATGTCAAAATCTGCGATCTGGCAAAAACACGAAAATTACTGGAGAGTGTTCGGTGTCGAACCGTCGACCCCATCGACGAGACCACCTTTGAAGTGACGAGTAGCAAGAAGACCATTCGCTACAGTCTCCCCTTGCAAATAGGGTGTATGGTCTACCAGTATGCCAAACTCCGCATGCTGGGATTTTATTACGATTTCATGGCTCGTTTTTTAGACAAGGCGGATTGGCAGTACTGTGAGATGGACACAGACTCTGCTTACATGGCTTGGTCTGACCCAGACTGGGAATCCCTCGTCAAACCCGAGCTGCGAGCCGTGTACGAGACCGAGCGGGATGCGTGGTTACCCCGTCGCGACCATTACGACCACGATAAGCGCACACCGGGGCTTTTCAAAGTCGGTGATGCTATCGTCAGTTTGTGTTCCAAGACTTATTATTGTTACGGCGGGGAATCCAACGCCAAAGACAAACTCTCCTACAAAGGTGTGAGCGCACGAGGTGTGGACAAGGCCGTGTACCTCTCTGTGTTGCGCGATCACCAAAGCGCGAGTGGTGTGAATCGGGGGATGCGGATGCGGGGCAATACGATGTACTCGTATACCCAACACAAAGACGCATTCACGTACTTTTACGGGAAGCGAAAAGTGCTCCCCGACGGGGTGAGCACCACCTATTTAGATCTGTAGAACGGTGCTATGGATACTCTACACGCCCTGCTCCCGTGCTCTTGTGACACTTCCGACGGCCCTTTTCAGGGCCAACCAACTCTTCCCGAAAGAGTACTTTCTCAATATAAGCACTAAAAAAACAGAAAGAAAAGAAGCCCCACACCAAACACAGTCTTCCCATCTTTTTTTTTTTTAATTGTACAATTTTTTTTCATGTGTTATATCATTCGCAGTGGTACATACGTTAAAAAGTTAAAAACACCTAGCGGGGGGCGGCGTAATAGCCTGACACACTGACCCGACTTGCCGTGCCTGCTACATCGTCATACATTGTTGCCGAGCGGCGCCTTGCCGGTATACCGCAGACGGCCTGGTAACAATGTATGACGCAACAATGTATGACGATGTAACAGGCGGTGAGTGGGTCAGTGTGTCAGTGTGCTATAGCTGGCCTGCATGCTGTTGTGGTAGTCCTCATAATAAAAAAAGAAAAAAGTCAAACCACCACGGTATGCGAGTCTCATAGTCTCTTTTTTAAATTTTATTCCATACTGTATGGCGTATGACGTCACCCCTTCCAAACATTCGCTGGGGCAGTTTGGGCAGTTTGGTGGGTTTTTTCCACGCCGCGGGGCATATGTGATAAGGAGTGATGTGTGTAGTAGACTAGCGTATAGTATAACAGTATATGAAAAAAAAGTATAAAAAAACTTCTTTACTGGATCACATGCAATAAGACATGCTGCATTTCATTGCTGAAAATTACTATTCACAGCTGAGCTGTTTACCGTTATGTAAGCACTTGCGACAAATGTGTTTTCCATCACCTGTAGATGGTGTGTCCATAGGGTTTCCACTCCATGTAGGTGACATGTATAAGGGTGTACTCCCCAGCTCGCTGGCGCAGTGGCTGACGGCAGTGGCTGGTTGACTGACTGGCAACAATGTATACAAGACGCAGCCGATCAAAACAAAAACCACGTGTCAAAACAAAACACAGCTGACAATGATATGTTTCCTGAACAATGGTGAACGGGAATACCTATCTGGATGGTTCCTATGTTTTATGTATGAAAAAAAGGGACTGGGTCAGTGTGCCAGTGTGTCATGCTAGGGCTGCTATCTATCGGAATGGTTCCTATGTATTATGTATTAAAAAAAAAATTTTTTTTTAGCGGATTGACGCTTGGTGTGACGTCACCCCTTCCAAACATTCGCTAGGGGAGTTTGGTGGGTTTTTTCCAGGCCGCGGGGCGTATGTGTATAGACTAGTGTATAGTACACTAGCGTATAACAGTATAGGGAAAAAGAGAGAGAAAAAAAGAGGCAAAACGTCGGCTTGTAAAGTCGAGTGGGACAGCTCGAAAAGAGCTCCCTGGCGCCAAAACGGGCCAATGGGCGAGCCGGATTTGCCCCAAAACGGCCCAACGGGGAGCCCGTAAAAAGGACCTCCCCGTGGGGAGACGGGGAAAAATGAACCCAACCCAAAGGGCTGGTAGGTGTGACGTCACCCCTTCGATGGGGAGTTTGGTGGGTTTTTTCCACGCCGCGGGGCGTATGTGTGTATACTAGCGTTATGTATTGACGCACCGGCTGGCTGGCTGGCTGGCTGGCTGGCAACAATGTATACAAGGCGCAGCCGATCAAAAACCACGTGTCCAAACAAAAACCACGTGTCAAAACAAAGCACAGCTGACAACATTGTTGGCGTGACTGCGGGCCGGCTGGTGAATAGGATCGCTCAGCGTGTCTTTGCAACACTGTTCGCCCAGGAAGGCTCACTGCTGCAGGCAGAGGGTCGGTGTTATGAACCGTAGACCCTGTCGGTGGGATTTTTTTTGGGTGATCTGCCTGTCTGTCTACCTGCTGGTTGTGGTAGGGATGGATGGATCGACACCACACCCAAACATGCACGTACACTGGAGACTCTACTCTACTCTACTATACTATACTATACTATACTATACTATACTATACTCTACTCTATACTATATATAGGCGGTGTAGTGGAATAGAGTACAGTAGAGTATAGGGGAAAAAAAAAAGAAAAAACTTGGATCAGAAAATCTCGAAGCTTATAAGAAACTTGGAGGAGATCAATGTGATGGTATTTCGCACATATTTTCAGCATCTATATTTTCACCAACATCCACATATTTAAGCAAGATATGTAACAGCCATTTCTTAAACGGTTAAATTCAATTATTCTTTATCAACTAATCTTAACACACATATATACAAGACAACCAAATGACCATGAAGGAGAAAACAACTACCAGGTTATATTAAAAAATTCTTTTTTTTTCAATGTTTTATTCTTTTCTATCAAAAATCTGAAATACGAAAGGATATACCGAAACATACTAATATCTTCAACAGAAACTTGCAGTACTTGCTATGGGGAACCTAACAGAGCCCATACGTGTAAATGATAAATACATGATATTGAAAATAAATGATAAATGGGTGCACTGAACAGCTAATTTGACTTTGAAAAGACCGGTCAAAGCAGGTGTCAAAATGTCTGGCTCTATTAGTACAGATGCGCTTTCCAAAACATGAGGCAAAAATGGAATTAAATGCTCACAGCAAAGCCATCTAAAATACAACAATGGTTTTCCAACACAAACGTCAAATGTTCTGTATTTTCACGAACATCCACATATTTTAGCAAGATATGTAACAGCCATTTCTTAAACGGTTAAATTCAGTTATTCTTTATCCACTAATCTTAACACACATATACAAAACAACCAAATGACCATCGAAGAGAAAACGACAACTACCAGTAGGTCATCCATGGCTTTTCACATGATCTGTTGGAAGCGTTCCACAGGTGGGTCGGGGTGGTTGGCATAGCTCGGCTGGGTGTAAGGATATGGTGGGCTAATGTACTCTAGGGCTGCAGCACAAAACAATATCTGGCTCTATTAGTAGAGATGTGCTTTCCAAAACATGAGGCAAAAATGGAATTAAATGCTCACAGCAAAGCCATCTAAAATACAACAATGGTTTTCCAACACAAACGTCAAATGTTCTGTATTTTCACGAACATCCACATATTTTAGCAAGATATGTAACAGCCATTCCTTAAACAGTTAAATTCAGTTATTCTTTATCCACTAATCTTAACACACATATACAAAACAACCAAATGACCATCGAAGAGAAAACGACAACTACCAGTAGGTCATCCATGGCTTTTCACATGATCTGTTGGAAGCGTTCCACAGGTGGGTCGGGGTGGTTGGCATAGCTCGGCTGGGTGTAAGGATATGGTGGGCTAATGTACTCTAGGGCTGCAGCACAAAACAATAAACTCTGACAATTCTAGTTATGCAAATAGTTACTTTCCTGGCTAATATGTATTCAAAATATACTTGGGTAACCGCATGCATGTATGTATGTGAGTATTTAACCATTCATTCTTCAAACGAGTTGCTAAGACACAGAATACCTGATGCATGTCACGAGTGCTTACATAACGGCAAACAGCTCAGCTATGAATAGTAATTTTCAGCAATTAAGTTTTTTGCAGCATGTCTTATTACATATTATCCAGTAAAGAAGTTTTTTTATACTTTTCATATACTGTTACAAACATGTAAAATGAGATAGCTCTTCCTTTCTTAAATCAAGAAGCAAAGCTGGTTCAGGAAAGAAAGAAGAAATCAAAGCATACAATGGCCACTTATTCAATGATGTATCATAAGTGAAAAAGGGTAGAGCTTGGGCGGTGAAGCATTTGTTTGTCTTTCCTTTTTTCTCTGGACACTAACTTTACCTTCAAGAGGCACACCTAACTGCATCAAAGTGTACTCTGCTGCAAAAACCTTTGCCCCCTCAACAGTAGAACACAGTTTATTTGGGGTAAATGGGTTACAATTTGGAAACTGAGTACCGAGAGCTGGTATGGTGATCTGAAAGACAAATGTACTTTACCATAGATTAACAATGTAAATGCCCAACATCAACTTCTACATGACACTTATATATGTATAAATCACAACCACGACATCCTTTTTTCGATTTACTTCAGATCAATTATTTTTATAAGATAATTTACTTCTTATTCTTTCTGGTACACATGGACATGATTAATTGTATAAATAAATAATAAAAAAAGTTACATTCCAGCAAAAGAACTTGATTCTTATCTCTTCAAACAAGTTTCTTATCAACATTTTGTTGAAACCTATGGTAGTACCTTGTACAAAAAGAGCTCTAAGAGCTGTTGGGCACCACTTCCATCCCTTCCCATGGGAGCATGAAGCTGGTATACAGGACTTCCCCATCCATTCTTCTGGCAAAGGTCATCCAGCACCTATAGTGAACATCGTTACATGCATGACACTCTTGATTTACTGAAGCCTCACTAGGGCAATCGGACTATAAATTAAAGGTAATTAGTAAAACAAAAAATTCTTCCACAAAACAAAATCATAGTCAAACGTTAAACACAGAGCCTTGCATTATGACAACTTTCAATGATAACAAAACAGCCAATTTTTTTTAGCTATTAACACACCTGATTAACGAAATTTAATTCAAAACTCATTACATGTATAGGAAATATTAGATAAGAATTAGTTTCTAAGTATGTTACCTGTTACTTCAAAGTTTAAACAAACACCCATCTTCAATGAAACTGAACTAACTCACCTTCTGGTTAATTGCACAATCGGTTCATGTCTTTTAGTACGGCGTAGGCAGATTATAGATTTTAAGACTGCGTAATCCTTTAAGCATGCTCCAGAATAAGTTGCAATGCGCAACTTTTTAATGGGATATGGGACAGGAAACCTTCTGCATTGACAACGATACACACCTCTGCTGGATGTTTCCTAAAGCCCCACCCCCTCATCATCCCTCGGCCTCGCACAGGGCTTCTGATGCCCATGGGACCTGGCTCTGCCAACGCCCTGCTAACAGTACAAAAAGCACAAATATTCAAGCTATTTCATGGTAAAAATTATGTGACTGAGCCTTCTTAAAGTTTCTTCTTCCTGCTTTTCCTCCTGAGATGTTCACATAAAATCAAATATATTGAGCTATTCAGGTTTGGTTGATGAAACTTAATGCTTCTTTGTATACTTACATGTAAGAAGCTCATAAAACGTTTTTTTTTAGGACATTGCATGGATAACACATAAATGTTACTTCTTTCACGTTAAATGACTCTATCAACCACAATGGCAAAACCACTAAATATGGTAGTGTACCTTTCCTACATGTATGCTGTTGAATGGAAAGCTACAGAGTGACAATTAAAGAATATAGGTCACAGGTGGTATGAAGTTCACATTAATTCTTGGCAAAAAGCAAGCCCCTCCCATTCAATAAAATCGCCTGTTTTCAATAAAGCTATGCCTTGCACAGCCTTGCAAATATTTCTTCTCCATGTGAAGCACCTTCCAACTGAAATCCGTCATTACCTCATTTTGGATTTCTGTTGCCAAAGTAGACTTACCCATGTCATTTTTCTAGTTCTCACTCTGTACTCTGTATCCATTAGCATATCAGCAGGAGAGCTACAATACTGTACTTTGTAAAACCCACTTACATATGCTTATTTACAGTTACAGTTATTACAGACAAATCATAAGGTAAAATTTAATCTTAGGTTATCTAAGATTTCATCTTAGATGATCACAACTGAAATGATTTAAAAAAAAAAACAAATATCCTGTTCCTGGTCTGAAGCACACAAATGACAGAGCATCTGACACTTCTGAGAACCCTGATATTAAACAGACAAACTGGACACACACGGTGGAATATGACAACCTATGCTCTTAATTCTGCAAATATCGTTCTAAGCTAACCGATTTTTTATAAAAATTCCAAGAATACAACTCTATTCTGACTGCAAGATCATCTGCTGTGCTGGATTCTCATCTGTATTCTTATATTGGGTGAACAGAGTTGTGGATTTCAGGCCAAAATAGTTCTTACCTTGCGGGTGGTGGAGACATCGGGTTGTAATACGATGGAGGCGAGTAACTAGGATCATTGCCATAGCCCTGAAAAATTTGTCACAGTATCAAGTACACTTGTCATACAACCAAAGCATGCATAACCCCCTGCCTTAACATACGAGGAACTCTTACCCTGACATAACAGAGCCCACTACCCTGACATATGAGGTACTCTTACCCTGACATATGAGAACCTCCTACCCAGATATATGAGAACCCCCTACCTTAACATATGAGGAACTCTTACCCTGACGTAACAGAGCCCACTACCCTGACATACGAGGAACTCTTACCCTGACATAACAGAACCCCCTAGCCTACCACATGAGGAACTCTTACCCTGACATCTGATACTTCTTTCTGCTTCCAAGATTCCAACGCTTCCTGGCCTCTGTTGTATGCTCTATCAACCTCACCCAAGTGGCAGTCCTGATTAGCCTGCAATAAAGAATTTTCATCAGTAGTAAAATTCAATTATTTACCTGATATAAATATATATAAATAATTTGGTTTTTATATGCAAAGCTTACTTCACACCTATCCTACCACATGAGGAACTCTTACCTTGACATATGATATTTCTTTCTGCTTCCAAGATTCCAATGCTTCCTGGCCTCTGTTGTATGCGCTATCAACCTCACCCAAGTGGCAGTCCTGATTAGCCTGCAATAAAGAATTTTCATCAGTAGTAAAATTCAATTATTTACCTGATATAAATATATATAAATAATTTGGTTTTTATATGCAAAGCTTACTTCACACACACCTGACATATGAGAACCTCCTACCCAGATATATGAGAACCCCCCTACCTTAACATATGAGGAACTCTTACCCTGACGTAACAGAGCCCACTACCCTAACATACGAGGAACTCTTACCCTGACATAACAGAGCCCACTACCCTGACATATGAGGAACTCTTACCCTGACATATGAGAACCTCCTACCCAGATATATGAGAACCCCCTACAGATATATGAGAACAACCTACCTTAACATACGAGGAACTCTTACCCTGACATAACAGAACCCCCTAGCCTACCATATGAGGAACTCTTACCCTGACATATGATACTTCTTTCTGCTTCCAAGATTCCAATGCTTCCTGGCCTCTGTTGTATGCTCTATCAACCTCACCCAAGTGCCAGTCCTGATTAGCCTGCAATAAAGAATTTTCATCAGTAGTAAAATTGAATTATTTACCTAATATAAATATATATAAATAATTTGGTTTTTATATGCAAAGCTTACTTCACACATACACGACAGATGAGTTAAAAGAAAGCTGATGGGGGAAAAATGTGGACAGGTCCCGGTTACCGACCAAATACCTTCCACAAACTCTCAATTTGAAAACATTTGAACTCTTCCAACTTAACACAGTTTACTCCACATACTATGTTGCAGACAAACTTAACCTATGGGAGAGGATGATCGCTGGGCTGTCCTGAATTACACATTTGAGACGATTTTCACAATGTGGCAGCAACATTGACCAAATGATTTCTTACCTGCTTTCTTCTTCTCGCCCATGCAGCCTCAAGGCAAGCACCTTCAACATTCATTCCTACAGAGAAATATATATATGACTTATTATATAATGCCTTCTCACCTTGATCTTCCTTTAATTTTATTTCTTGAAAGAATGAGGACGTAGTACAAATGATACACATCAGTTAAAAAGTGTTCCAGATACAGTCTACCTAGAGTTTCTCCCAAAGAAAACTTCTTATTTTCTCAAAAAATTCCTGGCAAAATGGTCCTGGGAGCTTGGGTTCAATATTCAGCCTATTACATGTAACTGTTGAAACAACTTCCCTCTTTTAAACATTTGATCATTTAATGTTCAACAGCTTCTTTTCATGCTGAATGATTTATTGATTGGCGCGTTTTTACGCTGTACTCAAGATTATTTCACTTATACGATGGTGATCAGCATTATAGCATGAGGAAACCAGGCAGAGCCTGGTGGAAACCCACAACCATTCACAGGTTGCCGGCAGACCTTCCCATCCATGTTGAATGAGGGGTGATATTAAGTTAATAATAAGCTAACATAAAATCCAATTTATACAGAAATTTATCCAAACAAATATTCTAGAGAATGCCCACACCTTATGTTTTGAAGTGTGAATTTATACTGTATGTGCTCTTCTGTAAATATATGTAAGTCTGTCCCATAATTGTGAGCCATTTCCTGTACGTAGTTGGAGTATCAAACATCCTATAGGCAAGCGATGCGTCAGTTATTCACTGTTTCATCTTAATTACTTAAGTTAGCATGTTTTCCAAATACTCTCCCTTAGATGTTGGTGGATATTCTATCATGTAATTTTCTGTAAACATCAATCAAGTGAAAAACTAGTTAAAACATACTAATGTGCCACATGTGACTGACAAACGAAAATGAACTTTTACTTATCAGAAACAGAACTATCCAAATGGAAATATATCACACTTTATAAATGCACACAAAAACTACATTTGCCTACCGATAGAAAAAATATACTTCCGTTAATGCATTTGTATTTATCCAAAACCAATCAACACAACTCCAAAATAAATAATTTTTCTCACCATTAAGTTTAGTCATGGCCATGATAGCATCATCTCTGTCTCTAAACTGAATGAATGCATAATCTTTTATCTTCTCTACTCTTTCCACAGCATTGTCTTTTCCCACAACTTGACTGCACAGCTTTATAATTTTGTCTTCTGTAGTTGTTGACATAAGGTTCCTCACATGCAAAACTCTCCTCTGTAATACAAATATGCACAACATAAATATTATTCCAGTCATACAAATATGCACAATATTAATGTACAAGATGACGACGCATCAGTGCTTTTCGGCCATAAGTGACTATATTAATTATTACTGCAGCCTCATATACAAAAGAAATCACTTGTTGCAAGAAATGTTGTGCGCGCGCGCACACACCACCCTCTCGTGACAGAAAATGCAACAAATGCTGCACGCGCACACCACCTTCTTGTGACGGAAAATGAAAGAGCAGACGATAAGAAATTTCAAAAAGTTACACGACATTTTACACATATCCACCCACACAAAATACCCCTTTAATACAAAAAACTTTAGTTCAATTATAACTTTTCAAATAACGGCTTACATAAAGGTCAAATTTGTTTGGACTGTGATACCTACTCGTGAATTTTACAACTAACCAACCGATATTTCCGATGTCTGGTGCCGTCTACATTGGCAATTAAATGTGTTTTAATTTGCGACGAAGAGACAACCAAAAAAGCTTCTATAGTGGAAATTACATGACTTACGGGAGAGTTGCAAACACCCAAGAGCTGGCCTTTACGAATTTCGTAGTTGCTAAGCTCCTTTACCGCTTGATTCGCGTGTTCTTTGTTAGTGTATATAACGAATCCATATCCTCTATGGGATCCAGAGCGGGGGTTCATTACGAGTTTCAGTTCGTAAATCTTCCCTATCTTCTCAAATACTGGAACAAGCTCGTCTTCGTAACAGTCTTTTGGAATACCTCCGACGAAAATTTCGCAACCCTTTAAAGGAGCCGAGCTTTCCCAGTCGGGAGGTGGACCGCCGTACTTTCTTTGCCATTTTTCTTGCCGTATGGTGTATCCTGTTCTTTCCATAAGTTTCAGCGAGGCTTCGTTTAGCTCCCGGGTCACACGACGTGGCAAAGCCTCCACCGCGGACGCCATACCTACACCTTGCTGCTGGACTCACTGCTGACGAACTAGAAGTAGGCAAACTGGACTTTACCACGCACGTGCGTGGGCTTAGAAGAGCCCTACAGCGCCATCTATGATGTCCAATAATTATTGTTTTATTCAAATTTACATAGGAAAGACACCAAATCCAGAGAATATGACCACAGAAACGTGTAAGGCAACATATAGGTAAAAAAAATAAGCTGATAACTTGGAGGCATACAGTTATGTAGCACTCGCTGTGCCACTGCGAAAAGCAGTTCACCTGTGAGTCTCAAGTATCGAAAATTAAACCATTCATAGTACGAAATATGGCATGTGTTTATACTTCAGTGAGTGTTCGGCTATACCAACTTTTTTTTTTTTTTTGGAGACCTAGCGAGCATGATGGCGAGTGGGTTTAGATTAGTCATACAACGCGAACAGCGACGTCCCAATACTTATTATTTTCTTCCATTCATAGTACGAAATATGGCATGTGTTTATACTTCAGTGAGTGTTCGGCTATACCAACTTTTTTTTTTTTTTTTTTTTTTTGGAGACCTAGCGAGCATGATGGCGAGTGGGTTTAGATTAGTCATACAATGCTAACAGCGACGTCCCAATACTTATTATTTTCTTCAATTTGACATCACATGAGTTCTGCAAAAAACACCAAGGCTATCTGGGTGATTGAAAATGACCCAAATCCAATCTACTATCGCTGACATCGATTTGACAACAGGTATTGTCCTGTGTAATATTCAAAAACAGAAAAAACATATTTTGTTTTCACGTGGTTCTAGCTTCTGCATTGTCTTCTAGAACAGCTTATCATGTTCCAGGCAAACCTTCGCACTGCGACGTCCAATGAGCGAGGGACATGACAGACCAATGAGCGTGACAAGGAGCAAAACGTTGATCATGTGATCAGCCATGGATGACCTACGGTACATGTATATTGATCCGGCACTTCAATCTTTCAGACATGGATATACATGTATAACTTAGATTAGGGCCTGTAAACTAAACACCTGCCTAAACATGGCCCGCATGAGAAAGGTTTGTATTATAATGTGTTATAATAAAGACCGTATATTTTGACAAATAGAGTTAATTTTTTTTCTTTTTTCATTTTGAAATTTCAGTTTAATTTTCTATCATCTGTATCGATCAATTATACAGAACCTGTTAAGTAAACATGACACGTCTGAGTAAAAGTCAGACTTACCTGGTGACGACACCCGCCTTGATTACTATAGGCTTGATTCTGGGATCGGCCATGGCTGTAAGGAATCAGTGACAAATCCGAACGTTATCTGAAGACGCCGCGATTGGGCTTACTCTTCGGGAGATGCACTTACAATTTCTGCTTTCCTGACTGCTGTTGTTGTAGAGATGAAAGCGGCTTCTGCAAGATGGCAACACTACCGAACAGCAGACGTTCATGATAAGACCGGAAGTACATCAACAACAGACGGAGCAGTTACCTCCCGTATTCCATATTATACTGATAGAGTAAAGCGTCCGCAGAGGCCCACTGCATCCACAAGTGAACAAATACATATACATGGGAAATGAAAACCATTACTGAAAACAGAGCTAAAGAAATACTGATTTCTGATAACGTTTGTTTCACCCATAGAGTACATATAAAAGTGTACTTGTTTGGGTGTTTATTAAGTCTCGGATTAAGGCAGTCTATCTTAATCCCAGATTGAACTCACTTGAACTCTTTGATAATTCCTGGTACAAATTATCCAGTTTCTGAGTTAAGAAAACAAGTTTTTAGAACTATAATCTATATGTTAATCTACTACATGTATATGACATGTGACCCAGGAACCTCTCCACACTGGGGTCGCTTCATGCTGGCTTCCTTTCGTGCCGTACATGGGAAGGTCTGCCAGCAACCTGCCCATGGTTGTGGGTGTCCTCTGGGCTATGCACAAATTCCTCCCACCAAAATGTTGGTCGCCTTTGTATAAGTAAACATTTCTTGAGTATGACGTACACCACCATTGCCCAATCAAATCAATAACTGAATAGTAAGCAAGGCAGTCTATACACATATGCCCCGCGGCGTGGAAAAAACCCACCAAACTTTCCCCAGCGAAGGGGTGACGTCACACCTGCAACATCTGCCAGCCCTTTGGGCTGGCAGGTGTGACGTCACCACCAACCTACCCAACCTGCCCCAGCCGGGGCAGGCTGGGCATTCCCTCAAAACCTCCTCCCTAAAACGACACCAAACGTACATTCCCAACTACTGACGCTTCTGTAAAGAATTCATTTTATGGAAGGTACCAGACTAAAATACAACTCTTCTGCGCAGAGATGGAGTAATTAGATATCCTATACGACACGTTGTTGCTGCGCATCACCAATTAGGGCTATATGTTTACAACTGTAGGTGTTTTACATTAAAATCGACAACAGAAACACCTTCCTCACTAATAGCTTAGTGAGTCGCATGTACATAAATTTGGTTGATTCAAGGTTTTAAATCGCTTTTGAACTTTACCACTCGATTATAAATCTTTTGCAAGTTGCAGTAGCCTCCAGCTAAGTGAAATGCATGTATGCCATTGTGTTTTCTGTACGACCAATGACGCAAATGCTTTACATCAGTTTTTCGTCACGATTGCCTTACAACAGATGTCCGTCCATAAATGGCATACATTCCCATCTACTAGCATGTCTATAGATCCTTACGCTTCAGTGTCCCCGCTTCAACTCCTGTCTGGCGTTCCCCTAACACCTACATCATTTCCCAAATTGATATGTTTACCACATTCGTCCCTCCTTTGAAAAAAAAGAATGTCTCCTAACATTCATTTTCAGAAATACTCAGAAATGGTACACAATGAAGACGTATTATTTATACAGCTGTTTTCTCCTTACAAGGTTTGGCATAAAACAAAAAATTATACTTAAAAACATGTAAAAACATAACATCTCTAATGTTGAACAGAATACAACCCCTCAAAGTCTTTATGACGGCTGTTCTTGAATGTGTACTGATGTAAATAACCCTATCCTTTGTATGACAATAGCGTGAATTATGATGAATCATATCGAACAACAGGTTTGGGAATACGAGTAGATCTTCTCATTGGCACTGCTGATTCTGTGGGATCTTTGCCCCCCCCCCCCCTCTTTTTCTTGGCAGTGGCGCAGGCGTAATGCTACTCCCTCTCGGCTGTTTTATCGATTTTGGTAGAGCCTCGAGATGGTAGAAGTCGAAGTCTTCTTCATTGTTCGTGTCAGTTCTTTGTGGCTTTGGCGCACATTCTGGACTGGAACAAGCGTTTTGTGGGGTGGTGCATCTGTGATGGTCTGTTTTGATGTGAGCTGGTTTCAAATTACTGAAGTTTGCAACTGTACGAAGATTGCCCTCATTTCATACGTGACTGTTACAAGCACTTTGATGACGTCATACTGTCCTAACTATCTGTCAGCAAAGTTTTTGCTCTCGCCTTCCCTGAACACATGACGGGCAAGATATACTGTTTCACAAACTTGGTAAGATTCTCCTCGAATCCTTTTGTCGCCAAGATTTTTCTGTTTTGCAGAATGTCTTGATTACGGCGAACTTCCTCGAAGACTGTGAACAGACGTGCATGGAGATAAGCAGCGTACTCGTCTATTGTGTGACAATGGATGATGACGCGATGAACATAAGGTCCATGGGTGACCTAGAGATCCTACCATGCACTGGGAAAGCTGGAGGATACTTTATCAGGGCGTGTTGCGAAGTGTTGTAGGCCGTTGTAACAGGTAGGTTGTCTGTCCCAAGGCTCACATTCCCAGCAGAGCACTGTTTGGTAGTCGCTGCCAAAGATTCTGCTAGCACTTTTGTAGAACGCTCCACTTGTCCGTTGTAACGAGGCGTGTATGGGGCAGGTTGTGTCTTCTTCATCTGCAGCAAGTTGCATAGCGTAGTGATCAGGCCAAAAGAAACGATGGCAAATGTTACTTATGGTTTTCTCTTGTCCTAAGTGTCCGGAAGTCACGTTGTTATGAGCAGCCGCCAAAACGTCTGGTATAAGGCTGTTTGGTACGATAGCGAGCCATTGTCTGTTCATGTGGGAATATTCTGTATCTCGCTTGTACAGAACACCATCTCGAACTGGAAACAGTGGGAAAGATTTTTAGTACGTTAAGAGATCTGGCGATTTTATCTTTCTTGCTGATCTCTTCTTACCACTGTTCACCCAGTCGATCACAGGTCGTATAGCACTGTCTTCCTGCTGGGCTGCTTTTATCACACTGTGGTTTAGTGGTGTTATGAAGTAGCCGTTACTTTCGGAAATACTTCAGACTAAGTATTCCGGTTTGGGTGGTATTTCTGGTTTGTCTGAAGTGTCTTGTAGTATGGAAATGCAGGATGAAATGCGCGACAAAGCGTCTGCTTTTGAGTTGGATTTTCCAGGGCGATACTTGAGGTCATGCTGATTCCTCCATTTCCAAACTCCATCTGCTAAGTCTGAAATTCAGGTCTTTATGGTTACGGAGATAGACAAGAGGCTTATGATCCGTGACGAGTCGAAAATGATCTTCATACATGTAAGGTCTCAAGACTCTGCAAGCCAATATGATGGCGACACATTTGCGTTGTATGGAAGGATACTTGCGTTCTGTTTTGTTGAGGGTCTATGAGGCATATGTTATGACTTGCTCGATGCCATTCTGAATTTGTGATAGTACAACTCCAACGGCTTTTGAGCTTGTGTCAATATGAAATTGAAATGGATGATTGAAATCTGGGAATGCAAGGATGGATCCTGAAGTTAATGTCTCATTCAAACTAAGAAAGGCAGCCTTACAATCAGATGACTACAAAAACGGAGCATTTTTTCTCTGTCATTTGTAAGAATGGTATAGAAATTTGAGCAAAGTTTCTTATGAATCGCCAATAATATCCAGCTAGTCCAGGGAAAGTGCGCACTTGAACAGCAGATGTAAGTCGAGGATATTTGGCAACAGGGTTTATCTTACGATTATCTGGAGCTACTTCAATGGCTAATGCGATGCCCAAGGTAAAGAGCCTCCTCTTGTGCAAAATAGCATTTTGTTAACTTAAGTTTCAGGTTTGCCTGTCAAAAACACACCGTAGATCAGCCAGGTGGCCACTGAAGTTCTTGGAAAAGATTATAATATCATCCAAGTATAGCAAATACTTGCCTCGCAGCACGAGTTCCATAAGGCAACTAAATGTTGCCGGCGCGTTCACGAACCCAAATGCTATTTGGCGGAAGTGATAGAGGCCTCCATTTGGGGTAGTGAAAGCAGTCTTCCATGCTACTGAGTCACTCCAGACTCCTTAGGTGAATGTCTTAAATGTTGTTTGGGACTTGGAGAACGGCAATATCTACCGCCCCTAGGATTGCGTCTGTAATCGTGCTGATCATCCGAACAGTCAGACGTGTGACGGTGCACACGTGGAGAAACTTGATGTCTACTCTGTGGGCTGTATCGGCGTGAAGTCTCCGTTGTATAATCCCGAAATGGAGAGGGATGGTTACGCCAGTATCTGTTATGCCTAGTTCTCTCTATGAGGGAATCACGATCACTCTCACCACGTGACTACCTATACCTTTCTTCTTGTGGGGAAGGAGATCGTCGACGACGATGATATGAGGATGATTCTTTCCCATGATACACATCTCGTCTCTTGTTATGTCTATCTCTGCGATGCTTGGACTTCGACTTGTCCATGATGACTGACGCACGTTTGACAATTGAACCTTTATTTGCCCATTCCGGTAGTAATTTATTTAGTGATGTTTTTGCTCGGGCCATCTCATCCAGTTCAACAAAGGGAATACTGTGCTGGTCGAGATTTTTGGCATGGAGTTACTGATAGATTATTGTCGTGTGGGTAGGGCAATGTTGTTGACGAACTTGTCCTTAACTATCAACTCTGGTTGATCCTTCCCAAGTGTAGTGTAAAGATCCTTAGGTAGTAGTGTAGGCGTGCTGCATAGGACACAGATGTCTCTTCAGGCTGTTTGAGTGCTGAGTCAAACTGGATTGACCTTGTATGTTTATGTGGTGGCCCGATCAAACTTGTCTTAAGCATGTTCACATTTGCAGTATAATATGTTTTGACACCGTCTTTCATGACTTTCCACTTTGTTCTTGCGTATCCATCCAATAGCAAAGACAACACTTTGCCCTTTCTGCGGCGCACACAAGGGTGTGTCTAGAACTTGATGAACCTTATTGGAAAAAGTTGTTAATTCTTCATGTGTAATGGATTTTCCAGTAAAAATTCCATTGTGTAGGCCTTTACCTAGTCATATATATACATGGGGTCATGGTGGAATGTTGGGCGAGGTCCTTCATTGTTGGTGATCACAGGACGCATGTTTTGCTCGGAAGCTGCGTGTTTTTAATGTTCAGGCTGATTTCTCAATATCTCATAGTCATTCTGAAATTGACCCTGTGTCTGAGCTACCGCTTCTCGCACTACGACAGCCTTTTCCTATTCCATTTGCATACACAGAGCATAAAACTTTGCCTTTAAGGCTTCAATAGATAAAATGCAATGTCAAAACATACCGTGCATATATAGCAATACAATAGGACAATATCTTCCAACATGTAATAGATGAAAAATGCTATGAGAGTCAGACAAGTAACAACCACAGAAAATTATTACCTGTAAACAGTAATGTTATCACTTATAATGTCATCCTTGTAATATCTGATCAGCATGTCAAGAGGGTGTAAATGCATACTATATAATATACATAATACGATCTCACATACCAGGGCCTAATCTGGCCTCAGAAGGGCAGGGGATGGAACCACCGGTGAAGGGCACCTCATTGTTGAATATTTCGATTCTCATACATTTTTAATGGCCTCGGCTCCTACGGTTGACCTCCACCCCACGTGCACACCACAACACGTACCTAGCCCGAAAATTCAGTCTGAGGATGGCTTGTATTTACTGATGTGTGGAGAACTGGATGACATGTGCATCTGATCATCACATTGTATCATAAATACCCCACGCCATCATTAAAAAGTTGTTTGTTGCGGGTAACAAACCCTGTTTTTTGAAATCGGGTCGGTCGGTCGGCCTTTTTTTTTGGAAAGTAAATTGAAAGTAATTCCCGGCCCACATAATCTGAATGCTAATTGAATTATCGCGGGTCCACTTTCGTCACCTGCTTCAGGGCATACATTTCCGATTTTAATTGCTCTTTAAAAACTTTGTTGTTTTCATAACAAAGTTCTTTCACACTGAAGTCAAATATTCCTTCTTGATTCTGGACCCAACATTAAATTTGAGTGAATTTACGAACTTTAAACCTAAACAACTCAAGTTGAAAGGCATCCATTGCTTTTGCCACTGTGGAGAAAGGACGCCAATTTGCTTTCGCCACACAGAAATTATATTCGCCAAAACTAATTTGACGAATGGCTATCCGGAGCCTAGCGACTAAGTAGATACTCCGAGTCTTATAATGAATTGGGGCTGTTTCTTTCTTTTTTTTTTTAATTTTTTTTTAATACTTGACTATGAACCATTAAAATGTATGAACCATGAAAAATAACTGGTAGTGGCACATAGGGTCTACATAGGAAAATGAAACTTAGCAGTATTGTCACATATTAGATCTAAATAGATCTATGATTTCAAACTTCACTCAATATACACGGTATGTTTGTTAATCATCTGTGAATATCTCATCAGTAACCACAGCTTATGAGTTGACTCTCGTATTCAACACTCTGTAGACGCACAGAAACAGGTTAATAGGCTTCTGAACGGTCGAGAAACTGCGAATCTGAAATGTCACAGTTCACAGATGACTAGACGAAGCGTGTCTCTTTCAGTCTGAAAGTTGGGCTTTTAACTAGGCTACATCCAGCACTGTTGATCACCCGCCCGAATCGAGTCCTTGGTGCAGAATTGAAACATTGTTGCAATTTCAGGTCTGCAGATAGCAATGCTCTGCAGTGTCTCGGCTATGATATTGTCAACACAGCCAAACAAACGAAGGACGAACGAAACTGTATCAGCTCGCTAGGTCCCTACTTGCAGTAAATGCCAGAAAGTTAAAAGTTCGTGGAAATGATATTTGTCCCTCTCACTAAAATTTCACGCACATGAAACACACATGAAAATCATTCAAAGTCAATCACCAAATGTGCGTTAATTTATGGCTGCTATGTACACTATTTACACAAAGTGTTTTGGGAGATATAAGTAAATACCTCGACGTGACGATGTTTCCTGTAGAAACCACTCAATCGTTCCTGTCTTTCACTGGAGTTTTCGATTGATCCTATGATGAATCTCTGCTGGATTTCTAGTCCGAGTTCGGATGTTCCGTTGAATGAACGGACACCTTCACAGTTTCCCGCCAACTCAGGAGAATCCAATTTCCCTCGAAGAATGAACTGCACAATTGCCCTTGAAGAGCAATCAAAGTTCTCCTTATTCCTTACTGCTGGTGACAGCTCGAAAGTCAGTTTCAGGAATACCTCTACAACGATTGCGATGCTAGTTCACCACCAGAGCGATTCGGCCATGCAGAGACAAGATTTGACACTCCTGCCTTCAGCTTTTATCAGTCCTCGAAATTGCCACGACACTGCTCGCAGCGCCAATGTGACAGCTCGGTTATCATTCAGGTCGAGAAAGAAGCGACTTCAGCTTTGTGTACAAGACTGGTTTTATTGTTGTAACAAGGTACATCTACTAGCATGACTCCAGATGGTTTCGGTCCAGTGTCCGCGCTTCGACTTCTGTCTGCCGGTTCCCCGCCTTCTTACATGCATTACGTAACACCTACGTCATAGCACAAATTGATACGTTTACCATACTCCCATTTCATGTTTACCACGGTCGATTTATATGGATTTTCTATATGAGAATACATCCTTGAACGTGTTCATGAAGTAAGAACAGATGGACCTTTTGGATAGCCTGAATATCCGTTTCTTACTTTAACGTAATTCTTAACGTATAAGCACCTCTGCGTCAGTTTTTCATTTCATGACGTGCAGGCTTATGTTAATATGAAGTTGGTGAGAGTTTTTCCGGTGATGTCCACATTGTCAGAAGTTTTCCTATAGGGCGTTCAAAGCACTGCGAGCTCCTCGATCATATGATTTATTCATTTATTTCATTGGCGTTTTACGCCGTACTCAAGAACATTTCACTTATACGACGGCGGCCAGCATTATGGTGGGAGGAAACCGGGCAGTGGCTGGGGGAAACGCACGACCAACCACAGGTTGCTGACAGACCTTCTCACGTACGGCCGGGGAGGAAGCCAGCATGTGCTGGACTTGAACTCACAGCGATCGCATTGGTGATACACTCCTGGGTCATTACGCTGCGCTATCTTCGATCATATGGTCGTCATCGTACATATATGGCGTCATATAGATGTCAGAGTTTTTAATAGCACCTTGTACAGGGATACAGGGATCTTGTCCCGAGAAAGAAACGCATATGTAGATTTTCACAAGATAAAACTGATGATAGGGTTATTTTTAGTTACGCTGTGAGAAAGTGAGAACGCCAGCAATCAAAACATAGACAACATATGTCCATTCAGCGATAACACAAGGACGCTCATCCGTACATCTGGTGTTAGCACCAAGTACCACCTTCTGTATATACGTTACTCTTTGGGGAGGGTCTATATGTCATTTGACATGGTATATTTATTTAAGCTTTTTCTGACTGATTCACATGTAAGTCAGCTTAAATTCTCATGCTGTCACACATGTAACTCGGTGAATAGCTGACATAGTGCAGAGCAGCTATAAGATAATCGATAAATGTACAGTATATTCCTTCTATATCCATTAATTTCCAATTTAAGAGGATAGTTTTTTTCTGGCTCACCCGTTTTATTCCAACTTTTCTGATAAAATCTACATTTATGATATCATTGATTGGGTCTGAGGTTATGTCAAGATAATGAACGCTTATCGTTTTCAACTTTTCAGACGAAAACCTTGCTTTCAACAAACAAGCCTACCAACAGAGCACGTATGTCCGTCCCGGCGGTACCACCCTAAGGGCAGGCCTAGCTGTGGACGGTAACCCTGATCCTAACACAGACCATGTTTCCTGCTCCCACACCCACATGGGCTACCCGCCATGGTGGATGGTAGATCTGGGTGAAGAACTACTCGTCATGGCTGTGAAGGTCACCAACAGAGATACCAGTAAGACGACTTAGAGCAGTTTGTTTGTTACATAATGAGTACTCTCCTGAATGTAAGATATACACTCTACTGTCAATTGGTGTGAATTTAGGACGCTTCAAAAGTTAAAAGAAAAGACAACACGAGACCACATGTATATAGGGCGATGCATCGATAAAGTATTCAAGACCGCTGTCATCAGGGCATTTGCCCTTTTACCTGTTGCAACACTCAAGTGTTTCCTACGAGCTCTGCCCGGTTTTCTCCCACTACAATGATGGCCACCTTCGTATACGTCAAATATTCTTGATTACAGCTAAAAACACCAATAAAATAAATAAATAAATCTAAGAATTCCAGATTAAAAGTTGATTTTAAGAGTGTGCAAGTACATCCGAGAATAAAATAACTGGACGTTTAGGCCTGTTTACGCCTCTCCTCCCAAATAATCAAGGTTATATAAGCCGTTGTCTTTTCTTTTAAGACTGGATTAGCTTCGTTACTTAACCTCCTTGAACTGTTTTTCCTAGCTTATTCAGATTAAGGGTTACTGTTTTTCTTTCATATTTCTCTTGATCAGCCCCTTGAAATGGTGCGTTGACTAAAATTAACAACATTGTGACGGGAATGTAATGCCAAAAGGACTGGAGATGTCGATAATAAATACATATAGGGAATAATTTTGTAGGTCAAGTAAAGTATATAGGGAAATTTTAATATTGAAATATCTCTATAGCTATATACAGCTCTGAGTAACTTGATGGAAACCTTAAATTTCGACATGCAGCGGAAATGTACTTTCCCAAAAAAGAAATATATGCCATGGCTGCTTCTCACGATTGCTGACATCTTGACATTCTCATTTTGTAAGTAGGCCTAGTGAACCTGGCTTATTCGTGAATGAACGAGTACTTGAGCATTAAAATGCAGTCATATCGTTTCCAGAAAAAAATCTGTAGTATGGCGTTGAACACCAAGCGCATTAGAAACCGCCTGTTCCAAGTATCAGGCATTTATTCAATCCTTTTTACCATTTTCCCGTCGCTTCCAGTGTATAATTTAAGCTATCTGACACGCAAAAATGCTATATTTAGAAACTTCAACTCAAATTGTATCAAAGCTATTCAATATCAACAGGTCAGCGTGCTCCTGCCATTTGTTAATCAAAACCTCGAATTGTCAGTCATGCAATTTCTCAAGAAATATATGCACAACTGTACACCTACAAAGATTTACAACGAAACCCGTTTTCTTTAACGTGACCTTTGGTGTGGATTTATTAAAAAGTGTATCCTAGAGACTAAGATTAATTTAAAAATCGGAAATCGTCGGGTTGAAAATAATTTGGACAGAGTTCAACATAAAATGCCAATAAAATCCATGATGGTGGCAGAAGCATTTCAGGCTTTGAGATCAAACATGTACAGCAAATATTACCAAATTACCAATGGTAGCTTTTTGAATCCGAGGCGTTACAATTTACACAAATATGACCAACGCACACAGTCGTACAGTATCCGAACTTCTGAAACCACCATTTTTGAATCAAGTGACTATGTTGCAATGGAGGACTTGAGTGCTCTTCCCAAAGTTAAAATTTTTCTAGATCTTTTTTACAATAGTTGCATGCTTGTAGCTCCTTTTGTTTATTTTGAAAACAAAAATTAATGCTAAAGACTCCCAATGAAGTTGTCAGTCGTCCTTTTCATGGTATTATCTTCATAGTTTCAATCCAAACATCCTAGGAGTTTATCTTCTCCGGACGATGCTAAGTGCGGCCGATCTGGTAGTGAAGACCAAGTGCTTTGTTTTCAGGGCGACGAGTACATAAATTTGTGTTAATTGTTATGTTATGAACTTTATTATTCACGAATAAGTAGGCGATATAAAGTCAGAAGTAGCATACAGCTTTGACAGCACGAGTACTCTAAAAGACCGAGTTCCAGTGGTTGGTGAATGGAACAGTACATGTCTGTGTTTATGATAGGCAAGGATGAAACCGATCAAATAAATCCATACATGTTTTTTTCAGTTTGTTTTCAAGCTTTCTTCGAATGAATGAATAATTGGTTATAACTTAGCGCCACATCCGCAGCATTTCAGCCATATCGTGGGGAAGCGTTTGTAATATAACTGTCATGTTGGAGTGGTTACATGTACATGTGTATATGAATTAAACACAGTATAGTTTTAATTTTATGGTATTATATGTTCATTTCAGGCTTTGAAAGACTAAGAGATTTTAAAATAGAGACCGGCACAGTTGGAAGTACCAATGGCACACTGGTGGCGCCCAAGCTTTGTTACTTCGCCGCCGGAATCCAGGGCCCGGCCACCACCGTGCGCTACCAGTGCGTTGCGCCAATCATGGCTAGGTTTGTTAAAATCTCTCTGACTGCATCCGGTTACCTGCAACTCTGTGAGGTTGCCGTCATTGGCACAGAGACACGTAAGTTCTGGTCTTCGGCACTGAGGTATCTGGCTATGACATTAACACACACAACCTCAGGCCATGGCACTAACACACACAAGCTCAGGTAATGACACTAACACTGACAAGCTCAGGTCATAATACTAACACACAAGCTCAGGTCATGAGACAAACACACACAAGCTCAGGTCATGAGACAAACACACACAAGCTCAGGTCATGACACAAACACACACGAGTTCTGGTCATAATACTAACACACAAGCTCAGGTCATGACACTAACACACACAAGCGCAGGTTATGACACTAACACACAAGCTCAGGTCATGACACTAACACACACGAGCTCAGGTAATTACACTAACACACACGAGCTCAAGTCATGATATTAACACACACAAGCTCAGGTCATGGCACTAACACGAACAATCTAGGGTCATGACACAAACACACACAAGCTCACGTCATGTCACAAACACACAGGCTCAGGTCATGACACTAACACACACAAGCTCAGGTTATGACACTAACACACACAAGCTCAGGTCATGACACTTACACACACAAGCTCAGGTCATGACACTAACACACCCGAGCTCAGGTCATGACCCTAACACACACAATCTCAGATCATGACAAAAACACACACAAGCTCAGGCCAAGACACAAACACATACAAGCTCTGGCCATGACACAAGTACACACAAGCTCAGGTCAAGACACAAGCACATACGAGCTCAGGTCATGACACAAACACACATAAGCTGAGGTCATGACACTAACACACAAAAGCTCAGATCATAACACTAACACACACGAGTTCTGATCATAACACTAACACACAAGCTGAGGTCATGACGCCAACGCACCCGGGCTCAGGCCATGACACTAACACACACAAGCTCAGATCTTGACACAAACACACACAAACTCTGGATATGACACAAACACACACAAGCTCAGGTCATGAAACAAGCACATACAAGCTCAGGTCATGACACAAACACACATAAGCTCAGGTCATGAAACAAGCACATACAAGCTCAGGTCATGACACAAACACACATAAGCTGAAGTCATGACACAAACACACACAAGCTCAGGTCATGATACTAACACACACGAGCTCTGACCATGACACTAACACACATTAGTTCTGGCTATGACACTAAAACACACACGTTCTGGCCATGGCATTAACACACACAAGTTCTGGCTATGATACTTACACACACGAGCTCAGGCCATGACACTAACACACACAAACCCAGGCCATGACACTTACACACATTAACACACAAACCCAGGCCATGACACTTACACACACTAACACACACAAACCCAGGCCATGACACTAACACACACAAACCAAGGCCATGACACTGACAAACACAAACCCAGGCCATGACACTAAACACACACAAACCCAGGCCACGACATTTACACACACAAACCCAGGCCATGACACTAACGCACAGAAACCCAGGCCACGCCACTGACACACACAAACCCAGGCCATGACACTAAAACACACCAACCCAGGCCATGACACTAACACATACAAACCCAGGACATGGCACTAACACATACAAACCCAGGACATGGCACTAACGCACACCAACCCAGGACATGACACTAACACACACAAACCCAGGCCATGACACTAAAAACACACAAACCCAGCGCATGGCACTAACACACGCAAATCCATGACACTAACACACACTAACAGACACAAACCTAGACACTATGACACTGTACACTAACACACATACAACCAGACCATGACACTGACACATACAAACCCAGGCCATGACACTGACACACACAAACCCAGGTCATGACACAAACACACACTAACACACTCAATCCCAGGCAGTAACACACGCAAACCCAGGTCATGACACTAACACACACAAACCCAGGTCATGGCACTAACACACACACAAACCCAGGCCATGACACTAACACACACAAGCTGTGGCCATAGCACTGACACACACAAGCCCAGGCCATGACACGAACACACACAAACCCAGGCCATGACACCGACACACTTATACCCAGGCCATAACACTGACACACACATGCCCAGGCCATAACATTACCACACATTAGCTCTCGTCATGTCTCTAAAAGATATGAGCCCTGGCCTTGACACTAATGACACTAACACAGGATCGAGACCCACGGTGTGACGCTTCTCGACTCGCGGGGCCCTTGTTTAAAACTTTAACTTAATTTTTAACCACAGTTACTTAAATGAAATGTTATTTTGTATTTTAGTATGTCTTAAGTATATATCTGGATGCCGGCAGCCCAATGCTGTAGTCTGCCTGCCTCGCGACAAGTGATTACATCTAACGGGGTCGAGTGATCGACAGTTGGTAGAGCGTCCGCTTCAGGATCAATCCTGGGTCGAGTCACACCTGAGACTTTAAAAGAGGAAGTTGTAACGTCCTCGCTTGGCGTTCAGCATGAACGGAATAGTGCAACAAATGGTTGACCCGTATCAGAGTAATGGCTCGGGCGAGGTGGCTTACTCGCCTTCGGTAAGAGGTATCAGTGAAGCAGCGCTAGATAAAAGAGCGGTGGAAATCCGTCTTGCGACAAGGAGGCACATTGCATACACCATAAGGACTCATATGACTGAAAAATTGTTGAGTATGACGTTAAACCCCAAGCACTCACTCACGCACTCGAGTGTTCGAATCCAACCCTACGGCCGTGACTTTTTTTGTTATTGCTAGACAATAACATCTGGGGCACCTCCACGGAATGTTGTTAGCGTGCTAGCGCTTCAAAATGAGTCAAGGGTCTCTATTCAGTGCAATCGCTTTATATCACCACCACGTCTGGACAAACTTGGCCTCTGGAGTCTGTGTAGTCACGCTCGTAAGCTTGTTTAGACTTAGTCTCACCCCCGCTGTCCTTGCGAAATTCACTCAGGCGTTATTTAGAATCATGTTTGGCATACTTTAGATAAAGAGAATGCACGTGTATAAAATATTATTAGAAACAAAAGTTCATAAAGATATTTGTATTTCTAACAAAATTCCTGCCTCATCACCGTGACTCCTGTGACCTCGGCGTTGTGCAAGATTTCTATGCAAACTTTGTTAATGGTGGCAGTGATGTAAAGCGAACGTAGAGTGGCGCATGTTCTCTAAGGAATATGAACCTGCAGATGGGGGTTGTATTTTTTCCAGGCTGTGGCCACTTTCCTCCCAAAATCATGCAGACCGCCATCGTATAAGGGAAATAGACTTGACCACGGTGTAAAACAAAAAATCAAATAAATAAATCAAAATAGTCCCCTTATGGAATGGATGAAATAACGTCGCTAATATTTCTCTGATCGTCAATTAAGATTTTATCAATTCTGACCAACGGCTATGTCTTCTAAAGGTCTGGTACCCGTTTTATTTCAGAGAAGTTTTACTTGCTAGAGCAGCGAAAGAACAAGAAGTCGAACGGCACAGTTCTGTTCTCGGGTCTCCTCAAGTCAGTGGCCACATGCGTGGCACAGTGCAGCCAGACCAAGTCCTGTACTTCCATAAACATCAAGACTATTCCCCCGGGCACAGTGCTCTGTGAGCTGAGGACTGACAGTCCTAGCAATGTAGGCCTACTGGACAGTCTGGTGGACGCCTCGGGCTGGGTACATTATTTCCCCTGAAACATTAGCAAATATTCATAAGTAGAATACACTTCCATGAGACAACCACTTCATGTAAGGTAAACCTTTATAGCGCAGAAGGCAGTCATATGTTTGAGTCCATAAATTAAGCAAACATCTTTGTTATCGCAGCATTACTGGATTTAGTGACTATCAAAAACGTTTCTTTTTTTACGATTATGCATTTGTTTTTTGTTTGTGTGTGTATATATATATATATATATATATATATATATATATATATATATATATATATATATATATATATATATATATATATGATATAATTTTAAGAACCTGTGACGTATAATAGGGAATTTTATAATGAGGATATAACATGTTCATGATTGTTTCCCTTACACAATTGATAAACCACCGACCACTGACAACTTTAGTGATGAACTTTCCCACATGTACTGATATTATTAGTTACATGGTTACTCAGTGATAGTGTGGTGAGTTTATGTACTCACCAGGCTGCTCTCGGACCCTTAAATAGCCCTGGTGACACTAATCTACGCTGAGGTAATGAATGACACACGTAAGCTGGGAGGGTAGGTTCAAAGAAGGAAAAGGTCAGTCAAGGGAGACAACTCTGTGGGTCACGGAAAGCACACATCTGACGTGCACACCTTATTTGTGTAAGACAAGTTGTCTTAAATGAAGAAAGAAGTCCTTCTTCCCCTATTTTCAAGCTGTATGTTAGATAAGTTTAAATATATATATATACACTCTGATGTATTCAAGGTATAATTCTAGTCTCTCCAAGCCAGACCGTCCTAACCTACCGGTTTTCGGTCTGTCGAAATACCATTCGCATACAAGTGGAAAGTGATGACAGTTAGCCATTGAACTCTCCGTCTGGAAAAAAAGCCTACGCGGAATAATACAAATTTTCATTGGTTAAAGTGGGAGTATGTCTTCGCTAATATTCATCATCAAGCAAGAACTGGCAAAAGTAAGATGTGGACGGAAGAAGTGCAGTTTGTTCGTTTCCCACTGCTCTTTAATATCCTTGTAAATATCCCCGCTCTCCCGTTTGCGGGTTTCCTCTTTCCGTATAGCCTTTTCTAATTTATTTAATCTCACGGAACATGGCATGCAGACATAGCCCTCTCCTTTTAACAACGTCAGGGAAGACGAAGGTGAAAGCGTCCAGGGGCTCCTTAGAAGTCTTACTTTCCGTCGTCAAATCACGCCTTTGAGCTGTCACAACACGATTATTCATTGTGGATACTAGCTGTGCTAAACAAATTCTACAGTAAACCTTGAAATCCACATAATCTTTCCAATTCTTTGGCGTGGCCATCGAATCTCATGATTTTCGTATATAGTGCTATAGGTGTCTGCACGTGACAACTGTCATTTACCCTATACGACTTCCCGCCAGAAGATAGTAGGGTCGTTTCCATTGGTCGGACAGGATTATGTTAAATAGCCATGGTTACGTCTAGCTATTTAATGGCATACAGTAGACGGATGGATAGTAAAGAATATTTTAGCTTGGCCAATTTCATCGGCTACACCTGCTTCATAACAACTTCAACCGTATACTGGGGAAGCCCTTGCGTTGGCAATACACCTGAGAGACGGGGAACGTCTTTATTCTGTACACCGCATACTGTCACTACAGCCTCCTCTCATGTTCTTTTGAACTAATGTCAGTGTTAATAACTAATGTGGAATCTGACTGAACCACGAATTATACATATTCATGAAGAAAAGATCAGTTTGAAGAGTTAATATGGATCACTAAATCAAGGTAGATGATGTCAGACATCGCTAGCGTGATTAAATGAAAATATCATTCTCAAGAACCCGAAGAGAAATTACTAGATTTCAGGCGTCTATGATCTCGTGTATTTTTGCAACAGTTGCAAATAAAAAATTCTCCAGAAGCTATAGACACCTATATCTCGTGTCGCTGTTACATATCTCGTGATGCTGTCACCTATCTCGTGATGCTGTCACCTATCTCGTGTTGCTGTCAGCTAGCGTGTTGCCGTCACCTATCTCGTGTTGCTGTCATCTGTCTCGTGTTGCTGTCAGCTAATTGATGTTGCCGTCACCTATCTCCTGCATCCAGTGGGAGAAAATCCACAAGTCTCCTGCACCTGCATAAAAGCCACATATACCATGAAGCTGACATGCAGCTTTTAAAGCCTGATTAATTTACAGCCACAGTATACCAGCTAAGGACAAATTCATGCCGCCATGTGACATGTACCAGATATTATATGTTTGTAGTACTTCAATGTTGACAAAGAAGCTCTCCTACATGTTTCTGCAAACCATTGTCAACACTGTATACTTATCAGATAATTGATTACTGGAACGCTATCTTGCCAAGACTCAGTAATTTCAAGTGACTTAATCTTTCAATCTTTTCACAGCCGCTAAAAGGTAGAATATTTAGCCTACATACCGTAAAAAGTAGGTTAAAGGTGTTGGATTTCCGAATGTAGGATAAACTACACTAAAGCAAAGAATACATAAAGAGAATACAATGACATAGGCCTTGCCTGTGGATAAATGGTTTAGGCGTACAAGCTGTGATCAATGTCTTATATTATTAACGTGGGAGCCTATGGCTAAATTATGGAGTAAAACTGCGATTAAGACTAGAACTTTTACATTCCTAACCATTGCCCTTCAAGCTTCCCAAACATCACCACCTGACTAATCCTCTACCAAAAGACATGTATAATCTTCAACAGTCAACTAAGAAATATACCCAATCGCCTTCAGGCATCTGAAACCTCTGAAATATTCTGCAGCCATCTCAGACACTGCTAACCTCTTACCTCCTATCAACCCGTTATGATCTTTCTAATATGACACAGACGTGTCATCAATCTACAGCTGCCTATGACCTAGCTTATGCCATACAGTCATCTAAAACCTTTAGTCTCCATCAGTCTTCTACAGCTACACAATCCCTGTTAAATCTTTTCTTCTGCCTAAAACATCATCAATCAAACAGTCGCTGAAGAACCCTTCAATCTGCATTTATGACCTCCTCAATCTTCTGCATTTATCTAAAACGCGGTTAATGTCTTAGAGCCGTGTAATGCTTTGAGAAAATGACTTTGCCAAGGTCCTACACCCGTCTGACATCCATATTTTAACTACATCCGTCCAAGACCTCACTAATTTTCTGCAGCCGGATGACCCGCTGATGGCATGCAGTGTGGGGAAAGGAGTCTTTAAACTTGTATGCTGTAAGAACCAACAAAATTAACAGAAAATAACGTATCAACTGATGGCGTGAGGTGCGAGCAAGTAGCCAAACTGAGGTAGACGAGCTAATTACGACACCCTCTGGTCATATATCATAGTGTACAATGAGTTATTGTAAAGCCGTCTTAAGTTTTGGGCATACACAACGTTGTGTCTGGTTTCGGTTTCTTATAAAAAAATAGCCACATGTAACAGTTTATCTGGTTATTAAATGAGTCATGAAATGCTGGATGCATTCTGGAAGTATTCCGAAAGCAGTACCTGTCATGATAATAGTTGTGTCAAAGTCCGCAAGAGAACAATATTGATCACAAACAGCCATAGTGTTGTCCAAGTCACAACTGGATTTTGATCTGTAACTTGTGAAGCCATGAATAAGGTCTACTGGAAGCCGGTTTGTACTGGACACCGAAATCTCTACTTTTACCGAGGCACCATGGCCGCTAAAGTCGTACTTTTAATGCCCACATTGTTCAATGCTACGTGGTAAAAAAGTCAAGGTTTTCTAGGAAGACGCAGATTTACTTTTCGTTTCGGCATGTACAAAGCTTTTTGTTGAGGTCATCTCCAAATACGTACAGTTAGCCTACGTCATCTAGCCTCGTTTCAATACCAAAGATTATGTAGACATACCGACAAAGGCGCTCTCGTGTCATTCTAACCTTGCCATTCTGACGGACGAAACGGCTTCGGTAACCGTCTGTACTCATCGACAAGGGTTGTTGCCTAACAAAAGGTAGGTATTTAGATTAGGTAATCTTATACTCGTATTTCAGAAATACAGTTTTTCGTGCTCCTGATACCACTAATGTAGGCTCGATATCGTTGGCCGGCTATGGGCACTTTCAGAAGTTTAAAACTTAGTTTATCCAGGTACCTATTTTTAACTGAAGAATAATCTGATGACATATGCATACTTTCAGGAAAAGAGAGAAAAACAGGTTATAAATAAAGCTGCAGTGGATTGAGAATTAGTTTATGTAGACAGAACTCACTTGTGCGGCTGCATAGGCTCAGACTGTTTCAGACTTCCTTCACCTATGATCTTGACGGTCATCAAATAATGAAGAATGTTTTTAAATGGTTATAAATTAACATAAATAATAAAAAGAAGTTATTGGTATTTTTGATATTGTCACCAGACCGTCATGTATCATGCACGAACATAGACAGTAAGCCCGATAGACCTCCTAAGGTATGCATGCTGTCATACACGTGACGTACATGTATACATCGTCAAAGATAGACCTTTCCGTCGAGCAGGCAGAATTAAAGTACATGGTTTCCAGCAACACAAATATGTGAAAATAAACTAGAAAATACTATATCTATATGACCGATATATAATCCAAATGTTTACTCCAGCGAAGACTTTAAAATCGAAAGTATGATAGCCTGAAAAACATGTATATTCAGCTGAAAATGAAAATGAAATAGTCTTACTCAATGACACATACAATATATATTGATGGATTTCGGAGATGTCGGTTTGTTGGGACGCAGATTTGGGATTTTTCGTATATTTGAGAAAAATTGAAAGGCAAACATAGAAATAACACTTGAAAATTAATCAACTAGTCTCAGGAAAGCAAAAAGATCATTTTGCACACTGTCATGTCTATCATAGTCTCCAGCTCTTCTAGCCAACTGCCATATTCCACCAAGCCATGGAGTTATTAGGTATTGCCAAGAACAGATCGATTCATCCTAGAGTGAAGTATGGCAACCGAGAGATCAGATTTCACCGTGACCAACTTGCTTTATCAACATGCTTTGTCTTAATTCAACTTGTTGAATGACACAAGGGCTAAAGCAATTGTCCAAAGAAATAAAACATTGTTACAGTTCGTCTCCCTCAGTACAGCTCAGTACAGTGACGGTGCCCATAACATGAGACAGGACAAGAGCTCCACGAGTAGCTGGCCTTGTATATTCCGGTACAACGAGGATGGTATGACTCCAGCGACAGATAACACAGAGATTATCTTCATCTGATAAGCTCAGTATTCTGAAAAATACACAGAAACAAACACATTAAGAATTTGTATTGACAATTACACACAATATACACACATTTGCAACGTGTTAAATGAATTAAATATCATTGACCAATAAACAATTATTTTTAAATATTATAAATATCACAATAAAACTAGATAGTTTCTAAATCTAATGTTCACTTTAAAATACAACTACGTGCACTTTGATTGAACACCTTTTACGGTCTCGATATAAATATAGCACAATACAAGTATGAACAAAGTTGTCACTCTAAGAATCACATTAAAATACTACATCAGACAGTAATTAGAAAATTTCAGTTCATGTAAAATTGTTTGAGTAATTTCAGCTTAAGAATATAGAAATGCATTTATCACTGCTGCAGAGTTAACATCCAAACTTTACAATCAAGTAATGCACCGAATGCTAATTAATTCACACTTTTACGCAAAACTTGTATAGACAATACATGTATTGTTCATCAAATACCATCAACCAAACCTATCATAAATCAAGACATTTAAAGAACAAGATTTTTCTCTCATTTTGATAACTATAATTTAGACATAAGCCACATGCAAAACTACGCACATTTGTAAAAAATGTAAACACACAAAAACCCTAAACCCCTAACTCCATAATGGAATATTCCAGAGTTTCTCATCTACAACATGCGGATAAATTCAAATAGTTTAAAACTGTCAGTGACCAGATTTTCAAATCGATTTAATACATTCTATACTAGATTTGCTCTCAATTCCGTACACAGTTCAGAACAGAATTATTTTCAGTTTACACAAATTCATCACCCCTACTGATAATGGACTGGATCGGCCTGTTCAGCGCGTAGTTGAAACCAAAAAATGTGACGAAAAAGTACATGTTTTAACTTTGTCACACGCTAATGATGGACTATAAACTAAAGATAAACAGTAGCTGAAGAGTGAATATTCCTAAAGCTTGAGAATTGTACAGAATCTGTGTGGCTTCTTGTCTCCCCCAGGCACAGGTGAACACACTAAAAACATGCTCGGATACCTGGACTGCGCGAGGCAGGGAGCATTCAATGTACCTTCGGATGACTAGTTCATTAGACAATTATATAGGCATATATCGGGAGCAGTTAGTTTTAGATTTTAACAATACATGGGCTGATGTAAACTACATTGTACAGAGAGCGTTAAAATGACATTAAATGCCATCTCAGGCCTACACGACACAGTTTATTTATTTATTTAAACGGATGGGTAGAGACTTTATTTTCAGTCTGGTTTGGTAAGTTTTGTAAGTTATGTTCACTTATATTTAACTTGCATGACTTTCAGTGAGGGCAATCCATAGTATAATTAAGACGCACAACATGGAGAGAAAGACCAGAGTAGCGACAGTGTTACAGATGAAAGAAAAACCAGAGCAGCAACGACAGTGTAATAAGTCATTAGCTCTATGTAGTACTCTAATTCTTAAACCTTTTCACATGTTTGCAAGGTGTTTATTCAAGCTTATACTGAAGGCACTATTCGGTGTAAAATTGGCCAGCCTAACCAACATAATTTTTTTCTCCAAACTCAAATTAAAAATGCATATAAATTCCACCGAAAGTTACTCTTTCATATGCGAAAAGGTTGAGGAATTAGGGTAAGTCTATGTGACTGCTCGCTAGTAGTAGTACAATAAACTTTCTTAAATTTTATTCGGACGAATGACCATTGATTGTTTAAATCAATTGTAATATTTATGTCCATAAAGTTCTATTTATTAACAGGAAAAGAGTGGAAGATTTCGGAAAACATTAAACGAAAATTGTCTTTCACTGGCATTTACGTCAACAAAAGCTTCCAGTGATTAACTACCGAGAGTCATGTCCGTGGGGTGTCGTGTTGTCCGGGGTCCTGACTGGACATACGGCAACCAGGATGGCGGAGAGGGTCATTTAGGCACCGTGGTGGAAATAGGTAAGCCCGGAAGTACAAATCTGCCAGAGAAAACTGCTGCTGTAATTTGGGACTCCGGAGGAAGAGGGACATACCGTGCAGGGCAAAACGGAGCGTATGACCTACGTATTTTTGACAATGCAACCACAGGTAAGGATTAACGCTTCACGGAAGAATTTGCACACCTACTTATTTACTTTTACTTATCGGTACTTTTATGTTCTGTACATTATGGCGTTTTAGGTGCGGTTTATTCTTTTTATAGTGAAAAATCAGCTGACAGAGTAAAATTTTAAGTTTAAATTTTGTCAGGACGGCATGCAGGTTGTATTCGCGGATATGCAGAACTAGGAATCAAACCACGTCGTCTGATGCTAACATCTTACACATCAGTCCTAGGAAAAGGTGCTGGTCATCGATTACATGTGATCTGTTTTATTTTTTTATTTGATTGTTGTTTTACGCCGTACTCAAGAAAATTTCACTTATACGACGGCGGCCAGCATTATGGTGGGTGGAAACCGGGCAGAGCACGGAGGAAACGCACGTCCATCCGCAGCTTGCTCGCAGATCTTTCAACTTAAAACCGGAGAGGAAGCCAGCATGAGCTGGACTTGAACTCACAGCGACCGCAGATTATGTGTGACCATTTGTTAACTATCACGTTGTGATCGGTTTAATTTTATTGAAAGATGGCTTACAATTAGCCTTTCCCTAACACTAGTAACAATGAACAAAGAGCTATCGTTCTAGACACCATGATTCAAAGCAGTCGTAAGACCGAATCAGTATACTCAGATTTTGTTAGATTCGTCTAAATAATTTTAAAAAATTTGCAGGGAATCATTATGATGATGATGATCACCATCAGATATTGATGTCATATTGTAGGATTTTAGAGATAAATTACTAAACTCACTGTACCACATTTAGACCTACAAGGCCTGCTCTTAATCCTTTGCTGCGTCCTGCTCTGGATACTCCCTTCCCCCAAGATCCTGTAGGCCTCCCTGTTTTGTTAAGCCGGTTTGTCTTGCTTTCTGGCAGGTGTCAATCACCCAAACATCGTCTGTGGTTCGTGTGGGCAACCGGTCATCCATGGAATGAGATGGCACTGTACGGTCTGCACCGACTCGCATCTGTGTACCGTTTGCTACATGGCCGACAAGCATGACCTGACTCACCCTTTCCGGAGGTTTGACACAGCCTCTTCTGAAGGGTTCGTGCTTTATTCGCATTCAGATAATACCAGTTTCCAAATGCTCTAGTGTGTATAAAAGTTAGATGTGTCTTCCTGGGCTACTCGGAGGAAACAGTGTTTGTCTTGCCGCCAAGTGTCAGCACTGGTAAGATTTCAGTATCGCGAAATTTTATGCATAGCACCCAGTTTAGTTTCCAAACCTAATTCGTGAATTCTGTTTCGAAGTTGAAAATCTATCTAAGTGTCGAAACAGACATTCGTATACCAACCGTCAACGACTAAGCACGTTCCAGGTCAATAATCGAAAGGCCAATTCCCAAAAACACAAACCACTAAAGAACTAAGAAAATATCACGAAATCAATCAAAGAGAAGAAGTCAACAGTTTTCAATGATGTTGGAAAGACGCAAGTTGTGTTCTAGGCGAAAAAGTGAAATCAGTATTCAAATCGGGGGCCATGTTAGATTATCAGTTGCCGCTAACAAAATATGTATCTCAGCTGCGCTTTGATTGCAACTATTTATATATATCCAACGTGGCGATCTAATTCAACACGATGAATACAGTCCCTAGCTCCGAGTTACGCGGAATTAGACACAATCATGAAGCAGAGCGCCAGAGATTCTGAACGCTCTGTCCATATTTACTTACAAAGAATTAAACTCATTTTAAAACTTAAGAAACTTCGAGTGAAGGAATTTTACGGAATAACCTTGACACACTAGTTTTTGCAGTATTAACATGTGACGTTGATTCAAATCGTCACATAACACGCAGGATCTAACAAACGCTACAAGGCGAGATATGTACACGCCATATGCAGGACCCTTCGGTATATTGATGTCCAAATAAGGATAATTTACAATTTCAAAATTGAAACTATCACTTGTCTGTGTCTGCGGGGGAATAAACCATTTTGGTATTTGTACAAATATAGGTCAGATAAGATGCACCATGAGGAAACCAGAGGGGTTTCCTTTAAATCCAGCGAAGTAGGTAAATATCTTCCACAGCCTTTGATATATGTGGATTGTTTAAAGCCAGCAGATCATCGATACACCGTTTAGTGAATGAGAAAGTACTGGCCTGGTAAGAATAACTCCTTAATAGTTTCTTGATACAGTCGTATTCATATGAGAGCACGTATAGGCCAGCCAGCAGGAGGCACAATTTGTACCCATCTGAATACATATATACTGTTGGTATATGGTTTCCCTTAATTTCACATAGGCGTTATTGAAGAAAAATTCAAGCAACTCAGTGAACTTTGAAACCTCCCATGAGTGGTAACCCTTGTCTGCAGTGGAATTGAAAAGGGCTTTGTTGCTTCTCACGTTTAATATATCGGCGCCCGATTTTATTAAACACGGAAGCAAATAGTGATGAAATTCTGTCTATTAAATCCGTGTGAAGAATCGTAGTATACAGAGTGAAGAAATCTCATGAAGATATGTCCTTATACGGTATGTGTATTAGATCGTTTAGTTCTTCACTGAGACGTTTAGCGTTTTTAGCATCTTGAATTTTTTGCAATTGCACAACAGTGCTTGATCCAATATGACTGTACTTCTTGTAGTGTTTTCGTTAAGGGAGTAGATACAAGTTTGGTGTTACAGCCTTCTGACCCCGCAATAAAGTCAGCTTTGTGTTCGGATTTATGCATTTTTTGTGGTATGTCGGCGTGATGGGAACTTCGATACTCCTCTGTTTGAGAAAGGACTGATATTTTTAAATAGTTCATCCAGAGTCTAGGTCGTTATGGAATACGTTGATGTTGCGGCAGTTATTGTGACATTAAGCTTCTCCACAAGAACCCGATATCGTAGTAATTCTTGCACACGAATATAATATTATTAGCGACTTTGTCCGCAGAAACAATAACATACATTGTCTGAAGGTCATCAAGTACCTTTCGCAAGGCAGGATGCTTCAGAACTTGCTTGGCTGTCACATAAGCATTTAGTATTGATATGGTGGATTGCATACACAACCTTGATCTTAACAAGCTCAAGCCAAGCGTCAAGGACTGAAGGCTTCTACCTTCTCCCGTTTAGACCTCTTATCCAAGCGCTGAACAACTGATAACCTATATATGGGTAATAGCTATGTAGTATTTTCATCAGTTTTATAGATATAAAAACTGACAATGAGAGTGAGTTACTGGTATTTCATCGGCCATCTGTTTTACTCTAGGAAAATCTATGACTGTCAATGATACCATCAGCCCAAAACTACATTGGGAGGTACTGGGAATTATCACCACCCGCACGTCTCTCAGCGTGTTCCATAATTAAAATTTCCTGTTCGATTTGTCCGTCTTCATTAATTATGTTAAAGCAACTAAATGTCTGTTGTTCCAGAGAAGCTGTGCCTAAAAGGGAAGGCTGTACAGAGATACAGGCTAAAGGCATCTTTCCAGGGGCCAAGGTCGTCAAAGGTCCAGATTGGGAATGGGAAGACCAAGACTGTAAGTCTACAGTCCCACTGTAGAGAATTATTAAATCGAATACAATAGCTGAACGAATTGTGTAGAAACACTGAGAACAATTGGAACTGCATAACTTTGTGCCTAATTTACATAATCCACTTATTACTTTGGCATTATTTACTTCGTTGTTAGTGCGTTTTTGATGTTAAATTTTAGTATCTGAATCTTAAAGACGGCTTAATTGTTATATTTGGTTTATTACGTGTTTGTATCGGAGGACAAAACGCTTTCAAATTTCTTAATAAGTGAATGATTTTGACTTCGTCATTTCTCGGATTGGCAACTTGAATTATGATTATGACACTTTGACTTCGAGCTATGACCGGTTTCCTCCAATCTTAATGCTGGCCGCCGTCGTATAAGTCAAATATTCTTGATAACGGCCTAAAACACCAATCAAATAAATAAATTTAAATGATATACATGTACTTATCCTGGATAGTTTTATTTTGTCGTGTAGTAAAAGCCTTTATTATCAAGGTAAAACTGTTTATTTCAGTACCTGCATGGGTGTTGTCCTGTAAGCAAATTTGCATTTTGCTGTACATTTAAGGTGGCATAGGTAACATAGGACAAGTGACAAGTGTAGGGTGTTGGGCCAGGGGGCTGACGTCCGTGAGGAGTGCTGTGAAGGTGAAGTGGTCTTCAGGATCCACTTACGGATACAGAGTTGGCCACGAGGGCAAAGTGGACCTGGTATACATTGAGGAAGAATCGGGGGGATCTTACTACAAAGACCATCTACCTGTGCTAGGTGGGCAGATTAGTGAATGTTCAAAGCAACTGCGTTTTCTGTACTGTCACACAGTGCGACCCACTTTAATTGTATGGGGAAGTGGTTCCAGTGCAAATTTAAAGATTCAAGATAATTCTTATAGTCGTGGGTTTCCTCCGGGGTCTGCACGGTTTCCTCCCACCATACTTCTGGTCAAGACCCCAACCAAAAAAATAAATATTAAAAAGTTCTTATATAGAATGTTGACTTCAGAACTTACATCAAGTGACAATGGTGGTGAAAAAAATTTTAAGATAAAGCGGTCCACTACAAATATTCTCCTTTGGCTTGTAATATCAGTCAAAGTTAAATGAATAGACAAATGAATGATTTGTGCAGATCACACGGCAGAAGTAGCCCCGTCTAGTGGAATACCACGGGAGTTTAAGGTCGGTGAAAAGGTCAAAGTTGAACTGGGTAAGGACCGTTTCCAATCTATGCAAGAAGGTCACGGTGCCTGGAATCCAAGGATGGCTAGTGTAAGTTCTGTTTTAAGGCATATGGTACAATGTGAGCTGTCGTCATTTCATCTATAATGTTTCACCTGCCATGTGGCTACATGTATAAGGCATTTTAGCACATCTGCACTGTAAAACTTTTTGTTTTGATTTTAGTTCATAATATCGGTCATTTCATATTACATAAGTACGTTTGTACTGTAACTTCTTGTCATTTTAGCATATTCGCACTGTAACTTTTTGCTTTGACTTCAGTTCGTAAGAACGGTAATTTCGTATTATTCAAGTACGTCTGCAATGGAACTTCAGTACATCTGCAATGTAACGTTTCCGTTAGCACGAGAAGACGTTCGAATGCGTCTAATGTTCGTGAAATATTTGCTAATAGTGTGTAATTTTTAACCTCCTGACAAAGTGCATTGTGTATTTACAAGAATTAATTAAGCTTCTGGGTACATAACAGTGAGATGTCAAGTCCTTTACAATGCAACGGCACTATAGATTGTTGCCATTGCAGTGCATATAAACCGGATACTCTTACTTTTTTCAGTACATTGGTAAGATAGGCACTGTTCATGATGTGAGCACTCAAGGGGATGTTATAGTGCGTTATGAGGGACTAACTAGATGGTGGTTGCATCCAGAAACTTTGACAAAGGTATATAGAATGAATGTGACAACACTCAGGTCGTTGTAGTGAAGTTGTTCATTGAACGGATATGTAATGTACTTGAAGGCACTAGGTGCTGCAGGATGAGAATTTCATAACATTGATATAGGAAGCACTCATCGGTGCAGTGTATCGGTGGTACAGGTTGGTATCGGGAGGATTTTAGTCACACTGAGTCATCTGCCATGTTCCTTGATGTATCAGAACAAAGCGTTATATTCACCGGAAGTTTTAGGCCGCTTTAGGCCGCTTAATTTCAGAACTATAAAACAATGAAGATGAGCACCTCAACCTTCCGTTCATTAACCACACATAATTTGCGAATATACTGAAGTAGAAAATCCGTAAGCTAATACCAGACCATGGCACGTTGGGAGCTGGCTATTCAAAGTTGCTTAGATGATTTGCTGGAAATCTTGTGACTTACTTACCGCAATGGGCTGGCGTTATGACTCGACCCGCCACTGCGAAGGTATCCACCTCTTAAACACCAGTCAAACAAAGACATAACGATCTGAGGCAAGCATATGCTATGTCCAATCTATACCGAAGAAGGAAAGTTCTATTAGTATAATCATGACACATTAGTAAAAGCATTGCCTGGCAGAAAGTTTCATGCATCTTTCTCTGGCGTGATTACACTGAAACATTCTATGTTCACATGGCTTCAATATTGCTATGTTCGGCACGCCATTTAATATGAAAATCGATAAACGCATGCATTTATATTTTTGAGGGTATCATTTACCTTCAACCTTAGTTATATAAGCAGGACTAAGAGCATTAGATCGCTTCGGTGACCTAATGGTTACAGCGTCCGCATCGAAGTCGGGATCAGAACCGGGTCGGTTCATATCAAAGACTTCAAAAATGATACTTGCTCAGATGTAAGAGGTTAGAGCAAGGAAACATGACTAGTTTGTCCGGTGTCAGTGTAATGTGACGAGGTGGGGTGTCATGTCTGGTCTCTTCAATATGATACGTCAGTGAAGGAAGCACTTTGGCGGCAAGGATTCGCCCTCCCTCAACAAGACCCAATATATGTACACACTCCCAATGACTCCTCGTCGTCATATGACTGAAATGTTACTTAGTATGACGTTAAACCCCAAGCCGGGACTTGGCACTAATGCAGCTGGAAGCGGAAGGTCACACGTTGGCATGTCAAAAAAATTGTGTAAAAGTAGAATTATTCATCGTTTGTCATTGGTGCGAAATTGTTGTATTGGAAGGCAAAGTCTCGACAAATGACAACCCGAAGGTGTTGATGTCAAAGATTGTGTTTTTGAATAGTGTGGTATAGCTCCAAGCACGGGGAACCTCTGGCTGTCTTGCTCAGGGAGAATGTCTGCGTTAGACAAGGGGAGGTCACTCTCAACTTGCAAGGAAACATGTTATACTGTGCCATATCAAAAGATCTTGTATCTGAGAGTGAGTTTTGAAATTTTAAGTCAACAAAAACATCTCCATGATGTTATTCGGAATTTTAGTCTAAGAGTGGAGGGTTCAGTCTTAGCTGGACGACAGTTGTGGATCAGCTCTGCGCAGAACTGGGGTTGTGGGTTAGGATTTTCCTGAAGAACAGTCTGAGTATACAATATTCGAAAATAAAGCACCATATTTCGGACTAAATGAGTAGACACAAAGCGATACATATACGATTTTATGAGAAGTTTTATTGAAAGAAAAAAACCTTAGAAGCACAACACACAAAGGAGTAAAGCATGGACGTGAAGTGGAGATTTATCCTTATAGCTGCTGGCCCCTGCTATATATTTATAGGTATATACAACTTTTCATTAGGAGCTTTATGGCTCGTTCCACAAATATAGCCACACGTATTACTTTATATTATTCCACCGAGAACCATTCATGAAAATTTCTTATAATATTTAACGATTATCTAACCCTTCTCAAGCGTAATCGATGTTAATTTTAATTTGATGCCAAGAAAAATCTTAATCGAAGCCAATGTGACAAGTTTAGTATTTAGACCAATGTCTAAAAAATACATAATACCTAAAAAAACTTTTCAAAGCAGAAATTTAACTGTGCGAAAAAAACTTATGAAAAATCATAAGTGCAATACTTTCATATATACCGTTATCACGTTGACATCGTGAATCTAATTTCGAATTTCCGGTGACTTTTTCATTAAAATAACCAAAATATTTATATTAAATGTTTAATAAGTTGGCTGTCAAAGAAATCTAGCTCTGGTTCCGCTAGGTGAATTTTAGTTTTAGCCAATGCCAATCGGTTCACTCTAGCTATATTTTAAATGTTCGTCCGTATTCAACAAAGGTGGTGAACACAGAATGCCAAAAGGAGCCCAGCCACCCAGCACAGTTTCTCAACGGCGACCTTCTGCTGGCCATTACGTTGGTCAGTGGAGCTCGTTATTCCACTTTTGTCTCCATCATGGACCTGGCCATTACATTGGTCAGTGGAGCATCTGCAGGATGTACCCTCTACGGATGATACAGTCGCTAGAGAACCAAATATACTCGTTATTCCACTTTTCTCTCCATCATCGACCTCCTCACAGGCATCCGTTTGATCCAAGGCTTCTCGAACACATCCACGGGAAACGACATCAATTGTCACGTCAACTGAACAGGAAAATACAAGACAAATGTAATTATTTGTAATTATTATATCATTCTTCAAACGTAAACTGCTACCAATTACTCCCACAAAATAACAGAACTGAGATATAAAATACCTGTAAACTGACAAAGCGTGAAATCAGAGTAAAATGTTTCCATAGCACCCAAATAAAGCATGTCGTAATATTCATACACACACTGTATAAATAGGTGTGTGGAGAAGGATTACAAGGATAAATGAAAATATCCAAACGTTTTTATCCGGAGTTTACCGGAAGTGGATGTAACCAATGAAACTGGTCGGTAATTTGTACAGATGGTTGTATATGAAATTTATTCTGTTGAACTCATTGGTGCATATCTTATATTTGTAAAATACGTCATTTTTATTATATTTCCGAATATTCCTCATTTTGAATAAATGCAAAATTTCCCTGGAGAATGAAAACTAGAAAATCTAGAATTATAGGGTTTGTACCACACTATAGTCCAAGATCGAGTCTCTGTTGCCTGTTTTCCGCTGTGGTTTCCATCGCACATTGAAAAGACTTGCATGGTACGATACAAGGTTGACCTAAGCCTGGAAATTAATTTTAGCAAACCGGAAGTGACATGATGAATATAGGAAATGATGGCATCTTCTTTGTAAGTCATGCAAGAGATATGGGAGTGATATTCAGTATCTCACTGCTTGCAGACAGATTACTTTAAAACTGAAATGACGTCACAAACCACACCGCTGGGCTTGATCCTTGAAATCTTGAACTTTTTTAATCTTGTGATTTAATCTGAAAACGCTGAGACATTCATTAAGGTGTCTTTTCGCACGCTTGTTTAAGGTAGATTCATAAAAGTGTTCTGAACACAACGGAATGAACCTAAATTCACGATTAATTCTCTGATGTGACTGGTGAGAAGGGATGTAGTTGCAAGAAGAGTAATACATACATGATAAGACAGAGGCATAAACCGTGGTGTCCAGTTTTCTACACATCGCCTTCAGTCCTGTCACAGACGAGCAGTTTTGAACAGTGACCCCTGGGGTGGCTTCGCTCACACTTCCCTGGCATTCGTCGTCAGATTGTGATATCAAATTGGATAAAGCTGCTTCCACGATTTTGTCCGATGACTCTAATTTGATGTACTGACAGGAAAGGCACTGGAGACCTGGAAAAAAAGACTCGCTAGTCAATCGTTGATAGCACTACGCAAAATTGATAACCATGCGGAAAAAGATGGGAATTATCGATTCAGTATGCATTTAATCCAAATGATATTTGAGTAGTATATATGACGGGTGATCTGGCTCTGACGTACATAACTAATTGCCACAAAACTTAGACAGACGCGCTCCGACGTTCATAGTAGTATATACAACGTTGCCAAACACACAGCAACCTGGAAAGCCTATACCTTAGGTATACACTACATGTACAGTATGTCAGCAGGAACCACTAATCTTGCATCCTGTTTATAGAGACTGTTCTTCAGGTCCGACAAAACATCCTGGTTGAGTGTTACCAGTGCCTTCTGACTTAAAGCCCGCCCATGCAGGAGCGGGGTATCCTAAGTAGACAACACCCATAGCAACGGTATTTCTACAGGACCGTCTGTCTATGTGAGTGTTAGCTTCACTACCCTTGCAAGGCGAACTCCGGCTAGAGGGAGACTGTAATTGACATACTGCTATTCAGAAAATGTGTACACAGAGCATCCTGTTTGAGTGTGTGGTAATAGAATCAGCCCCACTGTATATACACAGACAGGCGCTCATGCAGGGCCACGGTATCTAAGGTAGACATGGCTTTACTTGCAGGGCTACCGTGGGAAAATGACATCAGGCTTCAGCTAGGTGGCGGTTCGATCCCCACCCAGGGTACATTTTTATTCTTCCTTTACAGGGTCCTGTAGAGATAGGCGGCCAGGCTTTGCTGGGTGGGGGTTCGATTCCCACTTCGGCAAATTTTGTTTCCTCTGCAGGGTGCGTTGACCAGTGGTGGAGTCCTAATATGTTTTCCGGGTAGTACAGGGTGGAGGGGCGTCTAATGACGGAGCGGTGCTAATTGCCCAACAACTTAGCGTACCCACTAAGACGCGGACAGGTGTTTTTTTTTTTCAGCTTCGCACGTTCCAACACCCGACCACGCGCCAGAAGTTCTTCTTTCACGTTTTGGTCGATCTGTACGGAGTTGGACGATTTCTAACTGCGTGTGCGTAACGCCGTTTGAGGTCACGGTATCTGATTAAACTCGGAGTCCGAAATGCTGCGGATGCTGAAAGATCCAACCATCATAGCCGAATCAAAAGCGTCCGCGACATTCACACCACGGCGGTACTTCTTATATAAAACCCACCTGGCGTCTCTCTCTGTCTCTAACTGCTTTTGTATAGCGCTAATATACTGCAGGCGACGGGCGCTGCCATCCTGCGCTGAAGATGCAACCACACTCTCTGTCGGAGCTGTCGGTGTCAAGGAGTCCTCATCTACCATCGTTGGGTACAGACCCATAGTGCATATTATATAGTGGCAGCGATTATGTCTAAATCATCTTCATACTGACCTCCCCTCAAACGCCGAAGTTTGATAGATTTATTGAGATAGATCGTTCCGACATCCATGCGGTCAGCTGCGACGATTCTTACCTTTTCCAGAGAGCTCTCAACGACTTTTTCTCCCTGAATTAGAAAAATCCCTGCGGCGGAGTTTTCACGATTATCCTGACGGCCTTATAATTGTGTTCTGCCGGCCATCTAACCTTCAAACACAAAGGCGGAGTCGCAGGTGATCACCTTCTTCACCTCCGGTCCGGTTGCTTGGAATGGATTACAGGGTCAACCAATCGGGGTCGCGGGTCGTCAACGCGGACTAAGGAGAGCTTTTGTGCCCCGGTTGCCTCAGAAGGTGGTTTGCGCACGCTCTCCGCTGTGGCTGAGGCGTTTTGAAGGGAATCGAACGTGTCAGGTTCTGACTTCTCCCCCGCCCCCCTTCAACTGCAATCAAACTGCAGACTGGAAGGCGTAGACTGTAGCTTCCTGTCCCTGAAGCCCGATATCCGAGACGTCTGCCAAGTCGGACAATGCTAAACATGTAGAGCGAGGGCCGGCTGCGTCCACTATTAATATGAGGTTATGTCGTGATGCGTGTAAAAGCCCCAGCGCCCGTTACTGGAACACACCGAAGGAGTGTGCAACGGTGACCGTGGCTACTAGCCGAGGATATCAGCACATTCTCTGAATGGCCCGAGTGGAAGGGTTTGTATTGTAGGTTGGGGAAAAACACAATAATATTCCTTCGCCCGTTACTGGAACACACCGAAGGAGTGTGCAACGGTGACCGTGGCTACTAGCCGAGGATATCAGCGCATTCTCTGAATTTAAACTGCTCACTACATCCAAATTCACGTAGACCTCCTTATGAACGAAGGAAGCTTGTATCCCTCTGAAATCCCATTTATGAGCGCGTCCCCGAATTCCAAGATTGGAGCAAGTTCTTGCATCATTAGTGAGGCGTGTTTACCAGGATAGAACACGACCGGTGGCTTCGTTCATTCTCACTGAGATATCTAGCGGGCGAAATACTTCCTTGTTAAGCGTGCAGACATTATAGTAACCTTTCGGCACTTCAATTTTCTCGCCATCCAGTAGGAAGACCATCCCGGTGTGAATGTTCGCCCGCGCAGAGGGGGGGGGGGGGGGGGGCTATAGCATGGGATCAAGAAGGGCCACCATTAGACGGCGATCACGGTTGCCTAGACTGCACTGCCGTTTTGAACATCAGAGAAGGTGACAAACATGTTTAGTGTATACAGAACTTTGCGGCAGAATGAACTGAACGGCCTTTAGCTTTAATAGAGAGACTACTTATAAGGCCGGCCCGTCACATAGCATCCAAACCCACGCACACCATCTCACATGTCCTGACATCTGCGTGAGCGAGGGTGAGGCCTTCCAGGCCCAATTCGCAGATGTGTTCCAGAAGTACCGCTTACCGAAAGTAACCAACAATGCCATCGTTCAGACCTGAAATGCCAACCCTATGCAGTTTGTGCAGAACCAGCTGAACTTTGCAGTCTGGCGCACAACTACGCCACCGACCCCGTAATGAAGGTCCTGTTCTCATTACACGTCTAGTACCAGGTCCGGGTCCTGGAACCCTACCCTTCGACAACGCTTGGGCCTATGAAAAACGGCGAGTTCTACGTCTTCCCACGTACGGACTGGAGGCGGGATGGCGTAAATCACGGTCTCCTGGTAGCTTATTATTACTTGACCAACATCAGAATACCACCCTGTTGGCGACGGAACCTTTGATCCGAGCAAGATGTCGTTTCTTAGAAAATACGGCGTTCTGCACGTAGACTACATAGAAAAGGACGGTGTGGACGCCTGGGCATCGTTCATTCTCGACACATTCTTGGTGTTCACTCAGCCGGGCGTAGAACGCCTAAACGATTACATCCAGACATACGTCTGGGCTATTTTAGCCCATTCGCAAACAAGGACGCGAACTCTTGGGACAGGGACGGCGTTCGACGCACAGAAGCAGTTTCTTGCCAACATCGAAGATGTTATTTCCACCCCGGTCGACCTACCGTCCGCTGTTAAACGCTACCAGGCCTTGCAACAGTACGCCGGTAGTGCCGTCGGCATAAACCTGTATAACAGCGACATGCTTCTGCTGGTCGGTCAGATGGCCAACGACAACAAAATCGTCGTGACCACGGCCGGTCAGAAGCTAGGCGGCAATGAGGGTGTGAACATCGAAGTGCCACCTTCTATGGCGGAAAACGCAGGATTGTAAAGCCGCAAGAAGCTGTCCCCCCGCCCAACGTGCCCACAGCACAAACACAACAGCTTAAAGGCCCGCTAGACGACTCATTCCCGTTAGCGCCGTACAACCACGATGCGGAGAAGACAACTCTCGTGGTAGCGGGGGTACTATTGGATTACTGATTTTGTGGTCCCTACATTAGCCAGCCTTGTATGGCCACGAGAAACGGGCCAAACAGAGCCCAAACCAGAGCCCAAACATTCTCGGCCCAAACATCCAGCTGTTTTGCCGAGAAGGTTCAGCAGCCATGACAGAACACTGCCGATAATGCAGGGCAGCGCTGCAGCCCCTTTCCCAGCCAGCTTGCCAACGGCGCGCCCAAAGCCTGGAGATGCTTTTTCATCCACTCTTTGAGGCCGCCCTTGTCGGTTGGCTTAGGAGGTGGCGTTGGAGAAGGCCCACAGCCCCCGATAGGTCAAACTCTTCCCCAATGGCCTTCCTCTTCTTACCCCTCTTCTTGCGTGGTGGTGGTGTGTGTGTGTGTGTTTTTTTTTGGGGGGGGGGGGACATATATTACTATGACCGTCGAAGCGCGCCTGTGTACATAAGTTTTTGTAGCAATTAGTTATGCACGTCGGAGCCAGCGCTGCTCCAAAACACCCGTCATATATACTACTTATTTGACAGGGCAAAATCCTCCTATTCTGGGTGAAACAGGTATTGGTTGTTTTTTTTATTTACCACGGGTCGGATTTTTGCAATGGTCAGGATTTCTTCTCGTAAAAAACAGAAAAAGTCTGCGTAAATCCAGCTATTGACAAACAGTGGTATGGGTGGCTGTTTATTTCTTGATATTATAGCAATTTCAGAATTTCCCTAAATTCAGACATTCCAAAGAATTTGTATACCTCCCTAACTCAACCTACCCTCACCCCTCTACCCGTCCACAAATAAACAAATATCTAAACAGAAAAAGAAAGTCAAATTATTAAAGAAAGCAGACCGCTAGTACAATTATATACTTTTCATTAACTACCGTTCAAAATCATCATAAGGTTCCTAAATTTTATAATGCTTTATAACTCTAGAAACTGTAGAACTCTCAAACTCTGAAATCATTTTAACAGTATGAATAATAGAGGTACAAGTTTGATATTTTCCGAGAGGCAATAATTTGAGATATTCTTGGTAAATAGGAAAAGTCTAACATGATGAGCAAATATGGATCTTCGGCATTGCCTCATAAACTAAAATGGGTTGAATTCAAGGCTCACAAAGCATTGATACTTTGTCATAAGTCTCATTTATTGCATATCCTCATTTTATATAATGTTATACGTCATGTGGCTAGATTTACACATTATGTAGAACATTTATTTATATGTTTGATTGTTATTTAAAATTTAAAGGAAATCAATGTAAACTACCAGGGATGAATTCTTAATTTATCATGTCTAAAACGTAACTTATCATAGTCATACCTGTCACGACAGGGACACTGACAGCCAGACACACGGCTACGATCAACAATCCTCTTGAGAAAACGATCCATTCTTCTAGAAATGCCGGTCAGATCTGCAGCTTTAATTTAAGATCATTTACTTCTTTTACGTAAGATTCTATCATAAATTCACAATTATCGATTCTAATGCAGGGGTAACAATTAATACAACGTGGCCTATATCTTTACTCAAACAAAAGTATGTTTCCAAATAAAAGGAAAAGGACAACTAGAATTCGGACTCTGTCTCAAAGAGTTATCTGTCCTCCACAGTGACTTCATTTGCGCACACTTTTCGGCAGAAAATACGGGTTTTAAGCTTGCCAAAGGGAAACTTTAGCAGGCCGCAAGAATACATACGTGAAAGTTTCAGTAAAAATATTTTCTGTTTCTTCATACAATAAATTAAAAAGACAACACCTCGTTTCAACAAAAATAAAATGGCGTGTTTTGATCGAAAGAGCATATTTTGAGAATGTTATTAATCATCATTAATCATCTTTTTTATGACCACATAACTTTTATTGGCGTTTCGGTCAGCTTTATACTTATGATTAGGAAATTTGCAGAATTGTGCTTGAAGTTTCAAATTTTCACTTTCTTTTCGGACCTCTCTAGGCCCGATTCTCTATCTTAACGTGCCAGGCCCTTCTTTTCAACTGTGGAATTTAATAACATACGGAAAATATACAATCTTCATAGAATAGAAAAAGACCTTCAAAGATGGAAAATCAGTAATGTATCAACATTAGGGAAAACACCAGTGATAAAATCCTTTGCTTTTTCAAAATTAATTGTTTTGTTTTTTCCCTCCCAAACCCTCCAGTTACAGTGTAATACACTGAAAGAAATTTTTTCTTTCATTGGCACTTAAAAGTTGAGAGTTGGGCATGATGCTAGAAAACTGATGCTAGTATCGGCATCGAAACGTCGTGTGCTTAATAAACAAGAAGTTGTTATTCATAAGGAATCTACTTTGTCCTAGCACAACCTTTGTACATGACTTTTGAGGAGGCGCATAAGGCTCGTTAAAAAAATAAAGCTCACCTTAATAATAAACACAGCTTCTTTGGCGTCCAAATAGACTAATGGTGAAATATCGTAATGAGAGGAATTTTATACTTCACCTGATGTAATTTGAACTCAGTCTGTGTAATTCGAACTTTATTTAATAATGACTATTTGCGGCAAGCTGGGGACATACCTCGAAGTCAGTCACCCAATTAGGTGAATAAGGGTGATCGCGGTTAGCTTGTGTGAATCCATATGTTTTGGGTTCCCACACAGGTGTACATTGTTGAGACTAACACCCCCCCCCCCCCCTCCTACCAACCACACACGCCTCCTCCTCCCTCGCCCGCCTAATCACCATGTTATACGGTGTCTCACACAGCTGGGCATTGTTGTAGCAATCTCGATGTCATGTTTTACCGTACCACAGAGGTATAGGCTCTTGTGCCTATTCCCCATCCCCATGTTTTACGGTCTCACAGAGGTGTAATATATTTCATTTTAGTGATTTCTTCGCCTTGAACATTAGATCAACTGCAACAATGTGAGTTCAAGTCTAGGTCATGCTGGCTTCCTCTCCTGCCGTAAGTGGGTAGGTCCAGCAGCAACCTGCAGATGGTCGTGGGTTTTCTCCGGACTCCTACGCTGAATGCGGCGTAAAACACAAATCAATCAAAAAAATCTAAAGTCAAAATTTCAGTCATTAAATTTGGTGTGTCTCTTTTTTTATATTTTAGCTGAAATTTTCGGTACAATGATTTACCCAGAATTTACCCACAAATAACAATTTCAAAGTGATTTGAAATTCTGGCTCAAGCCCAAGATCGCTTCGTGATCCTTGGGCCAGGACTAGAATTTCTACAAAGGAAGGTTCAACGTGTACATTAAGAATCTGTAACAGTCCTGTAAACAGGGCACAGGGAGGCAATATAAACGTTACGTATAGATGTAATGAAATGAGCATTTTCCTGCAATAGCCCATATCAACCCTCCATCGCCGTATCAGTCCTCGACCATCATGTCAGTCGCTAGCCTTCGACCCTGTGACTGATGTGAGGGATGATATGAAACTGTCCATATTTGAACCGTTGTTATCGTATGTTTTTCACTGATATGCAATTTTCCGTAATCTTAATGAGATATAATTTTTAATATAATTTTTTCTGCTTTTCCCATCATTATTGAAAACTGTCTCTCTTTGCATGGCTCCGTCTTAATTTAGTACTGTATATACTAGTACTTTCTTAGTTTTTGGGCGGTTTGTATTAAAACGTTAGTTTAAAAGTAATTTTTTGTCTTGTGAATAAATAACCGTCCAAGATACCGGCTAATAAAGTCGGACATCATATGAACTTTATCAACTGCCATAATGAATAACCGTGACTGTGTTACTGGACCTGGCTGCTGATTCCAAGCTAAAAGCGTTTTTCTTTTTCTGTCATTGTGGCTGCTATTATTTTGTCTCTGTTTACCTTGTTCTTTTAATTGTGTAGATTTCCTTGCCTCACGTTGCACGAGGTGATACTGTTTTCCAACTATGCCGAGAGCAGTCGACTCGATCAGATAATGCCAGCTAGAGAAGTTCGGATGCTTTCGATGTGCCAGTTACATTTTGATTAATTGTGGTGTTATGGTCTTCATTATTCACAATTATCTCGGTGATATCAAGTCAAAATGACCTCAGGATTAAAGGAGATTTGTTTTGCACTTGTAGCATACAGCTTTGACAAAGTTGAGGAAAGCAGGTTAAAAAAAAGCCGTGACTCATTTTTGGAAGCGTAAACATGAAACAGGGGCAGCATTCCAGTGATTATGCTAGAAGAGCAGCTTTCCAGTGCTTATACTAGCAGTAGCTAACGGGAAATTCACTTTGCTCTGTTGGTAGATCGCTGGACTTCGGCTGCAGAGACCCGGGCTTGAATCCATATGTGACCCACGTTGTGAAATCCTTTAACCTTTACGTGCACACATATCTGTAAAAGCTAATCGACTTGTCGGTGTCAATTAAAGTACATACTGCCCTGATGTGTTTACGTAGTATCCCAGAGCAAATGCCTTAAAAAGATTTGTTTTGTGTTTACGTAGTATCCCAGATACGATAAGTAATACGATAAGATAGGATAAGTGCTTCAAAAGGTTTTGTCTCGTGTATGCAAGTTTACCACAGGCATCCATAATGGGACTATGTACTCCCAATGTCTTGTTCAAGAATAAAATAATGAGGTTCTACCAGAATTTTTTTGACAATATAACATATTCGTTAGTCAAATCAATTGTTTCTGTATTTACCAAATATAGCTCAAAATTATTATTTATCTACTATTTATAGCATTAAAATGATCCTAAAGTAGAAAAATATTCTTCGGTCTCGTATGTTTGGCATTTTAACCTATTAAATCAACAGAGTTTTCTCTGAATGGTGATAAATGTTAAACGTGTAGGTGGGAGGGGTGATGTAGAGTCGTACCTGCCTAATATAAATGCCAAATGGCTACCAGTGAATGACAGGAATATGCGAAATAAAGATCAACCACCATCGTCTAAACTTAATCCATGGAAGAAGTCATGGATTAAAATTCAGACTTGAATGAAATAATCTCTAGTGGTACATTTGCCGCTCTAGGGGTACATTTGCTCGTCGCAGCTGGGTAAGCTCATAGGACGTCATATTTCTTAAACTAAAAATCTACATTTCCCTTCGTGACATTTACCTGCAAATAAAATTGTCTTGTGGCTGAGCACACCGTAAACCGAGTCAGCAAAGTCATACGTCTGAATTCATATTATCCTGACATTTTGAATATCAACGTTCCAAGTCATGCTGTCCAATAATTGGAATATGTCATTTGTAGTCAGGTGTGTACAATTTTTACCGAGAATGAGGAATGCCTACAAAAACTTTATTTATAAATTTCACAAATTTGGATTCTGACCTTCTTGGATTCTTGCGTACACAGGTATGTGGCAGGGCGAGTCCATGCCGTCAAGCTTCTGCCGCCACTGAAGTATATCCAATATCTGTCCGGCGACATAATGTTAACTGTAATCATCTAGGATTTCCCAAAGTTCGTGTTAGAATTAAATAAAATTAGAACTTGTGACGTAAATCCTCAACACATACATAAACATTTACCATGTTCACAGAGATAAATTTTAACTGAATGAAACTGAATATGCCTTACTTTATATATTAGCATTGTGAACCAGTAGAAAAACTGGACAAAGACCGAGACACACCCACAACTGAAATATATATTCACTACTGATATTTTTTGACAATGTTCCGCATGGTGGGGTTATCAATAGTACTAATTAAGCATTTTGCACATATGGATGTGTAATAAATGCATGTGTACAAAATAAATTAGCATTTCAACTTAAAAAAATAACTGTATCGTTTTTCCCGTTTTCCCGCGCTATAACATCTCAGGTTAGAGGCAGACTGGCCATTGTTTTATTGTTTAGTTTCTGATGGTTACACATGAATACTACTCAAAAAAAAAATGCTATTAATGTTTTTTAATTGCTCTGCTCGTCGTCATATGACTGGAAAATTGTTGAGCACGACGTTAAACCCCAAGCACTCACTCACTAATTGCTCTGCAACCGGCCTGTTCAAATTCTTCGTTGTTCCGGTCTCTATTTCTCTGACCCTGTTCTGCTTTCAATAAAAGTTTCGCTCGTCTTGATGATTTTTTATCATATCGCTTGTGAGGAGTGTAGTTGTGAGTTTGTATTAATTTATTAATAGTTTCAGTGGTGAGTGAGTGAGTGCTTGCATGGGGTTTAACTTAACAATATTTCAGTTATATGACGACGAAGGAGTCCTTAGAGTGCATGTACGTGTAACAGTCTCCTTGTTGCTGGATATATTTCCACCATTCTTTTATGTGCTGCCTCACTGAGACGACTTACCGACGGCAAGTAAGCAGCCCCACCTGAGCCATTATACCGATACGAGTCAAAATACTTTTACATTTCTTGTGATATGTTCAAGAGTTTTAGTTGCTAGAAATTTAAGCTCAAAAGAACTTATATTTTATTGTTTGACCAATCCAATTTTGAATAAGATTTATTCTACCCTCTCCTGTTGCACAAAGCGACATGTGCATTCCTTACTTAATGACCAGATCAGTTAGATATCCGCACAAGCCAAAGACTGCACACATGCATTTAGACAGAAGCTCTCGATCTGTGAAAGCCCAGACATGTCCATTGCATTAAACTTTGTACCGAGTAGAAGTCACAAGGGATAGAGGTTTTGGACGGGGTTTAACAGCCAGTAGTCTCACTTTGAACACTGACTGAATCACTCGACAATCAAACATAAATTATATCGTTTTCCAATACAATTTATATTTACGAGAAATAACCTCGTTTGTAGAGCGTATTTTTTTTGTTAATGTAGGCAATCTTTGGGGTGAAAACTTCTATCTGGCAGATGGGAACAACTGAACAGGTATGCTGCGAATGATAATGGTTGCACGCACATTGAAGTATACTGCACCATATTAACAAATGACTAACCATGAAGCGTCCGCAGGGTTGATTCTGGGTCTAGTCACACCTAAGGCCTTAAAAGAGGAAGTTGCGGCTTCCTCACTTGGCGTTCAGCATGAAGGGGGTAGTTCAACGACTGGTTGACCCGTATCAGTATAATGGCTTGGGCGGGACGTCTTACTTGCCTTCGGTAAGTCGTCTCAGTGAAGCAGCACTAGATAAAATGGCGGTGGTAATCCGTCCTGTAACAAGGAGGCACATTTCATGCACTTTAAGGATTCCTTCGTCGTCATATGACTGAAAAATTGTTAAGTACGACATTAAACCCCAAGCAATCACTAACACACTAACCATGATATAAATAAAAATCTCACAGATATTGGATTTCCTTTGAGGTACAGGGATTTAGGCTCCTTGCGATTAATGACCCGGAAAGCCCATTTTGGTTGACGCCTGGTATTCAAATCTCTCATACATTTATGATAGGCGGTATTGTAAGTGAATTTTCCAATTTGATGCCTAATGAGAAATCAATAAACACATTTTATCACGATTCCTACTGTAGCGGTTCAATTATTGTATTTGTCTTATGTGCTTTCGTTTCTTTGAACGTCTTCTTCTCGAGCATACAGGTATCTATGAGTGCGACACGATTGACTCACTTTAACCCTGTTCGATATTTAACGTGCCCAGCGAAGCTTGTTAAATGAATAAACCAATCAGGATTCCCTCCCCTGAACTCGGAGACGCCGCTACTATTTGGATCCGATTTCATAACATCTCCTAAACTCGGGTTGTTATCCAGTATGACTTGTATATGAGATTCGGGATGCTTATACGAAATGAAAGTCTTCCAGCAACAGATTGTCAGTGAATCAGATAATGAATATTCATTATGACGAGGGAGGACCCAGCAGTTGACACAAGTACCAAACAGTTGAGTGTCATATGGGACAGAGTCCCAAATAAACACAATACATGGCACAGAAAGTCCCTTGTCTCAAATTATGGTACAAATTTCAGGTAATTTATTCTGGTATATAGTCTCTGTGGTCCACTTTTGATATTTCAGATAAGTTCTACTTGTACGAGACTGGAGCTGGATTCTCAGGTTTCGTCAGACTGGAGAGTCCCAGAATTTTGGGACTGGGAAAGATTCCCAGATTTTTTACAATGTATTCCCGGCTTCCTGGGACTGGTTCCCACCAAGTGTCAACTGTCTCTGAGTTCTTAAACTGGATCACAAATCACTATTCCAGACACTAGGACTGTTTCCCAATTCGCCGTACAAGAACTTTCCAGCTCTTAATAAAATATCTACTTACCCAGAATGCTTACCAACAATATGGTGTCTACTCCTGACAGATTCCAAGGCCATCTACAAACGCTGAAAAATCAACCTATTTATAGATTTTCACATGGTGTGAGCGCAGCAATGAACCAAATTAGGAGACTCTGGTTTGTCAGAAGGGTAATTTTTGACAGTTTGTAAACGCAGATGACACGATGAGGTCAATATTTGCCTGCATAGCGTTTATTTATTCTCGCATGAAAGTGTATAACATAATTTGTGAATGTGAAAAAGTATATCGGAGAAAGGGGTACACCTTTACCGTCCAGAATATAAGAACACCAGAAAGCTATTCAAATAGAGCATGCAACACTATCTGTTTGAACGTGCTTTAAGAGGTACAGTAGTGCTCCATCCTAATAATATATCTAGCACAGATGTGGGTCGGAACATCCGCATAGGTAGATGTTCACATCATACGCCGATCACAAGGCCGATCACACGGCCAAGATGAGTGCACTATCCGCGAATGATGGGCGTAGGATGCGACCAATATCCGCGTAGGTTTTAGGACATACACTAGCATAAACTTATCTAATTGACGACTAATGCCGCAGTGTTCGTCACTGACCTTGTTTGTACTTGCATTCGGGCAGTGTACTATATTAAATATATCGATTTCTGTGGATATCTTGTCCATTGTTTGCGATATGATTATGTGTTATCAGTTATACCTGGTCTCCACAGAAGTCGCCCTCTGTTGTCATAATCTGATATTCGGACATTATGACAGTCCAGAACCAAAAGTATAAAGAAGGAATCAGTTTGGAATATACTACCAAGCATGTATCACATGGGGGAGAGGGACTTGGCCTTGTTGGTTAGAGGCGCTTGCCTTTGAATCGTCAGAATACACAAGGTGAGGGTTTACACCCGATTTTGCATGCGGAATTCGAGAAGTCCCTCCGCTCTCACTGACTGTGGGACCTTCGTTAGAAACGGTAGAGAGATCGCTCATGTGGGTGTTTGGGCTTTATAAAATTCTTTGAAGACAACTAGCCTTCTACAAATTCGATTTTTTTCCTGGAAAAAAGGGTATTTAAAAATATTTTATGTATGGTGGGTATTTGGGACCACCTTTTGGTATTTATCGTCGTTGCATAATAATGTTCTAAATTAGGAAGTGATGCATGTTTGGTAAATAAATTAGAATGTAAATTTGTTGTTTATATCAAAACATATGCATTTAACCTGAATTAGGATAATATTTATGAATGTATTAAATATATAAACAGGGTCAAAATTCAGGTTTAACAAATTTGTTACCTGAAAAGACCAAATGGGGGCCCCAAATAAAAACCATACAAAAAATATTTTCTTGTGTCCTTTTCTCTTTAAATAAAAATCGGAACAAATATCGAAGATCACATTTGCAAATAACTTTTCGCACTCTTTCATCTGAACTTTATGTAATTTTTACGTTTTCTTCACCTTTAAACGTGACTCGGCGTTCTCTTACGTCTTTTATAACATTGGAAAGGGCAGTAACATGAAAAGTAACACACGAAAAGTAAGTGATTCGTTTATAAACACCTTTCTGTTACAGTTTACCTTCATAAAAACTACATGAAGTGTATTTATTAATGTAAACATGTTGAATGTTGACAAATACTGGAAAGTTTCAGTTAACACAAAAAGTCCAGTAATCAAGGCGTTGTGTTATTAAATGCAAAAAGTCAACCAACATGTAAAAGTGTTTATTATACTAAACATGTGACATGTAAATATGTGACATTTACTGTGTAATCATGTCACATGTCTACTATTATAAACACATCTCCCTGATCGCTAAACATAATATGTGGGAATAAACAGCAGGCCCCGTCTATAAATGATACACTTAATTTTAGAGTGTACCGTACACATATGCATCCCTGTTGGTTTTGCGCTCTTTCCACGATCACGTGCGGTCAGGACAGTGTGTGAAGCAATGATTTGCTTAACCTCCTGGAAAGTATACTTGATTTCTTTATGGAATTTACCTTTGGGCTGCGCTGCAGCTGGAAAGCTATACAATAGTGAAGGACTGTACACAGATTTCTTGAAGATTTCTACCCAGTTGATGAAAAACATCGACAACAACTTTGATTTATTTCTGTGAGCCTAAATAAATACGTTAATGTTCTTGCTGACAAAGATCCTAATAATATATTACTTATCTGCAAGAATTATTAGTACCAGGTTCTTGTTGAAGAGCTTAATATCACTACAACAACTGCAGAAACAACAACGTATTCTAGAACAACCATTACTCTGGAGAAACTATTTATAAAGCATCAATTCTTTCTCAAACAGAGGAGTATATCCGTACCTTCCCGACACATCGATGTACCCCAACTTTACTGGATTCTAAAAATGCATTAATCTCCATACAAAGCTCTCTTTATTGCGGAATCGAGAAGCTGTACCACCAAACTTAACGTAATCTACTCTCTTAACGAAGATATTACAAAAAGTACAGTCATCATGAAAAAAAGTACTGTTTTGCGATTGAAACAAATTCTGTCGTTAACAGTACACAGTACCGGGTGGTCAAGTCATAAGTGATTTACATGACGACCAATGCATATGACCAATGCATATATATGTTGGCAAATTGCTATAACACAGAGCAGCACTGCATCCCCAAACTGTGTTCGCATGCTGACAGCATAGTATTATGTTGTTGTTGCGCCGCTTACATGCACCACATGCGTCACTTCTGTTTTAGGGTTAATTAATTCATCGCTTATATTAAGACTGATTTTAGTTGGCGCTCGTGTTATCTTTATGAAAAAGCATCTAGAAACAACTGAAATCCAGTCGCAATTCATCAGTCTTGTCCTTTAATATGGAAGCCGACAGAAAACCAAACAAAGCACAGGCAACACAGGCAACCAAACGTTTAAACCCATTTCTTCCGTCCTTTCTATACTAGCACTATACGCCATAAGAAAATAAACTGATGTGTTGGTTTACTCTTGTTAACTGTAATGGCATACATGTAGCCGTTTAGACATAACGTAACTTTTTAGACAATCATTTTATGTCTTTGCTAGTTCAAAGAACTCAAACTCTGTATAGTGTTCGTTTTGAATAGTTTGTGGTCAAGTATTTTCTGTCATTTATGTAGTCGATTATTTTTGTCGAGATTAATTGACCATGTAATATTCAACAAATTACAAAAATTTTGGCGATATTGCAGATATATTGTAGCAAGACACCAAATCTATAGGTGTCAATAGTATATTGGGGTTCAAAACATGTACAATTGTGGAGTAGGAGGGAGGAGGAATCCCCTGATATACTATACTATACTATACTATATTATTCTATTAGAGCGCGGACTGAACGACACATGGGCTGGTGGATGGGTGAAACAGGTCGGCTTGTAGATTGTGAGGTGACTGTTCAACGAGGAAGATACGTGATAGAGGGCATTATTTGTAGTGAATGTTCTATGCACCATACCGGCATAAAAATTTTTTACCAATATCTGCAAGCACCAATATTCCAACGGCTACCGACCTATACATGTAGGTTTCTTTGCCCGTTCGGCAAAATCATTAGCTCTTTATTCTTCACAAGGGATACACAAAGATGACGATAGAATGTTTATCACATCAAGGGAAAAGGAATCCGTTTAAGACAATGAACTCTCCGTACGAACAAAATGCCTTGGCAAATGAGTACAAAGAACCTGGTTGGGTGAGGCGGGGATCGGTCGAAGTGCAAGAAACAGCGCACCTCAAGCAGCAAAACTGAAGAGAGTTGTGACTGACAGCTGCTGACACTTCCATAAGGCCACTTCATTTCCCAGTTCTGTTTTACTCCTCTTTTCCGTGTTAGCGATGTATGCACGTTGGTCATAAAGTCGACATGGATAGCATTCTCCACTCACATTGAAATATCTTTGTTTGTATTAGACACTGCCTGACTGAGGTGTGTTTCCCCCTGGCACTGCCTGGTTTCCTCCCACCATAATGCTGACCGCCGTCGTTTCAGTGAAATATACTTGTGTACGGCGTAAAACACCAACAAGATAAATAAACATATTACACATACATGTAGCATGGCAAGTTAATTATACACGACCACATATATCCTTAAGCAGGATTCATGTATAATTTGGCTACAATTGCGACATGTCTCTTAGTAGCTTATCTTCATAATTATCGATTCTAATGCATAGTTCTACTTAATTAATAGAGCTTGGCCTATATCTTTATTCATACAAAAGTATGTTTTCAAATAAAAGGAAACGGACTACTATAATTCAAACTCTTTCTCAAAGTGGTACCTGTCCTCCACAGTGACTTTGTTAGCGCACACATTTCGGCAGAAATACGAATTTTAAACTTTCGCAGAGCGCAGAAATACATACATGAAAGTTTCAGTAAAAATATTTTTCTGTTTTTCGTCGATCTTCATACAATAAATTAAAAAGACAACACCTCGTTTGAACAAAAATAAAATGGCGTTTTTGATCGAAAGAGTATTTTTGTAGGGTTATTACTATTATATTACTGTTGATCTCCCATGTCTTAAAACATAACTTTTGCACAAGACTTTTAAGGAGGCAAAAAAGGCTCGTTAAAAAAATAAAGCTCACCTTAATATTCAACACTCCGCTTCTTTGGCGTCCAGATAGAGTAATAGTGAAATATCAGGACAGAGTCCGTTAGGCAGAGTGGGTCCAAACAGAAAGTAATGAAACTACAGAATTCCACGAAACCTCTATTTCGTGTTAAAGGAAAACCCTACATCAACGAATGGTCTATATGTCTTATAATATCAAATGTTTTAATATGTGTATATTTACCGTGGTGATTATTTAGTTTACCGTCAGGACTGTCTTTGAACTGTTAAACTGCTGCCCCTCTTCATATTATTTTTATAGCTCTACCGATGTGGTATAATATGCATATAGATTTGCATATTATTAACATTGTTTATGGCTTAAATAAACAAATACCATTTCATGAGACTACAAGCATGAAAATCCATTGCGGAAAAGATAGCACCAAGAGAGTGTGCGTGTATGATAAATAGGGAACCTGCTTCACCTGAAGAATCTGAGCCTGCGCAATTCGATCCTTATTTGGTAATGACCATTTGCGGCAAACTGGGGACGTATTTCAAAGTCGCTGTAAGCTTGTGTGATTAATGTATTTTCCAATGTTCAATATGTTTCGGGTTGCCTTTTACGTGTATACTGTTGAGACGACTTACGATAGTCGTCTGTATGACACTTAGCCGACTAACAGACCTTACACGGCTGAAGAAATGTGTCAAACGGGCCCTTGCTCATCATCTATGTATGACTAACAAATTGTAATTTATTTATTGATTTGATTGGTGTTTTACGTCGTACTCAAGAATATTTCACTTATTGGACGACGGTCAGCATCATGGTGGGAGGAAACCGGGGAGAGCCTGGGGGAAACCCCACGACCGTTCGCAGTTAGCCGACAGACTTTCCCAGGTACAACAAATTGTTAAGTACGACGTTAATCCGTAAAGGAATGCAGTACAATTAATTACAGGGGGATTAAATAGTAGGCATACCTAGTGTATGGTCAATCCTATTAGGTCTAACCGGCATCACTGGACGGGGATAATTATCTGCCTTGAGAACACCTTACACAATTCAGCCGGTGTAAACATCTCATGGCTGTTGTGTGAGTGTTTCTGATTTCTCTATATCTGAACTGAGCAAACATCTACTCGTACGCAGAAGAAATAAAACAGGAAAAGACCCGTGTCGCTGTGTCCATGGTTAAGCAGGAGTAGTACATTGGCCTACAAATCAATAACAAGGTTGTAGAGCGATGCGCTTGTCCGCTTCGTATGAACTTATTAATAAATGAAAACCACTTGTACAATAATGTTTCACGGCTGAAATGTGTCTATAAATAACTCAAAAGGTTAGCTGAATAGAGCCATCCGCAATGTTTACTGTTGGTATTCGATATTTTTGCCTCGGTAATCTCTTTTTCAGTATTGCATCGTAAATAAACTATAACTTTTACTCCTTATTACGAAACAGACAGTGAAAACTGTTTTTCACGTGGCGGTCGAAGAAACACACTCGGACACTAAATTAACTGTTCTGTCCAACACACGTAAGACAAATGGGTCAAAATTTCAACTTCCATTACCAAAAACTAGACACTGTGACAAAAATGTTGACTTTAGTCAGGAAGGTATTTGTAGGAATCTGCTCCTGTTGATTCTCCATCCTGGTAAGCAGCTGACAAGTCGATATATGCCTGTTGTCGTCGTTAGGTGCTTGTGACGGCCTACACAAAGAGAACGAGTAGAGGACTTTAACGCATGAAATGTCAAGGTTTATGGAAAAGTACACTTCGAATATTTAAATTAAAACACTCCCATTGGACAAAAGTTTGCATGTCCTGTTGATTTTACATCAGAATCGCCCGTTTTCTTGAGTATTCCGAAGTGTGTAGCAATTAAACTTGGTGGTTCTGGAAGGGGTTTTCTGAAATATGACATTTCGCTGCAAAAATCAAAGCTTTATTCCTTAATTATTAATTTCATTACCAGTTTTAAACACCATTTGTTGTTTTTCCTTCCACCCATGATTTCAGGAACTTTATTGAAATTACTTCGCCTTTCCATTTTCTCCACAGCAGGACCCTCTAACATGTCATTTGAGGGAAACAAAACGTTCAAATACGGAAAGTTACTTCTGACTGGTCATGATCAGTCAGAAGACCGAAGGCCCGAGGACTAACATGATGGTCGAGGACTGACATGGTGGTCGAGGCTGATATGTTGGTCGAAAACTGACATGATGGTCGAGGGCTGATATGGTGGTCGAGAACTGACATGGTTATTGGTATGAAAATTACCATTTTACAACATATAAGTCACGTTTGTCTTAATGACTGTGGTGCTTTTACAGGACTACATATCTTGCTGTTATTGTTGTAATAGCCAGGTATTTATAATCTGCTCGCTGAACTTTAATACACTATTATGTTTTTGAAGTGATGACAAAAATAGATAATGTTAATGCAACCCTATGCTGTGTATAGCACCGGTACTCCATTGTTATTTTTCTATTTTTTTTGATTGGAGTTTTACGCCGTACTCAAGAATATTTCTCTTAGCAGAACCAGGCGGAAACCCACGACCATCCGCCGGTAGCTGGCAGACCTTCCCACGTACGGCCGCAGAGGAAGCCAGCATGAGCGGGACTTGAACTCACAGCGATCGCATTGATACGATACTCCACAGTACAAACAAAAGTATTCTGTTGCAATAACAAAGTCCACAATGTGTAGCATTACGGATATATAACATAATTATTCTATTCCGCGAACACTCAGAACACAAGTTTACAGAATAGCTTCCCGTGAGTTATTCCCGGTTCCCGTCCACCATAAAGCTGGCCGCCGTCGTATAAATCAAGTATGTCTTAAGTACACCAATCAAAAAAATAAATAAATAAATAAAACACTATTTCTCGAAAGTTATCACATTATCGTTTGAATGACACAACAACCTCAGTGAGAAATAAGTGACATTATCGGTAAAAACTTACTACATAATCGGTAAAACCTTACTATTTTATGTGCTTTCTACATTATCTGTAAAAAAGATAAAATTCTCTGTAAGAAAAAGTTAAAAAATTGTCGTGCATTGATCCATGAAATTAACTGCTTTTGGAAGATGTATCCATGATAGGTAAAGTCTCCAAAAAAAACCCTTTCTAATACAAGGCGAGGTAACGAGTTCGATACCGCGCTGCCTCGCGTCGCTACTTCGCTACCCTGACCTTTGCACACACTCTGTGTGCAAGTTTCGTTTTTGAAACACCTGGTCGGATGTGATGCCGGTTGAAATCAACATTGTCTAATTGCTTATTACATCTATAGTTCCAGCTTGGTCAGTACTTCTGTTTAGCTCAAATATGAAGGAAAGCTATGGGATTTTGGTTGCAAAAGGGTGCTGGGGTTAATTTATTAATATTAATTACGCCGTGAGGTTCCACAAACCGCGGTAGTAGTGATAGTGGTATAGTCACAATAGTTTACACCAGTTTACACCAGTGTGACATCGTGAAAACATGGCGATGGGGAAGAATCACAACAGTTTACACCAGTGTGACATCGTGAAAACATGGCGATGGGGGAGAGTCACAACAATTTACATCAGTCTGACATCGTGAAAACGTGGCGATGGGGCATAGTCACAACAGTATAAACCAGTGTGACATCTTGCAAACATGGCGATGAGGGAGAGTCACAACAGTTTACACCAGTGTGACATCATGACAACATGGCGATGGGAGATGGTGACAACAATTTACACCAGTGTGACATCGTGAAAACATGGCGATGGGGGAGACTCACAACAATTTACATCTGTGTGACATCGTGAAAACATGGCTATGGGGGAGACTCACAACAGTTTACACCAGTGTGACATCGTGAAAACATGGCGATGAGGGAGAGTCACAAGAATTTACACCAGTGTGACATCGTGAAAACATGGCGATATGGAAGAATCAGAACAATTTACATCTGTGTGACATCGTGAAAACATGGCGATGGGGGAGAGTCACAAAAGTTTACACTAGTGTGACATCATGAAAACATGGCGATGGGAGATAGTCACAACAGTTTACACCAGTGTGACATCATGAAAACATGGCCATGGGAGATAGTCACCACAATTTACATCTGTATGACATCGTGAAAACATGGCGATGAGGGAGAGTCACAACAATTTACACCAGTCTGACATCGTGAAAACATGGCGATGAGGGAGAGTCACAACAGTTTACACTAGTGTGACATCATGAAAGCATGGCGATGGGGGATAGTGACGACAATTTACACCTGAGTGACATCGTGAAAATATGGCGATGGGGAAGAGTCACAACAGTCTACACCAGTGTGACATCGTGAAAACATGGCAATGGGGAATAGTCACAACAGTCTACACCAGTGTGACATCGTGAAAACATGGCGATGGGGAAGAGTCACAACAATTTACATCTGTGTGACATCTTGAAAACATGGCGATGGGGAAGAGTCACAACAGTTTACACCAGTGTGACATCGTGAAAACATGGCGATAGGGCAGAGTCACAACAGTTTACACTAGTGTGACATCATGAAAACATGGCGATGGGAGATAGTCACAAGAATTTACACCAGTGTGACATCATGAAAACATGGCGATGAGGAATAGTCGCAACAATTTACACCTGTGTGACACCATATAGCATGGGCAAAATAGTCTTAACATTGCAGGGGGGTAGTCTTAATAGTTTACACCTGTGTGTCACGATAAAAAATGGCAGGGGGATAGTCCTAACAGATTACGGCAGTGGACCACGTTAAAACATGGCAAAGGACAGTCACAAAAGTTTACATCTCTGCGACACAGTAAAACATGACGATAGGATGATAGTCACAAGAGTTTACACCTATGTAATACGGTTTAAGATAGCTGGGGGGGCAATCGTCACAGTTTACACCTGTGTGACATGGTAAAAAATTTTAGGGGAATAGTCTTCACAGTTTACACCCGTGTATCACGGTAAAACATAACAAGGGGCACTCACAGCAGTTTACACCTATGTAACACCGTAAAACATGGAGATGGGAAAAGGGGTAGTCACAACAGCGTACACCTGCATACGAGAACTTTATAAAGTATATCAATCACACAACCTTACGTGATCACCCTCCTGGCTGAGCGAAGCAGGGGGAAAATACCCACTTCAACTTACACCTAACGAGGCAACGTTCTTTGGGGTACGTCCCCAGTTTCCCGCTGATGGTCATTACAAAGGCAGGGTCTGAATTACTTCAGGCTCAACAGGTTCCGTATTTGTCATTTTGCTGCACGCACACTCTCTTAATGCTATCTTTTCCGCAATGGATTTTCATGCTTGCAGTCTCATGAAATGGTGTTTCATTTTTCATTTCAGTAAAAAAGAATGTTAAACCACCAAATCTATATGTATATTATACCACATCGGTAGAATTATAATAATAATAATATGAAGTGGAGCAACAGTTTAACAGTTCAAAGACAGTCCTGGCGGTAAATTAAATAATCATCTCGGTAAATATACACATATTAAAACATTTGACCACAGGGAAACTATTGAATGCCTGTGCCATTTAGATAGTGTTTATTCAGAAAGAAAAGGACGCGGGGATTGTGTTCGTTCACTTTTGCCTATCACTTTGTTATCGTACGCAAAAATTACATGTACACGTAAGTAGCCCAAGAAACGCCAACGAAATGAGTAACCAAAAACCTCGCCTTAGGCAGATTTGAAATCCCATTTGCATGCGATGTTTGGTTTGCACAGGTATCTTAGCGCCTGGATCGTATATGATGAACCGTACACTCGTAACGAACAGTTAGGATCACACTCTTGTGTTCACAAACCGAAAATGGTAGACGTACATCACTTGTTCTATCGGCTCATGTCAAAATCTTGCCATATATGGAGAACAAAATGTTGGAAAAAGCGTTGAGCTATTGATCTAGTTTTGGGTATTGCCACGATACACCTGCACAGTAACACAAGTTTGCCACGATGTTTGCACACAGAGGTCCGTATATTGTGAAAGAAACATGTCCTTTTAAGGACAACACGTGAATAAGATCCGTCTAACTACGTATCGGGGGGTATTTGCACCCACATTTGCCTACCACACTCTCTCCTGATATATCGTTATTAGTCTATCTGGACGACACAGCAGCTGAGTTGAATATTAAGGTGAGCATTATTTTTAATGAGCCTTACTTGCCTCCTGCAAAGTCATATACAAAGGTTATGTTTCAGGACATGGCGTATCAACAAGCGTTCCTGTGCAGGAAACTAAGGGGACAGTCCACTGAAAATCCACCATCATCTTTAATTGTATTATATTCCTGCAGAAACAGGGGTTCTGCTGGTGGACTATGCATCCCTGAGGCTTGGTCCATGTGCATTATTCTAATGTTATTGTATATATTAAATGTGATGACAACTCTAAGCACCACACTAAATGTTGGAATACCTCTTTTTACCTATGACTAAAAGAATACTGAAATAATGTTCCCTAAATTACTTCCTTTTGATCAACATCAGAAAAAAAGATGATGCGAGTTCCTAGATACCGTCAGTATGGACCATAAAGCCTACCATAGTATCCAAATATTTCAATGCCTTTCAACACTCTTTAAACAATCTGAAAAGAAAAAAATGATAGTATTTTTGAGTTTTCAGTTGTCTGTATGATCAACCTTACTTCATATTTTAGCTTTCTTTTGCTTTGATTACATTGTTTATGGTGGATTTTTGTACTCAAGAATATTTCACTTATACGACGGCGGCCACAATTATGGTAGGAGGAAACCGGGGGAAACCCACGACCATCCGCAGGTTTATAAAATAAAAGCATTTATTTCTTTCAGTGTACTATTTGCGGGTTTTGGAAGAAATCCATTGGTTTTATAACTGCATAAGATTTAATAACTGCTATTTCTCCTAATGATGATAAATTTCTGATTTTCCTTCTTTGAGAGTCTTTCTTCAAGACTTCTTTTCTGGCAAGATTATATATTTTCCGTACATAATTAAATTCCACACTTGAAATAGGACCTGATATATGCGATAAGGCTAGGAAATGACCCCTGAGATGTGCTAATTTCAAAATACCAGTAAAATTCTGTAAATTTCCCAAAGTATAAAACTTGGTAAAAAGCGTCCATAAAATTTACATGGCCATCAAAAAGATGGTTGCTTAATATATAACCCTGCAAAAGTACACTCTCAGTCAAAAACACCATTTTCTTCTGGCCGAAATTAGACACTGTGTTTTTAGTTTAAGTATGAAGATCGAGGTTAACCAGAAAACGTATGTGCTTCTTTGATAAGTTCCGTTTTGGTCAATGTTTGATTTCATATGCAAAACAGAAACCATATTCCTTGTTCAGTTTTGTCATGTTTTTGCATGTTTACAATCTTTATTTCTGTCGAAGTCGGAATCAGAATCGATAATTGTGAAGGTATTGTTAGGGTTTAATTATAAGAGAATGGACAAACTCAGCGATCTTAAACATGTACATAAACAATACATACATTTATTTACCCAGTGACGGTAAAACACTACAAAGTGAATGCCAAACTGTATCAAAATCTAAACACCTGGCTAACTGACTCGAACAGTGTCCTAAATTCAGCTTCAATTCAAATCCTGGTTCCAGTACAAGGATGCAGGGTGTACTCCAGTTGCTCTGACACGGTTCAATAAAGTCGTTTTCCTGTAAGTACTTGATTTACTGTTGAAATTACTTGCTTTTCACGTTCTACAGCATTCTATGTCATTCATAGACTTCTGAGACATTTTCAAGTTGTCTTGAGCTAAGTGACACACAGCAGCTAACTTAGTACGGACATTAGATACATATTTTAACAGACTCAAATTTTCCTCAGTATCTCACGAGAACTTCCCTCTAATTTATGTAATGGTCCATGGACTTTGTGACCAAACACTAATTCAGAGGGACTGAATCCTAAGGATTCTTGTACTGATTCTCTAATGGCAAACAAAAGATATGGAACCCCTTCGTCCCAGTCTTTTTCAGTATCAAAGCAATATGTCCGAATCATATTTTTCAATGTCTGATGGAACCTCACCAATGCTCCTTGGGATTAGGGGTGATACGCTGAAGACTTAAATTAAGGTCCGACTGCACTGCTTTGATCAGGCCAAACAAAGTAGAGAAATTAACCAAGGCCTTTAATACAGCCTTAGTAGTATAATTTCGTAAAGGTGCAGCCTCAGGAAAAACGTTTATCAGAAAACATAATGTTTAGCATATACTGGTTTCCTGAATTAATCTTAGGCAGGGGACCAGCACAATCTAACATTACATGACTAAATGGCTGTTTAAATGCCGGTATAGGCTGTAATGGAGCTTTGAGATATAAACTGATTGGGCTTGCCAACCAATTGACATGTATGATGAGATTTGCAATACTGTGATACATGTTTTCTCAAACCTGGAATGAAACCAAAAGAAATGATTCAGTATGTTATGGTAAGCCTTGTTATTACCCAAGTGACCAGCCATTGATGTTTCATGTGCTACACACAATATTTCATTACGATAAGGCTTAGGAATAACAATCTTAACTGTCCAATCGTCATCTGAAGAAACATTCGGTGGTCTCCACTTTCTCATAAGAACGCCAGACTTAACATAATAACAAACAGGTTCTCGTGAAATTTCAGTATCACGCACAGCCTTATCAAATAATGTTAAAATCTCCGAATTATTATGTTGTTCTGTAATAAGCTGAGATCTAGACAATGTCTGCTGGACCGTTCATATTCAATTGAATCAACAGTAATATCCTTATATCTTAGTGATGAAAATGTCCTGTAAGTCTATGCTAGGTATTTCCTTATTACACCCTTTAAACGTACTTTGATCTTTGGCCACTTTCCTAGCCATAGCACGAGTAACAGCACAAGATGGAAATATATCTAGAATTTCCCTTTCAATTATGACTGGCTTACTGTCCAAGCTTAGTTTATCAGTAAAAATAGGATTTACAATGACCTTATCGCCTGCAAGATCATTACCTAATAACAACTGTATCCCTTCAAAAGGCAAAGAATGCCTAATACCTATCAATACAGGTCCAGACACCAAATCTAATACAAACATTATGTAGAGGGACAGCGACAAATTCACTAGAATCCACACCTTTAATAAGCACGCTACTACCAGAGTATGTCTTATCAGAAAACGACAAAGTGTCAATCAACAACAGAGACTCCTAATATCTTAACAGGTGTGGCATTAATCAAATCATGTGACAGTGATACAAAACCATGATGAATAAATGGTTCAAAAATCTCCATAACAGAAACCTGATAACTATCTTCAGTTTCAGAACTAGATGAAATAGGGGACTTAACACCCGGACTGCCGTCTTCAGCTTCATGTTCTGCACTACTAAGTGTAGGCTTCATTGAAGTGACACACAATTCAGTAGGCCATTGACCTTCCTATTTTCTCTTTAACTTCCAACATTCCGACATAACATGACCCTGTTTCTTATAGTAGTTACATACTACACCACTAGTCTGTTTATCAGAAAATGAACGCGGTTGAGCACTTACATTTGACTAAGCTTCCTTACTGTGATGCACTATACCCACTTGTTGATTGAGAGTGATTCCCCGTATAGTTAAATGATTGAGTTGTTTTGCTATTGAATGTAACCCTATGAATTGATGAATAATTGTCCGCCAAAGTTACCACTCTGCCAATATCAGCCTTCTGTTCATCGATGAATGTTCTGATCTCACTAACAACACATCGCTTGAAGTCTTCAACTGATATGAGTTGTCTTAACTTCCACCACAGATCAAACAAGTGCTCCTTAGCTCTGGAAAACTCCACATAAGTCTGATCTTTAGATTTCTCATAATTACGGAACTTCTGACGATAATCCTCGGGCACTAACTCATAAGCTTTCAGTGTTAACTGTTGGACACAATCATAATTAGCAGCCTGCTCTACAGACAACTGAGGATAAATCTCCCTCGCCTTACCAACTAATACGCTCTGTAAAAGCATAACCCCCAACTTTCCTTAGGCGATTTCAAATTTTCTGCTGTTCTCTAAAAATGGAGAAAATATTTATCAGCCTCTTGCTCTTGAAAAGCGGGCACTAACCGGATATGCTCAGTAACACCAAATGCTGACTCTTGTGTACTTGAATGACCTGATCTCTCACGTCTCTCAAACTCCATTTTTTTTCTGTTTGAAACTCACGTTCTGAAACTGAATATCCTTCTTTCTGAAAGATTTCTTTACATTCACCTCCAATAACTCAGCCAAGGAAAATAATCTCCCTTTTTCAGAGAATCAACTTGGCCTGGATCAACAGAAAGCATAAAATCTTCAGGCTCAAATGGCATTGCGAAGAAAGTTTAAAATGTCTTGGGTAAACAACAAAATCTCTGAGAAGAGAATACCAAACTTCGTTTGTAATAGGAAACCCGTATAAACTCCGGACACTTGTATAACGAAGTATCCGCTCAAATTCCGGATAAAATTAGTTTGAATAGAAATGTCCTTTCAGCTCCCGGACAAGCCCCCATTATTCTGTTAAGGTTTAATTATAACAGAACTGACAAACTCAGCGATTTTAAACATGTACATAAACAATGCATACATTTATTTAACCAGTGAAGTTAAAACACCACAAAGAGAGTGGCAAACTGTAACAAAATCTGAACACCTGGCTTACTGACTCGTGTCCTAAGTTTAGCTTCAATCCAGAGTAAGACGTAACATGTGGCTACTATATGGAAACATGTACATAATACAACTTATATATTAGTATAGTACACGATTTGAATAATAATTACACTGCGCCTATTCAACATCATTGAAAACGGTTGTCAGCGTCTTTTTGCAAGATTTCGTTGTTTTGGGAATTAGCCTTGCGATTACTTACTTGAAACGTCCATATTGGTTGACTGCTGAGGAATGTTCCACGCATATATACTTTACTACTGCTTGAGAGGTCCTGTGGTTGACCATCATTAGGGTGTCACACCAAGTGTTATATGTATCGGAATTATAAGGCTGAAAGTTACATTTGCTGTATATTCATTTATCTGATTAGTGATAAGAATAAGAATTATCTTAAAAATGACCTTTGCCGTAGAGTGAATTTCGACACTCTGCAGTGTCTAAAAGGAAGATATTTCAGGGTAATGAGACGGCTAACGTTTCTCGATTTGTTGACCTATTTGTCGATGTAGACCCGCTTCAGTGCACGTCCGGAGCTTGAAGTCGCTCGTACAGCAGGAAAAGGGGAGTGTAAAACAGAACTGAAAAGAAGGAGCGCTTTTGTAAAGGTGTCAAAAGCTGTCAATCATAGTCAATTTCGCTTTGTGAGATGCACAGATTTTTGAACAGGCACCGGTTCCCCGCCTTGCCATACTAGGTCCGTTATACCCAACATGTTTAGTTTTTCAACCGACATCTCAGCCCACCAGTGGACATAATTTTACCTCTCGAAGCAGGCGTTGTTTTCTCTACATTTTATTTATTGGTTTTTTAAAATTTGATTGGTGTTTTACGAGGTACTAACAATATTTTACTTATACGACGGTGGCCAGCATTATGGTGGAAGGAAACCGAGCCGGTTCCGGATGAAACCCACGACCATTCGCAGGTCGTTGGCAGACAGATCTTCCCATGTACGACCAAGGAGTAAGCCAGAATGAACTGGACGAACTCACAGCGAAGACAATGGCGGCTTTGCTCCTCCAGTGCTAACATTTGTGCTAACATCTGGTGGACGACCTCAACAGTGGGGAATTTGGTAATTCATCAACAGATTTGGTGGAAACAGATATATAGTTGGAAACAGAATTGAAGGAAACAGCCATAGATGAAATCAGATTTGAATGGAAACAGAGAAGGTTAGGAGAAGCGATAGGCGGAAACAGAGACAGGACAATCGCACCGAGTAAACCCGCGTTAAAGGGAGACAAATCAGTCTAACTCTTTCCGCTTGCTAGATATGAACGAAGATCACCACTAGCTCTAAAAAGTTTGAAGAGGACATTACGATCCGTTAAAAGAAAATTTAAATGATCGCTGCTGGTTGAACATATGGCATATGAAAATGTTTTGAATTTTGTCATAACTTTGATGTATTCCACTGTATTTCTGGCTGGTGATTCCGAATGTGCTTTTGTTTATGCAATGTTTGTGACTTTTTATACACGTAGTAAGAAAAAGCAGTTTTAGGGCTTTAAAGTTGCATAATTTCAAAGGCTTGTAAATCGAAAATTATGAGAGCCAGAAATATGACTGAACTGAGGTTGAGCCAATTTAAGCTACCATACATGTAAATAGTTTTCTCGCTACAACTGTTTAATGAAATCAACATATTTGAGAAATAGAAATTAAAGCCCTTTCACTAAACCTAGACTTAGAAGGTTACTAGACAATCATATGCTCTTTAACTGTTTAGTTAACTGCCCGTGATTTCCCAAAACAGAAGGTGTTATTATACCAGTTTTGTTGTGTTGCTGATCGACTATTAAAAAATTGTCATGTCGCAAACTGCTCTGTCCTGAATGTGTATACTGATTCTTACGTACGCCTCTCTGTTTGGCCCTGCTTACTTCGCATCAGGTATGATATAAAATTAGTTTTGATATACATACATTTTATTTTTTTATTTTTTCATCATATAGGAGATCACATTTTAACTGAGATTCAAAAGTATCTTCCTGAATAATCAACTAGCCATTTTCTAAATGACATCAAATACAATGATACAAACTGAATCTCATATCGTCTTTGAACTCTCCTGTTTACAGTTTGAAATTACCAACCGCTCAGTTTACACTGTTCTGTTCACAACCTGAAATGATCAACTCCTTGGTTTACACACATCTGTTCAAAACCTGAAAACATGAACTCCTCAGTTTACATTCCTCTGTTCACAACCTGAAATGATCAACTCCTTAGTTTACACTACTCTGTTCACAACCTGAAATGATGAACCCCTTAGTTTACATGGCTTTCTTCACAACTTGAAATAATCTATTCCGTGATTTACACTCCTCTGTTAACAACCTGAAATCATGAACTTCTTAGTTTACATTTCTCTGTTCACAGCGTGAAATGATCAACTCCTTAGTTTACACCGCTCTGTTCACAACCTGATATGATCCACCCTTTAGTTTACACTAAAAAGCTGACCTCTAAAACTGAATCCCTTCACCAGACTCAAATGCCTTTGTGCGCAAATATACAAATTAAGAGTCTGCCTTCTTAAATATTGTTGCTTTTTATGTATCCTGTCTACAAGTTTAATTTATTTCTACATATTTCCAGTTGTCAGCTCTGAAATGATACTTTTGCAACTACATTGCTACATTCTCATCCGAAAGCAGTGTTGCTAACCTGTTCAAGACATACGCCGATAACGAACCATAGTGCTCTATCGTTGAGGATTCCAGAGAGTTGCAGCCGGTGATTTGCCCTCCTGTCAGCAACGGCATGACGTCCATGTGCTCGAAATTCGACGGCTCTGGCATATGAAACTATCAGTCAGGTGAGAGATTTTGAAAATAGTAGGTTCTTATAGATGACCGTCCCTTTCTATTCCAGTTGTTGTTTTCTTAAGTATTAATTCAATAATTCTAGTCGCTCACTGGCATATTGGCTTAGTAATTTGTGCTGATGGCTGTTTTCTAAACGTATCTGAAAACAGAACTAAAAGAAGGTGCGCTTTTGTAAAGGCGTTAACAGCTGGCAGTCATAGCTATAGTCAGTTTCGCTTCGTGAGATGCATAGCTTTTTGAACAGGCACCGGTTCCCCGCCTTGCCATACTAGGCCCGTTATACCCAACATCTTTAGTTTCTCAACCCGACATTATCCCACCAGTGGGCATAATTTTACTTCTCGAAGCAGGCGTTGTTTTCTCTACATATTATTTATTGATATTTTTTTTTTATTTGATTGGTGTTTTACGCGATACTAACAATATTTCACTTATACGTATATCTTCATGTATACTCCTTACAGCGTTCCCTACGCTCGCTTTATATCACCGCCACCAGTAGACAAACTTGTCCTTCAGAGCGTGGGAATACAAGTCTCAGATTGACTTTCAGACTCTGTTTGACGAGCGTATTGTTTTTGTCCTAGTCTCACCACAGCTGTCCATCGGAGCCTGGTAACACTTCTCAAGATTGACTTTCAGAGCCTGTGCGACCAGCATAGGCTTGTTTTTGACTTAGCCTCACCACAGCTGTTCTTACGCAGAGTTACTTAATCATTAGTCATCAATGAATTCGTTTCAAGTGTTGGTTAGAATGATATTGGGCTTACTATAGATAAAAAGAATGCTTTTGTATAAAAAAAACTTATTAGAAACAATGGCTTAGGTAGAGTAGGTAGAGATTGTCTATTTCTGAGATAACGTTCTGTCTCATGATCGCAACCTTGGTGCTGTTCAAGATTTTTTGTACAAAATTTGCTAGTGGTGGCAGTAATGTAAAGGGAACGCAGAGAATTGCGCATGAGCAGTAAGGAGGATTTATAACAGACTTTTTTTGCTACGTCGGTTTCTCAAAGCACTTATTAGGCGCTAAATTTACAACATGTCGAGGGCTAGGACTTGTTTAAGAAAAGATAGATTTTATAACTTAAGACGGGCCCGAGCTAAAGACGGTCGTAAGTCCCCTTTGCGAAACAAATAAGGCCACCGGTTCGAATCCAGCCTCTGCTACATCGACTATAGCTTTTAGTCAGAGTGGCTTGCCACGTGGAGCAGTGGTTCCATGCGGTCACTGTGAATTCAAGTCCAGCTCATGTGGGTTTCATCTACAACCGTGCATGGGCAGGTTTGACAGCAACCTGCGGGTTGTCTTGGGTTTCCCGGGTTTCCTCCCACTATAATGTTAGCCGCAGTCGTATAAGTGAAATAATATAAACCACTTTTCAAATAGACAAATAGTCAGGAGGTTTGCTCAGTTCACCGTTTTATTAGGTTTAGATGTTGTGATATTTAAATTTAAATGTTTAATTTAAAGAGTTCGATTCCTATATATGCATATTTGTTTTCTGATACGTAACAAACTGAGGAGATTGCGCGTGGAAAGAAAATCTTTGAGGTATATATTTTTTCATATATTGTCAAGCTATATGTTAGATAAATTTAAAAATGTTATTGCAAATCTAACAGCACATCGTACAATTACGTCGCAACCCTTTTTTCAGTTTAGCTTCGTAATAATTGTCTATTGTAGACTATGCCACAGATCCACAGTATAATTCGTAGATAATAGATAGATTTGTTTCAAACATCAAATATTACACGGAAAAGGATGTTATCCTATGCATTTTACCGTATACAGTAGGCTGATGGTTAACAACAAATTTTTAAGCTTCTTCCCCCCTGAATTGGTTACAAAGCTTAAAGCCCACCCAGCACATTCTGCCTATAACAGTGATTTTGACCCAATGCATTTAGATAAATTTAATTAACATGTTTGTATTTGTCGTTAGGTCTTAGTGTTCTGGATCATATCCTGGACCTTAAGATCAAGGTATAGATAAGGTAGCTCCGGTGTCAACCTATACCTGTTCTCATACGAGCACGATTATATGCAGAAACGAGTAATCCTCACCAGGCATGATCTTTCTCAACCACGAAACGGTATAATGATGAACTGCTGACTTTAAACAACCCATATATATAGCTAAGGCTGTGAATGATATTTACCCACACTGGATTTAAATGAAACCACAGACTCTCCGGATGGTACATCTTATCTGGACCTAGATTTGTACAAGGACCAAAAACGGTTCCTCTCTCGAAGACTGCACGACAATAGGGATAGTTTCAATTTTGACATAGTAAATTATCCTTACTTGAACAGCAATGTGACGATTTTATTCAATGACACAAGTTATTACAGCAAAAACTAGTGTGTCAAGATTATTCCATCGAACGCCTACACGCCAAGTTTGTTAAGTTTTACAATGAGTATAATACTTTTGTAGGTAAATATGGACAGAGCGTGCAGAATCTCTGGCGCTCTGGGTCATGATTGTGTCTAATTCCACTAAACCCGAGGCTAGGGACAGTACATTCATCATGTTGAACTAGCATGGTACACGATTTAAAGACTGATTTCCCTCAGTCGTCGAGTACATACCTTGCACCTTACATCATTTAATACTGCTGACGTCTTCTCTTTGTATGACTCCATCCTTTTTTCGTACTTTATATACTTTCTTAGTTTTCTGGTGGTTTGTGTTAGACGTCTTTTCTGCAATTGGCCTTGTGATTATTGACCCGGAACGTCCTTATTGGTTGACGGCTGGTATACGAATGCCTGTTTCGACGCATAGAATAAGAATAAGGATAACACTCAAATGTTAGAAATCTTGAACGCATTGGCATGGTCATCAGAATAATCTAAACGCTCAAAGGAACTTTTTCCTTATTCTGATGATCGCGGTTTGCGTTTAGGTTTTCTGGCATTGGACTTTACGTATTCTGAAGACCATGACATTGCGGAATCCTAAACACAGTTCCGTGGTCATCAGAACGACGAAAATGCACAAATGCCAGAAATCCTGAGAGCAATGCCGTGGTCCTCAAAATCACGAGACGCTCAAATGCCTAAATGCATCGTCGTGGGCATCAGAATAATTAACAAGGCCAATGCTAGAAAACCTAAACGCATCGTTGCGGGCATCAGAATAATTAAAAAGTCCCATGCTAGAAAACCTAAACGTATCGTTGTGGTCATCAGAATAATTAAAAAGTCCCATGCTAGAAAACCTAAACGCATCGTTGTGGTCATCAGAATAATTAAAAAGTCCCATGCTAGAAAACCTAAACGCATCGTCGTGGTCATCAGAAATATTAAAAAATCCCATGCTAGAAAACCTAAACGCATCGTTGTGGTCATCAGAATAAAACAGATCAAAAGCCAGAAAACCTTAAGGCATCATGGTCGTCAGAAAAAGGAAAAAATCCAATGCCAGAAACGTACACATAGTACCGTGGTCATCAGAAGAAGGATAAAGTTCACATGCAATGAACTTATACGCAATGCCGGGGTCACCAAACTTGGTGGAGTACCCATTCCAATACACCTGATGGCAATGCCTTGGTCACAAAGGGATGAACTCAAATTTCAGAACACTTAACTGCAATGCCATGGCTGCTAGATTTAGTGAACATCTCAGCTATCAGCAGACCTTGGCACAATGATGTTGTTCCATACGTAAGGAAGAATTTAAATATCACAACACCTAACCCTACAGAAACAGTGAAACTGAGCGAAGCGCGAGCTGGACAGATAACTGGCCGATCCAGAATGCCAGTCCTCCAGACTCCTAACCTATCTACTTTGTGACAGAATACAAGTGTGGAATCGACCACTATCTACACTGTTGCCTTATGATCAAATCTGGGTCCATTCACGTGAACCGCCATTGGTTTGTGTAGTCAGGCTCCTACACTATCCTGTTTGGATCTAGGGGTGGAAGAAGACATTCGTACTCCAGTCGTCAGTCCATAATGGATCGTCCTGGTCAATTTATTTATTTATTTCATTGGTGTTTTACGCCGTTCGCAAGAATATTTCACTTCGCATGATGGTGGTAAGAAACCGGGCACAGCCCGGGGGAAACCCACGACCACCCGCAGGTTGCTGGAAGACCTTCCGACTTATGGCCGGAGAGGAAGCCAGCATGAGTTGGACTTGAACTCACAGCGACCGCATTGGTGAGAGGCTCCTGTGTCATTACGGTGAGCTATCGCGATAACCGACGGGGCCACAGAGGATTCCACGAATTTTACTAACGTAAAAGCGTAACGTAAGGATTTTGATTCATCTGAATGCTCTTCTGGTAGATATAGCTGTGACTGCTAGTCCTCTGTATTTGTTTCCCGATATCCATTGTAAACATGTCATGATATGATATAGCTGTGACTGCTAGTCCTCTGTATTTGTTTCCCGATATCCATTGTAAACATGTCATGATATGATATAGCTGTGACTGCTAGTCCTCTGTGTTTGTTTCCCAATATCCATTGTAAACATGTCATGATATGATATAGCTGTGACTGCTAGTCCTCTGAATTTGTTTCCCGATATCCATTGTAAACATGTCATGATATGATATAAATGAGACTGCTAATCCTCTGAATTTGTTTCCCGAAATGCATTGTAAACATGTCATGATATGATATAGCTGTGACTGCTAGTCCTCTGTATTTGTTTCCCGATATCCATTGTAAACATGTCATGATATGATATAGCTGTGATTGCTAGTCATCTGAATTTGTTTCCGGATATGCATTGTAAACATGTCATGATATGATATAGGTGTGACTGCTAGTCCTGTGAATTTGTTCGCCGATATCCATTGTAAACATGTCATGATATGATATTACTGTGACTGCTAGTCCTCTGAAGTTGTTTCCGGATATGCATTGTAAACATGTCATGATATGATATAGGTGTGACTGCTGGTCCTCTGAATTTGTTTCCGGATATGCATTGTAAACATGTCATGATATGATATAGCTGTGATTGCTAGTCCTCTGAATTTGTTTCCCGATATCCATTGTAAACATGTTATGATATGATATTGCTATGACTGCTAGTCCTCTGAATTTGTTTCCCGATATCCATTGTAAACATGTCATGATATGATATTGCCGTGACTGCTAGTCCTCTGAGTTTGTTTCCCGATATGCATTGTAAACATGTCATGACATGATATAAGTGTGACTGCCAGTCCTCTGTATTTGTTTCCCAATATCCATTGTAAACATGTCATGATATGATATAGCTGTGACTGATAGTCCTCTGTATTTGTTTCCCGATATCCATTGTAAACATGTCATGATATGATATAGCTGTGACTGCTTGTCCTCTGTATTTGTTTCCCGATATCCATTGTAAACATGTCATGATATGAAATAGCTGTGACTGCTATTCCTCTGAATTTGTTTCCCGATATCCATTGTAAACATATCATGATATGATATAGCTGTGACTGCTAGTCCTCTGAATTTTTTCCCGGTATCCATAGTAAACATGTCTCGATATATAGCTGTGATTGCTGTACCTTCGCATCGCACCAATATTTCACAATTGTAATGCATTACTCTCCATGCAAAACTCGCTCTATAGCGGAGTTAAAAAGCTGCACCACCAAACCTGCATCTACCCTTTCAAAGTAAAATCTAAAATATGAAATAAAATTCATCATATAGGCAACTGAAAACTATGCCTAAAATACTTTCATTTATTTTTTCAGATTTTTATGAAGAATCTTGAAAGGCATTATATTATATTCAAACATTTGAATATTATGGTGGGGCTTTATGAGGCATACTGACGGTATCTATGAACTTTGATGTCGCATCAACTTTTTTTTTTCCTGTTGTTCCCCAGAAGGATGGAATTTTGGGGAACATTATTTCAGCTTTTACTCGTGGGTAAAAAGAGTTATAACAAAATTCATTGCCGAGATTAGAGTTTGAAATACCTCCAGAGTTCCTAAACTCTGTTAGTTTGGTCCACAAAGCTTAGAATTCAAATGTTTAAACATTAGGTAATGGCGAGTTACAGGTGATTATTGGAACCCGATGAAAGATAGTGGAGGTGTAAAGAAGGTAACATGTAATAAACTGGTTAGAATCAGTTAACGAGGGTGTGAATTTGGTAATGGCGAGTTACACGTGGTTATAGGTACCCCGTGAAAGTTAGTAAAGGTATAAATAAGGTAATGTGAATTTCAGGTAAAAAGCTGTCAAAGTTGTCTCCCTTGTACCGGGTATCGGTCCTCACGTCTTCCAGGCCTTCACTTAAGCACACAGTGGTCTTCCCTGTACACTTGTCGTGGTTACTTCCACAGTATTTTGTTTTATCCCTTTTGTTTAATTCGTGAGTAACTTAAATTTCAGAGTTATGCAACATGTGCTTTGTTATGGGTATTATAGGTATCTTCCAAAATATTATTTAAATGTTGTCAAATGTGAATGTGCAAAACTGTGAGCTATGATATTTCTTCTTCTTTGTATTTCTGTACAACGAACAGCAGCATGCAACCAGCATGAAAAACAATTATTTCAGGGGTTATCAATTTAAAAAGAAACATTTAACGCACATTAGATCATTAAAACTTCGGGAACCATACATTACCCTTAGAAACTCTAAACCTGGCTGAGGCAATATCAAGCATGCGCACAGCCTTCTGAAAACGGCGTGGCGTCAGAAATCGGGATTATAACACGAAACATAATAAACCCGTCTTTAGAAAACATGAGACCAATCAAAGAGGAGGTGTCGAGTATAAGTGGCCATTCACGCGAAGCTTTTGCATCAGGTGTGGGAACAAGGTGTCGTTGTCTTAAAAAATACACAGACTGAAATCTGAGCGAAAAGCCATCCATAGCTGTTTTCATTACTTATTCATGGGTTTACAATAAATGTCAGGTTTGGAGATCTGATCACCATTCGACCACCCATATAACAAGCAGGTTGAAAACCTCTTTTGCATTTGGCCCAGTTTAACCATGTTCGTATGTATATGAACCATGAAGAGTCTACATACCATCTAAACCAACCATTATTTCTTTTATTTAATGAAGTGATCCACTGTATGCAAATACCAATATTTGCTAAAATGCATGATAATTAATATTACTTGGTCTCGTTAAAAGAAAAAGGAGATGCAGCTGTTCTACATCACACTGAAGTGGTCTTCTTGTGAATGATCAACATATCAACCAAGCCGTGACCTTGACACGTCAAAGATTTAGCCAGAGACAATCTTGATGTTTGAAAATAAACTGATTCAATCAATTTAATCATTATATTAGAGAATTTTAGAGAATAGAAAGAATCATTGAAATGTTCTCACATTTAAAATAACAACAATTACACAGTATGCCATATTAAACAGCTTAAAAGCACGATGTGTTAAAATGTGCCTCTGTACTAAATGTCGCTTTCCATCCATGCAGATGGGAGCTCAGCACAAGAAAGCAAAAACCTCTCACCAATGCCGTTGCGCAGAGTTCAAGTCCATCCTATACTGCTTTCCTATCTGGTCGCACATGGTGCCCGACATAACCGATCCAACTGAGAAGGGGTATGTCCATAAATAAGAAAGCATCTGAATCGAACCACGTTTCGCTCTGATCTTCGAACTACCACTGATTCTATTAGATTATAATATCCTCGCATGTGCTTAAAACTTGTTCAAGTTATGTTTTCTTGAATGCTGGATAATTTCTCGTTAATAACAAGTGTGTGAAATACAACGTCAATGTCTAATTTGGTTTTCCTATGTGGGTAGTATCTGCACTCCCTTTGGGTATAATTTTTTTACGTATGATAGCAACTACAAAAAACAATGAATAACAAAAAAATGAGAGATTCCGTAGAGAACGTTTCTTAAGAAGTACGACATATTTTATACATGGGGGGCCCAGTTGGTTAGCGCGCTACGCAGCGTTATGACCCAGGTGCCCCTCACCAATGCGGTTGTTCTTGCAGCTTTCCTCTCCGGCCGTACGTAGGAAGGTCTACCAGCAACCTGCGGATGTGTAGTGGGTTTCCGCCAGGCTCTGTCCGGTTTCAAATGAAAATAAATTTTATTCATGATTTGGAAAAAGTACAGAATAAAGATTCAGGAATCAGAGATGTTGCTACCCCATATCATTACCTATACAACAATCACAAATAAGAGCTCACGGTAAACTGACCTATTCCCTGAATGGAATTAGTAAGATAAAACCACTGGTCAAACAAAATTACAACAACAGCTCATGGTTCAGTTCAAACATCGTCTTGAAAAAAACTTTAAATCGAATTAGATTGATTACCGGAACATGCAATAACTGTTAAAAATAGAATGATTCATACGAGTAGTAATAAATAATACTTTGGTTACATAAGTCTATTGGCATAAATATATGTAACGCAACAGTCTTACTGTAAACGACATTTGGTATTCTAATTTCTTAAAACCGAAAAAGGCGCCAGTGCAATATGTTTTAATTTTAGAAATGCTGAAAATAAACTTCTAGTTGGTAATAATATATTTAACTGTGCGTTATCCATGGTTGAAAACGAAGACGGATTTATGCGGATTTTTTTGTACTTTTCTGCTCCAATGCTATAGATACAATCTGTCCTGCAGACATCTACATTTGGAAAGAATTTTTCAAAAATATAGTTCTAGCTTTATTATCGTGGTTGTAACTTTTCACGTTCGGAGTTCATCAACTGGAATACATAATTCATCAACTGGAATATATAATTCATCAACTGGAATATATAGTTCATCAAATGGAATAAATAATTCATCAACTGGAATATATAGTTCATCAAACGGAATATATAGTTCATCAAACGGAATATATAATTCATCAAATGGAATATATAATTCATCAAATGGAATATATAATTCATCAACTGGAATATATAATTCATCAAACGGAATATATAATTCATCAAATGGAATATATAGTTCATCAACTGGAATATATAATTTCATCAACTGGAATATATAGTTCATCAAACGGAATATATAATTCATCAAATGGAATATATAATTCATCAAATGGAATATATTCGCATCTGACTGTGGAATGTGGAGGTAGTTCTTCCTTGTCCGCGATGTGGGGGAGGGGCATGCAGAACCGGAATGAGGTCAACACGGCGAACGCAGCATTTCCGGGCTTTCAGGGCATTACGCAAACTCTCATTAAACCACACATAGACGAGAACATTTAGCCAGCTGTTGGAGTAGGACAGGAGCTTCAGAATATCATACATGAGCAAAGACCCCGGGAAAGAGCCTTCTCCGACGAAAACGTACATCTCCCATATATACACGGGTACCTCGCAAAACATGGACAGTGACATGACAGCGATCACCATTTTCAGGACGTGTTTGTTTCTCCTGATCAACTGTGAGTGTATATGCATGCCAAGTGCCAGTGCTACCTTACGCTGCTTTCTAAAGAGCTTGAATAAAATGTGAACGTAGGAGCCAACGATGATGGCGAACGGCAAGAGACACATCACGATAGAATCCAGAATTATTAATCCTCTTCTCGTCGACTGGTCGGTCGTCGTGACGCACACGTGGTAGTAACGATACTGACCTTGTTCCATGTGACGTATGACAGTGACGTCATACGTTGTGGGAGCCCGGATAGCATAAAGTGCCCCGATCAGCCACACTGAGGTGATTCGTCGAAGGCATCCAGCGGAAGACACCCTGGCATGGAAAGGGTGGACCACGGCACGATGACGATCCATCGCTATGACAACGACGCAGTAGGCGTTTGACGTGGTGGCAAAGAAGTTAAAATATTCCAAAGATCTACACACTCCAGAAGTGACCTGCCAGCTGGAGAATGTTGTGATTACGTGAAGGGGGACGGGTAAAACGGCCACGGTTATGTCTGGGGAAAGAAATGATGCAATCGGTGAATAAAATGAAACCCCATGACGAGAGTGCTTATAAATGACTGGCATAGCCTCTAAATAAAATTAAACTCCCAAAGAACAGCTCTTGATCAATGATTGACAGATTTTGTGAATACAGTTAACCTTCCCAATGACTGCGCTTGATCAGTGACTTGCTAGGAGGTTTCGTCCAAAAGGCTTTGTGTGAGACTTTCTATGTTTTAGCAACATTGTATTCATATCGTACTAGGTAAACTCTTGAGCCCATCTCTTTTGATAAACCTTTGATACAACTTGTATAAAATGAATTGTACAAAATAATTGTACTTCACATCCAAGGAAGTTTTTACATCTTTTTTTAGCATGAACCAAATTACACCCCACTGATACACCGAAGTCGGACGATTTCCTGTCTAGTTCCAAGGGTCTACTTTGATCTGGTTATATTTTAAGCCTACATATATAACATTACACACGCCAATAGTCGACTCCACAAGCTATAGTCCTATACGTAGTGATTTATACGATTGTGATTAGCGTATACCGTGTATGTTACTTCGGCCACCTGCCATAGCATGACTATAACTCCAATATGAGCAGGTATATGAGCCATACTTACCTGCCACACAAAGAGACATGATATACAGGTGAGTTGGTGTCCGTAATTCCTTTGTTGTTGCCGTAAGCAAAATCACGGTCGAGTTTCCGACCAAAATCAGTCCCATAATGATAGCCTCTACAACAATCAGTGCAAGAGCATGGTTTTCGTCCCTTTCGAACTCCAGTTCTTCTAATTCAGATTCCACGAGTTCTTGGTCACTGAAATAGGACACGTTGCTGTCCAATATAGCATAAGCATTTTGGATCATTGTCAATGATCGGTTTTCAGAACGAACGTGGTTAATTCGCTCAAACGACAGTTACTTTTAAATTGAAAGCAAACCAAGAAGACGAATAGCAAGATGTAAAAGACAGCCAGACCAGTGCCAGGCTTATTGGATACTTAAGCAAAGCCTTCTTCAAGCAAAGGCTATAAATTCATGTGGAAATAAACGTACCAAACGCTTCACCTTTCATTTCCTGTGGTATGGGAACAATAAATTTTCTTCCCAAGAAGCTATCAACACATCAGATCACTGAAAAGCTATGTCAATTTCGTGGAAATTTCTCTCGGACTAATAACCTCCACGAAAGGTGCCACCGTAAATGAATTCTGAAAGTTAGCATCAGTGTTTTAATTGGTGGAGGTATGACGTGCTGTGGGAGTCTGCAGACATCGTTATGTGATAATACACGTTATAGGACCCTTGTATCGCTCTTATGCCCGCCTAATCACTAACAGTAGGAAGCAAGTTTGACAGATTTATCATTCTGTTTCAATACCACACAGATTTTTAGTCACCGCAAGACTTCATGTCTCCATGACTACAGGCTTATCTACTCGACTTATCTCATACCACGTGACATAAGTAGGACAGATATGTCAGTCACTTGACTGCCGAGAAGGAGAATCAGCGTGATTTCGTTTTAGATAAATATGTTCACAAGTAACCGATGTGTGTACACAACGCAGGTGCTATCACTCGCCATATTGACCGACTGCAATGTATATAAAACTTATATAAATGCTGTTTGTTGCACCAGTTTTATAATGTGCTGTAGGGTCTACGTTGCATACGAGTACCTCTCTAAGTGAACAGTTTTTATGTTGGCTATTCTCAAAAACACAATATTAGTCATGAAGAAGGCCTTGTTAAATGTGTATATTAGATTATCAAAAATAATAAATTATTTATTTGTTTGTTTATTTGGTTGTTTATTTATTTATTATAATTTTTTGTTGACTGGCGTTTCACGCCGTACTCAAGAATATTTCACTATACGACGTCAGCCAGCATTATGGTGGGAGGAAACCGGGAAACATGGAATTAAAACACTGAAGCGATTAAACCCTTATGTGAAATGGTGGTTTGAAATATATTAAGTGGATACTTCTTTCCATGTAACGTTTTGACTTCTGAGATGTTTCAAGCGTTTTACATGTGTTTTAACCAGCTTATGCTTGAAGTACTGTTACAATAACAAAGGGACTCTTTTTTTCTACTGAGGGGCCTCAGTGGCTCAGTTGGTTAGCGCGCTAGCGAAGCGTAATGACCCAGCGAGTCTCTCACCAATGCGGTCCCTATGAGTTCATGTCCAGCTCATGATGGCCTCCTCTCTGGCCGTACGTAGGAAGGTCTGTCAGCAAACTGCAGACGGCCGTGGGTTTCCCCCTGGGCTCTGTCCGGTTTCCACGCACCATAATACTGGCCGCCGTCGTATAAGTGAAATATTCTTGAGTACGGCGTAAAAACCAATCAAATAAATAAATAAATTTTTTCTACTGAGATCCCGGTTGAATTAGAGGACTTACTCAAGGCCTTGTTCCAGTCTTACTAAGATTCTACCATCCGTTGTAATTGTTTACCTGTCTCAATTGCACTATTTTCTCGAACATATATTCAGGTTTCTTTCCTGTTAAAGATTAGTCAGCTTTTTTAATCGGACTTTTCATGGTATGGCCAGATACAGTGATCGGTACAGTCCATACTCATGTTCGTGCTGGCTAAGCTGACGACATGACTCAAAGCTATGTGTACGTGCTAGTGAACATCCGATCAAACAATTACACGACTATTGGAATATATATAGAAGTAATTACGCATAAGTGTGACGCATATGATCTGTGTAGTAAATAGAAGGCATATAAGCGTTTGCGTTTGGATTCTCCGTTTAGATGCGCTTTCTCTAGAATTAAGTAGAGCAGTTTAAGACATTGTACCACTCTCGATCGTAAACAGTCTATAAGCCCTACAGCTACTTGATGGTGGGAATCACAAGATGGGAAGGGGACACTCGGAGCATTAATCAAAGCAAACTGAACACATGTCTGTGAACGGCTTTTGTATGAATTCACTTATATAGCCCCAGTGAGAATTAACCGTCTTATTCTCCGTCATGCCATCCAGCACCATGTCTCGCCATCATTTCTTTTGTGCATTTTCTCTTTGATGATACAAGGTGGGCCTTCTTAATAAGTCTTTTGTGGTTTCACCTGTCTGGGTGTTTTCTTTTCCTTTCTTTCTGCCAAGATATATTCTATTTATTACAAACAACAACGTCTGTGAATAATGAATAATGGTCACTTTGCCCCATCTCTGGTCATCTTATTAGAATTAGGCCGTGACCAAATCTCAAACGCTGACTGACAAAGCATACCTGTGGCCGCTGCTCTAGATATAGGCGTATCTGATCCTGATGGAATTGCCATCAGGACATCAGACCGGACATGGGGGATTTGATTTTTTTTGTTTTATTGGCGTTTTACCCAAGGATATTCCACTTATACGACGAGGGCCAGCTTTATGGTGGGAGGAGACCGGGTAGATCCAAGTGAAACCCATGACCACTCACAGCTTTGTGATAGACCATCCCACGTACGATCTGTGAAGAATACAGCATGCGGTGGACGAATTCACAAAGGCCGCACTGGAAAGAGTCTCACGAGGCCAAGGAGATTTGAGACTTGAGAAGTTCGCCACAGATTACCATTTGCGTAATAATTCTACAAATCAAGATGTAATGAATATATTTGTACCATAGAATTTGGCATTTTCTACTAGTAAATGTGTTCAGAATGGATTTTGATCATATTTATATATTTAGTATGTTTATAAATTCATCATAATTACTGTTAAATGATTATGTTTGGATATAAATAACAAATTTACATTTAAATGTATTAGACATGCATCACATCTTATTTAAATCACTATTATACAAAGACGATATTTACCAAGAGTTAATCCCAAATGAGCACCATCCAAATATATTTTCGCATTCATATTTCTTTTGAAAGAAAAAACATTTTTTAAAATACATATATCATATTTACAAAGATATATATCCTTTTTTCACGCTCTTTCATCTGATTTTTGCACCACTTTTTATGTTTTGTTATGCTCTATTTACGAAATTCCCAAGCATACAAGTATGCATACGCTTCTAGACATTAACTAAATCAGTGATTTATTAACTGATGTCTCCATGAAACAGTTGCATTTCAAGCCAGATGACATATTGAGTATTAGTGTTCACCCATATAGATCACCCATTTACTAAGCACATGTCAGAAATAGCCACAGGCACACTACGCATTCTCTGACAAATGGCCGACTGATATCTTCAAAGCATACCTCGATAAAACACGTTTCAACTTCTTTGATCAATCATAGACTGATTATTCAATTCCAGTGTATTTGATTCTGTCCGTGAACCGAATCCAATTCCTTTGATTAGACAATAAGGCTTTAGATCTAGGGTGGTTTTTATTTTCACGAAGACTAACAAGCGTGCAGTTTTTCTATATGGATGGCCATGGCATATTTTGAACACCAAAAAAATCACGTAATTAAACCATCGAGGTTTCATTCTCTCTTTGTTAACAGGGTGGTATCCAATAATCACATTTGGATAATCTATCTTCCTGATTGTAGAAATGAAAAATGTATTTTGACCCATGAAAGATTGGACCTTTTCGCATTCCCAGCTTATTAACCATTGGATACAGCTAACATATCTCTTATTCTTATCTCCATGATGTTAGGGTACCACTGTCGGAGAGAAACGTATATTCACGAGTTGATTACAAGCCATGTAACAAATGACAACAAATAAGTAGCGGTTGTGAAATGACGGTCGCATATATTCTTTCGACATAAAATGTTTTTGTACATTTCTTAAAATACCTACAAGAGTGATAAATAGCAATGGTTAGATTGCCAATTTATTACAAAGGGCTTTGTGTTCTCTGAAGGTATTTTACGTACGTTCAATCGACACCGTAGGAGATTAAATACGTTATGAGACCTCAGACGAATTGAAGGATAATTAAAAGAAAGCTGCTAAACTAATTATACTAAACCGATTTTGGCCTTAACAGAGTTATGTTAAAACTTAAATTGCAATCTTGTAGCAAACCATGGTTGTTTGGTCCAGGTATACATTGTTTGCACAGATAAAAAAACTGCCGTCCTATAGAGGAAGTGGCTTGAAGGCAGGTGTAAACTACCTATAAAGGAGTAGCAATCATCTATTTGTTGGTTGGTTGGCGGTTGGTTGTTGGTAGGTTGGTGGTTGGTTGAAGTGACTGGTGTTTGCATTCAGCTGAATGATGTGTTCCACAAGCAATCACGGGAATTGATGAAACACTAACAGTGCATGGGAAATGTGAGCAGTAAATCAGACCACGTCACTCGCAAATTCTCGTTTACTGTTTATGCTCCAGTCTTACAGATCTCGCGTGATAATGCATGAAATCATGACCATTAAACCTGTTAGTGGACATTTTATATCAGAAACAACAACACTGTGGTTAAATGATCTATTTATTGTATGCTGTGAACTGTAAGAGGTTGATGTATATAAATAAGGGAATCGACACCGCCTTCGCCGTATACATGGGCACCTGTAAGTTGGACGCTTCGATCGATATCGTGTAACTTCAGCAAAGACCAGTTATGTCCTAAACTCGGAGGAGAGGCAATTGTCCCAAATGGTGACGCTTACCCGAGGAACTGTTTCCATTCCACTTGGCTTGTTCTAACTGGAAGGTCGTTTTCTCTGATGGCTTTGGGAATTACTCCTGAGGCAGCGGCCAATTAACTCTCTTTTGAAGTGTATTGCGCCAGAAGGCAGGTAAACAATAACCTGTATTGACCTTCTTTGACAGCCGCTATCGAGTTTAGCTTACGTAACGGGCTGCTCAGAGCCATGTCAACAGTAGCACAATAGAACTGAATATGGAGTGTGTTTGTGGGGATGTAAACTGTTGTGTGCGGCGGTTATTAAAGCTAGAGGGTGGGTGTCACCCTGTTATTTGTTTTCCATGATTGTGATATTTGGTTTTTTAGCGTCGGTTTGATGATATGTATTTTTCAGGTTATGGGTACGAAACTGGCACCATTTGTCGATTGTTTTACGAAGTAACGCTAACTCATATTCCAATAAAGAAAACCAATCAAGAAATTATCGGTTAATCATCATGAAGCACTTATCCCTTATAAATCAGAAAGATGAGGACCTGGCTGTAATTTCAAAGACTAACTAGCTGTCATTTGTTAGTTATACTACCTGTCTCTGTTCAAGTATTACACCGTAGGTCTATAACCATTTGATATTTGTTCTTTTGGTCATAGGAGGGCTTGGTTTCCTTTTACCATAATGCTGGCCGACGTCGTTTAAGTGAAATATTCTAGTGGAATATCTTTCATTTGACACACACATCATTTTTTACTTTTATATAAGCCTACACTTTAATGGAGAATGTAAGCAGATTCAGATTTGTGATTTTTTTTTTACCGTTCCATAATTCATTTGGGAGGTAAGGGATTATGACTTGTACTTCAGATACCTGAGCTAAACAGAAAGGATATACGTTTATTTATGAAAGGTTTTCAGTGAGGGTTTGAGCACAAAGGCCGACATTAATTTGGTAATTGTGCAAGATATGGGAAAACGGAAAAAGAGTCCAATATTCTCTAAATAGTAAGTACTTTGTAATTGTTGTATTTTAATTTTACCTCCATTAGAAGTTATTATACTGTAAACTATTACTCCATAAATCCCCTTTACTTTTTTTTTTTAAATTTACAGTGTTCAGTTCTCTTGCAAAAAATATGGACAAAGTGGATGTTCAGAGTCACATACCTGTGTATGATTCCGCTAATCTCGGGGCCAGATGTATATACAAGGCGTGAAAGAATATCGCCACGTTGGATATAGAAACAGTTACAACGACAACGCAAGTGAGATACTTGTTTAGAATCACCACTTTCATATCTCAGAGAGTAGCGGCATTTTCACAAGTAGCATATCATTTATTCAATGATCTCAAACAAGAAATTCTCTGTGATTGTTTGGGATGAACTTGCATATCTTTCTGAGAAAATTTATTATCAACTATTCACCTAATCTTTCTTCATCTTTGGAAATCACAGTTTTTGGATTTCTCGCAAACGAAAATATATGGGTATGGATGATAAGTATTTTATGGATTGGTGACAATGAACTTGTTGGAATCGACCTGGATGCTTAAAATACGTCTAACATAGTTAGTTATATGAAAAATGATGTCAGGTGCCAAGAATCGGGCCTGTCTCTTAAAGCCTAAAACCTGAGAACCACGTTGTACAAAAGTGATTTTATTTTCGGCTTACGGGATAGTTAGCGGATTCCATGGTGGCGCTGTAGATGTTGAACCGACCCCGATAGCACAGTTGAGAGAGGTCTGCTTCGGGAGCGGTAGGTAAAGGGTCAAGCCTGGGTCCAGTCACACCTAAGACCTTAAAGAGGAAATTGGAAATTCCTCGCTTGGCGTTAGTAGTATAGAAGGGGCAATCGATGTTATACAGGGGAGGAGCAGTTAGGGAGGAGCAGATGAGAGTGTGTCGTTGAGTCCGCGCTCAGAGCGTGATGTCACACGCGCGAGGCACACAAAGAGCTGAATTTTGTTAACGTCCGCGCTGCGCAACCCATGAGCGAGGAGCATGATGCGGATCAATGAGCGACAGGGCAGCGAAAACGTCGGCATGTTAACTTGGGTTGAGCAGCTCCTTCAGCTCCATTTGGCGCCAAAACTGACCAACGGGTGACCTACATTCGCGCCAAACTGACCAATGGGTGACCGTGGTTTTGGCGCCAAGACTGGCCCATGGGTGCCGCGCGGATTTGGCGCCTGAATATTGTTGACGCCCACCCTGGCGGGATAAAATGCATCACGGAACACTGAGCGATTCAGGTGTGTCGTTGAGTCCGCGCTCAGAGCAAGGCATGTGACGGACCAATGAGTGCAGCTCCTTCAGTTCCTTAGCGCCCAAACGGACCCATGGGTGACATCGCGGTCTTGTGGCGCGGGACGTCATGCGGGAGTCACGTTCAGAGCTGAATTTCTTTGACGTCCGCGATCCGCAACCCATGAGCAAGGAGCGCGATGGACCCATGAGCTAACGTACTAATGGGTGACCACGTGGTCTTGGCGCCTGAAGATCATTGATGTTCACACTGACGGGACAAACAGAAAGTTGAGAGTGAGAGAGGAATATGTCACTATAGGACGGCTTGACAAGTACATCTCTCGTCAAAACCCATCATGGCATACTGAGGATGAGAAGGAGGGGGAGGGGGAGGAGGAGGAGGAGGAAGAGGAGGAGGAAGAGGAGGAGGAGGAGGAGGAGGAGGAGGAGGAGGAGAGGCTTCGGCGAAGGGGGAGTTTACTTGCCAAACATGCTCCAGACGGAGCAATTGCCTGAGGCACGAGCAAAGGGAGGATCGGTGTGGGGGGGGGGGGGGGTGAATTTACTTGCAGCACGTGTGCCAGGCACTTTTCTAGGCGGGACAACTGGCTGCGGCATGAGCGGACGTGCCACGCGGAGGAGAGAGGAGCGAGGTTGACGTGCCCGACCTGCGCCCGGACGTTTCCCCGACAGACACAATAACCACATAGCCCTCAGCACACCGCAGCTGAAATTTCTGGACATTCGAAATTACCTGGTTCCTAATTACAATTACGACCAGTGGGTGAAAGCCATCGACTGACGCGTTACCAAAGGCAAGTTTTCTTACAGCTACAAACTCCCTCGCCCGGCAGGAGGAAACGGCAAACCCCCAACCCTGCCACGCTTTCGATAACGATCTCTCCCACCAGCCGTGCACGGGTGCCGAGTACAAGATCCTGCAGGAGACGAAAAGGAAGCACGGCATGGGTACCGTAAAAGTCTTGCTGAGGTGGTACAAAAACCTGGACGTGATCCCCGTCATAGAGGCGGCGGAGAAGATAGTTGTGTTGTACCAAACCATGCACGTCGACGTCTTCAAAGACTGTATTAGCATACCAGGGCTCACCCTCCGCTACTTGTTTCACGATTTGCACTCCGTGTTCACGCTCATCGGTGAGAAAGACCGATCGTGGGCGGGCCGACGGAGAGGTCAGTGGATCTTCCAGTTCCACGGTTGCTATTACCACTATTATGGCTGTCACCTGAATCACCCACGCCGGGATGAGCTGCGCTACAACGACCGTCGAGGGTTGAAACCTCAAGACTTGCGCCGGGAAGTGGACAACAACGAAGTGTACGCCCAGTCCCAGGGGTACGAGCTAAAATCCATATGGGATTGCGAGTTTCTTCTCCTGTGGAAAACGAACCCGGCCTTGCACGCCTTCCTGCAGCAGTACGTCTTACCCCCGTCACAGCGACAGCCCAAGACACAGGGTCAGCTGGAGGGGGCTGTCGTACAAGGCCTGTTGTTTGGCTTCGTCAAATGCGACATCCTCGTGCCTGACCACCTGATATCAGACTTTACGGAATGTCCACGCATATTTAAAAACACCGATGTGAGCAGGGAGGACATAGGCCCCACCATGACGGAGTGAATGACATCATGCCCGGTTGCAGGCGAATGCTGATCGGAAGTATGTTCGGCACGGAAATTCTGCTGGCCACCCCGTTACTGCAATGGTACCTCGCTCACGGGTCGGTAGTGACCCGCGTCTACCAAGTGATGGAGTACACGCCCGAGCGAGCCTTCCAAACATTTGCGGACGCCCGTCACCCGAGCCCGGCGAGAGGGGAACGCCGACCCTTCCAAGGCTCTCATCGGGGAAACGATTAAGTTGTTGGGAAATTCCGGCTATGGCAAAACCGTGACAAACCAAGAACGGCATGTGGATGTGAAAATCAGTGACCCGACGAAGACGCACAAGTTAACGGTGCCGAAATGTCGACCAAATCGATGACGACACCTTCGATGTGGTGGGCAGCAAGAGGACCATTCCTTACAACCTACCATTGCAAATGGGATGAATGGTGTAAGTCTGACTGGCAGTACTGCGAGATGGACACGGACTCCGCCCACATGGCCTGGTGTGACCGAGACTGGGAATCATTGGTTAAACCTGTGACATACTATTGCTAAGGCGGGGAGTCGAACAATAAAGACAAGCTCTTCTGCACAGACGTTAGCGCTCGGGGGGTGGGGGGTGGAGAAGGACGTTTACTTCTCTGTGTTGCGCAACCACCAAAGCACCAGTGCTGTGAACCGAGGTATGCGTATGCGGTGAAATAGCATGCATTCGTAGACACACCACAAAGACGCTTTCACTTATTTTTACGAGAGGCGCAAAGTACTGTCGGACGGTGTGAGCAACACCTACCTGGATATTTGACCTGACGATCCCCAGCGGTTATATACCATGCCCTTCTAATGTGTTGCCGTGAAGGTCAATAAACCACTGTATGCGAGTGTCATTTTCTCTTTATTCATTTTTATTTTATAACATGTCGAACAGAGAAAAAAAAACAGAAAAAAAAATGGAAAGAACGTTATTACAGCCCCCTGACTGGTGGAGTGATAAAAAACGGGGGCTGGACCCCAAACTGGTGATCCACCCAATCGAACAGCATTAAGTCGTTATTGTATGTCGCGCAGGATGTGTCCAACGTATGTGCAATATCGTCCATGGGACGACCTCGAGTCCGCTGGGTTAAGTAATACATGCAATATTGTCCACACACGGCCTTGTCCAGATTCTGCAGCCGCCGATCATTCCACGTCCAGTGGTGTGTCCTCCGGTTGAGACAAGCGATGATATCGTTGTGGAGGGGTAGGAGTCCGTACGAATCAAAGTACTCTTCCCGGAGATTGGGTGGGTCTGAGCACATGTCTATGATGACGGCTGCCCAATGCTGTCCGGGGCGGAGTCACGTGTCTGTGTTGATATAAGCGTCATGTCCGACATTCGTATATCATTCGTAGCCCGTAAAGGGCGTTCCAAGTCGATAATCGCAAGATCCATCTCCAAAACAACGTTTAACACTAACTCCCAAAGACAAAGGTATGTAAGAAATTATACAAATAGGAAAAAAAGCCGGTAACACACAAGAGAGAAGCGGTCATCAGTTTTCAATGATGCCGGGCAGACAGTGGATATTCCAGGCTTGAATTCCATATCAATGTTTAAATTCGTAGTCCATGAATGAGTTCCAGGTCAAAAAACAATTCAACAAGGTATCTCAGTCGCGCTTTGATTGCAACTGCTCATAAAGGCATCATGCATATGTAATGAGCATGGCTGCCGTTACAGTCTATAGCCTCAGGCTAAGCGGTATTAGATACAATGCGAAAATGACGACCGGTACAGACCTTAACGGAACAGATTGTGATTCAAGGGTAACGGACGATTATGGCCTTTCCCGTTCATATGTAAGGATCTTATACTACAAGAGGCGACATCTATGATGTTACACATGACATGCTGTTCTGTATAAAAGCTGGTCTGTATAAAAGCTGCCACACACTCGGCAATCAGCGCCATCTATGTTGTTAAATACCATGTACGCGATAGATAGGTACATAAGAATAACAGCGCCATCTATGTGGTTGATCACAATGCAGGTCGCCAGAGATTCTGAAAGCTCTGTCCATACCTGCCAACGAGAGTGTTATACTCATTGTAAAATTTGAGAATTTTAGAATGAAGGCGCTTGATGGAGTATCCTTGACAAACTAGTTTTTGAACTAACAACTTGTGACCCAGATTAAAGTCATCACAATTTAAGTCAAATGAGGATAATTTACAATATCAAAATTGAAATTATCCCTTTTCTCGTAAAGGCGGCATAAAAGGGAACCTTGTTCGTCTTTGTACAGATATAGATGCAAATAAGATGTACCATCCGGACTATCTGTTGTCTCCTTTAAATTCAATGAAGGCGGATAGATTTCCTTCACCGCTTCAGCAATATGGGGGTTATTTAACGCCAGTAGATCATCAATATTCCACTTGGTAAATGAAAAGGATCGAGCTTTAAAGATATTACTCTTAAGTAATTTCTACATATAGTCGTATTCATATGAAAACAGGTATAGGTCTGCCAAAAGAGGCGCACAATTGGTACGCATTGGAATAGCTATGCACTTTTGGTAAACGGTATCCCCGAATTTCACATAGATGTTATTAATGAAAAATTCAAGTAATTCAATAAATAATGTAACATCCTTTGATTGGTAACCTTTATGAATAGTAGAACTAAATAAAGCCTTATTGCTTCTGACGTTAATGTAACGGTGACCTGTTTTAGTAAATACCGAGACAATTATTGACGATATTCTTTCAATAAGATCTTTGTGAGGAATTGTAGTATAGAGAGTAGAGAAATCCCATGTGGATGACGCAGGCCCAGGGTGTGATGGTCACTTGGTGAGGTGGTCTCGAGCGTGGACATCCCCAGTACGACGCGGGTAAACACGTCCGCCTGTAACGCACATCGCAATTGCACCGTGTCCATGTTGTTTTGTTTTTCAACTGGCGAAGTCACAGAGCACGTTTCGGCTTTTGTCTATTTCTATGATATTGTTGAATTTGGCGTAGCACACCACGTTAACGGTTTCCGGCAGTGGCCTCCAGGCGCAAATCGCCTTTCTGGACCACGTTCAGTTGGTGATCGTCGTGGAGGTTGGGGGTCAAGTCGAAACAAAACAGCGTCTTGCCTTTGGGGATCGTGGTGCAAGGATGGAGTTCCCCTCGTCGGGGGAAGACTTTTCTCGTGCTGGTAAAGAGGTTCATGTACGTTCTGACGAAATACCCGGCCTTGAAGTCGGGTGTAAGGGGCTTGGCAGGAATTTGACGCCCGCCGACATGCAAGGCGACGAAGTTTGTGTGCAAGTGCTGGAAATGGAACGGGTTTTTAGCGTAGCTCACGTCAAAAGCCGTGTTGCTCACACATCCCACCACTAAACGTGTTGGCAAGCTGCCAAGAAATAGGTTTTGTTCGTTGATGAGGATGTGGCATTTGGGCATGGAGAAATACTTGCTCAGCACGCGGCGGATAGCGTACTTGGCAGGGGCTTTGGCCAAAGCTTTCATTGGTCCGTTGGCGCGTCTCGCGCGTGTGACGTCACGCGCATGCACCTTGCTCTGAGCGCAGACTCAACGACATACCGCCACCTGCTCCTCCCCAACTGCTCCTCACCAATACGACATCGATTGCCCCTTCTATACTACGTCTGGTTGACCAGTATCGGTATAATGGCTCGGGATGGGCAGATTACTTGCCTTAGGTCCCAATGAAGCAGCTCAAGAAAAAGAGCGGTAATATTCCGTCCTGCAACAAGGAGGCACACTACATACACTCTAAGGATTCCTAAGTCGGCATATGACTGAAAAATTGTTAAGTACGACGTTAAACCCAAATTACTCACTCACTCACTCACTGTAGATGTTGACGACGCAGTTATCCTTTCCCAGAAGAACAAAGTCCACCCAAAGCCATGTCAAGATGTACCGCAGCAAGTTCGAGTAAGGCGAGTCCAAAACATATGTCAGTAAGTTTGCGTAAGACGATGCCATGACGTACCGCAGTGAGCTCTCCCAAAATAAGGCCAAAATGTACCTGACTTTGTAAGTTCACGTAAGGCGACGCCAGGGTGTAAAGCACTCAGGCGATGCCAAGTTGTACTGCAGCAAGTTCGCGTAAGGGAAACCAAGATGTACCGCAGTAAAACTACGTAAGGCGACGCCATGATGCACTGCTGTAAGTTCACGTATGGCGACATTAATTTGTGCCGCTGCATGTTGACGTATGGCGACATTAAGATGTGCCGCTGTATGTTCACGTATGGCCACATTAAGATGTGCCGCTGTATCTTAACGTATGGCCACATTAAGATGTGCCGCTGTATGTTAACGTATGGCGACATTAAGATGTGCCGCTCTATGTTCACGCATGGCGACATTAAGATGTGCCGCTGTATGTTCACATATGACCACATAAAGATTTGCCCCTGTATGTTCACATACGGCGACATTAAGTTGTGCCGCTGTATGTTAACGTACGGCCACATTAAGGTGTGCCGCTGTATGTTCACGTATGGCAACATTAATTTGTGCCGCTGTAAGTTCACGTATGGCCACATTAAGATGTGCCGCTTTATGTTCACATATGGCCACATTAAGATGTGCCGCTGTATGTTCACGTATGGCGACATTAAGATGTGCCCCTGTATGTTCACGTATGGCAACATTAATTTGTGCCCCTGTATGTTCACATATGGCCACATTAAGATGTGTTCTGTAACTGGAGATTCGGACCAGCTGCACAGAGGTCCAGTTTTCAGTTAAAAAAAAAACAGCATTTTTTTCTGTTTTTTTTAGCAATACTAAATTGCGTATCTTTCTTGCGTAAGGATCTTTTGATATTAAGATTCAGGTACTTGCTTAAGGCATACAAATCATTCTTATTTAACACATCAGAAATGTCCTGATCTGGCGCTTCCATAAACTCGTCGGGCTTAAACTCCGACATGATGAATAAAATCTGCGGGCAAAATGTACTACAAAGTCAAAGACTAGACAAATGACACAACTTACACAAAATCCTTTCAATTCCAATTCAAATTCGTTTCCCGGACAAGCCGCCAATTTCTTACGACCCAAACTGTCTGTATTATGAAGACATGGCTTGTTCAAAATACACGACAGTTTAGCCGCACCAAAAAGTAACCAAAACCAGCAGATTTTTTTTTCAACAATTTATTAGGTTTAACAACAAAGGATAGCAATATTTATACAAATACTAAAGTACTTACATGTACAACGCTGTTAAGTTCAAACGGACGCATATACTCCACAATGATGAAAACCACATAGGCATAAATGCATAAATAAGAGGGAAAATCCACAATATAACTGAGTGTATGACGAAATATACACAAAATTCCACAGACAGGGTCCGTGTCCTAATACGCAATGTGTACACAAGAGCACAAATTAAATATACAAGTTCAAACTGAAACAAGTGCTCGCTGGAGATATGATATAACAAAGCCAGAGGCTATAAAGACACCAAAACTCAGTTTAAAAGGCATACTAACGTAACACACAGCGAAAGCATCCAAAACTCTCAATAATTCTCCTTTCTCCCCCTTTGACCTGCTTCATTCACGGACTACGAATTTGAACTTTTGCCTGGAATATTCATTGTCTGCCCGGCATCATTGAAAACTGATGACCGCTTCTCTCTTGTGTGTTACCGGCTTTATTTCCTATTTGTATAATTTCTTACATACCTTTGTCTTTGGGAGTTAGTGTTAAACGTTGTTTTGGAGATGGATCTTGCGATTATCCACTTGGAACGCCCTTTATGGACTACGAATGGTATAGGAATGTCGGACTTGACGCTTATATTTATATAGACTGGTGGAATTTTCTAGAATAAGAAAATTCTTGAACACTTGTTGTAAACAAACAGGCCCCGGACTGAGTGTATTCTGGAACATTCTAAGGCAGAGGTAGACCTACTACGTAGGTTTACGATTACATTGTATGTTGCTTTTGTGTGTGTGTGTTTTGTTATCTAGGCCTCTCTGGAATACATTCATATATAATTGGTGGTTATTGTGTGACACAGCTATCACCGTCTTTGCCGTGTGAATGTACAATTGATGGTTATTGTGTGACATAGCTATCACCGTCCTTGCTGTGTGAATATATAATAGTTCAGCGATTAATACAATTGAGGGAGACCAATGCATGGATTAGATCCCGCACTGAACGTTTCATTTCCGTCCCTGCAGACGTCATTTACAAACAACAGAAGCCTCGGTAATGGCGTTCTGATGGATGTTGGCATTGAGGTGTCAGTATCGACCGTATTTGGCTAATTACATGTAATAGATGTTATATAGCAGTCCATGAGGCTCCCAGATAGCTGAGACGCCTTTTGCTCTTTGCGAAGGAAAGAATAATTGTCACGAGAGTGTCCCGCACTTAGCGAAGAGCCGCAGAATAATTAAACGCGCATGCGACTTGATAATTATCACAAATTTCTGTCCAGTGATATTAGGTGTCAATTTGTAAAATACGGTTGCTATTTCGGATGATGCCATCTATAATGAGGTATTCTAAAGGTAGAAAGCATCTGTGATAATAAGGCATGACCAAAAATGAAACGGTCGATAAGAAATATCACAGTATGTGACTCCAAGGATATCCAGAAATCTATACATCAGAGGCCCAATGACACGAACAATTCATAGTTTCAAACTATCCAGGCGGTTTTAACGGGATTGCCATTCTTAACATTCCGTCCTACGATTAGTTCATTTCGGCCTGTGATTAGTTCGTAGGTAGTCTTTACAACGTTCAGGACTGAAATAATAGCGACCTCAGCAGGAATTATAGCAAATTATAATTTGTCTTTAGGTTTGTTGCAATGTCATACACACTGGTAGAAGTTATTTTGACAACTAAATGTGGCCGTTCTGGTTTCATTTTATCAATCACAACCATTTCATGAAACCTTTGAGGCTTCCTAAAGCACATGAAAAATAAAAAGTAACTGAATAATACGCTTATTGTGGAATATCTGGAGATGCCAGAAGTGTTTCCGCAATACAGAAATTGTATTGTTGTAGAAACATGAAGGTAACGGCGTGGAAATGTCATTGTTGTATAAACAGGATAGGGATGGTGTACATGTATATGGTATCACTAGGTGGATCTGGACGAACTAATTAAAGCAGTCTTTCTGGACTGGTTATCCACTTTTATGACATGAATAATTAGCACTGAAGCGGAACATTTACCTGAGATACACAGGATCTGCAGTCTGTACTGATTACGACTACGCTTTTGTCCCAAATTCCAGGAAACACGGCATGTAACAAAACTTAAACCAAAGTGAAAATATCTTCTCGGCAAAATAATTAAAGACCAATTCCATCCGGTTTTTGAGCGGGTGTGCGTTTCGAGATATCAATCAACAAAAATTACATTCACGCAAGTCAGAAATAGTAGACTCAACCAAATCAAGTTTCTATTGATCACATATTTACCTACGTAACGATCAAATCAGGCCTTCAAGTATACGACAAGTCAACATGACACGAGGGCCGAAAATAGAAGAAGAAAACATAAACATGATGTCAAAATCACACGAAAGACGCTTTCTTTCCTTAATTTTTTTCATTTTTTCCCCATTTTTTCTTTCAGGAGAAAATGCATTCGAAAATATATTTAATTGGTGGGTGTTTGGGACTACAATTTAGTATATATCGTCTCAATAATGTTCTAATTAAGGATGTGATGCATGTATAATAAATTTACTTCAAAGTAAATTTGTTGTTTAAGTGCAAACACATGCCTTTAATCTGAATTATGATAATATTTATGATTATATTAAAAATATAACTATGATTAAAATCCAGGTTGAACACATTTCTTAGCTGAAAAGATCAAATTGTAGTGCAAATATATTTATTAAACATATACTACATCATTATTAATGACTTCATTAAACAATAATTTACTAGGAGCTCGTTTCCAAATACCCACCATGCAAACATTATTTTTAAGTGTCTTTTTCTCTTTAAAAAAATTGAAAAAAATATAGGAGACCATACATACTACTAACTTTTCGATATTTTTCACATGAACTTTATGAAATTTTTATGTTTTCTCACACCTTGAAACATGAATCCATACTGGCCACGTAAATTGTAGATAGTTACAATAAGAATTACTCACTGCTAAAGGCGTCTGTTAAACAGAATATTGCGCCATATATTAACGAAGTTGTAATAGATCATAGGATGTTTCTGTGAAAAAGATCCCTCGTGCTTCAAGCCGTTGATCTCCCACCAATCGATGAAGTTGTTTTGATCAAGCCCATAAGTTAACTCTCACTCAAGCGTGAGAGATGATAAGCACAAAGCGCAACATGTGTTCTAACATTCTCTTTTATTGTGTGCAAAAGATTACATGCAGAAAAACAATTAGTTTATCCCCTAAGACTCTATTGTTATCTCAAAAACGATAACAGAAATTTTCGTTTTCAATTACGTCCATTACAGTCAACGTTTTTCCATAAAGAATGCCTCGTGTGATAGACGGCCAAACCATACTGAAAGCAAATCGTTGTTGATGGAAAGCCTTGTACTTTAGTGATTTGCAAACCTTAACTCATTTTCCACATCGTTCAAGTTGATGCCCTATGCGATGGAAAAACATAATTTGATCTGTTAGGGGTATTTTAAAGTTTGTAAAAATACATAGATATATTTGTTCGCCATAAATCATAAATCTGTTTAAAAGGGTCCTTCCTAGGCAAAATACTGTAAACAGTCACGGCTTCAGGCGAAAAGTATAACATGAAGGCAAAAAAAACCTACAAAAACCAGGATTCCACCCCATGATTCCCGTCCTTTGAAAACGTGACTAAATGTGTGTGCGTTTGTGTGTGTGCGTGTGTGTCTCCATTTTCTCAGTCTTAGAGCTAGAGGATAACACTCCATCTCCCGTAGATAACACTACACCTCCCGTAGATAACACTACACCTCCCTTAGATAACACTCCACATCCCCTTGATAAGGAAATACCCGGTTATCCCTAATCTGTGTTCTGCTGTGACTGTATAATACAAGAATGTCACTAAATGCGCTCCTGGGCCCTGTACGGTATACGAAGACTTTTGCCTGTGTTTTGTTGTGTGTAATACAAAGCTGTCACTGGAGATGCTTTTATAGTCCTGCTGGTACATCTTATTTGGACCGATATCTGCACAACGGTGACCAAGCCCCCTTGCCACACTACATTTATGACGTAAGAGATATCTCATTATCCTTATTTGGATAGTAATGCACTAAAGGATCCTGCATATATCCCTCTGTAGATTAATTAGATCCTATCAGATTTCAGTCCCTGTCACATGTTTTAATTAAAACCTAGTGTATCAAGGATCTCCCATCAAACGCCTTCACAGTTCTATAATGAGTATAATCATCTCGTTGGCAAATATGGATAGAGGTGTCCAAGTCCTCTGACAATGTGTTTCGCAGTTGTCACAGATGTATCTAATTGCGCTTATTATGGTGGTTTATGAACAAATAAAGTCAAATTCAATTTTCAACTATTCATATGTTGTGGCTGACATACTCATTTTGGAAGTGTTGTCTTGGGTTCTTTGATGGTTTGTGTTGAACGTTGTTATGGGAATTAGCCTTGCCATTATTGACCTGGAACGTCCATCTTGGTTGACAGCTGGTATACGAATGTCCATTTTGTTGTGTCGATTTACAGTTTTCCTGTGGAGATGTGATTACCTGAATGGGCCTTAACAAACCAAGTGGGAAACAAAATGCGTTGTGTAATATATAGCAACTGCACAATAATGAGAGAGCTGTATTTGGCAATGAGACCTAGAGAGTCATGAGTTCACATGATACACTTTGTCAAGGTGAGTTAATTGTTAGGCAACATAAGCTTTATTAAAGTTTCATAAAGCCGACGGTATGGTAGACAAAACGAAGATCTCTATGTTTGCCGGTTTAATTGGACCTGTATCTATGGCAAGCGTGTTGTAGATAGATATCCAGCTAACTATGCAAGATTGGTCGTTTTTCAGTCAAAATTGGGACAGGCCATTACATGTTCATCTACAGCCTAAGCTATTCCAGGCACATTGCACTCTTCGAATATCTTTGACATCTTTTTCAGTTGATAAGTGGACTGATTAGTATTAAGCTTATTACAATTATGTATTTTTTGTTTTTTTCTTATCGGGTGTATTTTTGTTATCTCGGTGAAATCCTGTAAGCAATTTTCACACGATACTGGGCAAATTAAAGTAAATTTTTAAAAATAAAATAACTCATGGTTTTAGCAATATGAAACAATTAAACGAATCATAATTTTAAAAAGTAAAAGTTAAATCAAAAGCTTGTAAACATTTAAATCAGTAAAAGATTTCCCAGTTGCCATGTAATATTTGGCTTATTGAAGTAGTGCCAGATTGATGTTTGAAAAAACAGATCCTATGGAGCAATTATTTTGAGGCCGTCAGAAATACGCGCGGATAGCCTTTGGGGAAATATATTATATAAGAGAGACAGGGTCTATGCTTTTTAAACAAATTGATCGGAATTCGAATTTCTGACTGAAGCCTTTTTGAACACACTTAATATTTTAACGTATAATTTGGTTAAAAAGTCATATGATGTCTTCTATTCATAGCCAGACAAAAGGCATGGCAAGCTAACGATTAATGCATTGTCGTTACATTAATTTGGTGGTTGAAGTACCATAGGTTGAGCAGATACACTGACTGACAGATAAACCCGGGCTTCTGAAATGACACTTGACTCGAACGTAAAATTGTCCACGTACGGAATGTGTAGGTCTGAAGGCACAAAGCTGTGCTATCCATATGGGTTGGTCTACGAGGCACAAAACTCTCCATATGCGGATATGTGTAGGTACAAAAGATACAAAATTGTCTACTTGCAGGTATGTGTAGGTCTGAAGGTGTTGGTCGAAAGTTACAAAACTTTCCACCTGCGAATATGTGTTGGGTTGAAGATATAAAACTATTCTCCTGCAGGGCATCAAAACTGCCCACCTGTGATCATATGTGTTGGTCTGGTGGTACAAAACTGTCCACTTGCTGACAGGTGTAGAACTAAAGGTACAAAACTGTCCACCTGCTGATAGGTGTAGAACTAAAGGTACAAAACTGTCCACCTGCTGATAGGTGTAGAACTGAAGGTACAAAACTTTATCTATCGCAAATCTGTCTTAAGGAGTCTTACAGGTTCCACAACATGTTGTATGCAATCCTACATATCGCTATCACGTATTTACCTATATCCCAGCTATAGGCTGTGAAAATACCTACCAGTCGCTACTTCAGCATAAAGTTCCTTGCTGACCGTTCGGTGTATAAGTTATACAGTCCAATCTATACAACCAATCTGCTGTCTTAAGACCTACATATATCACGTATTTACCTATATCCCAGCTATAGGCTGTGAAAATACCTACCAGTCGCTACTTCAGCATAAAGTTCGGTGTATAAGTTATACAGTCCAATCTATACAACCAATCTGCTGTCTTAAGGCCTACATATGTTTATCCCTAATTCCATGTGTTAAGATTTACTTATCCCCATTAGTTGGGTAAAGTAATGAACTGATTATAGCCCCATTTCGCTGTATAAATGCCCACAATCCCCCCCCCCCTCCCCCCCCCAGTTGACTGTGTTAAATCCTACTTATCCCCCCATTTCGCTGTATAAAAGCCCACAAACCCCCAATTGACTGTTAAGTCCTACTTATCCCCCATTCGCTGTGTAAAGTAGTGAAGCAATTATATCCACATTTCGCTGTATAAAAAGCATACCAACCCCCATTCGCTGTGATAAGGCTTATGTAGTATTGGTTTTAAAAATGCGGTGATGGTGATTGCAATTTATAACATGTCACTGGTGTAGAAATCATTCTTAATTGTGTGTGGTCATCACATTAAATATACAAAAACATTATAGCAATGTATTGCAATGTTTTTACAGACCTCGGGGATGCTTACATAGTGCAATAGCAGAAGCATGTACTCATATCCCTAAATCGCTGTGTAACTTCCTACATATCGTACCATTTGCTGTATAAAGTCGTGCTATGCATGTAATTATATCCCCGATTTCATGTGCAAAGTTCTACCTATCAATTCATTTACTAAGCAACGTCATACAGTTTGCTGTGTAAAAAGCAAACAGTTTCTGTTTATACCTGGCGTTTAGATTGATATTAAAGATAAAACAATTTTTAGGCCACATTACTTTTACACGTCGTCGTAAAATGAAATTCACACGTTTGATCTAGTTATTTTATCTTCAAGCGCACTTTATACTTTTTGCCAAATGGTAATCACGGTTAGGTTGGATTGAATGCAGTCCTTTTTTCCAATTCTGTGTTGTTTGTTTTAACAATTATCAGGTTATGGTAAACCCGGTAATCACAACAGAACACGTATGCTTCAGCGGCAATACCTACTTGGCAAATAGAGATTTGCTTGTATTGATTAGTATTATAGATGACACTGAAATGCTTCTTGGACTCACTTTGTAAATACATTAAATCAAGAGTTATGGTGAAAAGCCCACGCTTTACTTTATTAACTTGACATCCTGTTCCCAGCCATAATGCATGTTATACTTGCTGGGAATTGGGAAAATGGACGTTGCTAGCCAATTATTTATTTAATAATTTGATTGTTGTTTAACGTCAAACTTAAGACTCTTTTACTTTATTAGCAAGTTTTGTTGGTGGAGGAAACTCCAGTGGCTAAGGCACGTGAAGACAAGTGGTTTTATTACACTTCACAAAGGCAAGCCTGTTGGCCGAGTATTCAAAAGTGCTGCGTACCCACACTACATAGCAGTGTTGGAGCTCAGGTGTCTAAAAACCGTCTTAAACCAGGTTAAATGGGTTGGCGAAAAGCACTTTGACGACTCGGCCAGCAATGGCGACCTTCCCAGTGGTATCTGTAGGATACATATCAAGTTTCCAAATGAGACAAGCGCGACGCTCTTTTCTGCCAAAGCATGTGTGTTGTTTTAAGCATTATTCCAAGGTTCCCTTGCCATCTGTTAAATCCGTCTCTAAACATACTCTTTAATTTTTCCGGTAACCACATGCTGAACTGTCAAATCCCCATAAAAACAAGGCTCTCTGGATTTCCTGTCCTGAATGGAAAACATTACTCAGCCTCACCTGGCAAATACTACTGATAGTTATACCTAGGTTAAACCTCTTACCCCGATCACATTTCACTGCACGCATACAAGGCTTTCCATATGTACATATCAAACATCCACAGTTCCACAGTCATGTCCTCACATGCAGCCTCCACGTGGGGTCGATTTTGCTTCCGCTAGCCAACGGGTCATCCATACATTACAAGCGAATAAAGCCGGAAAATTGCATGTCATAAAAACATTGTTCTTGGCATATCGTTACATTCCAGAAAATCAGTAATCTGCCGCTAGAATTGTAGTAGGCATCTTCAGTTCCTGCATGTTCATTATCTCCACAATAAGGGGAAAGTTTGAAAAGTAGTCGGTCTTTTGCCAGTAGAGAAGGCTATTGTAGATGACAGGGTTTTCGTGTCTGTTGCGCTGTAGTGTATCGGCAGTAGTGATGGTATTTCGAGTGTGTTTTTTTACACATAGTCATCAGAAGCCACTTCTGAGGAACAAGACCCTTTAGTCTCAACGAAGAATCATTTCCAGTGCATTGAAGACTCTGGTCCAAGCTGGACTGACCATTTGTTCTCGTGAATACTTCGTTGCCAGTTTTCCCAAAATATTCATTGCAAGGTTCAGAATAAACAATAAGCAATACAAATGAAACAATAACTGTTAGACAAATTAGCTGGGGGGGGGGGGGGATTATTTTCAGATAACCCAGCTGAGAGGCGATGAATGTTACTCTCTAGCTTGGGCGCAAAGACTTTGAGACAATCTAGCTGAGGAGCAATGACAATGAGACAATCTAGATGAGGGGCAATGACTATAAGACAATCTAGCTGAGGGGCAATGACTATAAGACAATCTAGCTGAGGGACAATGACTATAAGACAATCTAGCTGAGGGACAATGACTATTAGACAATCTAGCTGAGGGGCAGTAACTATTAGACAATCTAGATGAGGGGCAGTGACTGTTAAACAATCTAGCTGGGAGGAGATGGATGTTAGACAAAGTATCTGAGAGGCAATGACTTAGACAATCTAGCTGAGAGACGATTACTGTTAGACAAACCATTTGAGAGGCGATGACTGTTACACAAACTAAGTGGCAAGTGGCATGGCAGACAAATTTAAGCGAAGCTTAGCTGTTGTGGTTTGGCCCAGGATCCATCCTTGAGGACTTTCTCGCTTAGTACAGTCTTAGTCCAGATGCACGTGCTACATAGCCGTAGGCACATAAGAAGGTAGCAATAAATTGTCTTTCTCATAGTAAATGAGCCCCAGGTATAGCCTCATATAGGCCCACAGTTAACAATTATCTTCAACAGTCAACAGTTCTCTAATAGTTATTATGTATCATGATCTTCTCGCGCTGAATAGATTTCAACCTTTTGCTTCCCATAGTTAATAAAATCCAAATGAGTAAAACTCCACCCTTATTGACATTACTCAGCGTCCAGCCCTTTACTCCCTAGCCCGTTGAATCTTTCAATCAACAAATCAAGATGAAAAAAATGAAGACATTTCTTAACAATAAATGTGACTTAATGTGATTTATTCACTAGTTTGTGGATAAAATGAGAATGAACACAACGAATGACATTGATATTATACATAAAAGTCTCTTTGTATACTGTGATTTCTGCTGAATAGTTTAACATATCAGATCCCAGTCAGACCTCAGAGAAACCACAAACACTACATAGTACTTCTATATCTGCTGAACCATCTTCAGCAAATCGGTGTGTTCGTGTCAGCAAAATTTGAGCGATCGACTAATTACTCTGTGCTAATTTCAGTTAAGTTACATGTATAACAGACATAGGCCTACTTCTACAAGTTCAAGTACCCGGAGTTTACGTTTGTTACTAATTTTACTAATGTTCACACGCCTATCATGTTTCTTTTATTTTGCTAGATGTTTGTCTTTATTACAAAACGTCAGACGGATTTAATAGAGTCGTAGCTTTAAACATATATGAAATATTACTGAGATAAATACTAGCACAGTGAGGAATACCGAGTGAGCCGTTCTTAATCCTCCATGTACAGAGGATTTATAAGAGCTTATTATATCAGGTTTCCTCACATTTGTTAAGCCTTTTGTGTCTCTTATATCAGGTTTTATACCGTTTGGATAGAGTTGAATTACATTTCTGCACAATCCTTGTTTTCAGGAAAATTATCATATCAATGTTAAACTAAATTCGCTTACAATGCAGGTAATCCCCAGTCGTTGCAAACAACCAATCCTGCGGAGAATTTCAATTTGCGGTTTTTATTTTTAGTCCTTTAAAATACCCTCTTTTGGGCTATGTAAATATGGACGTCATAGTAGTCCAACTGAAATCGCTTTCCGTGATCCCAAAAGCATAGAAATATCAGTTTTCTTCGTTGTTTCGATATCTTCGTTGTTTCGATATCTGTATCACACACTGATCGAGCTTCGTCAATCAATCACCGTCCACCACGTGTATTGTAAGTTACGCCCGGCCCTGCAATGTAGGCGAATCTATTTTAACATGCATCGTCAGTTAAACATGGTCAGGCACCTTCACAGTAAGTTAGGCGAGTCCCCGCGCGTGTAGCCTACAGTAAGTTAATCACAACCAGGCACGTGTTCCGTAAGTTTAGTACGGCCACACAAATGTACCGTAAGCTAAGCACAGCAAGGTAAGAGTACACCTTAAGATATTCACACTAAAAATAAGTGTTTCGTTTTTAAACACATTTTTGTTACAGTTTGGAAAAGCGCCAGTGCTTCCTGAGCTAGGCGCGGCCCGGTATGCCTATTGTGAGTTACACACTGTAACGCAGTGTAAGATACGCACGGCCTGGCATATGCACCTCAGGCTAGGCACAACTGGGCAAGTGCACCTTAACATGGGCAAGGACAGGTAAGTGTATGGTCAGATAGGCACGGCCTAGTACGGCACAGCGCATTGCGCACGACCCGTTAATGTGCACTGTAATCCAGAAGCATGCACCGTAAGTGAGGTATGGCCTAGCAAGCGCACCGTAACTTAGTCACAACCAGGCCAGTACAGCGCAAGTTACACACAACCAACAACAAGTTCTCCGTACGTTAGGCACAACCAGGTAAGTGCACTGTAAGTTAGGCTCAACTTTGGTGGAATTTGGAGAAAAAATTATTATTCTTTAGACAAATAGCAGTACAATAGGCTAAACCTTATAAATACTTTCTTTGAGACCTGCATGGTAATAATTATTATACACATGCATTTTGTCACCATTTATATGAACGTAATTAATTATTACTTTGACTAATAATTAAAACGCACCATTTATAAGCGTGCCGAAAAGAGCAAAGTGCTGAAAAATTCTTTTTTCTAATTGAATATCATAACATTATGTCTGTACATGTATGTAAACAGAGAACAGTCGCACTTCAATTTTTCTAACTATGTCTGTTATTCCAATGCATATATACCGTAACCAAACCAAACGCTCCACTCGCCGTCTGTAGTTATTGATTGTCCACCATTGTGTGAAAAGGTTTCCTTATTGAAGGCATTCCCTCTGAGATTTGTAAATTTTGCAATGACTGCATATAACATTCATGTAAAAAAGTACTCGGAAACATTCAAGACCCTATTGCAGTCTCTCACATCCCATGGTCGGGGGCCGAGTGTATAGATAGTGTTCAACGCCGCAAAGTATTTCCGATTCAAACATTGACAGCTGAAGCGTCATCAAAATACATTTTTTCAGTTTCAGTATGATCTGACACGCAGAATCTGTCATTCGTTTTCTAATAAACAATATCTTTTTATTCTTTGAGAAGAACACTTGCCCATACTTTCTTACTTTAAAAGGTTTATCATGTATTTGGATCCTTTGTTTGGACATTGTATTGACACTAACGCCTGGAGGTTGTAAATCCATGTGATATGTTTTTGTATATCTCAAGTTTTTTCTTTACGATACAATACTTCCGTCTATGGTTACAATTTGTCTCGGACCAACGCGACTGGAACGTTTACAAGGTATCAAAAGACCGGAGAAGCTTTCGTTAAACAAAATATAGGCTATAACGTTTAACCATCCGTTTGAAATGGACATGAGGTCGAAAAAGTCTTTGATAATAAGATAGGAGGAGAATGGTCCTGAACCCCAGTACACATGTAGTTCCCAGACATGAACCGGAAGCTGACATACGGCGAACACTAAGACCACCATCAACAACATCTTCACCACTTTCTTCCTCCGTTTTTGTGCCATATGAGGCGCTTGGACTTTCGAGGCACTGCGGTGCATTGCCACCCAAATTTTCGCATAGAGTACGAGAATTACACATAAAGGAATTGAATACATAACCAAGAAGTCCAGAAGGAAGAAATATTTGTTCATCGCCATGTTGCTTTTCGGAACTGCGCACCGGTAGAAGCTTTGCCATGTAGAGTCTGTAAAGCGCTGTTCCACAGTGACGTCAAACACAATGGCGGCCCTGATACCGTACAGCCCCGCACAAAACCAGACAAAAGCCACGTTACGAATACACTGGCGAAAAGTCAGCTTTTTCTCGAGTGGATGAACCACAGCTCGATGGCGATCACAGGCTATAGCGACGACACAGAAAATGTTCGATGATTGCGCCATGTAGTCAATGAACTCTATCGCCTTGCATAACGAGGTAGTCAAGTCTCCTGCAGAAAAATGACTAAGGATTTCAAGGGGCACGGTAATAACTGCCAGAGATATATCTGTAAAGAGAAAAAAGTTAAAGTATATATTTAGTATTGTGTACGCAGTACTCAAGAATATTACATTTAATGACGCTTATATTTCACTTATACCTGTGGTGAGAGGAAACCTGCCCGAGCTCGGCGAAAACCCACAACCGAGTGGCGGACAAACCTTTTCGCGTATGACCAGAGAGGAAGCCAGTAGGAGCTGGTCTTGAACTCACTGGTGAGAAGGTCCTGAGTCATTTCGCTGTTAGTATAAATGAAGACAAAATGCAGACAATACCTAAAGAAATCAATTATCCGTTATAATATTATATTTGGTAGAAACTGAAAATTAAAAAAAATTATGTGTAAAGAATAATGAAATTTATTTTCTTTATTTATTTCTTTTTTTAGGGCTATACTAAACAACTTTCACTTGTATATACGATGACGGTAAGTTTATTGGTGGAGAACCCACAGAGCACGTCGTAAAGCGGTGGTCTTTGGCAAGTTCCTGGCGGACTTTCCGAGATGTAACGTTCACAGCCGTAGGTCATATTCGTGGGAAACAGGTGGTCTGTCGATCGTTCCAAGCACTGTGAATGAGAAGAATCCTGAGATTCACTGCCCAAGGTCGGCAATAAATCCCCACCTCGTGTGTCCAACGGTTGAGGCTTGAGCATCTGATCGAGTCACATCCCGCTTTGAGTTATGCAAATAGTTGAAATAATCATTTGGTTTATTGCTATTTTTATTTTAGTTAAGTCCGATGAATTATGATACTTGATGAATATCCTGCACCGAAATCTAACTGTAGCATTGCCAAAAACGGTAATGTTAAAGCCAAATGTTTTCAGTATGTGAGATGGTCGCGTATAACTTGGTACGCATGTAAAACGCTATTTTCATCTAAATAAATCGCCTTGCTTTATACTTTTCTGTTCCCAAAGCCTGTTTTCTATTCGACCTCACGTCGTATATTAGGATTGCGTGGGGGTTTAATCACGTGATTGGAATTAGAAAGCTATTTAATGGGCATCAACCCTACCGAGCGCCCTACTTAACATTTGGATGATGACTGCCACCCGCTATTTATGGTTACTGTTTGTAGATTAGCATTTTCTGGCTATTGCACATGGTTGGTGATTGCTGACTACTCGCAGCTGAATACACGCATCAGGTGCGCAAAACAGATAATGAATTTCAATGAATGCCAATCGACACAGAGACACGGATCGATGTGGATTTGAGCAGATTAGCTGCTTTTATGTAAATAATACGGACAACGCTCTCTGATAGACTAACGATGCTCTAACAGTTTGAGGGTCACAGGTATAATAATGCCCAACGATGAGTTTCTGGCCTTGTGAGAAAATCGTGGCGAGAATTCCATTTGCTTTATGGGCAAGATTGCGAACAGCATGTTCCTATAAGTAGATTTGGGATAATGAAGATTTTGCTATATGTGACAAAATCGTGACCAACTCATTTTTTAATAAAGAGTTCTTTGACACAGTGACAAGAAGATGACCAATCTCTGCTGTGATGGTTTGACTGCGTGACGAAACATTTAATGACTCGGACACGACATTCTCCGTGACAGTGGACAGATTGCATATCGACGGGAATACATTGTCACTGGCAGTGAAGATATCAAAAAACATAGCGTATGGCCATTCTCGGTTGTGATGGTTTGATTGCGTGACAGAAAATGGTTCCAAGATATTGTGATGGCAACACATTCACGGTAGGAGTCAAGAGATCAAGAACAGAGGGGATAGACATTCCCTCTTGAGATGCTTTGTATACAAAGAGATATAAGTCTAAGTCAGATATACCATATGTACAATGTGTAGTTTCCTTCAAACCCAGTTACGCTGCATACATTTCTTTCACATCTTTGTCATATGTCTTTAATTATATTGTATTCCTACATAATCCGGGATTGTGCTGGTGGACTAAGCATCCCTGAGGCCTGGTGCCTTTGCATTTTTTTTAATGTGATTGTATGTTAATTGTGATGATAACATAGCATTTGAGTAATTCTAGGCCAGTGACGTCTAATAATTTGCAATTAACATCACTGAATTTGTTTACCCAATTCTACTTAAGCCATGTTGTTAGGGGGCGTGTAAATTGCTAAGATTTATGCATTTAGATGAACAGTTAGAATAAAACTCTGACAGAGGTAAATTGACAAGAGACCGTATTTCACTGGTTGCGTGTGACCATTTGCCAGCTTTCACACTGTCGTTGCCGCTCTGGTTTTACTTTGTGTGCTGTATGTCGTTAATTATATTATACAGGTAATTTAAATCTATCAAATCATTAATATATACGGTGTGATAAATGAGAACCATTGAGCTTAATAAAGATTGGAATATCAATACACTGTTGACTATATTGATCCCTGAATTTCCCAGATATTACTTGTAAAAAAATTCCAGAAATTCCAGAAATTCAGAATTCACATATAGCTGACTGATGAGATTTTGTTATTGCACAATAGTAAAGCTCATGATCGTGAATAAAGCGTTCTACAACATAAATCAACAGGAAGATTTCCAGAAATCATAACATTGTGACTAACTGGCGCATTCTTTAGATCGCCAACAGAATGATCTTCTGTACATTTTCTAAGATCGTGATGAAGTGTTCTGTAAATCACTAACAGGAAGATCATCATCATTTTCGTAGACTGTTACAGAAATCAGTTCAGCTTTCTGTAGAGCACACACGGCGATAATCTACACTTCTACACTAAGCAAACTTGATCCTCCATTAGTTTGCCACTTAACATGTCTAACTTATGACAGCTGCGCATGTGCCCTTGTATTGCATGGTTGGTATTTCGCTGAGTGGTTGTTCATATATCGACCCGTAACAGCGCATACCTTTACGGTCAATAGTATGCATTGTTTTGTTTGTTTTTCTACATAATGCCTATATAGCGCCTAGCGTGAAATCCATTAACTGTTGAAGAACAAAAATAAGTGCAACAATTGGCACGGAAATGATATCAGCAGTTACATTATCCTCATTTAACAGGCAGCCGCTGTAGCTTTCTTCAAGTATCCTGCAAATTTCAATTTCAAAGCATTATCGGTATTAATGAATGTGGAGTAAGACACTGGTTTCCTGTTGACAAGTCCTAAACAACTGGTTATCTTATCTGAAGCAGAGTTTGAGCATGGCTGCACCAGTGGAAGGAACTCGCCGTCCTGTCGGTGAGCTGAATCAGAATGTGTAACCCGTGGATAAGGCATTGTTCATCTGTGCTTGGACTGGGGCGAAATCCAGGGTGTGTCCCATGTCTGAGTGTTGGGATTGTTTGTCCACGTGGTGAGATTGTCGATAAATGACACATGTCTGGGATAACATGGGCAACGCTCTGCAATAGTGCGTTAAAATTTTGATCCATGATTGGAGGGTAATGATTATGAGTCAGTATATCGCTCATCTAGAGAGGTATTAAACAAGATGGAAATGTCACGAAGAGTGTAGAATCATTGAAAATAATTAAATCTCCACTTTTTAACATATTGCATTTTTATAGCTTAAATGTCAGACTTTCCATTTGCCCGCATCACTAGCATCGTATGTGGCCTAAACTGGTAACTTTCACTCTTAAAACTGAAGTGTTACATTTAACACTGTAAAGGTCACGAGGAGCGACTGTATTTATAAGAGTTATGTTCCCACTTTAAAAAGTGTTAATGTTTTAACATTCGCCAACTGGTCACATTCCAACTCCATTAAAAGATGGTTAATCAATATCTAAAAACGGACATTTGAAACAGAGTTTAAAAAATTCAGTACTTTTAATGGAGTTGGAGTATGAACACCTTTGAAGGGTGCTGAAACATTAACCCTTAATTATATTATAACTGCAGTCACTCCATCTGACAACTTATATAAAGTGTTAATGCCTAACACTCGTCCAACTCCATTATAAGTGGTTAATGAAGATCTTAAACCAACACTTGAAACTTGAGTTTAACAAAATTGAGCTCTTTCAATGGAGATGGAATATGAACACCTTTAAAAAGTGTTGAAACATTAACACTTTATAAATCTGGCAGGATATATCTAACTCCTATAAGTGCAGTCACTCTTCGTGATCTTTACAGTGTTAAATGAGTCATTTAAGTTTAACTTTAATCTTATGAAGTGCCATTGACAAAAGAATGCAGATATTGAAACAAAACATATCTTTCGATAAATTCAACAATTGCCTATCCATTTGTAAGTTTCTTTTTCGTCGTGTATGACTTTTCCTCTTTACATTTCTAGTATGTTATGTCAGCACAGCTTCCACGTCACAGGACGTGAGAAAACCGTCTAGTTGTGAAATAGTAGACATGGCTTCCCACTTAACCGAACGAATAAATCCATGTCAGCACGTTCTTAAGATACTTAACAGATCCTAACTTAGTCGATGAGCAATGTTTGTTCTTCAAACCGAATCTCTCGTCTACAAATCCATTCCACACAAACAAAGGGCTGCCGTTTATTCTTTTCCCTACAGACCCAGCATTGCCAAGTCTTTGTCTGAAGGACACGTTCTATGAAAAAGTCACGGTCGAATAGAAGGAGAAATCAGTTACGAAAAATGTCGATATATCAAGAAACCATAACAATTACGTTTATTAGTTTTCTTGGCCATTTATATGTTTGGGATTGTCGCTTGTAGATTCCTCTAATCACACACATGATCAGAGATTTTCTATCAAGTAATTGGGGTAGAAATTACTTCGCTTACCTGGCTTCATTCGTGAAGGTCACCCATCCTTGCTTTTAAAGTGCATAACAACAACCAGTTCATTAAGTATTTTTGACTGATTTTGTTTAGAGAAGTGGGGAAAAAAACAAAGTAACCGTTCTCTTCTTCAGTTAGTTTCTTCCTACATTTTGACTTGCCGGTACAGGTGTTTCACCTTTTTGGCGGCTTTCAGCGATTTACAGAGTGCGGTAATTTAGACAAAGCGATCAGCTTTTTATTACAATATTACATTCCACATTCGCCGGGAAATAACCTTTTATAACCAACACTCAAGATGCTTGATATTAGTTCAGTGCTTAATTATTCAAGCTCTGACAATTTTAGACAGTTAAAGCTCTTTATAACAAAATAGAAGGCGCTGAGGTTTCACAAACTGAAGATCTCTTCTACAAATGCCTTTTCATCAAACAAACGATTTCTATTATCCCAGATTTCTTTTCTTTTGGGCACAGCTGGGGAAAATTTAACTCTGCCGTTCCCTAATACAATGGCCTTAACGGCGTTTTGTCACTGGATTCTCGTCCAGGTTGCAATACAGGTTACTGTTGGTGGACATGATCACTGCAGCCTGACTCCAGGGATTGCCATTCTGGGCTTGATCGGGCTATTTTACCTGTGGACAGATGTCATTACTAGTCGATTAGCTCAGAAGTCAAGGTTGGCATTTAGCACAATACAGTACTCTTATGTACAGAACCGTCATTAAGCTAAAGTGCCATCATTGATATAAAACCTATACAATACGGCCTTGTAAAGTACCCTCACTGGGCTACGAACAGTACAGTATGCTCCTGTAGGTACCGTCATTTAGCTACGTCAGCACAGTCTGGTTCGGTAAGTCCTGTCATTGAGCTAAGAAGAATACAGTATGGTGCTGTACAGTCCAGTCATTGAGTTAAGAACAATACAGTATGATGTTATACTGTCTGGTCATTGAACTAAGAACAGTGCACTATGGTTCTGTACGATCCTGTCATTGAGTTAAGAACAATACAGTATGATGTTATACTCTCCGGTCATTGAACTAAGAACAGTGCACTATGGTGCTGTACAGTCCTGTCACTGAGTTAAGAACAATACAGTGTGGTGTTATACTGTCCAGTCATTGAACTAAGAACAGTAAACTATGGTTCTGTACGGTCCTGTCATTGAGTTAAGAACAATACAGTATGATGTTATACTCTCCGGTCATTGAACTAAGAACAGTACACTATGGTGCTGTACGGTCCTGTCATTGAACTAAGAACAGTGCACTATGGTTCTGTACAGTCCTGTCACTGAGTTAAGAACAATACAGTGTGGTGTTATACTGTCCGGTCATTGAACTAAGAACAGTACACTATGGTTCTGTACGGTCCTGTCATTGAGTTAAGAAAAATACAGTATGATGTTATACTCTCCGGTCATTGAACTAAGAACAGTACACTATGGTGCTGTACGGTCCTGTCATTGAACTAAGAACAGTGCACTATGGTTCTGTACGGTCCTGTCATTGAGTTAAGAACAATACAGTATGATGTTATACTGTCCGGTCATTGAACTAAGAACAGTACACTATGGTGCTGCACAGCCCTGTCATTGAGTTAAGAACAATACAGTGTGATGTTATGCTGTCCGGTCATTGAACTAAGAACAGTACACTATGGTGCTGTACGGTCCTGTCATTGAGTTAAGAACAATACAGTGTGATGCTATACTGTCCGGTCATTAAACTAAGAACAGTACACTATGGTGCTGTACAGTCCTGTTACAGAGTTAAGAACAATACAGTATGATGTCATACTGTCCGGTCATTGAACTAAGAACAGTACACCATGGTGCTGTACGGTCCTGTCATGGAGTTAAGAACAATACAGTATGATGTTGTACAGTCCTGTCATTGAACTAAGAACAGTACACTACGGTTCTGTACAGTCCTGTCATTGAACTAAGAACAGTGCACTATGGTTCTGTACGGTCCTGTCATTGAGTTAAGAACAATACAGCATGATGTTATACTGTCCGGTCATTGAACTAAGAACAGTACATTATGGTGCTGTACAGCCCTGTCATTGAGTTAAGAACAATACAGTGTGATGTTATACTCTCCGGTCATTGAACTAAAACAGTACACTATGGTGCTGTACAGTCCTGTCATTGGGTTAAGAACAATACAGTATGATGTTATACTGTCCGGTCATTAAATTAAAAACAGCGCACTATGGTTCTGTACAGTCCTGTCATTGAGTTAAGAACAATACAGTGTGATGTTATGCTGTCCGGTCATTGAACTAAGAACAGTACACTATGGTTCTGTACAGTCCTGTCATTGGACTAAGAACAGTACACTATGATTCTGTACGGTCCTGTCATTGAGTTAGGAAGAATACAGTGTGATGTTATACTGTCCGGTCATTGAACTAAGAACAGTAAACTATAGTTCTATACAGTCTTGTCATTGAACTAATAACAGTGCACTATGGTGCTGTACAGTCCTGACATTGAGTTAAGAACAATACAGTATGATGTTATACTGTCCGGTCATTGAACTAAGAACAGTGCACTTTTGTGCTGTACAGTCCTGTCATTGAGCTACGAACAGCACACTTTGGTTCTGTACAGTCCTGTCATTGAGTTAAGAACAATACAGTGTGATGTTATGCTGTCCGGTCATTGAACTAAGAACAGTGCACTATGGTTCTGTACAGTCCTGTCATTGAGTTAAGAACAATACAGTGTGATGTTATGCTGTCCGGTCATTGAACTAAGAACAGTACACTATGGTTCTGTACAGTCCTGTCATTGAACTAAGAACAGTGCACTATGGTTCTGTACAGTCCTGTCATTGAGTTAAGAACAATACAGTGAGATGTTATACTGTCCGGTCATTGAACTAAGAACAGTACACTATAGTTCTGTACAGTCCTGTCATTGAACTAAGAACAGTGCACTATGGTTCTGTACAGTCCTGTCATTGAGTTAAGAACAATACAGCATGATGTTATACTGTCCGGTCATTGAACTAAGAACAGCGCACTTTTGTGCTGTACACTCCTGTCATTGAGCTACGAACAGTACACTGTGGTTCTGTACAGTCCTGTCATTGAACTAAGAATAGTACACTATGGTGCCGTACATGTCATTGAGCTAAGAACAGTACTCTATGGTTCTGTACAGTCCTGCCATTGAACTAAGAACAGTACATTATGGTGCTGTGCAGCCCTGTCATTGAGCTAAGAAAACACCCCAAAATACCGTCCTTGAGCTAAGAACAGTACAGTATCGTTGAGCCCTGTACTGTCATTGAATACAGATCAGTAGAGCATAGTGTATACAGTACTGTAAATGTGTCACAAATAGTATAATACCGCCCTATGCATTACAAGAAATCCAGCTCTTATCATCAGGTCGATTCTGTATCAAGAGTTTTATGTTTTTTACAGTTTGATTGAAATCAGCAGGTTTATCAAGTGATTTGTCAAGTGAGAAGAACGAATCGAGCTTTCGCTGATTCGTTATGAGCTGGCGAAGTTTTCCAAGTACATGACGAAGAAGGAATCCCGCTTTCGCTGATTGGTTGTGAACTCAGAGACTTCGTCAAGTACGGTGCGAAGAAAGAGCCCAGCTTTCGCTGATTGGTTGTTAACTCCGGGACTTCGTCAAGTACGTGGCGAAGAATGAATCCAGCTTTCTTAGGACGCTTGTCATCTGACGAAGATCGCCGATGTATAGGTGAGGTAGTTTATGGTAAGGCGTTAAATTCCAGCAAAATTATCAGTCAGTCATTATGCAGCATTGTTTTTGATACCTGATTGTAATAATTTGCAATGTGCACTTTCACGAAACTTTGCCAGTCGGTTTGTCGTCACCTTTTTCTTCAATCGTAGCCAGAAGGCAGCCTGATTTACGCAAAACGGGTGCGTAAGTACAAAGGCACAACATTATTCCTTTTAAATTTGGAGGTTTTTCGAAAATTTTTCAATCTTTCTTTTTGAATTTCCAAAGCCAAAACAAAGCTATTGAAGATTTTGTGGACAGCTTTTACGTAACAGAAAATTTATGTTCCTTACATAAGTATGAAGATAAGGAAAAATCTTTGGGAATACATGGCAATTTCATATATCCCACAGCTCATAATAATATAATATTTATCCACAAGAATTATTACTATCATGTTTTTGTCGAGAAACTTAACAACAACTGCCGCAACATCAACGTATTTTATCATGACCATTCCTCTGCAGGAACTGTTTAAAAAACATCAGATCTTTCTCAAACAAAGGATTATATCCTTACCTTTACATCACACCCATATAGCACAATTTTACTGGATTCAAAAATGCACAAATTTCCATACAATGAAAATTTGTAGGGTCGAGAAGCTGCACCACCAAACTTATATCTACTCTCTTAACGAAGGCACTACAAAAAGTATTTTGTCAAAGTAAAAGTCATTTTGGAAAAAGTGCTGTGTGCACTTGCAAACAACTCTTGCGTTAACTGTATGTGTCTTCTTAAAAACTCTAAACGTCTCCCTAAAGAATTAGACTCTTAAATATACGTACAATAAAAGGAAATCTCTACTTCAGATTTCTGCACTCTATACTACTATTCCTCACACAGATTTAACTCATAGCATTTCATCACTAATTGTATCAGTGTTTAATAAAATTGTTGACCGCTACATGAACGTCAAAGGCAACAAAGCCCTCTGCAGTTCCACTATTTACAAGGGTTACCATTCATGATCATGAGTGTCATATATTGTGACGATTTCAATCAACGTCACAAGTTATTCCTACAAAAACTAGTGTGCCAAGGTTATTCCATCAAGCACTTTAACTCCAAGTTTCTTAAGTTTCACTGTGAATATAATTCTCTTATAAATAAATATGACCAGAGCTCCAGAATCCCGATACTCTGCTTCATGATTGTGTCTAATTCAGCTTGACCCGGGGCTAGTGGAAATATATTCATCATGCTGAATTAAATCGGCACATTGGATACATTTGCAATCAAAGCGCAACTGAGACAAATATTTTACTTTCGTTAACCTACATACCAGCAAGGTACACGATTGGAATACTGATTTCACTCGTTCGCCTGAAGCATACCTTGCGCTTTTTCAACATCACTGTTAAAATGTTAACTGCTACTCTTTGAGTGATTCCGTCATAATTTCGTGCTTTATACACTTCCTTAGTTCTTTGGTGGTTTATATTAGACGTCATTTTGGGAATTGGCCTTTCCAATATTGACCTGGAACGCCCATATTGATTTATGGATGGTATACGAATGTCTGTTTCGAGGCATAGATGCTTAACACTTCCCTGAAAAATATCCGCGTTAAACATTACCAGCTGCAAATTTGTCCATTTTTTATTTTTTTCTTAATTATTAGTCTTTGTGAAGTTACGACCTACAAACAGCTCTGTGATGTAAATGTTGTATCTATGTTTTCTGGGAATTCGCGTGTACTGTAGTTTTTTGTCTACATAATTTGTCTAAACGCTCAGCTACATAAGTTTTAGACATAAGGTTTATTAGGAGACGATATGGCACTAAGTGGTAATATGTTGATTATGACAGGGCAAACAGTTTTATCATCTAATGACACGTATCCGTGTAACAGGTGTATAATGTACAAATGACTGTCGGATCAATTTACCTTACACTGAAATACACTGGTACAATGCAAAACTTATCCATTGACTTGATTGCTGTCATTGTTAAGAGTCTTCCCCACACACGATGTTTTATGGTATATTATACAAGTTTATCAAATAACTTACTGCCACGGGCTCTGCTCAGTTTCTTCCCACCACGATGGTTGTATACGTGAAATATACTTGATTAAGGCGTAAAACACCAATCAAATAAGTAAATATAAATTTACTACCACATAATGATATACAATGCAACTGTTTGTAGAAAAAAACGAGTCTCCATGACAAAATGGTTAGCGTGTCGGTGCGGTACATTGACTCAGGAGGCTTTCACCAAAGACTTGTGAGTTCAAGTCCAATTCATTCTCTCTGGCCATACGTGGGAAGATCCACTAACCTGCGGATGGTCGTGGCCTGGTTTCATCCCACCATAAAGCTAGCCACCGTCGTATAAGTGAAATATTTTTGATTAGGACGTAAAAGACGTAAAACATAACCACATAACCACCTACCAGCATACAGGATTGTACTTTACAATAATTTGTCGACTCAACTTACCGGCAACACACAGCGAAATAATGTAGATGTTTGTCGTCGTTCTAAGACGTTTGTAGCGCATCACTAGGTAGAGCACCATGCCGTTCCCGACGATGATAGCTATCATTGTCAGGATATCCAGACCAATGAACAATCCAGCATACTTCTGCTCTTTGATAAACTCCGTCTCGATCCACGTTAGGTTAACATCTGATTCTGTGTAGTCAATCATATTTCACGTCGTTATTGTCAAGCTTTTGTTTTCATCATGGAGACACATTACACTTGAATTTGTAAGCATCCAGTGGCACGTTGAACATCACGTCCAAAGAGGTCCCTCACCCCAGGTTAAAACGTATATTTGACTATGACACCGAACTGATCTACACTGACTGCCGTTATGTCGTTAGATGGGCTGTAAAAGCGTAACCGTTAGCCGATTTCGCTGCGATTTCCATTTAAACACTTTTGTGGAATCTCAACATACATGTTTTTGTACGTCACGCTTAGCTTTATCTCTGGTGGCAAATCGTTTTCGTTCTAAAAATGATACTAGTGTCCCCTTTGCAGCAACGTGGTTCAACGTTCAAAAGCAAGTGACAACAAACACCGTAAATAGGTGTGTTTTTGACATTGGTGTAACAAAGTGATGCTTAGCAATAGCGTCCAGGCGTGCAATAGCGTCTTCTGTTTCAGTTACCGGTGAAAGTTCTCCTATTGGACAGACGCTGGTAGTCAGAGACGGCTGTAGTTGGTTAGTGCTGGAGATGGATGTTGATTACCAAGCGAATTACCGACTTCAGCGGAGCCTCCTTTGCGCTAGATACCTCTCCTATGGGCTGTCTGGTAGATGGCCGGTGGAACACCTTACCTGGTCGCGCTATATATATGCGACAGCGCACCTGGCCACGGTCGTTACTGCAGCCGAGACGAGCACTGTGTTGTGTCCACCTCATCCAACAGGAGACACCAGAAAATGCCATCTATCGGAGATCCACATACAGTCAACTGCCTTGCCGTTCGTTGTTAATGATTTTTATCCGTGAAAAATCACTATTCCGCCTGACTAACAGCGGCCAGCCCGTATTCTCGCATGCCACGCGAAATATAAATCTTGATACAATAGTGTCCTGTCAAGGAACCTACTTTATCGTTGTACCACGATATTATTTCTACTCTTTTTCAATTTTATGAACGTATTTGTTGTAAAACTCTTCGTTTTCATCTGGTCACTAAACGTTGTTAGTGTTATTGCTGCAATCAATCTAATGTCGCCATAATAACTTGAACACCTTATCGCTTTTTTTTCTAAGTGGGAGTGAGCATGTCCAAGTTAGGTCCACAGCTATCAGAACCGTCCATAGGACTACAGGTACATTTGTTAAACAATATTGCAATGAGAAAAGCCTGGAGTGAATTAAACAATATAAGTGGACTAAAATGATGGTAGGAAAATCTAGTGTAAATAATCTAGTTCTCATGTGTAAATAAAAGTTCGTTGATTGCAAACGGAACAATGGAACAATGTTTTATAGAACAAGCCAATGTTATCGACCTGAAATATTGATTACAGTCTAACGGCGATGAAATTAGTCCACGCTTGTATTATCTCTATCAGTACAGCGTATTATCCACGTGTTTATTTCATTGGAATGAAGATGGTCATGTGATAAAGAGATGCGCTCAACACTTCACAGCTTCCTGAAGGCCATTCTTCACACGTTATATATGAGCAGACAATCATTACTGTCCAATTATTACCTGATTATCTGAACATTGCTGCAACCGTTGTGTACCCACCAGCTGGAAGTAACGACAGTGGCGCTAGCCAAATCAGCCGGCAATTATAGGGTGTCGATTTACGCCGTGTGCTACACATATCAAGACGTGCCAGGCTCCAGCAGAATAAATACACAGAACTGTGTCAAGATAAAACGTTCACGAATTGTTTGGTCTCAAAAATTTATTTATAAATGAATTTTAAAAGTGTCTGTCTTTAAAGTGACTTATCTCCCTTTCGACAGGTTCCAGTTTTAAGAGCGCCCGTTATGAGTGCTTAAAATGTGCACAACATTTATCCTTTCTGGTACAGGTATTTTGAATCCGTAAACTTGACACTCTCATCATATACCTAAGATATATTATACGATATTATTTATCTATTTGTACCTTTGATTGTTATTGTTTATTTATTCATTTCGCGGGTGTCTTAACTCATTACTGAGTTACTAGTAGGTTGGCAAACCAGGTTTATAAATGGACGGAATTGAGAAAAGCGCAATTATAGAAACTCCACCATTTCCACCAAGACTAATCCACAACCAAACAAGAAAATAGATTTAAAAGATGAAACATGAAAAGGAATTCAAAACAAAGATTATGTTTATATGCTAAATGAAGAAAAATATGCCCCCTAATTTTTGTTAAAAAAATTTCATTTTGGGGGTATCTTTATACCTGTTAATTACCCCTCTATATTATGCATATTTTCTCTTTATACTTGTTAAGCACGACAGAGAACAATGGGATTTGGTATGCAACCAAAGTTGTCATACCTTGTCACCGCACCCAACTACATGTCTTTATACAGTGTAAGATGATCATACTTTGTCACGGCACACAACTACATGTTTTCATACAGTGTCAGAACAGAGAACAATGTGATTTGGTATACAACCAAGGATTATTATAATTCTCGCGTCAAAGAACCGTGTGATTTCATGCAGTCTAAAACTGTGATACTTAAACACTACAGGGAACAATGAGATTTGGTATACAACCAAAGTTGTCATACCTGTTACGGCAAGGAACAGGTCAGTGATATGATAATGAGGTCTTCTGGAAGTCAGTTAGTCCTAATTGTACCACGTCGATATAATAACGAGGTCATCTGAAAACCTGACAATCTCAAGTGTCTCTCGGTGATATTATTATGGGGTCTCTCAAAAGCGAGACAGTCCGAAGTATCTTTCAGCGATATCATAATGAGGTCCAAAAAACAGCTGGACACTCCCAAGTGTCTTTCGATTATACCATAATGAATTCCACCAAGAGCCGGGCGCTCCCAAGTGTCTTTCGGATATATCATAATGAGATCTCCCAAAGCCAGACAGCCCAATGTATCTCTCAGGGATATCATAATGAGGTTTTTCAAAAGCCAGACAACCCAAAGTGTCTCTGAAGGATATCTTGTTGAGGTTTTTCAAAAGCCAGTCAGCCCAAAAGTGTCTCTTGGAGGGATATTATACTGGGGTTCCTCAATAGCCAGACAGCTCAATGTGTCTCTCAAGGAATCATAATGAGGGCTTTCAAAAGCCAGACTGCCCAAAGTGTCTCTCAATGATATGATTATAAGGTCTTTCAAAAGCCGGAAAGCCCAAAGTATATCTCGGTGATATCATAGTGGCGTCCCCCAAAAACCGGACAGCCCCGTGTGTCTCTCAGGGATATCATAATGAGGTTTTTCAAAAGTGAGACAGCCCAAAGTATATCTCAAGGATATCATAATGAGGTCTTTCAAAAGCCAGACCGCTTCGTGTGTCTTTCAAAACCCGGACAGCCCAAAGTGTATCTCAAGGGTATTATAATGAGGTCTTTGAAAAGCCAAACAGCCCCGTATGTCTCTCAGGGATATCATAAAGAGGTCTTTCAAAAGCCAGACAGCCCAAAGTTTATCTCAGGGATATCATAATGAGGTCTTTCAAAAGCCAGACAGCCCAAAGTGTCTCACGGGGATATCATAATCAGGTTTTTCAAAAACCTGACAACCCAAAGTGTCTCTCAGGGATATCATAATGAGGTCTTTCAATAGCCAGACCGCCCAAAGTGTCCCTCAAGGATATCATAATGAGGCCTTTCAAAAGCCAGATAGCCCCGTGTGTCTCTCAGGGATATCATAATGAGGTCTTTCAAAAGACAGACAGCCCAAATTGCCTTTCAGGGGAACCATAATGAGGGCCTTCAAAAACCCGACAGTCCCAAGCGTCTCTTGGCGATATCATAATGAGATCTTTTAAAAGACGGATAGCCCAAAGTGTCTCTGGATGATATCATAATGAGGCCCGCCAAGAGCCGGACAGCCCCAGTGACGATGTAGTAATGCAACAAGGCGTTCTTTTTACAACTTCCATATACGATCACTCGATCGATATGTATCCCACATTTTCTGCCTAAACCTTCCATTCATTTCGTGCGGTGTGTTTAGGCTTGGAGTATTTACCAGTTTAATCTCTCAAGACACTGGAGATTAACACAGAATCAGGACACATCAAGAGTCTACTAAGCATCGCTAATTTATCATTCGTACAGCCCTATATGTATTGAGCTTTCATTCAGGTTTCCTAATTTGTGTCTCCCGGATTTTCTCCCAGAATCAGCTTATTTTACTGTTGGTGTATAATCTGATGAGGGAACCATTTTCCACTCTAAACCCTGTGTTATCTAGGTGGGTGGATTCGTTGATGAAACTCTCTTGTTTTTCGTCGACGTCCCATCATCTTTGAGGCGGAATTACAGAGTACAGCTTCTAGTATGAACTAGTCTCCGGCAGATAATCTTCTTATATACGATATGCATAAGATAACAAGCATAGGATGAACGGTATCCTTCACTGAAGGGATACAATGTTCCCATTAACAACCAGACATGAAAATAAACTCTCAGTGGGGAAGAGAAAATAATTATAGGAACAAAGAGACGGAATGATACTCACTGAACCGCTTATGTCAAACCCGGGTCATGTCATGCATATACCAAAGACTTTAAAAATGGTGCATGTTGCTGCCTCGCATGGCCCACAGCAGTAAGAGGTTAGAGCAAGGAAACAGCGTCAGTATAATGTAACTGGGAGGGGCGCCACTGGTATCTTCGGCATAATATTTCAGCAACTTGGCAGCATGGACTCGGCCTGTCACAAGGAGACACAGCAGGTTTTAATGTTACAGATACCTAATCACTCCTAGCCGTCATATGACTGAAAAATTATAGAGTACGACGTAAAAATCCAAACGCACATACGACTAAAAGCTGGTCATATCCCAAAATAAGTAGTTTTTCTAACTTTTTTTCTTTTAAGTCGTCCATTATCGTACAGAAAAATTTGTTAATAATGTATACTGTATTATCTACAATAAAATTACTAAAATGATTAAGTAGAAGTTGTAAAGTACACTGCTTAACGTGTCGATACATCGCTGACTTCTTTCACATGTTCATGAAATAACCAACAGCTTAACCATTTAACATTTCAGAATCGAACCTTAATACACTACATTAGTTAGATTGTCTCAAAGCCATCACAGGATACACGTTAACAGCCTCCATTGCTGAATATTCAAAACAGTGCATGTTTTTTGTTGACAAATCCCAACAATTCTCTTTCGTAAAACTTTGTATCTTTCGAAAATCGAAAACTAAGAACTATTGAAAAAAGAAACAATCACATAATCTAAATATAAGCGTCAAGTCCGACATTCCTATACCATTCGTAGTCCGTAAAGGGCGTTCCAAGTCGATAATCGCAAGATCCATTCCTAAGGCATAAGCAAGAACATGTGCACACCAGTCGGAATTTAAAGGTTAAAATGTAAAATATTACTTTTCCTATTATGAATTTACACATATATTTTATATTTCACGCAATTAGGATTAAGCAGGGATTTAGGAAGTTTGAAACTCTATTATATGTATGTATGTTTGCTTGGGTTTTGTGTCGTAGTTGACATTTTTTCAGTCATATGATGCAAGAAAATTGCGGCCACACTGTGGATTATTAAATAAACGCATATAAACGTAATTGTCATATTAACCGACCGGAAGTGACATCATCAGAACTGGACGTTTTTGTATTTCCTTTACAAATAATTCTAGAGTTGCGGAGGAAACAGCATTAGATTCCACAAGGCAAGGAGTGACCACTTCTGCAACTCAGAAATGACGTCATCGAAACCGAAGCAATGGTATACCTTTTACAAATTACCCTGGAAACATAACAGTAATAGCATTCAGTATGCCAATGTGTACATGCGTGATCTATTTTTGCCACCATATTGACATCGCTAAAAACGTTTAGATGTCTTTTTCTTGAGAGCGGTTGATTCGATTGAGCTGATATTCAATATGCAAATACACCCCGTTCGGACAAATTACATTTGCAAATTCTACATTCATATCTTCAAAACTGTAAAAATACACCGATTACCGAATCTGTCATGTGACCAAAAATCTTTGATTTTGAATATTAAACGTGTGCTATATGACGAAGTTTACACGCTGATCAAAAATTGGGTCTTATTTTTCTCTCTATCCTTTACGGATTTGTCGCACTGTGCGATCAACGTGCGAAGAAATCCAATTTTCCAATATTTGTCGATTACGTGGGGGCAATCTGTTTTAGTTGAATCTTGCTTCGTTGAAAAAAAATTTGGAACTTTTGTCTGTTTCTAAAATCGTTAAAATGTATCAATAAATACAGGACTGAAAGGGTTTCAAAAATGTTTAACCACCGATTTCCTATGCTTGACATATTTACAAGGTCATATTGTGTAAATTATCGACATGTACATGGGTGGCTAAGAAGAATGCTCTAGAAGCCATATTTTATCTTTGAATTACTAGTAGCTTGTTACATCAGTTCATTTCCTCCCACAATAATGCTGACCGCCATCGTATAAGTGAAATATGCTTTAGTATGACGTAAAACACCAATCAAATTAATAAATAAAACATGCAGACAAAGTGTTCCCAATCACGGCATATCTTCCAGTTGACACACTTTGAGCCAACAGTGATGGAAACAAAAGACTGCTTCCAAATTCTGACTTACATGACTGAAATGCGCGAATTGAATTACACGAATAGCGCCCATCAAAGAATGAACAAAGAATGACGCACAACAGAACGCTTTTTGAAGCACAGAAGATGTTATAGTTTCCTACATTTTCCACGTTGTTTTGAAGTGGTCAAAAGTTTAACGGAAGATAGTTACTTGGAAGTGATAGTCATACGTGTTTAATACTATCCAATACGCTCTCTAGCTGTACATGGGAAGGTCTTCCAGTAACCTGCGGATGGTCGGGGGTTTCCCCTGCGTTTTGCCCCGTTTCCTCCCACCATAGTGCTGGCCGCCGCAGTATAAGAGAAGTATTCTTGTGTATGGCGTAAAACACCGATCAAATAAATAAATAAATAATATCCAATACGTCAATCCAATACGTAGTGTACCACGCTTTAGAAATATTTTAAGGACCAACGGTGTATTTTACACAATGCAAGATCATAAAGCAAGAAAGAGTGCAAAAGTATCTCAATTACGTATTTATTTCAACTGTTCATATTAACATTGAAAGCTCCGATCGTTTTTATAAATATACAAATCCAGATAAGTCATCTGGGGAAGCAGCAGTCTCCTGGCTGAACTCGGATATGTTTTCATCACCGCGTAAACATGGATTATTTACCGGCAGGAGCTCGTCTGTGCAACGTTTGCTGAATGTAAAGGATAAAACTTGCTTTTCTTCATACTCTGCATTATAGTATGTGGATACCTTATTTTCTCAACCTTTTGGCGTATGAAAGAGCAAGTTTCAGTGCAATTTATGCACACTTTTAATTTCATTTTTGATACAATAATGCATTTGCTGGAATGGTCAGTTTCAGGGCTTCACAAAAAGTACAATGCTATTAGTTTACACTGCAAAATTCTTATGCAAACTGAAGCACAGAGTGCTTACATTGGGATGCCCACATGCTATTGATGAATGACGCTGCTGAACTTCATTAATCAGATATTCGAGTAGTTCTATGAAACGTGCAACATATCCCAAGTATGGTCAACGTGAATAGGGTTTCAAGCTAAAAACAATGTTTAGTGAGCTTTGATTTTTATGAAATCATCGCCCGTCTTGAAACAGCAAAACGGTCAGCTTACTATTAGAGGGCAATGAATCAGGAGTCTCTCACCAATGCGGTCGCTGTGTGTTGTTGGCTGCCTCTCCGGCCGTACGTGAGAAGGTCTTGCAGCAAACCTGCGGATGGTCGTGGAATTCCCCACGAAGAGAGTCCCATGCATGTGGCGAGAATCCCATGCATCTGGAGAGAGTCCCATGCATCTGGAGAGAGTCCCATGCATGTGGATACATTTTTATAATCCAGATCCAAACAGTTATAGTCCAATTTGTACATATGTTTTACTGCATTTTTCCTGAGACATTTTCCTGCATAGATTATTATTCTTCTTTGTGTGTGTGTGTGTGTGGTTGGTGGTGGGGGGGGGGGGGGGTAGTGGGGGGGAGAGTCATACCGCCTTTTCAATGCCTTGCCTTGACCGGCAGTTCTGTTTGTGCAACCCTGGAAAGTTTGGATTGTGTCACCGCTAGAGGCCTACCAGTGACATCTTCATCCAGGATTTTCTGGTTGTTCCTGTATCCCTGGACCAGTATATAGGAGTTTCATTCTATCACTGAGATTTCTGGTTTTCGTATTTACTTTGTATATTTGTTGTGTTCCTAAGCATATGGGTCTACATACCGTTGTATTTTCTTAGAAATTTTGTTATTGAGTTGTGTGTATTGAATTATTTTTGAGCTGGTTTTGTTTCTTTGTTTGATATTTTATCGGAATCATCACTGCCTGGGAGTTTTCTAGCCATTGTACAAGATGCTTACTCTCCAACGGTGTTGAATTCTGACAGAATGTTACCTGAAAACTCATGCCCGTATGCCAGTGACAGGCATAAAATACCAGCAATTTTCGTTTTAGTTTCTACTTCTTGTCAACAAAAATACCACTATTTACAACAGAATAATGCTTCAAGAGTAAGTTGTCTTCATTTGTCTTTTACCTTCAAATAACCAGATCCACCAAGTGTTCGGAATTACACTTTGAATAAGTACCGATCAGCTCGTAGAAAACGAGCAGAGGATGCAGCCTAGATTTGCCAGGCGTGCCGTCTTACACAAATAGCAATGACGTCACTCGTTACTCATAGTTACTTCACGAATTGCTTAACCTGTCTAATAGCACAGATTAGCAAAAAATGCATTATCCATTAACTTTGGAATGCCAAAATAAATGATATGCTGGGAATTTCTATGTTCTATACCGTGAATTTGTATAGGGTTTATGCACAACCGCAGACTAACTTTTGCGAAAATATGTATAAAACTGTTAAACCATATAATCATTCATGAATACAATAATGGTGCAGTGGAGAGCAACTCTTTAATCAGAAAAATATACACAGTTCACTGCAATTATATACCCATTTAGCTACTGGTTTTCTACTATGGGCATTTCCTTTCATCTTCAAAAACAAAAGCAACACCCTTTTGTAATCACTCAGCCATGTGAAGACAAAAACGTTCTTTCATCTCCGACAAATATATTTTCTTTTAGTCTACAGATTTCTCTTCTGTCCTCGCTCCATTAGGTAGGACTATAAATATCCTAAACTTGCATTCAATCACAATTTATTCACTGTCATATTTCTCAGATTCTATTTAATCATTGTAACCTATATATCACATCCGCCTTAGGTATAGTCAGTGGCATGCAATGCATAACGTAAAAAGTATTGAAATAATCCCAGTTTTTGGATCTGATTTGAATACAAGAATTCTTACATTATAGGTTTTTTAGATGTTTTATGGTAAATACACGAGAGGAAAGACACCTTAATGGCTCATCTGTCCTTCACGCTATGTCCGTTGTTGCGGATTAGATATGTTAATGAATTGCCTGTCCTTATACAGAGCGTAGAAGCAAAGCACACTGTAGCTTAAAACGTGAGCAGGCCAAGGTCAGTTTTTTCAGTTTATTGATCGATTCATTTCAGAGCAGGTCTAGGACGTACATGTACTGTAGAATAGTGTGGTGACGTCAGTCAGGTTTGGAAGGAAACACCAAAGAGACATGGGAAACCACACAGAGATGACGGAGAAGCCGGGCAGAGGAAAGTGGGAAACCTAGCTGTACTAGGCCAAAGTGAACAGAGGAATGGGTAGTTCAACCGGACAGGAAAAAGAGAGGAAACCGGGAAGTGGAAAGGGGATGCCTTTCTGAGAAAGGCGAGCCAATCCGGACAGGGGAAAGAGGAATACCTTAGAGAGGAAAGGGATATCGGAGGAGGAAAACAAAGGAAACAGGGCAGAGGAAATGGAAAACCGGGTAGACGAAAGGGAAAACAGGGCAAAGATAAGGCAAAGCGGAAAGGGAAAAGAAAAGGAGGAAATGGGGAAACTCAGAAAAGAAAGAGGGATGCGGGTAGTGGACTGGAATACCGAACAGAGAAAAATGGGAAACAGGTAGAGGGATGGGGGAACCAGGAAAATGAAAAAAATGGAAACCGAAAGAGCCTTGGGGAAATAACTACTCCTAACTACGCCACGTGCCTGACTAGCTACTTAATAAAATGAACGTGTAGTTTTGGTCTCGCTGAGTTGCTTAGCGCAGCGTAATGACCCAGGAGCCTCTCACCAATGCGGTCAGTGTGAGTTCAAGTCCAGCTCATGCTGGCTTCCTCTCCGGCCGTAAGTGGGAAGGTCTTCCAGCAACCTGCTGACGGTCATGGGCTTCACCCGAGCTGTAAATCTGTAAAAGATAGTTGCGGCGTTGTATCAATAATATTTCCAAACATGCAAGTTAAAACGGTGTTCTGCATTTCTGGTATAAGAGGGCACTTAACACTGATCAAGGGCTTTAATGCCCTTACGAACCCATGAAAGTAGTCCTAGAAGCAGAGTCTACATTGCTTATATCTGAGAGTAAATTATCACTTGGACCTCACATTCTCATGGTGAGAGCTCAACGAAGAGAAACTCGAGATATAATCTAGTACTTCTTGAGATGGTGACCTATTTTTTTTTCATTCGTCTTACATCCACCTCTGGAGAGGACTAAATTGGAACATTAGGCCGCCAGTGACTGTCTAATCAGGTTAAATTGTTAGATCGCGCTTTGGCATGCTGAACGCTTGCGTGTTTGTGTTTTTATATCCTCGAACCAGAATACGAACCGTTGCTTCGTCTGGCCTTATTCGGGTTTTTTTAAAATGTATTCGTTATATGTTTAGTCTATTTTTATAATTATGCCATTGGACAAATTTAACTGTTATTGCCAGTTGTGTTACCTTAGTTCGTTATGCATGAATATTCAGTATTCTTGTTTACATTTCCCACCCACGTCTAGATCTGACTCAAATATTTGAAATGAACGGGGGACGGACAAAAGCCCATGGACAAATCTCCCGGCGGCCAAAACTACCGCCGGACATAAGCCTCTTGATTGATTGCATATGGTAAGCGACATAAGTTGTTTGCTTGTTTGAGAAAACTTGAAACATTCTCCCTGTAGCTGCGTTTCAGATCGCAATACAACATTGCAATCAATAGAGCCTCTTCTTAATTGTTCAATCTCCATGTATTCTAACCGTTTTCACGACATTGGAAAGAGTTATACATCTCTCAACGGATAGCTCGATCTGCATCCCAAGCTAATCTGCAAAAAAGAAGAAGTCTGCAAGGATGGTAAACAATTGCAGCTTATACATACATACATACATACATACATACATACATACATACACACATACATACATACATACACACACACACACACACACACACACACACACACACACACACACACACACACACACACGCACACACACACACACACGCACACACACACACACACACACGCACGCAAACACACACGCACACACGCACGCACGCACGCACGCACGCACACACATACATACATACATACATACATACATACATACATACATACATACATACATACATACATACTCAGAAGATTGTATACCTCTGCATATGACTTTTTGTGGCTATAGGTGCAGTCGTTCTCCGTGAATGACGTGGTTCGCATATTAGATGATGTGGAGAAAGTGAAGAACGAACAGGAGGGCCATGGAGGATGGATTGAAGTGATGAGATCAGTGAGAAAATTTACCTTGAAAAAAGCTCATTGTTTTACATATTCTTGAAACTTTAAAGTTAATATTATTGCTAGCTGTCAAGCTGTAGAACAGCGATCATTATAGGCTTTCTCCATGCATGTGTGGATGATTTTGACGGTCAGTCCGACGGGTGTACGTCATGGTAAGAAGACTTGAATAACGCCATGGTCACTGTGTACGCAGTGATAGGAGGCAGGAACTGGTGATGGCGTAAAAAACTCTATTTTAACCTTTCTTTTTATGTACTTGATACATATGCACCTTCTTTATCTAAAGTCCGACACCATCTTTCCTCAACCGTAGAATCCTTGTCATTGTAGACATTGAACAAGGAGGGGTGCGTGGTAAAAGTGTTTGACACAGGTGACCTCCATGTCAGGGTTCAAGGACAAGTGTGGACCTTCAACCCGTCAAGCTGCATTCTGGTGCGAGGAAATCAACAATACCTTAGGCGGCAACGACGACGACGACGACGACGACGACGACGACGACGACGATACAGGTTTGCGCTTTGTATAATTCTGTAGATATTGTTAGAAAGAAAGTCACTGTTAAATGGCCACTTCCAAGCAAACAGTTTCCTCCTTCTCCATCTCATAATTATCCCTCCAGAAAGAAAAGCAGAAAAACTGCAAATAAAGGGGAAATTTGGATACTCGTTGCAAACGTGTATTCGCAGTATGTTGCTTAGCATCAAGCAAATCGGCAAAGCGCAGGAGTCGGATTCCCACCTCTGACTAAATTAGTACGCTAAATGGTGATATCCCACATCAGACGAAATAGTGTACTTTTTCATTGCACAGCAACGGTCACGAAAGGGGAAGTGTATATTTTCGTATAATGTAGCCGAGGCTGTGTGGGGGTTACTGACACCGTATTTTTCCGTACCCCATCACTGAGTAACATGGCTACAACGAATTTAGCCACTCTCTTGTGGTTGAAAAATGAACACATCATGTCTGTGTGAGAGGTCACAGACCACTGTAATCAATTAAAGTTAAAAGAAACTATGAAAAGATCTGCGTTTTAATTTGTCCTGAGCTAGTTTTCTTTGTCTATCAAAATGCGGAATGTACACGAAACATTCATTGATAACCCATTGGTTGCTGGCATATAAAATTCAAAGATGCAAAGATACTGATTTTTGCGATTGCATTTTTTATTTCCTCTCCTGTTGGTGTGGTTGGTGTTGGTCAGGTGGATCAGACGAGTTCCAATCTGACTGCTCTACAGGTGGCCTGTCATGAGGGTCACACGGACATCGTTCAGATATTGTTGACGGCTGGTGCTAAGACGAACGTGCAAGACCAAGACGGGGATACGCCTCTCCACCTTTCCGCCTACAAGTATGAAGTGCCATCGTCTTACACGCACTTTCGAATCTCACACATGCCTTCAAATGTTGCACGCACAGCTTCATATCTCACACTCACATTTTTACATCTTATACAGGTTTTTTATTATGTGATCGACAGACTCGTGGCAAATAATGGTTCGATAATGTAATGTTCTTCATTAAAGTTGATGAATTAAAGTGTCAGTAAACTGGGAATAGCATTGTCCTCTTGGCAGTTTCGGAAGCAGTTTATTGAATGTTAATCTAATTTCAGTATATCAAAATTATATATTATTTATTCATTTGCTTGGATTCACCACTGCACTTTTTCATTTTTATGACATCGGGCATGTTTATGGGTGGAGGAAAGTAGCCAGAAACCAGTGAAGATTAAAACATGTGTTACCTTAACACCAAATGGAACTGCATTCGAACGTGTGACACCATTGCTCAGCTGGAGGAACTGCAGGCCAGATGCCCCAAAATAAGCAACATTTTTTTGTCCACATTTGATCAATGTAGACCTGTATTTTCTTGGTTATTGACAGAAATTTCCCAGAAATAGTGGAGCTTCTACTCAAAAAGGGCGCTGATGTCAATGTCCAAAACAAGAGACACGCCACTGCTCTCCACATGGCAGTCAACAAAAAACACCCACAGTGTGTGAAAGTTCTATTAAAACATAAGTGCAATGCCAACATTCAGGTACAGTGGTCTATTACAGTATGGTGAGGTTGTTATTATCTTTATTTTATTTCGACAAACACGTTGTACGCATTGCTGAGAGGATGTGAGGCAACCCACATTCGTTCCTGTTGCATGTCGCGGGTATGTTCTTATCCGACCTGTTTGCTTAAAGACGTTTTGAGAAACAACGCCTTTATTCCATTACAGGTTTACTGTGTGTACTATTCATTTGGTTTCTGTTCTTTCGATGAGTGTATGAATGCAGTTAAATTTTGAAAATATCCCAGTGGCTTTAAAATCTCTCAACACTGGTGATTAGCAACACGGACTCAGATGTTTAAAGCGCTGGCTTGAGACTTGTGCCCTTGGCTATTGAAGTCGCATGTACGAATCCAGGTTTCGCTATTTCTGCTAGGGCTTTAATGAAGTTTGTCAGGTATCTAGGGAATGGCGGGGGTTTACTCCAAGCACTCTAGGTTCCTTCATCCAGTGCCTTAACCACCGTCATATAAGTGAAACACTCTTTAGCATGGCGTTAAACACCAAGCAAAAATGAATCATATGTAACCAATATGAATATTTCCTCCACAAATGCTCCTGACATAAATATAAAACATATATAAGTGAAATATTATTTAGCAGGGTGTAAAGTATCAAATGAAATAAAATAAAATAAGTATACAAATACGTATGCTTGGAAAAGGTGTCCACACTAGACCCAGACAATGTTATATATAAAATTTGATATCTTAATTGTTTGTTAAGATTTGCTCTGGTAAAAAAAGAAAATATATGTATATTTAGGGGTTGTACTTTTATACCTTTTTATCAGGATACTTATGGCGATACAGCACTTCACTATGCCATCGTGAGAGAGAACGACGAGATCATAGAACTGCTCGTGAACTATCCAGGAATCGACTTCACCATCCAAAACAACAGAGGATTTAATCCTCTACACCTAGCAGCATTGCAGGGGAGTAACTTGTGAGTAAATGAGTCCTACTCATTCTTCTCTTGATAAAATATTTTAAGTTCTTAGAATTGGTATCGCCATACGAAGATATGTTACACAGTTTTAAAATATTAAAGTTGAGCATAACAGATACCCATGGTAACATGACATGAAAGCAGGTGCTGCGCCTCAAAATGACAAGGTAAACCTCCCCGTTATAGTAGATATCTAGATTTGAATGTGGAACCTTTGCTGTCATAATGAGGGAAATACTGAAAATAGCTTTGAAGGACAGAGCAAGAAGGATAGAATTGTTATAAGTATACCTTATAATACATACCACGGTGATAATCCTTCTTCTTATACGGTGAATTGCCTCTGGTGTTTTCAGACTTTTGGACTGGGACTCAAATAAAATGTTATTTAATTGTCCGATTGCTCCCCATGTATGGATAGACTGCAGGAAGTGGACAACATATTTATATTCTGTATGTGGAAGAAACAGATAATTTTTCGTGTGATAAGACACACGGTATTATGAAATAATAAATGTCTATTAACTGTCTTTTTTGGGGCAGAGCAACAAAGGAGATTCTGAAAAAAAGTCGGCAAATTGTTGACGTCAAGAAAGAAGATGGGTTTACTGCCCTGCATCTGGCTGCTTTTAATGACCACAAAGAAATCTGTGAGACGTTGCTCACCGTAGTAAGTACCAAAACCACTAAAGATAATGAAATTATTTGTAGTCTATAAAAACGTTAAATGGCTTTATATTATTTTAGTGTCTCATGCATATATACTGCAATATCAGACTTCGTATGATTTTGCCGGACACAAAAACACTTGTGTCTGAAAATGGAGTCAGGAGGTTGGTCAGGTACATACGCTGGTTGTTGGTTTTCCTGACCGTTGTCCAGAAATGAAATATCTTGAACATAATGTCTGCTAATTAAATAAATGACTTGTACGGTGTATAGATAAATTATCGTCACAATCAATTGCCATTACACGAACACTTCATAACCTATCATTAATCTTGTACAATTTGCTGATACATCCCTAAATATAGATATTTTAAATTATCTACTTTGAAATTGATGTGTGCTTACCTAACTTCGAGTTACATCGAAGAGAAACTAAAATAGAATGGGTAAAACTTTTTATGAGAAAGACTTTTTTTAGTATTAGAGTTGATTTGGATTCCCATCTGCATGCAAGTGTACGCTTGACATCAATGTCATTTTGCAGCAGTGCGTAGATACAATATAAAATAACTAACATGTGAAACGAAAAACACATTCCTAATGTGTACTCCACTGTGCATACTTACCGTGTATACACATCAATTAAACTCCAGTAACATAGCATACGTGTAAATATCATAACACTTTTCCCTGCGGGTTTAGCACATCATTGTCCTTTTTTTTATCGTACGAATAAAATTTGTAAAATAAATAAGACTGCAAGTAAATGTTATTTCCAGACTATCCAGAACTCGAGTGAAGATTCCTGTAAATGAATACCGGTATATTAAAAGATGAAAACAAGTCGGTATCTATCGTTGTTGAATGTTTATTCGTCAGGGTCAAGCGGACATCAACAGTCGAAATAACCAACGAGCTACACCACTCTTGTTGGCCGTGTCTCAAGGATACTCTGATGTTGTAACACTTCTTGTTAGCAAAGGTAATAGATGGGCCTACTATGAGTATGCCATTACTATGGGTCAAGGTCATACCTCTTGTGTAGCTCCTTCTGACCCAAAGGTAAGAGGTGCGCGAACTATATCTGCACTGTTTACTTCAAGGTCATAGCTCTTGTATACCCCCTTCTGATCCAAAGGTAAGTGATACGAATACCATCTATGCCGTATACTTCAATTTCATACCTCTTCTGAACCTCCTTCTCGCTCAAGTATAACAGATAAGAGTAATATCTATACTATTTACTTCAAGGTCATATGTCTCTTGTACCTCCTGACCCCAAAGTATGGATACGAGTACTATCTATACTATATACTTCAAGGTCATACCTCCTCTGAGCCTCCATCTGATCTCAAGGTAAGACATACGAGTACTATCTATACTGTATACTTCAATGCCATACCTTTTGTGAATCTCCTTCTGGCCCAAACATAACAGATACGAGTAATATCTATACTGTTTACTTCAAGGTCATACGTCTCCTGTACCTCCTGACTAGAAAGTAAGAGATACGAGTGCTAGGCCCTATATCTTTACCACAAGGTCATACCTCTTCTGAGCCTCCATCTGATTACAAAGTAAGAGATACGAGTACTATATCTGTACTACAAGGTCATACCTCTGCTGAGCCTCCTTCTGATCTCCAGATAAGAGATACGAGTACTGTATCTGTACTACAGGGTCATGCCTCTCTGTATCTTCATTTTATCAAGCCAGTCACTTCGCATATGTAGCTATGTTTACTATCTTTATCTAAAAGACACAAATAACCGACCCGTTGATCCGATAGCTGATGGATATTAATAAACCGAGTATCCAGTTAAATAGTAGGCAAGTGACTGATTTAATGCGGATGCATGCAGCAGTAGATATATAAAATTGAACTCTTCGTTTCTCAAATTCAAGACATGTAAATACTATATCCATATTGTTTGCTATAAATTAAAGTCATTCCTTTCGACTGCACTACGCAACCCTCTTGTTTGGCAAAGGTAAGGGTCTTGCTAGCTTGTACATGCATGGTTAAGGTTACACAACACTACTTAACCGTCTTGTTTTTTCTAAGGCAAAGGTGTCGATAGTATGTAATGTGTTGAGGTTACATTATCCAACCTTTTTGCTTTCCAACGTAATGGTCACGCTAACTTTCAATGCGCAACAGTCATACAAACCCTCTTGTTTGGTATTGTAGCTTGTATCAGACATCGAGCCCAGGTTCTTATGTATCACAACATTGACTTTTCTTAGTCTTCAAGTTTTATTGTTGATTTCTGTACCGTATGTCGTAGTGAATCATTTTGTTTTGTGTGACGCATTGTGCTGCGGTAAACAATGATTTGTCGCAGTCTGTAGGATTCTGTGCTGGATCTTGCCAGGTTTCGTGTCTTATCATTACTTGTGTGCAGGCGCTGACTTGACTGCTGAAGATCAAGACGGTGACACTTGTTTACACATGGCCCTAATGAGGCACCACTTTACCACGGAGATTGAAACAGCCATACCCATACTCAAAGCAGTAAGTATCGAAAGATCAGTTAATCACACTGGCAATTTCAATGCACACGTTATTCATCTTACGACGGCCAGCAGCATTATGATGGGAGGAAACCGGGCAGAGCCCGGCGGAAACCCACGATCATTCACAGGTTGCTGCAGACCTTCCCACCTTCAAATATCATCCTTATTAGTTCTGCTTATGGACAGCATTTTGATCAATTTACTCGAATTTTACGTTTGTGTACGATGTCTGATGTTTGTATTTGTGTTTAAACGAATGACCACTTGTCAAGCTGAATTCCTCACGAACGATGGTTGTGTATACACTACCAACTGCAAGCTGCATATACCATCTAGAATACAGCAAACTGCCTACTTAGGTGATAATGTATAGTATGTACAGCATGCCACAAAGCAGTTCATCTAGCTAAGGGCAATAATGTAAATTTTAGCAATGAGTAGGCAAAGCATATAAGTGCACACGTCTGTGTCCTTCAGATCCGAACTGAGCTGAACATGACCCAGAATGAGAGTCAGACTGGAGCTGATATCGCCTGTTACCTGGTACAGCATGGGGCCAGCCTCACACACCGTAACCACCAGGGCAAGACCCCCATGGACTTGATCAACGACCCACGCATAAGAGACGAAATACGCCGCTCTGCTGAATCTTGTCACAAAAAGTAAAAGTGGTGTCGTCTGGCCACAATGCGATTGAGAGTCTGTAGGACTCCATATGTTTTTTATACGTACACTATTACATTGATGGCTCTCCTTCGATTCTCACACGATGCCATGATAATTATTGAAGATATGAGTTTCGACTTTGAAAGATCATCATTAAAGGGTAATAGGCATGCTTTGATTTTTGCCATACTTACACATTATATCAGCGAAGTGTTGTGACACTTAATTGGTTGTGGTCATATTTACATAGCATATATACCGTGGAATATTTTAATCATTCTGTATTTATCTAGAATACCAGGAATGGTTTATGATCATGCTTGCACATGTGGTGTCATGCATGCACATGCTAATTGAAAAGTGTCATGTGCATGCATTGCTAGTGGCTTTGTCTATACAGAGAAGTTATGTATAGGATTGTTTTCATATATATATATATATATATATATATATATATATATATATATATATATATATATCAGTTATATAAATTTCCTGTTTTTATACGGATGCTATTTTGAGTTTGGTGATACGTGTGCTGACTTTCCATAAAGTCCTCGTTGTATAAACAGACATGCTATAATCATACTTTGACTATGGTCGCTTTTATATAAAAAAAAAAACATGCTATAAACATACTTTGATATATAGGCATAGTTTTGGCGGTGGTCTTTGTCTTGTATTATATTGCTATATGAACTATTGAGAAGACGCGATATAAACATGTCTTGCTGGTGGTCATTGCTATATGGATTAGAAATGCCATGTTATGAAAACCCTAGTAGTGATCTTACTAGCTGATGTAAAATGTTATATGTGTTGACGTGTTGTAAACTTGCCCTCTATGTTGTTTTGGCCACATAGGCTAGTGTTAAGGTGTTGTGAACATTGTCTTACTGATGGTTTTGGTCACATAGATTAGTGCTGAGATGCTGCAACAGTCCTTAATGGTGGTTTTGGCCACATGGACTAGTGTTGAGATTTGCAACAGGCCTTCATGGTGGTTTTGGCCACACGGACTAGTGTTGACATGTTATAAACATGCCTTCATGGTGGTTTTGGCCACACATAGACTAGTGAAGACGTGTTATAAACATACCCCTCGTGGTGGTTTTTGCTACATAGTGTTGACGTGTTATAAACATGCCTTCATGTTGGTTTTGTTACATAAACTAGTGATGACGTGTTATAAACATTTGTTGGCAGCCTTTATAGTATTACCTAGAAATGATTTATGATAACCATAATTTGATTCTGACCTTTATTATATTAATATGCCTTGATTTTAATAACCTTTTGTTGTTTAAACTATAGCTGTGAAGTGTTTTGATAGTGGTTACAAAAGTGTTACAAAAATTATTTGATTGTGGCCTTGTGGCTTGATCATGAATGACGAGGTACCTGTGCTTTGACAATGATCTTAGCTACACACAAGGTGATAATGATAGTATCGAGCATTCTGCTAAGCATAGGATAGAGTTCATTCGGCATGATGTTTGATAATAGACTCTATCCGGTTTAGACGACTGACTGGCTCATATATAAATAACGCTATACCCTTTTACTCGTGTGTTTCACTTTTGTAATCTACCAATCACCCACAAAACACCTTGATTGTGTTAAAGTTCAATCTGACGCTTGCCGCGCCAGACTTGTCAATCAATATATGTAACGGTTTGCTTGGTCCCGCCCAACAGGTTTTCATTTGAAGATCTTCTCTACAGGAATAAGTACTTGGAAACGAAAGAACGTGAATTGCTCAAAACACTAGCCAGAGCCAATCTGTCGTCTATTAGTTGAAAGTTGTCAACGATGTGTAGCCCTCCAGTACTGTTTGATGTTTACATTTGATATGGTCATCTTAAACATCGACTAATACTAAAGTGTTACATACAAGTGTGATCGATCAAGTCTGAGCCATGTAATCTGTCAGACAGCTGGTTGTGATGATGTATACATTCATGTTATGAGGAGCACGTGGTTTCTTGGAAACAACCATTCAATCAGAAAAGGTGATCATCAGTCCGTTTTTGATAGTGTTTAAAATGAATCACAAATAGGCCTATAAAATAAGCTCCTGTTTATTAGGAAGAAATATATACCGCTAATATAAATAATAATTTGCGTGTTTTTTCCATTTGGCTTTTCGTCCACGTGTTCGCGGGATTTCATTGCTTGTTAAACATGTAGGCCTACCTTTGTTAAGTACCTGGTCATTGGCAAAGGTAGGGCTATCTAGATCCAGGCCTACATGGGGTTCATCTGGCTGTGGGTGTCGTGTTTGTACGGTTTCAGTGATGGATTGCTTTTCAAATATATTTTCTTTATTATGCACACAAATGTATCTATTTTGTGTTCAAAATGTCTTGTGTTTACCGTTTGGTAGTTAGTGTGCGGTAGATCCGGTGTTGAATCCCGAATTTGGTCATACCCAAAACTTTCACATTGGTAATCTTGACAAGAACAAAAAAAAAGGAAAAAACAAAACTAAAAAAACCCCAAAAAGCAGAAAACAAGAAAACGTTATCTTGTGTCCCTGCACGTTGTATGTGTAGCCTATACATGTTTCCAGGTGAAATACTGCCTCGTAAATTTACCTCAGTCTGGGTTTGTTCAGGTAAATATTTGAACAGTACAGCAAATTACACGACATGTAGCACAATGGCTTGAACAGAATCAGGAAAAAAAAAAAAAAAAAACTCGACACTTCTCACAGTCTCAGAAACTCCCAGGAACCCCAAGAGTCCCAGGAACTCTCCCAGTCATCAAACCCAACGCTGCCCCAAGACACCTAACAGGACACCTTCCTGTTACTGAGCCTAACACTTTGTTTCACTTCTTTGATACAACACGCATGGTGCTAAAGACTACCACGTGTTTCGATCCAGTGACCCCAGCCTGGCATCTTATCGCCTGCTGTACACCTCAACCCTCTAGTTTACCATTTGGCAAACCTGTTTCCCTCCTAAATAGGCATGTATGTGCGCATGCATGAGGGTTTACGTCGTACTCAATTTTATCGTCGTATAACGATGAGAAGTCATTAGGTGTGTGTACATATACTGTCTTTTTGTGGCACGAGGAGTCCATGCTGCTGAAGTTCTGCAGTAACATTCCTAAGACATCAAACGTGACACCCCACCCAGCCACATTGTACTGACAACGTGCCAACCAATCCGGTTTCCTTGGTTTGACTCGTTTCGCTCCTCTATCCATGCTACACTCTTGGTGCTGAGCGCTAAGCAAAGTCGTTGGTATGACCATACGGGGTTTGATCCATGTCTCCAGACTTTTTGGCTCTGATAACTAGGCCACTCGAAAGCCTGGCATGACGTTCACATGGACAAGTTTGAAATGTACATATATACATTTTGTCGAGAATAAAACATTTTTTCCATGATTTCCACTGGAATCAATCTTTGACCCTGTAAGTCACTTTCGCATTTTGGAGGGCCGCCTTTTAATTTTTTTTCAACAGACATATTGCGAGATCTCGCATTAAAGGGGACCTGGGTGCTAATTGTCACTCAACAGCATGTTGCCATCCTGTGACAAAAAGCAGCAGGTAACAAATATAGAGAAATGGTGGCTAACTTACCTTTTTGAACTCCTTGTAGCATATGATGCATATGATTTCAAATTCATTCTACTAAACCTATAGTTTTCTCTGTACAAATAGAACAGAAGGATGCAAGTTCACATTTGAGTGATTTTCTGAGCTGAGTTTCACTTTTGTAACAGGATGACAGCATTCATACCTGTTAGAGAGCTCTAATCCACTCTAGGCATTGTAATTCCTCCAGCTTTTCTTATGAGTGCATTACTCTCTCTATTACTGATCAATTTTATACATGTCAGACTATTCAGATAGGAACATGTTTATTCACAATTCATGAATTGACCCTCTATTATAGTGGGCTATAGAACATTGAATTCTATCTGAGTTAAGTTATTGATGTAACCTTTTGTAAGTGACACCAGTGTTTCTCCTTGTTTACATTCTCAGTGTCCAGAGTATGCACAGGTAACACAGGCTGATCATGGTATCTTGCCGTAAAAATACATGTTGTTTTACGCTGAGTGTCGTCATGTTTTTGACTCCCACCCCCACACACACAAATGTTTCATTGTTCATGTTCACATTATGTACATATAACATCATATATATGCTTTATTTGCATAAAGGCCAACGTAGAATAATTGTACTCTGCATATACAAGTCTTCAGTTTGTTTGAAGAATTTTTGAAAGAATTCCCCCCACCCCCCCTTCCCCAAATATAAATAAACTAGAACTGCATAGGAGTCTCGGCCGGGGTCCGCGTCGTTTGCTGTTGTAGATATAATTGTATGCTGTTAAATAGGAGACAGCTTAACTATATCTACATCCAGATGCCGTCTAACTCAATGTTAAAGCCATACAGTTAACATGTATTTCTAAAAAAAAAACGGTGTTGTCATTTAAACGCGTCTAGTGAGAAAACTATTGATTGTAGAGCAAATCCCTTGGCATACTCCAGAAAGAGCATGTCTTAGGCTACAACTTGGTGCAAGTTTTACATTTCTAGCCCCCATAATTCTCGAGTTACAGGTCAATAAAATTACCAGACTAAATTTTTGTTTTTTGACTATGTCTCAAAAACTTTAGAGATGTGCGAAAAATAAAGCAGATTCGGAATCAGTGTCTTGAAATACACCAGAATACATTAAAAAAATTGAAATTTGAAAACTAGTTGTGACGTCACAACATTGACCAATGGCGAGCTTTCAAAGTTTTCACCGGAAGTCATCGATTTTCTCAAACTTAAAGTAACTACCTAAGGGCTAGCTGCGTATCAAATTTCAAAACAATCGGTTCAGTGGTTCTTGAGAAGAAGATGTTTAAACGATTTCATATAAAATCAAGTTTGGTTGCCCAACCATGTGCTCCGTAGTGCACAACTTCAGATATTGGGGAATATTAATGCAAAATTTCAAGCCAATTGGTCTAGCGATCTGGGCTGTATGCCTCTCACAAAATCGGTGGAATAAGAATAATAATAATAATGCGAATAATTTCAATAGGTGTCCCGCAGCTAGAAGAGTTGTATTATTACAAGTTGCGATACTAGTTATAATGCTAAATAGGCATGTTGTAAATTTAAAAGCGAAATTTACAACATTGAAAGAAGCGGTAGTGTATTATACCAGAGGATAAGAGTTAGAGTGTGAGCGCAACCAGCTGTCTACAAAATGGAAATGCAAACACTTTAAACACTAATCCATTGAACACTTGTGCTTCATCGATATTTACACATAGGACTTCCAAATATTTGAAATTTTCCTTGCTAATATGCACTTATACATGTATTAAACCTGTAAAGTTTCCGTGCACACTGGCTGTGTGTGTGTAGTGTTTGTGTGGATGTATTGTAGGCCCTAGACACTTTCTATTGTACATTACTGTTGTTCACTATTGTGGTAGATTTGTGAAAGTGAAAGAATAGTAATACATAGATATCTACATTGAACAGTACATTCATATAGGCCTTGTTATGTGAGTGTAAGCTATTAAACATAACTGAACTTTGTTATAACATGAGGGGACTTCTGCAAAGAAACCTGCTTTCATTAGGATTGCAGTCATAATATCTGTTTTGAACTGATATTTTTGATCTAGAGGAAGTACCTGCTACTTGCTATGCTGGCCAAGATGGCTTATGGTGTAGCATGGCCTAAGCAATGACATGGCCTACAGCATAGCTGCCAGCTTTTGGGTGCACTGAGGCATGATTATCAGAGCTTTTATACCTTCATGTGGTAGTTCTGTATTAGTTTTACATGTATATACACATATGCTATTTATTATTGCAAATGCCAAGCACATCAGGAATCTTATGCCTTAGGGTTATCTCCCTTAGTCTGTTTTTATGTACAGTTGAGAAACTTTTGCTATCACATGTGTAAGGCAACAAAGTTTGGAATGATTTAGATCTGATAGAAAGGGATAGAAAATAATTTGAACACATATTTATATACTGCTTTTGGAACTAGGGACAAAGAAAATAGAGCAATAGAACAATAGCGTGAATTATGATGGATCATATCGAACAACAGGTTTGGGAATACGAGTAGATCTTCTCGTTGGCACTGCTGATTCTGTGGGATCTTTGCCCCCCCCCCCCCCCCCCCTCCTTTTCTTTGCAGTGGCGCAGGCGTAATGCTACTCCCTCTCGGCTGTTTTATCGATTTTGGTAGAGCCTCGAGATGGTAGAAGTCGAAGTCTTCTTCATTTTCCGTGTCAGTTCTTTGTGGCTTTGGCGCACATTCTGGACTGGAACAAGCGTTTTGTGGGGTGGTGCATCTGTGATGGTCTGTTTTGATGTAAGCTGGTTTCAAATTACTGAAGTTTGCAACTGTACGAAGATTGCCCTCATTTCATACGTGACTGTTACAAGCACTTTGATGACGTCATACTGTCCTAACCATCTGTCAGCAAAGTTCTTGCTCTCGCCTTCCCTGAACACATGACGGGCAAGATATAATGTTTTACAAACTTGGTAAGATTCTCCTCGAATCCTTTTGTCGCCAAGATTTTTCTGTTTTGCAGAATGTCTTGATTACGGCGAACTTCCTCGAAGACTGTGAACAGACGTGCATGGAGATAAGCAGCGTACTCGTCTATTGGGTGACAATGGATGATGACGCGATGAACATAAGGCCCATGGGTGACCTAGAGATCCTACCATACACTGGGAAAGCTGGAGGATACTTTATCAGGGCGTGTTGCGAAGTATTGTAGGCCGTTGTAACAGGTAGGTTGTCTGTCCCAAGGCTCACATTCCCAGCAGAGCACTGTTTGGTAGTCACTGCCAAAGTATGTTTTCAGATACTTCGTGAATTTGTACTGCAGGACACGGATATACTTCTTCCCACGTTGAGATATTGGACTGAACTAAGAATGAACTGCACAATTGCCCTTGAAGAGCAATCAAAGTTCTCCTTATTCCTTACTGCTTGTGAAAGCTCGAAATTCCGTTTCAGGAATACCTCTACAACGATTGCGACACCAGTTCACCACCAGAGCGATTCGGCCATGCAGAGACAAGATTTGACACTCCTGCCTTCAGCTTTTATCAGTCCTCGAAATTTCCACGACCCTGCTCGCAGCGCCAATGTGACAGCTCGGTTATCATTCAGGTCGAGAAAGAAACGACTTCAGCTTTGTGTACAAGACTGGTTTTATTGTTGTAACAAGGTACATCTACTAAGATGACTCCAGATGGTTACGGTCCAGTGTCCCCGCTTCGACTTCTGTCTGCCGGTTCCCCGCCGTCTTACATGCATTACGTAACACCTGCGTCATAGCACAAATTGATACGTTTACCACACTCCCATTTCATGTTTACCACGGTCGATTTATATGGATTTTCTATATGAGAATACATCCTTGAACGTGTTCTTGAAGTAAGAACAGATGGACCTTTTGGATAGCCTGAATATCCGTTTCTTACTTTAACGTAATTCTTAACGTATAAGCACCTCTGCGTCAGTTTTCCATTTCATGACGTGCAGGCTTATGTTAATATGAAGTTGGTGAGAGTTTTTACGGTGATGTCCACATTGTCAGAAGTTTTCCTACAGGGCGTTCACAGCACTGTGAGCTCCTCGATCATATGATTTATTCATTTATTTCATTGGCGTTTTACGCCGTACTCAAGAACATTTCACCTATACGACGGCGGCCAGCATTATGGTGGGAGGAAACCGGGCAGTGGCTGTGGGAAACGCACGACCAACCGCAGGTTGCCGCCAGACCTTTTCACGTACGGCCGGGGAGGAAGCCAGCATGTGCTGGACTTGAACTCAGCGATCGCATTGGTGATACACTCCTGGGTCATTACGCTGCGCTGTCTTCGATCATATGGTCGTCAGCGTACTTATATGGCGTCATATAGATGTCAGAGTTTTTAATAGCACCTTGTACAGGGATAGAGTCCCGAGAAAGAAACGCATATGTAGATTTTCACAAGATAAAGCTGATTACAGGGTTATTTTTAGTTACGCTGTGAGAAAGTGAGAACGCCAGCAATCAAAACATAGACAACATATGTCCATTCAGCGACAACACAAGGACGCTCATCCGTACATCTGGTGTTAGCACCAAGTACCACCTTCTGTATATACGTTACTCTTTGGGGAGGGTCTATATGTCATTTGACATGGTATATTTATTTAAGCTTTTCTGACTGATTCACATGTAAGTCAGCTTAAATTCTCATGCTGTCATACATGTAACTCAGTGAATAGCTGACATAGTGCAGAGCAGCTATAAGATAATCGATAAATGTACAGTATATTCCTTCTATATCCATTAATTTCCAATTTAAGAGGATAGTTTTTTTCTGGCTCACCCGTTTTATTCCAACTTTTCTGATAAAATCTACATTTATGATATCATTGATTGGGTCTGAGGTTATGTCAAGATAACGAACGCTTATAGTTTTCAACTTTTCAGACGTAAACCTTGCTTTCAACAAACAAGCCTACCAACAGAGCACGTATGTCCGTCCCGGCGGTACCACCCTAAGGGCAGGCCTAGCTGTGGACGGTAACCCTGATCCTAACACAGACCATGTTTCCTGCTCCCACACCCACATGGGCTACCTGCCATGGTGGATGGTAGATCTGGGTGAAGAACTACTCGTCATGGCTGTGAAGGTCACCAACAGAGATACCAGTAAGACGACTTAGAGCAGTTTGTTTGTTACATAATGAGTACTCAACTGAATATAAGATATACACTCTACTGTCAATTGGTGTGAATTTAGGACGCTTCAAAAGTTAAAAGAAAAGACAACACGAGACCACATGTATATAGGGCGATGCATCGATAAAGTATTCAAGACCGCTGTCATCCGGGCATTTGCCCTTTTACCTGTTGCAACACTCGAGTGTTTCCTACGAGCTCTGCCCGGTTTTTCTCCCACTACAATGATGGCCACCTTCGTGTACGTCTAATATTCTTGATTACAGATAAAAACACCAATAAAATAAATAAATAAATCTAAGAATTCCAGATTAAAAGTTCATTTAAAGAGTTTGCAAGTACATCCGAGAATAAAATGACTGGACGTTTAGGCCTGTTTACGCCTCTCCTCCCAAATAATCAAGGTTATATAAGGGGTTGTCTTTTCTTTTAAGACTGGATTAGCTTCGTTACTTAACCTCCTTGAACTGTTTTTCCTAGCTTATTCAGATTAAGGGTTACTGTTTTTCTTTCATATTTCTCTTGATCAGCCCCTTGAAATGGTGCGTTGACTAAAATTAACAACATTGTGACGGGAATGTAATGCCAAAAGGACTGGAGATGTGGATAATAAATACATATAGTGAATAATTTTGTAGGTCAAGTAAAGTATATAGGGAAATTTTAATATTGAAATTTCTCTATAGCTATATACAGCTGAGTAACTTGACGGAAACCTTAAATTTCGACATGCAGCGGAAATGTACTTTCCCAAAAAAGAAATATATGCCATGGCTGCTGCTCACGATTGCTGACATTCTGGCATTCTCATTTTGTAAGTAGGCCTAGTGAACCTGGCTTATTCTTGAATGAACGAGTACTTGAGCAGTAAAATGCAGCCATATCGTTTCCAGAAAAAAATCTGTAGTATGGCGTTGAACACCAAGCGCATTAGAAACCGCCTGTTCCAAGTATCAGGCATTTATTGAAACCTTTTTACCATTTTCCCGTCTCTTCCACTGTATAATTTAAGCTAACTGACCCGCAAAAATGCTATATTTAGAAATTTCAACTCAAATTGTGTCAAAGCTATTTAGTATCAACAGGTCAGCGTGCTCCTGCCATTTGTTAATCAAAATCTCGAATTGTCAGTCATGCAATTTCTCAAGAAATATATGCACAAATGTACACTTACAAAGATTTACAACGAAACTCGTTTTCTTTAACGTGACCTTTGATGTGGATTTACTAAAAAGCGTATCCTAGAGACTAAGATTAATTTAAAAGTCGGAAATCGTCGGGTTGAAAATAATTTGGACAGAGTTCAACATAAAAATGCCAATAAAATCCATGATGGTGGCAGAAGCATTTCAGGCTTTGAGATCAAACATGTACAGCAAATATTACCAAATAACCTATGGTAGCTTTTTGAATCCGAGGCGTTACAATTTACACAAATATGACCAACGCACACAGTCGTACAGTATCCGAACTTCTGAAACCACCATTTTTGAATCAAGTGACTTTGTTGCAATGGAGGACTTGAGTGCTCTTCCCAGAGTTAAAATTGTAAGATATTTTTTTTACAATAGTTGCATGCTTGTAGTTCCTTTTGTTTATTTTGAAAACAAAAATTAATGCTAAAGACTCCCAATGAAGTTGTCAGTCGTCCTTTTCATGGTTTTATCTTCATAGTTTCAATCCAAACATTCTAGGAGTTTATCTTCTCCGGACGATGCTAAGTGCGGCCGATCTGGTAGCGAAGACTAAGTGCTTTGTTTTCAGGGCGACGAGTACATAAATTTGTGTTAATTGTTATGTTATGAACTTTATTATTCACGAAAAAGTAGGCGATATAAAGTCAGAAGTAGCATACAGCTTTGACAGCACGAGTACTCTAAAAGACCGAGTTCCAGAGGTTGGTGAATGGAACAGTACATGTCTGTATTTATGATAGGCAAGGATGAAACCGATGAAATAAATACATACATGTTTTTTTTTTCAGTATGTTTTCAAGCTTTCTTCGAATGAATGAATAATTGGTTATGACTTAGCGCCACATCCGCAGCATTTCAGCCATATCCTGGGGAAGCGTTTGGAATATAACTGTCATGTTGGAGTGGTTACATGTACATGTGTATATGAATTAAACACAGTATAGTTTTAATTTTATGGTATTATATGTTCATTTCAGGCTTTGAAAGACTAAGAGATTTTACAATAGAGACCGGCACAGTCGGAAGTACCAATGGTACACTGGTGGCGCCCAAGCTTTGTTACTTCGCCGCCGGGATCCAGGGTCGGGCCACCACCGTGCGCTACCAGGGCGTTGCGCCAATCATGGCTAGGTTTGTTAAAATCTCTCTGACTGCATCCGGTTACCTGCAACTCTGTGAGGTTGCCGTCATTGGCACAGAGACACGTAAGTTCTGGTCTTCGGCACTGAGGTATCTGGCTATGACATTAACACACACAACCCCAGGCCATGGCACTAACACACACAAGCTCAGGTCATGACACAAACACACACAAGCTCAGGTCATGACACTAACACTGACAAGCTCAGGTCATGACACTAAAACACACAAGCTCAGGTCATGAGACAAACACACACAAGCTCAGGTCATGACACAAACACACACGAGTTCTGGTCATAATACTAACACACAAGCTCAGGTCATGACACTAACACACACAAGCTCAGGTCATGACACTAACACACAAGCTCAGGTCATGACACTAACACACACGAGCTCAGGTAATTACAATAACACACACGAGCTCAAGTCATAATATTAACACACACAAGCTCAGGTCATGGCACTAACACAAACAATCTAGGGTCATGATACAAACACACACAAGCTTACGTCATGTCACAAACACACAGGCTTAGGTCATGACACTAACACACACAAGCTCAGGTTATGACACTAAAACACACAAGCTCAGGTCATGGCACTAACACAAACAATCTAGGGTCATGATACAAACACACACAAGCTTACGTCATGTCACAAACACACAGGCTTCGGTCATGACACTAACACACACAAGCTCAGGTTATGACACTTACACACACAAGCTCAGGTCATGACACTAACACACCCGAGCTCAGGTCATGATCCTAACACACACAATCTCAGATCATGACAAAAACACACACAAACTCAGGCCAAGACACAAACACATGCAAGCTCTGGCCATGACACAAGTACACACAAGCTCAGGTCAAGACACAAGCACATACAAGCTCAGGTCATGACACTAACACACAAAAGCTCAGATCATAACACTAACACACACGAGTTCTAGTCATAACACTAACACACAAGCTGAGGTCATGACGCCAACGCACCCGAGCTCAGGCCATGACACTAACACACACAAGCTCAGATCTTGACACAAAAACACACAAGCTGAGGTCATGACACAAACACACACAAACTCTGGCCATGTCACAAACACACACAAGCTCAGGTCATTAAACAAGCACATACAAGCTCAGGTCATGACACAAACACACATAAGCTGAAGTCATGACACTAACACACACAAGCTCAGGTCATGACACTAACACACTCAAGCTCTGGTCATCACACAAACACACACAAGCTCAGGTCATGATACTAACACACACGAGCTCTGACCATGACATTAACACACATTAGTTCTGGCTATGACACTAAAACATACACGTTCTGGGCATGGCATTAACACACACAAGTTCTGGCTATGATACTTACACACACGAGCCCAGGCCATGACACTAACACACACAAACCGAGGCCATGACACTTACACACATGAACACACACAAACCCAGGCCATGCCACTTACACACACTAACACACACAAACCCAGGCCATGACACTAACACACACAAACCCAGGTCATGACATTAACACATACTGACACACGCAAACCTACGCCATGACACTGGCACACACTAACACACGCAAACCTCGACCATGCCATTAAACACACACAAACTCAGCCCATGGCACTAACACACGCAAACCCAGGGGATGACATAAACACACACAAACCTAGGGCATGACACTTAACATATACTGACACACGCAAACCCAGGCCAAGACACTAAACACACACAAACCCAGGCCATGACACTAACACAGACAAACCTAGGTCTTAACACTAACACACACAAACCCAGGCCAAGACACTAAACACACACAAACCCAGTCCATGGCACTAACACACACAAACCTAGGCCATGGCACTAACACACACAAACCTAGGCCATGGCACTAACACCCACAAACCCAGGACATGGCACTAACACACACAAACCCAGGCCATGACACTAACACACACAAACTCAGGCCATGACACTAACACACACAAACCAAGGCCCTGACACTGACACATGCAAACCCAGGACATGGCACTAACACACACATACTTAGGCCATGATACTAACACACACAAACTCAGGCCATGACACTAACACACACAAACCTAGGCCATGACACTGACACACACAAACCCAGGCCATGACACTAACACAGACAAACCTAGGCCATAACACTGACACACACAAACCCAGGCCAAGACACTAAACACACACAAACCCAGTCCATGGCACTAACACACACAAACCTAGGCCATGGCACTAACACACACAAACCTAGGCCATGGCACTAACACCCACAAACCCAGGACATGGCACTAACACACACAAACCCAGGCCATGACACTAACACACACAAACTCAGTCCATGACACTAACACACACAAACCAAGGCCCTGACACTGACACATACAAACCCAGGACATGGCACTAACACACACAAACCCAGGCCATGACACTAACACACACAAACTCAGGCCATGTCACTAACACACACAAACTCAGGCCATGACACTGACACATACAAACTCAGGCCATGACACTAACACCCACAAACTCAGGCCATGGCACTAACACACACAAACCCAGGCCATGACACTAACACACACAAACTCAGGCCATGACACTAACACACACAAACCCAGGCCATGACACTAACACACACAAACCCAGGCCATGACACTAACACACACAAACTCAGGCCATGACACTAACACACACAAGCTGTGGCCATAGCACTGACACACACAAGCCCAGGCCATGACACTAACACCCACAAACCCAGGCCATGACACTAACACACACAAACCCAGGCCATGACACTAACACCCACAAACCCAGGCCATGACATTAACACACACAAACCAAGGCCATGACACTAACACACACAAACTCAGGCCATGACACTAACACACACAAACCCAGTCCATGAAACTGACACATACAAACCCAGGCCATGGCACTAACACACACAAACCCAGGCCATGACACTAAAAAACACACAAATTCAGCGCATGGCACTATCACACACTAACAGACACAAACCTAGACCATGACACTAACACACATACACCCAGACCATGACACTGACACATACAAACCCAGGCCATGACACTGACACACACAAACCCAGGTCATGACACAAACACACACTAACACACGCAATCCCAGGCAGTAACACACGCAAACCCAGGTCATGACACTAACACACACAAACCCAGGCCATGACACTAACACACACAAGCTGTGGCCATAGCACTGACACACACAAGCCCAGGCCATGACACTAACACACACAAGCTGTGGCCATAGCACTGACACACACAAGCCCAGGCCATGACACGAACACACACAAACCCAGGCCATGACACCGACACACTTATACCCAAGCCATAACACTGACACACACATGCCCAGGCCATAACACTACCACACATTAGCTCTCGTCATGTCTCTAAAAGATATGAGCCCTGGCCTTGACACTAATGACACTAACACAGGATCGAGACCCACGGTGTGACGCTTCTCGACTCGCGGGGCCCTTGTTTAAAATTTTAACTTAATTTTTAACCACAGTTACTTAAATGAAATGTTATTTTGTATTTTAGTATGTGTTAAGTATATATCTGGATGCCGGCAGCCCAATGCTGTAGTCTGCCTGCCGCGCGACAAGTGATTACATCTAACGGCGTCGAGTGATCGACAGTTGGTAGAGCGTCCTCTTCAGGATCAATCCTGGGTCGAGTCACACCTGAGACTTTAAAAGAGGAAGTTGTAACGTCCTCGCTTGGCGTTCAGCATGAACGGAATAGTGCAACAAATGGTTGACCCGTATCAGAGTAATGGCTCGGGCGAGGTGGCTTACTTGCCTTCGGTAAGTGGTATCAGTGAAGCAGCGCTAGATAAAAGAGCGGTGGAAATCCGTCTTGCGACAAGGAGGCACATTACATACACCATAAGGACTCATATGACTGAAAAATTGTTGAGTATGACGTCAAACCCCAAGCACTCACTCACGCACTCGAGTGTTGGAATCCAACCCTACGGCCGTGACTTTTTTTTGTTATTGCTGGACGATAACATCTGGGGCACCTCCACGGCATGTTGTTAGCGTGCTAGCGCTTCAAAATGAGTCAAGGGTATCTATTCAGTGCGATCGCTTTATATCACCACCACGTCTGGACAAACTTGGCCTCTGGAGTCTGTGTAGTCACGCTCGTAAGCTTGTTTAGACTTAGCCTCACCACCGCTGTCCTTGCGAAATTCACTCAGGCGTTATTTAGAATCATGTTTGGCATACTTTAGATAAAGAGAATGCACGTGTATAAAATATTATTAGAAACAAAAGTTCATAAAGATATTTGTATTTCTAACAAAATTCCTGCCTCATCACCGTGACTCCTGTGAACTCGGCGTTGTGCAAGATTTCTATGCAAACTTTGTTAATGGTGGCAGTGATGTAAAGCGAACGTAGAGAGTGGCGCATGTTCTCTAAGGAATATGAACCTGCAGATGGGGGTTGTATTTTTTCCAGGCTGTGGCCACTTTCCTCCCAAAATCATGCAGACCACCATCGTATAAGGGAAATAGACTTGACCACGGTGTAAAACAAAAAATCAGATAAATAAATAAAAATAGTCCCCTTATGGAATGGATGAAATAACGTCGCTAATATTTCTCTGATCGTTAATTAAGATTTTATCAATTCTGACCAACGGCTATGTCTTCTAAAGGTCTGGTACCTGTTTTATTTCAGAGAAGTTTTACTTGCTAGAGCAGCGAAAGAACAAGAAGTCGAACGGCACAGTTCTGTTCTCGGGTCTCCTCAAGTCAGTGGCCACATGCGTGGCACAGTGCAGCCAGACCAAGTCCTGTACTTCCATAAACATCAAGACTATTCCCCCGGGCACAGTGCTCTGTGAGCTGAGGACTGACAGTCCTAGCAATGTACTGGACAGTCTGGTGGACGCCTCGGGCTGGGTACATTATTTCCCCTGAAACATTAGCAAATATTCATAAGTAGAATACACTTCCATGAGACAACCACTTCATGTAAGGTAAACCTTTATAGCGCAGAAGGCAGTCATATGTTTGAGTCCATAAATTAGGCAAACATCTTTGTTATCGCAGCTTTACTGGATTTAGTGACTATCAAAAACGTTTCTTTTTTTTACGATTATGCATTTGTTTTTTGTTTGTGTATATATATATATATATATATATATATATATATATATATATATATATATATATATATATATATATATATTATATAATTTTAAGAACCTGTGACGTATGATAGGGAATTTTATAATGAGGATATAACATGTTCATGATTGTTTCCCTTACACAATTGATAAACCACCGACCACTGACAACTTTAGTGATGAACTTTCCCACATGTACTGATATTATTAGTTACATGGTTACTCAGTGATAGTGTGGTGAGTTTATGTACTCACCAGGTTGCTCTCGGACCCTTAAATAGCCCTGGTGACACTAATCTACGCTGAGGTAATGAATGACACACGTAAGCTGGGAAGGTAGGTTCAAAGAAGGGAAAGGTCAGTCAAAGGAGACAACTCTGTGGGTCACGGAAAGCACACATCTGACGTGCACACCTTATTTGTGTAAGACAAGTTGTCTTAAATGAAGAAAGAAGTCCTTCTTCCCCTATTTTCAAGCTGTATGTTAGATAAGTTTAAATATATATATATATATATATATATATATATATATATATATATATATATATATACACTCTGATGTATTCAAGGTATAATTCTAGTCTCTCCAAACCAGACCGTCCTAACCTACCGGTTTTCGGTCTGTCGAAATACCATTCGTATACAAGTGGGAAGTGATGACAGTTAGCCATTGAACTCTCCGTCTGGAAAAAAAGCCTACGCGGAAGAATACAAATTTTCATTGGTTAAAGTGGGAGTATGTCTTCGCTAATATTCATCATCAAGCAAGAACTGGCAAAAGTGTGGACGGAAGAAGTGCAGTTTGTTCGTTTCCCACTGCTCTTTAATATCCTTGTAAATATCCCCGCTCTCCCGTTTGCGGGTTTCCTCTTTCCGTATAGCCTTTTCTAATTTATTTAATCTCACGGAACATGGCATGCAGACATAGCCCTCTCCTTTTAACAACGTCAGGGAAGACGAAATGGAAAGCGTCCAGGGGCTCCTTAGAAGTCTTACTTTCCGTCGCCAAATCACGCCTTTGAGTTGTCACAACACGATTATTCATTGTGGATACTAGCTGTGCTAAACAAATTCTACAGTAAACATTGAAATCCACACAATCTTTCCAATTCTTTGGCGTGGCCATCGAATCTCATGATTTTCGTATATAGTGCTATAGGTGTCTGCACGTGACAACTGTCATTTACCGTATACGACTTCCCGCCAGAAGATAGTAGAGTCGTTTCCATCGGTAGGGCAGGATTATGTTAAATAGCCATGGTTACGTCTAGCTATTTAATGGCATACAGTAGACGGATGGATAGTAAAGAATATTTTAGCTTGGCCAATTTCATCGGCTACACCTGCTTCATAACAACTTCAACCGTATACTGGGGAAGCCCTTGCGTTGGCAATACACCTGAGAGACGGGGGACGTCTTTATTCTGTACACCGCATACTTCTCACTACAGCCTCCTCTCATGTTCTTTTGAACTAATGTCAGTGTTAATAACTAATGTGGAATCTGACTGAACCACGAATTATACATATTCATGAAGAAAAGATCAGTTTGAAGAGTTAATATGGATCACTAAATCAAGGTAGATGATGTCAGACATCGCTAGCGTGATTAAATGAAAATATCATTCTCAAGAACCCGTAGAGAAATTACTAGATTTCAGGCGTCTATGATCTCGTGTATTTTTGTAACAGTTGCAAATAAAAAATTCTCCAGGAGCTATAGACACTTATATCTCGTGTCGCTGTTACATATCTCGTGATGCTGTCACCTATCTCGTGTTGCTGTCAGCTAGCGTGTTGCCGTCACCTATCTCGTGTTGCTGTCACCTGTCTCGTGTTGCTGTCAGCTAATTGATGTTGCCGTCACCTATCTCCTGCATCCAGTGGGAGAAAATCCACAAGTCTCTTGCAGCTGCATAAAAGCCACATATACCATGAAGCTGACATGCAGCTTTTAAGGCCTGATTAATTTACAGCCACAGTGTACCAGCTAAGGACAAATTCATGCCGCCATGTGACATGTACCAGATATTATATGTTTGTAGTACTTCAATGTTGACAAAGAAGCTCTCCTACATGTTTCTGCAAACCATAGTCAACACTGTATACTTATCAGATAATTGATTCATGGAACGCTATCTTGCCAAGTCTCAGTAATTTCAAGTGACTTAATCTTTCAATCTTTTCACAGCCGCTAAAAGGTAGAATATTAGGCCTACATAACGTAAAAAGTAGGTTAAAGGTGTTGGATTTCCGAATGTAGGATAAACTACAATAAAGCAAAGAATACATAAAGAGAATACAATGACATAGGCCTTGCCTAGGCCTTGCCTGTGGATAAATGGTTTAGGCGTACAAGCTGTGATTAACGTGGGAGCCTATGTCTGAATTATGGAGTAAAACTGCGATTAAGACTAGAACTTTTACATTCCTAACCATTGCCCTTCAACCTTCCCAAACATCACCATCTACCACCTGACTAATCCTCTACCAAAAGACATGTATAATCTTCAACAGTCAACTAAGAAATATATCCAATCGCCTTCAGGCATCTGAAACCTCTGAAATATTCTGCAGCCATCTCAGACACTGCTAACCTCTTACCTCCTATCAACCCGTTATGATCTTTCTAATATGACACAGACGTGTCATCAATCTACAGCTGCCTATGACCTAGCTTATGCCATACAGTCACCTAAAACCTTTAATCTCCATCAGTCTTCTACAGCTACACAATCCCTGTTAAGTCTTTTCTTCTGCCTAAAACATCATCAATCAAACAGTCGCTGAAGAACCCTTCAATCTGCATTAATGACCTCCTCAATCTTCTGCATTTATCTAAAACGCGGTCAATGTCTTAGAGCCGTGTAATGCTTCGGGAAAATGACTTTGCCAAGGTCCTACACCCGTCTGACATCCATATTTTAACTACGTCCGTCCAAGACCTCACTAATTTTCTGCAGCCGGATGACCCGCTGATGGCATGCAGTGTGGGGAAAGGAGTCTTTAAACTTGTATGCTGTAAGAACCAATAAAATTAACAGAAAATAACGTATCAACTGATTCCATGAGGTGCGAGCAAGTAGCCAAACTGAGGTAGAGGAGCTAATTACGACCCCCTCTGGTCATATATCATAGTGTACAATGAGTTATTGTAAAGCCGTCTTAAGTTTTGGGCATACACAACGTTGTGTCTGGTTTCTGTTTCTTATAAACAATAGCCACATGTAACAGTTTATCTGGTTATTAAATGAGTCATGAAATGCTGGATGCATTCTGGAAGTATTCCGAAAGCAGTACCTGTCATGATAATAGTTGTGTCAAAGTCCGCAAGAGAACAATATTGATCACAAACAGCCATAGTGTTGTCCAAGTCACAACTGGATTTTGATCTGTAACTTGTGAAGCCATGAATAAGGTCTACTGGAAGCCGGTTTGTACTGGACACCGAAATCTCTACTTTTACCGAGGCACCATGGCCGCTAAAGTCGTACTTTTAATGCCCACATTGTTCAATGCAACGTGGTAAAAAAGTCATGGTTTTCTAGGAAGACGCAGATTTACTTTTCGTTTCGGCAGGTACAAAGCTTTTTGTTGAGGTCATCTCCAAATACGTACAGTTAGCCTACGTCATCTAGCCTCGTTTCAATACCAAAGATTATGTAGACATACCGACAAAGGCGCTCTCGTGTCATTCTAACCTTGCCATTCTGACGGACGAAACGGCTTTGGTAACCGTCTGTACTCATCGACAAGGGTTGTTGCCTAACAAAAGGTAGGTATTTAGATTAGGTAATCTTATACTCGTATTTCAGAAATATAGTTTTTCGTGCTTCTGATACCACTAATGTAGGCTCGATATCGTTGGCCGACTATGGGCACTTTCAGAAGTTTAAAACTTAGTTTATCCAGGTACCTATTTTTAACTGAAGAATAATCTGATGACATATGCATACTTTCAGGAAAAGAGAGAAAAACAGGTTATAAATAAAGCGCAATGGATTGAGAATTAGTTTTTGTAGACAGAACTCACTTGTGCGGCTGCATAGGCTCAGACTGTTTCAGACTTCCTTCACCTATGATCTTGACGGTCATCAAATAATGAAGAATGTTTTTAAATGGTTATAAATTAACATAAATAATAAAAAGAAGTTATTGGTATTTTTAATATTGTCACCAGACCGTCATGTATCATGCACGAACATAGACAGTAAGCCCAATAGACCTCCTAAGGTATGCATGCTGTCATACACGTGACGTACATGTATACATCGTCAAAGATAGACCTTTCCGTCGAGCAGGCAGAATTAAAGTACATGGTTTCCAGCAACACAAATATGTGAAAATAAACTAGAAAATACTATATCTATATGACCGATATATAATCCAAATGTTTACTCCAGCGAAGACTTTAAAATCGAAAGTATGATAGCCTGAAAAACATGTATATTCAGCTGAAAATGAAAATGAAATAGTCTTACTCAATGACACATACAGTATATATTGATGGATTTCGGAGATGTCGGTTTGTTGGGACGCAGATTTGGGATTTTTCGTATATTTGAGAAAAATTGAAAGGCAAACATAGAAATAACACTTGAAAATTAATCAACTAGTCTCAGGAAAGCAAAAAGATCATTTTGCACACTGTCATGTCTATCATAGTCTCCAGCTCTTCTAGCCAACTGCCATATTCCACCAAGCCATGGAGTTATTAGGTATTGTCAAGAACAGATCGATTCATCCTAGAGTGAAGTATAGCAACCGAAAGATAAGATTTCACCGTGACCAACTTGCTTTATCAACATGCTTTGGTTTAATTCAACTTGTCGAATGACACAAGGTCTTAAACAATTGTCCAAAGAAATAAAACATTGTTACAGTTCGTCTCCCTCAGTACAGCTCAGTACAGTGACGGTGTCCATAACATGAGACAGGACAAGAGCTCCACGAGTAGCTGGCCTTGTATATTCCCGTACAACGACGATGGTATGACTCCAGCGTCAGATAACACAGAGATTATCTTCATCTGATAAGCTCAGTATTCTGAAAAATACACAGAAACAAACACATTAAGAATTTGTATTGACAATTACACACAATATACACACATTTGCAACGCGTTAAATGAATTAAATATCATTGACCAATAAACAATTATTTTTAAATATTATAAATATCACAATAAAACTAGATAGTTTCTAAATCTAATGTTCACTTTAAAATACAACTACGTGCACTTTGATTGAACACCTTTTACGGTCTCGATATAAATATAGCACAATACAAGTATGAACAAAGTTGTCACTCTAAGAATCACATTAAAATACTACATCAGACAGTAATTAGAAAATTTCAGTTCATGTAAAATTGTTTGAGTAATTTCAGCTTAAGAATATAGAAATGCATTTATCACTGCTGCAGAGTTAACATCCAAACTTTACAATCAAGTAATGCACCGAGTGCTAATTAATTCACACTTTTATGCAATACTTGTATAGACAATACATGTATTGTTCATCAAATACCATCAACCAAACCTATCATAAATCAAGACATTTAAAGAACAAGATTTTTCTCTCATTTTGATAACTATAATTTAGACATAAGCCACAAGCACAACTACGCACATTTGTATAAAATGTAAACACACAAAAACCCTAAACCCCTAACTCCATAATGGAATATTCCAGAGTTTCTCATCTACAACATGCGGATAAATTCAAATAGTTTAAAACTGTCAGTGACCAGATTTTCAAATCGATTTAATACATTCTATACTAGATTCGCTCTCAATTCCGCACACAGTTCAGAACAAAATTATTTTCAGTTTACACAAATTCATCACCCCTACCGATAATGGACTGGATCGGCCTGTTTAGCGCGTAGTTGAAACCAAAAAATGTGACGAAAAAGTACATGTTTCAACTTTGTCACACGCTAATGGTGGACTATAAACTAAAGATAAACAATAGATGAAGAGTGAATATTTCTAAAGCTGGAGAACTGTACAGAATCTGTGTGGCTTCTTGTCTCCCCCAGGCACAGGTGAACACACTAAAAACATGCTCGGATACCTGGACTGCGCGAGGCAGGGAGCATTCAATGTACCTTCAGATGACTAGTTCATTAGACAATTATATAGGCATATATCGGGAGCAGTTAGTTTTAGATTTTAACAATACATGGGCTGATGTAAACTACATTGTACAGAGAGTGTTAAAATGACATTAAATGCCATCTCAGGCCTACACGACATAGTTTATTTATTTATTTAAACGGATGGGTAGAGACTTTATTTTCAGTCTGGTTTGGTAAGTTTTGTAAGTTATGTTCACTTATATTTAACTTGCATGACTTTCAGTGAGGGCAATCCATAGTATAATTAAGACGCACAACATGGAGACCAGAGTAGCGACAGTGTTATGGATGAGAGAAAAACCAGAGCAGCAACGACAGTGTAATAAGTCATTAGCTCTATGTAGTACTCTAATTCTTAAACCTTTTCACATGTTTGCAAGGTGTTTATTCAAGCTTATACTGAAGGCACTATTCGGTGTAAAATTGGCCAACCTAACCAACATAATTTTTTTCTCCAAACTCAAATTAAAAATGCATATAAATTCCACCGAAAGTTACTCTTTCATATGCGAAAAGGTTGAGGAATTAGGGTTAGTCTATGTGACTGCTCGCTAGTAGTAGTACAAAAAACTTTCTTAAATTTTATTCGGACGAAATGACCATTGATTGTTTAAATCAATTGTAATATTTATGTCCATAAAGTTCTATTAATTAACAGGAAAAGAGTGGAAGATTTCGGAAAACATTAAACGAAAATTGTCTTTCCCTGGCATTTACGTCAACAAAAGCTTCCAGTGATTAACTGCCGAGAGTCATGTCCGTGGGGTGTCGTGTTGTCCGGGGTCCTGACTGGACATACGGCAACCAGGATGGTGGAGAGGGTCATTTAGGCATTGTGGTGGAAATAGGTAAGCCCGGAAGTACAAATCTGCCAGAGAAAACTGCTGCTGTAATTTGGGACTCCGGAGGAAGAGGGACATACCGTGCAGGGCAGAACGGAGCGTGTGACCTACGTATTTTTGACAATGCAACCACAGGTAAGGTTTAACGCTTCACGGAAGAATTTGCACACCTACTTATATACTTTTACTTATCGGTACTTTTATCTTCTGTACATTATGGCGTTTTAGGTGCGGTTTATTCTTTTTATAGTGAAAAATCAGCTGACAGAGTAAAATTTTAAGTTTAAATTTTGTCAGGACGGCATGCAGGTTGTATTCGCGGATATGCAGAACTAGGAATCAAACCACGTCGTCTGATGCTAACATCTTACACATCAGTCCTAGGAAAAGGTGCTGGTCATCGATTACATGTGATCTGTTTTATTTTTTTATTTGATTGTTGTTTTACGCCGTACTCAAGAAAATTTCACTTATACGACGGCGGCCAGCATTATGGTGGGTGGAAACCGGGCAGAGCACGGAGGAAACGCACGTCCATCCGCAGCTTGCTCGCAGATCTTTCCACTTAAAACCGGAGAGGAAGCCAGCATGAGCTGGACTTGAACTCACAGCGACCGCAGATTATGTGTGACCATTTGTTAACTATCACGTTGTGATCGGTTTAATTTTATTGAAAGATGGCTTACAATTAGCCTTTCCCTAACACTAGTAACAATGAACAAAGAGCTATCGTTCTAGACACCATGATTCAAAGCAGTCGTAAGACGGAATCAGTATACTCAGATTTTGTTAGATTCGTCTAAATAATTTTAAAAAATTTGCAGGGAATCATTATGATGATGATGATCACCATCAGATATTGATGTCATATTGTAGGATTTTAGAGATAAATTACTAAACTCACTGTACCACATTTAGACCTACAAGGCCTGCTCTTAATCCTTTGCTGCGTCCTGCTCTGGATACTCCCTTCCCCCAAGATCCTGTAGGCCTCCCTGTTTTGTTAAGCCGGTTTGTCTCGCTTTCTGGCAGGTGTCAATCACCCAAACATCGTCTGTGGTTCGTGTGGGGAACCGGTCATCCATGGAATGAGATGGCACTGTACGGTCTGCACCGACTCGCATCTGTGTACCATTTGCTACATGGCCGACAAGCATGACCTGACTCACCCTTTCCGGAGGTTTGACACAGCCTCTTCTGAAGGGTTCGTGCTTTATTCGCATTCAGATAATGCCAGTTTCCAAATGCTCTAGTGTGTATAAAAGTTAGATGTGTCTTCCTGGGCTACTCGGAGGAAACAGTGTTTGTCTTGCCGCGAAGTGTCAGCACTGGTAAGATTTCAGTATCGCGAAATTTTATGCATAGCATCCAGTTTAGTTTCCAAACCTAATTCGTGAATTCTGTTTCGAAGTTGAAAATCTATCGAAACAGACATTCGTATACCAACCGTCAACCACTAAGCACGTTCCAGGTCAATAATCGAAAGGCCAATTCCCAAAAACACAAGCCACTAAAGAATTAAGAAAATATCACGAAATCAATGAAAGAGAAGAAGTCAACGGTTTTCAATGATGTTGGAAAAACGCAAGTTATGTTCTAGGCGAAAAAGTGAAATCAGTTCAAATCGGGGGCCATGTTAGATTATCAGTTGCCGCTAACAAAATATGTATCTCTGTAAAATATGTAAATATGCTGCGCTTTGATTGCAACTGTTTATATATATCCAACGTGGCGATCTAATTCAACACGATGAATACATTCCCTTGCTCCGAGTTACGCGGAATTAGACACAATCATGAAGCAGAGCGCCAGAGATTCTGGACGCTCTGTCCATATTTACTTACAAAGAATTAAACTCATTTTAAAACTTAAGAAACGTCGAGTGAAGGCATTTTGGGGAATAACCTTGACACACTAGTTTTTGCAGTATTAACATGTGACGTTGATTCAAATCGTCACATAACACGCAGGATCTAACAAACGCTACAAGGCGAGATATGTACACGCCAAGGATAATTTACAATGTCAAAATTGAAACTATCACTTGTCTATGTTTGCGGGAGAATAAACCATTTTGGTATTTGTACAAATATAGGTCAGATAAGATGCACCATGAGGAAACCAGAGTGGTTTCCTTTAAATCCAGCGAAGTAGGTAAATATCTTCCACAGCCTTTGATATATGTGGATTGTTTAAAGCCAGCAGATCATCGATACACCGTTTAGTGAATGAGAAAGTACTGGCCTGGTAAGAATAACTCCTTAATAGTTTCTTGATACAGTGATACTCATATGAGAGCACGTATAGGTCGGCCAGAAGGAGGCACAATTTTTACCCGTCTGAATACATATACACTGTTGGTATATGGTTTCCCTTAATTTCACATAAGCGTTATTGAAGAAAAATGAGTGTTTTCGTTAAGGGAGTAGATACAAGTTTGGTGTTACAGCCTTCTGACCCCGCAATAAAGTGAGCTTTGTGTTCGGATTTATGCATTTTTTGTGGTATGTCGGCGTGATGGGAACTTCGATACTCCTCTGTTTGAGAAAGGTCTGATATTTTTAAATAGTTCATCCGGTGTCTAGGTCGTTATGGAATACGTTTATGTTGCGGCAGTTATTGTGACATTAAGCTTCTCCACAAGAACCCGATATCGTAGTAATGCACACGAATATAATATTATTAGCGACTTTGTCCGCAGAAACAATAACATACATTGCCTGAAGGTCATCAAGTATCTTTCGCAAGGCAGGATGCTTCAGAACTTGCTTGGCTGTCACATAAGCATTTAGTATTGATATGGTGGATTGCATACACGACCTTGATCTTAACAAGCTCAAGCCAAGCGTCAAGGACTGAAGGCTCTACCTTCTCCCGTTTAGACCTCTTATCCAAGTGCTGAACAACTGATAACCTATATATGGGTAATAGCTATGTAGTATTTTCATCAGTTTTACAGATATAAAAACTGACAATGAGAGTGAGTTAATGGTATTTCATCGGCCATCTGTTTTACTTTAGGGAAATCTATAACTGTCAATGATACCATCCGTCCAAAACTACATTGGGAGGTACTGCGAATTATCTCCACCCGCACGTCTCTCAGCGCGTTCCATAATTAAAATTTCCTGTTCGATTTGTCCGTCTTCATTAATTATGTTACAGCAACTAAATGTCTTTTGTTCCAGAGAAGCTGTGCCTAAAAGGGAAGGCTGTACAGAGATACAGGCTAAAGGCATCTTTCCAGGGGCCAAGGTCGTCAGAGGTCCAGATTGGGAATGGGGAGACCAAGACGGTAAGTCTACAGTCCCACTGTAGAGAATTATTAAATCGAATACAATAGCTGAACGAGTTGTGTAGAAACACTGAGAACAATTGGAACTGCATAACTTTGTGCCTAATTTACATAATCCACTTATTACTTTGGCACTATTTACTTCGTTGTTAGTGCGTTTTTGATGTTAAATTTTAGTATCTGAAGCTTAAAGACGGCCTAATTGTTATATTTGGTTTATTACGCGTTTGTATCGGAGGACAAAACGCTTTCAAATTTCTTAATAAGTGAATGATTTTGACTTCGTCATTTCTCGGATTGGCAACTTGAATTATGATTTTGATACTTTGACACTTTGACTTCGAGCTATGAACGGTTTCCTCCCATCTTAATGCTGGCCGCCGTCGCATAAGTCAAATATTCTTGATAACGGCCTAAAACACCAATCAAATAAATAAATTTAACTGATATGCATGTACTTATACCTGGATAGTTTTATTTTGTAGTGTAGTAAAAGCCTTTATTATCAAGGTAAGACTGTTTATTTCAGTACCTGCATGGGTGTTGTCCTGTAAGCAAATTTGCATTTTGCTGTACATTTAAGGTGGCATAGGTAACATAGGACAAGTGACAAGTGTAGGGTGTTGGGCCAGGGGGCTGACGTCCGTGAGGAGTGCTGTGAAGGTGAAGTGGCCTTCAGGATCCACTTACGGATACAGAGTTGGCCACGAGGGCAAAGTGGACCTGGTATACACTGAGGAAGAATCGGGGGGGTCTTACTACAAAGACCATCTACCTGTGCTAGGTGGGCAGATTAGTGAATGTTCAAAGCAACTGCGTTTTCTGTACTGTCACACAGTGCGACCCACTTTAAATGTATGGGGAAGTGGTTCCAGTGCAAATTTAAAGATTCAAGATAATTCTTATAGTCGTGGGTTTCCTCCGGGGTCTGCACGGTTTCCTCCCACCATACTTCTGGTCAAGACCCCAACCAAATAAATAAATATTAAAAAGTTCTTATATAGAATGTTGACTTCAGAACTTACATCAAGTGACAATGGTGGTGAAAAAAATTTTAAGATAAAGCGGTCCACTACAAATATTCTCCTTTGGCTTGTAATATCAGTCAAAGTTAAATGAATAGACAAATGAATGATTTGTGCAGATCACACGGCAGAAGTAGCCCCGTCTAGTGGAATACCACGGGAGTTTAAGGTCGGTGAAAAGGTCAAAGTTGAACTGGGTAAGGACCGTTTCCAATCTATGCAAGAAGGTCACGGTGCCTGGAATCCAAGGATGGCTAGTGTAAGTTCTGTTTTACGGCATATGGTACAATGTGAGCTGTCGTCATTTCATCTATAATGTTTCACCTGCCATGTGGCTACATGTATAAGGCATTTTAGCACATCTGCACTGTAAAACTTTTTGTTTTGATATTAGTTCATAATATCGGTCATTTCATATTACATAAGTACGTTTGTACTGTAACTTCTTGTCATTTTAGCATATTCGCACTGTAACTTTTTGCTTTGACTTCAGTTCGTAAGAACGGTAATTTCGTATTATACAAGTACGTCTGCAATGGAACTTCAGTACATCTGCAATGTAACGTTTCCGTTAGCACGAGAAGACGTTCGAATGCGTCTAATGTTCGTGAAATATTTGCTAATAGTGTGTAATTTTTAACCTCCTGACAAAGTGCATTGTGTATTTACAAGAATTAATTAAGCTTCTGGGTACATAACAGTGAGATGTCAAGTCCTTTACAATGCAACGGTACTATAGATTGTTGCCATTGCAGTGCATATAAACCGGATACTCTTACTTTTTTCAGTACATTGGTAAGATAGGCACTGTTCATGATGTGAGCACTCAAGGGGATGTTATAGTGCGTTATGAGGGACTAACCAGATGGTGGTTGCATCCAGAAACTTTGACAAAGGTATATAGAATGAATGTGACAACACTCAGGTCGTTGTAGTGAAGTTGTTCATTGAACGGATATGTAATGTACTTGAAGGCACTAGGTGCTGCAGGATGAGAATTTCATAACATTTATATAGGAAGCACTCATCGGTGCAGTGTATCGGTGGTACAGGTTGGTATCGGGAGGATTTTAGTCACAATGAGTCATCTGCCATGTTCCTTGATGTATCAGAACAAAGCGTTATATTCACCGGAAGTTTTAGGCCGCTTTAGGCCGCTTAATTTCAGAACTATAAAACAATGAAGATGAGCACCTCAACCTTCCGTTCATTAACCACACATAATTTGCGAATATACTGAAGTAGAAAATCCGTAAGCTAATACCAGACCATGGCACGTTGGGATCTGGCTATTCAAAGTTGCTTAGATGATTTGCTGGAAATCTTGTGACTTACTTACCGCAATGGGCTGGCGTTATGACTCGACCCGCCACTGCGAAGGTATCCACCTCTTAAACACCAGTCAAACAAAGACATAACGATCTGAGGCAAGCATGTGCTATGTCCAATCTATACCGAAGAAGGAAAGTTCTATTAGTATAATCATGACACATTAGTAAAAGCATTGCCTGGCAGAAAGTTTCATGCACCTTTCTCTGGCGTGATTACACTGAAACATTCTATGTCCACATGGCTTCAATATTGCTATGTTCGGTACGCCATTTAACATGAAAATCGATAAACGCATGCATTCATATATTTGAGGGTATCATTTACCTTCAACCTTAGTTATATAAGCAGGACTAAGAGCATTAGATCGCTTCGGTGACCTAATGGTTAGAGCGTCCGCCTCGAAGTCGGGATCAGAACCGGGTCGGTTCATATCAAAGACTTCAAAAATGATACTTGCTCAGATGTAAGAGGTTAGAGCAAGGAAACATGACTAGTTTGTCCGGTGTCAGTGTAATGTGACGAGGTGGGGTGTCATGTCTGGTCTCTTCAACATGATACGTCAGTGAAGGAAGCACTTTGGCGGCAAGGATTCGCCCTCCCTCAACAAGACCCAATATATGTACACACTCCCAATGACTCCTCGTCGTCATATGACTGAAATGTTACTTAGTATGACGTTAAACCCCAAGCATACATTCATACATACATACATACATACATATATACATACATACATACATACATACATACATACTCAGAAGATTGTATACCTCTGCATATGACTTTTTGTGGCTATAGGTGCAGTCGTTCTCCGTGAATGACGTGGTTCGCATATTAGATGATGTGGAGAAAGTGAAGAACGAACAGGAGGGCCATGGAGGATGGATTGAAGTGATGAGATCAGTGAGAAAATTTACCTTGAAAAAAGCTCATTGTTTTACATATTCTTGAAACTTTAAAGTTAATATTATTGCTAGCTGTCAAGCTGTAGAACAGCGATCATTATAGGCTTTCTCCATGCATGTGTGGATGATTTTGACGGTCAGTCCGACGGGTGTACGTCATGGTAAGAAGACTTGAATAACGCCATGGTCACTGTGTACACAGTGATAGGAGGCAGGAACTGATGATGGCGTAAAAAACTCTATTTTAACCTTTCTTTTTATGTACTTGATACATATGCACCTTCTTTATCTAAAGTCCGACACCATCTTTCCTCAACCGTATAATCCTTGTCATTGTAGACATTGAACAAGGAGGGGCGCGTGGTAAAAGTGTATGACACAGGTGACCTCCGTGTCAAGGTTCAAGGACAAGTGTGGACCTTCAACCCGTCATGCTGCATTCTGGTGCGACCAGGCGCCGAGGAAATCAACAATACCTTAGGCGGCAACGACGACGACGACGACGACGACGACGACGATACAGGTTTGCGCTTTGTATAATTCTGTAGATATTGTTAGGAAGAAAGTCACTGTTAAATGGCCACTTCCAAGCAAACAGTTTCCTCCTTCTCCATCTCATAATTATCCCTCCAGAAAGAAAAGCAGAAAAACTGCAAATAAAGGGGAAATTTGGATACTCGTTGCAAACGTGTATTCGCAGTATGTTGCTTAGCATCAAGCAAATCGGCAAAGCGCAGGAGTCGGATTCCCACCTCTGACTAAATTAGTACGCTAAATGGTGATATCCCACATCAGACGAAATAGTGTACTTTTTCACTGCACAGCAACGGTCACGAAAGGGGAAGTGTATATTTTCGTATAATGCAGCCGAGGCTGTGTGGGGGTTACTGACACCGTATTTTTCCGTACCCCATCACTGAGTAACATGGCTACAACGAATTTAGCCACTCTCTTGTGGCTGAAAAATGAACACATCATGTCTGTGTGAAAGGTCACAGACCACTGTAATCAATCGCTGATATGGTTTTACATTTTCGGCTGACGTTCCACAAATCCTGCTAGAGTTGCCTGTTTACATATATTTGGATACGTGTTTTGCATTTTCCAGTCACAATAAGCATTTTTCTCGAGGACAACAGTTCCTTGCGCAAAGCTTATGGTGTGTGCCTAGCTAACCACCAATGTGTTTTTGTTTTCAAATCTTGCTATGCTGTTTGGTTTGCATTATAGGGTGATATATAAGCCTTTTTGAAGTTCAAGATGATAACACAACACTTTACTCATACTGGGCGAGAAAGTGTTAAATGGATATGATTGTAAAAATAACCGTTGATTACTTAATACTGAAACCTAGCTGAAATACAACAGTCCTATAATTCAGGGCGTATATGTCTACTGTTGTATGTGTAGGTGCACTGAAAACAATACTGAAGGTCATGAAAAGCGTTTTCACAACGCTTGCACCTGCTCCGGAGCGGCTAGTAAAAGAGGCTGCTAAAGGTAACACAGAGGCCGTCCGTGAGTTCGTCGCCAAGTTCCCTGAAAACGTGAGATCTAGAGATAAAATGTAGAACTTTTCTTCCAGTTGTATAGTAGCATCCTAATGAGAGGCAGGCGTATATACTGTTCTTAAAAGGGAGAAAGACTTCTTCTACCTGGAGATGCTGAAGTTGAATGCCCATTGGGGTGGGTTGTATGTCGCAGAAAAATAATACATACATGTATCTACCCACGGTATAAGCTAAATTGGACAAAGAATAATTGCTTTGTTTTAATAATTAATAATTTAATAAGTTTTAATAATCGTGTGTTGACAATACAGGATCCTATAAAATTACATTCAAGATAAAATAAATTTTATTTATTAAAGTTATATTATACCAAGACTTGAAAACAGTTTCGAACATGGCAGTATCAGAAGCAGAGTTTAGAATCGAGTTTAGATAGCTGTTCTCATTCCGTCAAACATACTGGGTTCCGCCTATTATCCAATATCTCTCTTGTTTTCGAACAATTGTGACATCAGCCAAGTCAGTGATGTCAATACAGACGTTCAACATATCCATGTGTAAGAGCTTGTGGTGTTACTTGTCATTGACTGAAGGAAATTTTAGTACTGATTATAATTGATTTTATAGAGAGCTGAACATAGAGGCGACAAGTTAAAAGAAACTATGAAAAGATCTGCGTTTTAATTTGTCCTGAGCAAGTTTTCTTTGTCTATCAAAATGCGGAATGTACCCTAAACATTCATTGATAACATATTGGTTGCTGGCATATAAAATTCAAAGATGCAAAGATACTGATTTTTGCGATTGCATTTTTTATTTCCTCTCCTGTTGGTGTGGTTGGTGTTGGTCAGGTGGATCAGACGAGTTCCAATCTGACTGCTCTACAGGTGGCCTGTCATGAGGGTCACATGGACATCGTTCAGATATTGTTGACGGCTGGTGCTAAGACGAACGTGCAAGACCAAGACGGGGATACGCCTCTCCACCTTTCCGCCTACAAGTATGAAGTGCCATCGTCTTACACGCACTTTCGAATCTCACACATGCCTTCAAATGTTGCGTGCGCCTTCAAATGTTGCACGCACAGCTTCATATCTCACACATTTTTACATCTTATACAGGTTTTTTATTATGTGATCGACAGACTCGTGGCAAATAATGGTTCGATAATGTAATGTTCTTCATTAAAGTTGATGAAGTGTCAGTAAACTGGGAATAGCATTGTCCTCTTTGGCAGTTTCAGAAGCAGTTTATTGAATGTTAATCTAATTTCAGTATATCAAAATTATATTCTATTTATTCATTTGCTTGGATTCACCACTGCACTTTTTCATTTTTATGACATCGGGCATGTTTATGGGTGGAGGAAAGTGGCCAGAGACCAGTGAAGATTAAATCATGTGTTACCTTAACACCAAATGGAACTGCATGCGAACGTGTGACACCATTGCTCAGCTGGAGGAACTGCAGGCCAGATGCCCCAAAATAAGCAACATATTTTTGGCCACATTTGATCAATGTAGACCTGTATTTTCTTGGTTATTGACAGAAATTTCTCAGAAATAGTGGAGCTTCTACTCAAAAAGGGCGCTGATGTCAATGTCCAAAACAAGAGACACGCCACTGCTCTCCACATGGCAGTCAACAAAAAACACCCACAGTGTGTGAAAGTTCTATTAAAACATAAGTGCAATGCCAACATTCAGGTACAGTGGTCTATTACAGTATGGTGAGGTTGTTATTATCTTTATTTTATTTCGACAAACACGTTGTACGCATTGCTGAGATCATGTGAGGCAACCCACATTTGTTCCTGTTGCATGTCGCGGGTATTTTCTTATCCGACCTGTTTACTTGAAGACTTTTTGAGAAATAACGCCTTTATTCCATTACAGGTTCACTGTGTGTACTAATCATTTGGTTTCTGTTCTTTCGATGGGTGTATGAATGCAGTTAAATTTTGAAAATATCCCAGTGGCTTTAAAATCTCTCAACACTGGTGATTAGCAACACGGACTCAGATGTTTAAAGCGCTGGCTTGAGACTTTTGTGCCCTTGGCTATTGAAGTCGCATGTACGAATCCAGGTTTCGCTATTTCTGCTAGGGCTTTAATGAAGTTTGTCAGGTATCTAGGGAATGGCGGGGGTTTACTCCAAGCACTCTAGGTTCCTTCATCCAGTGCCTTAACCACCGTCATATAAGTGAAACATTCTTTAGCACGGCGTTAAACACCAAGCAAAAATGAATCATATGTAACCAATATGAATATTTCCTCCACAAATGCTCCTGACATAAATATAAAACATATATAAGTGAAATATTATTTAGCAGGGTGTAAAGTATCAAATGAAATAAAATAAAATAAGTATACAAATACGTATGCTTGGAAAAGGTGTCCACACTAGACCCAGACAATGTTATATATAAAATTTGATATCTTAATTGTTTGTTAAGATTTGCTCTGGTAAAAAGAGAAAATATATGTATATTTAGGGGTTGTACTTTTATATCTTTTTATCAGGATACTTATGGCGATACAGCACTTCACGATGCCATCGGGAGAGAGAACGACGAGATCATAGAACTGCTCGTGAACTATCCAGGAATCGACTTCACCATCCAAAACAACAGAGGATTTAATCCTCTACACCAAGCAGCATTGAAGGGGAGTAACTTGTGAGTAAATGAGTCCTACTCATTCTTCTCTTGATAAAATATTTTAATTTCTTAGAACTGGTATCGCCATACGAAGATATGTTACACAGTTTTAAAATATTAAAGTTGAGCATAACAGATACCCATGGTAACATGGCATGAAAGCAGGTGCTGCGCCTCAAAATGACAAGGTAAACCTCCCCGTTATAGTAGATATCTAGATTTGAATGTGGAACCTTTGCTGTCATAATGAGGGAAATACTGAAAATAGCTTTGAAGGACAGAGCCAGAAGGATAGAATTGTTATAAGTATACCTTATTATACATACCACGGTGATAATCCTTCTTCTTATACGGTGAATTGCCTCTGGTGTTTTCAGACTTTTGGACTGGGACTGAAATAAAATGTTATTTAATTGTCCGATTGCTCCCCATGTATGGATAGACTGCAGGAAGTGGACAACATATTTATATTCTGTATGTGGAAGAAACAGATAATTTTTGATAAGACACACGGTATTATGAAATAATAAATGTCTATTAACTGTCTTTTTTGGGGCAGAGCAACAAAGGAGATCCTGAAAAAAAGTCGGCAAATTGTTGACGTCAAGAAAGAAGATGGGTTTACTGCCCTGCATCTGGCTGCTTTTAATGACCACAAAGAAATCTGTGAGACGTTGCTCACCGTAGTAAGTACCAAAACCACTAAAGATAATGAAATTATTTGTAGTCTATAAAAACGTTAAATGGCTTTATATTATTTTAGTGTCTCATGTATATATACTGGAATATCAGTCTTCGTATGATTTTGCCGGACACAAAAACACTTGTGTCCGAAAATGGAGTCAGGAGGTTGGTCAGGTATATACGCTGGTTGTTGGTTTTCCTGACCGTTGTCCAGAAATGAAATATCTTGAACACAATGTCTGCTAATTAAATAAATGACTTGTACAGTGTATAGATAAATTATCTTCACAATCAATTGCCATTACACGAACACTTCATAACCTATCATTAATCTTGTACAATTTGCTGATACATCCCTAAATATTGATATTTTAAATTATCTACTTTGAAATTGATGTGTGCTTACCTAACTTCGAGTTACATCGAAGAGAAACTAAAATGGAATGGGTAAAACTTTTTATGAGAAAGACTTTTCAGTATCAGAGTTGATTTGGATTCTCATCTGCATGCAAGTGTACGCTTGACATAAATGTCATTTTGCAGCAGTGCGTACATACAATATAAAATAACTAACATGTGAAACGAAAAACACATTCCTAATGTGTACTCCACTGTGCATACTTACCGTGTATACACATCAATTAAACTCCAATAACATAGCATACGTGTAAATATCATAACACTTTGCCCTGCGGGTTTAGCACATCATTGTCCTTTTTTCTATCGTACGAATAAAATTTGTAAAATAAATAAGACTGCAAGTAAATGTTATTTCCAGACTATCCAGAACTCGAGTGAAGATTCCTGTAAATGAATACCGGTATATTAAAAGATGAAAACAAGTCGGTATCTATCGTTGTTGAATGTTTATTCGTCAGGGTCAAGCGGACATCAACAGCCGAAATAACCAACGAGCTACACCACTCTTGTTGGCCGTGTCTCAAGGATACTCTGATGTTGTAACACTTCTTGTTAGCAAAGGTAATAGATGGGCCTACTATGAGTATGCCATTACTATGGGTCAAGGTCAAACCTCGCGTCAAGGTCATACCTCTTGTGTAGCTCCTTCTGACCCAAAGGTAAGAGGTGCGCGAACTATATCTGCACTGTTTACTTCAAGGTCATAGCTCTTGTGTACCCCCTTCTGATCCAAAGGTAAGTGATACGAATACCATCTATGCCGTATACTTCAATGTCATACCTCTTCTGAACCTCCTTCTCGCTCAAGTATAACAGATAAGAGTAATATCTATACTATTTACTTCAAGGTCATATGTCTCTTGTACCTCCTGACCCCAAAGTATGGATACGAGTACTATCTATACTATATACTTCAAGGTCATACCTCCTCTGAGCCTCCATCTGATCTCAAGGTAAGACATACGAGTACTATCTATACTGTATGCTTCAATGCCATACCTTTTGTGAACCTCCTTCTGGCCCAAACATAACAGAAACGAGTAATATCTATACTGTTTACTTCAAGGTCATACGTCTCCTGTACCTCCTGACTAGAAAGTAAGAGATACGAGTGCTAGGCCCTATATCTTTACCACAAGGTCATACCTCTTCTGAGCCTCCATCTGACTACAACGTAAGAGATACGAGTACTATATCTGTACTACAAGGTCATACCTCTGCTGAGCCTCCTTCTGATCTCCAGATAAGAGATACGAGTACTGTATCTGTACTACAAGGTCATGCCTCTCTGTATCTTCATTTTATCAAGCCAGTCACTTCGCATATGTAGCTATGTTTAATGTCTTTATCTAAAAGACACAAATAACCGACCCGTTGATCCGATAGGTGATGGATATTAATAAACCGAGTATTCAGTTAAATAGTAGGCAAGTGACTGATTTAATGCGAATGCATGCAGCAGTAGATATATTAAAATGAACTCTTCGTTTCTCAAATTCAAGACATGTAAATACTATATCCATACTGTTTGCTATAAATCAAAGTCATTCCTTTCGACTGCACTACGTAACCCTCTTGTTTGGTAAAGGTAAGGGTCTTGCTAGCTTGTGAATGCATGGTGAAGGTTATACAACACTACTTAACCGTCTTGTTTTCTAAGGCAAAGGTGTCGGTAGTATGTAATGTGTTGAGGTTACATTATCCAACCTTTTTGTTTTCCAACGTAATGGTCACGCTAACTTGCAATGCGCAACAGTCATACCAACCCTCTTGTTTGGTTTTGTAGCTTGTATCAGACATCGGGCCCAGGTTCTTATGTATCACAGCATTGACTTTTCCTAGTCTTCAAGTTTTATTGTTGATTTCTGTTCCGTATGTCGTAGTGAATCATTTTGTTTTGTGTGACGCATTGTGCATCGGTAAACAATTATTTGTCGCAGTCTGTAGGATTCTGTGCTGGATCTTGCCAGGTTTCGTGTCTTATCATTACTTGTGTGCAGGCGCTGACTTGACTGCTGAAGATCAAGACGGTGACACTTGTTTACACATGGCCCTAATGAGGCACCACTTTACCACGGAGATTGAAACAGCCATACCCATACTCAAAGCAGTAAGTATCGAAAGATCAGTTAATCACACTGGCAATTTCAATGCACACGTTATTCATCTTACGACGGCCAGCAGCATTATGATGGGAGGAAACCGGGCAGAGCCCGGCGGAAACCCACGATCATTCACAGGTTGCTGCAGACCTCCCCACCTTCAAATATCATCCTTATTAGTTCTGCTTATGGACAGCATTTTGATCAATTTACTCGAATTTTACGTTTGTGTACGATGTCTGATGTTTGTATTTGTGTTTAAACGAATGACCACTTGTCAAGCTGAATTCCTCACGAACGATGGTTGTGTATACACTACCAACTGCAAGCTGCATATACCATCTAGAATACAGCAAACTGCCTACTTAGGTGATAATGTATAGTATGTACAGCATGCCACAAAGCAGTTCATCTAGCTAAGGGCAATAATGTAAATTTTAGCAATGAGTAGGCAAAGCATATAAGTGCACACGTCTGTGTCTTTCAGATCCGAACTGAGCTGAACATGACCCAGAATGAGAGTCAGACTGGAGCTGATATCGCCTGTTACCTGGTACAGCATGGGGCCAGCCTCACACACCGTAACCACCAGGGCAAGACCCCCATGGACTTGATCAACGACCCACGCATAAGAGACGCAATACGCCGCTCTGCTGAATCTTGTCACAAAAAGTAAAAGTGGTGTCGTCTGGCCACAATGCGATTGAGAGTCTGTAGGACTCCATATGTTTTTATACGTACACTATTACATTGATGGCTCTCCTTCGATTCTCACACGATGCCATGATAATTATTGAAGATATGAGTTTCGACTTTGAAAGATCATCATTAAAGGGTAATAGGCATGCTTTGATTTTTGTCATACTTACACATTATATCAGCGAAGTGTTAATTGGTTACTTAATTGACACTTAATTGGTTGTGGTCATATTTACATAGCATATATACCGTGGAATATTTTAATCATTCTGTATTTATCTAGAATACCAGAAATGGTTTATGATCATGCTTGCACATGTGGTGTCATGCATGCACATGCTAATTGAAAAGTGTCATGTGCATGCATTGCTAGTGGCTTTGTCTATACAGAGAAGTTATGTATAGGATTGTTTTCATATATATATATATATATATATATATATATATATATATATATATATATATATATATATATATATATATGTATATATATATATATATATATATATATATATATATATATATATATATATATATATATATATATATATATATATATATATATATATATATATATATCAGTTATATAAATTTCCTGTTATTATACGGATGCTATTTTGTGTTTGGTGATACGTGTGCTGACTTTCCATAAAGTCCTCGTTGTATAAACTCGGGACCGGTAGATCCAGGATCAATCCTGGGTCGAGTCACACCTAAGACTTTAAAAGAGGAAGTTGTAACTTCCTCGCTTGGCGTTCAGCATGAAGGGGATAGTGCAACGACTGGTTGACCCGTATCAGTATAATGGCTCGGGCGGGGCGGCATACTTGCCTTCGGTAAGTCGTCTCAGTGATGCAGCACTAAATAAAAGAGCGGTGGAAATCCGTCCTGCAACAAGGAGGCACATTACACGTGCATGCACCCTAATGATTCCTTCGTCGTCATATGACTGAAAAATTGTTGAGTACGACGTTAAACCCCAAGCACTCACTCACTCGTTGTATAAACAGACATGCTATAATCATACTTTGACTATGGTCGCTTTTATATAAAAAAAAAAACATGCTATAAACATACTTTGATATATAGGCATAGTTTTGGCGGTGGTCTTTGTCTTGTATTATATTGCTATATGAACTATTGAGAAGACGCGATATAAACATGTCTTGCTGGTGGTCATTGCTATATGGATTAGAAATGCCATGTTATGAAAACCCTAGTAGTGATCTTACTAGCTGATGTAAAATGTTATATGTGTTGACGTGTTGTAAACTTGCCCTCTATGTTGTTTTGGCCACATAGGCTAGTGTTAAGGTGTTGTGAACATTGTCTTACTGATGGTTTTGGTCACATAGATTAGTGCTGAGATGCTGCAACAGTCCTTAATGGTGGTTTTGGCCACATGGACTAGTGTTGAGATTTGCAACAGGCCTTCATGGTGGTTTTGGCCACATAGACTAGTGTTGAGATGTTGCAACAGGCCTTCATTGTGGTTTTGGCCACACGGACTAGTGTTGACATGTTATAAACATGCCTTCATGGTGGTTTTGGCCACACATAGACTAGTGAAGACGTGTTATAAACATACCCCTCGTGGTGGTTTTTGCTGCATAGTGTTGACGTGTTATAAACATGCCTTCATGGTGGTTTTGTTACATAAACTAGTGATGACGTGTTATAAACATTTGTTGGCAGCCTTTATAGTATTACCTAGAAATGATTTGTGATAACCATAATTTGATTCTGACCTTTGTTATATTAACATGCTTTGATTTTAATAACCTTTTGTTGTTTAAACTATAGCTGTGAAGTGTTTTGATAGTGGTTACAAAAGTGTTACAAAAATTATTTGATTGTGGCCTTGTGGCTCGATCATGAATGACGAAGTACCTGTGCTTTGACAATGATCTTAGCTACACACAAGGTGATAATGATAGCATCGAGCATTCTGCTAAGCATAGGATAGAGTTCATTCGGCATGATGTTTGATAATAGACTCTATCCGGTTTAGACGACTGACTGGCTCATATATAAATAACGCTATACCCTTTTACTCGTGTGTTTCACTTTTGTAATCTACCAATCACCCACAAAACACCTTGATTGTGTTAAAGTTCAATCTGACGCTTGCCGCGCCAGACTTACTTGTCAATCAATATATGTAACGGTTTGCTTGGTCCCGCCCAACAGGTTTTCATTTGAAGATCTTCTCTACAGGAATAAGTACTTGGAAACGAAAGAACGTGAATTGCTGAAAACGCTAGCCAGAGCCAATCTGTCGTCTATTAGTTGAAAGTTGTCAACGATGTGTAGCCCTCCAGTACTGTTTGATATGGTCATCTTAAACATCGACTAATACTAAAGTGTTACATACAAGTGTGATCGATCAAGCCTGAGCCATGTAATCTGTCAGACAGCTGGTTGTGATGATTTATACATTCATGTTATGAGGAGCACGTGGTTTCTTGGAAACAACCATTCAATCAGAAAAGGTGATCATCAGTCCGTTTTTGATAAGTGTTTAAAATGAATCACAAATAGGCCTATAAAATAAGCTCCTGTTTATTAGGAAGAAATATATACCGCTAATATAAATAATAATTTGCGTGTTTTTTCCATTTGGCTTTTCGTCCACGTGTTCGCGGGATTTCATTGCTTGTTAAGCATGTAGGCCTACCTTTGTTAAGTACCTGGGTATTGGCAAAGGTAGGGCTATCTAGATCCAGGCCTACATGGGGTTCATCTGGCTGTGGGTGTCGTGTTTGTACGGTTTCAGGGATGGATTGCTTTTCAAATATATTTTCTTTATTATGCACACAAATGTATCTATTTTGTGTTCAAAATGTCTTGTGTTTACCGTTTGGTAGTTAGTGTGCGGTAAATCCGGTGTTGAATCCCGAATTTGGTCATACCCAAAACTTTCACATTGGTAATCTTGACAAGAACAAAAAAAAAAGGGAAAAAACAAAACTAAAAAAACCCCGAACAGCAGAAAACAAGAAAACGTTATCTTGTGTCCCTGCACGTTGTATGTGTAGCCTATACATGTTTCCAGGTGAAATACTGCCTCGTAAATTTACCTCAGTCTGGGTTTGTTCATGTAAATATTTGAACAGTATAGCAAATTACACGACATGTAGCACAATGGCTGGAACAGAATTAGGAAAAAAAAAACTCAACATGACAGTTCTCGCAGTCTCAGAAACTCCCAGGAACCCCAAGACTCCCAGGAACTCTCCCAGTCACTAAACCCAACGCTGCCCCAAGACACCTAACAGGACACCTTCCTGTCACTGAATACAACACAGTCTCAGTCACCCCACAACACCTCCCGGTCACTGAACCTAACACTTTGTTTCACTCCGTCCAAAACCCTAACGCTCAGACACCAGATCCAATCATGAGATCTAGGATTCACTGGATATAGGCATTTCCAGAGGAGGTTTACTTAACAGAACTATCATTAACAGGGATTACACTTCTTTGATACAACACGCATGGTGCTAAAGACTATCACCTGTTTCGATCCAGCGACCCCAGCCTGGCATCTTATCGCCTGCTGTACACCTCAACCCTTTAGTTTACCATTTGGCAAACCTGTTTCCCTCCTAAATAGGCATGTATGTGCGCATGCATGAGGGTTTACGTCGTACTCAATTTTTTAGTCGTATGACGATGAGAAGTCATTAGGTGTGTGTACATATACTGTCTTTTTGTGGCACGAGGAGTCCATGCTGCTGAAGTTCTGCAGTAACATTCCTAAGACATCAAACGTGACACCCCACCCAGCCACATTGTACTGACAACGTGCCAACCAATCCGGTTTCCTTGGTTTGACTCGTTTCGCTCCTCTATCCATGCTACCAGAGAGTAGCGCCAAGTAAAGGAAGTCGTTGGTATGACCATACGGGGTTTGATCCATGTCTCCCGACTTTCTGGCTCTGATAACTAGGCCACTCGAAAGCTTGGCATGACGTTCACATGGACAAGTTTGAAATGTACATATATACATTTTGTTGAGAATAAACCATTTTTTCCATGACTTCAGGGAAACCCAGGAATTTGCTCATGGGGAATTATTTGGAAAATGTCTAACGGAAGAGCCACACCTTTGTGGAGATACGAAGCATCAACCAACACATTCAGGATTCATTTTCAGACACGGGCAGTTGACCTCTTTATTCATTAACAGGCAACACTAAAAACAAATTGACATGTTTTTTACTGTGGCTGCATATTTGCTTTCGTTGCTAAGCAACTGAAGAGGCATGTCTTCAATCGTCAGCATCTTCTTCCTCATCTTCGTTATTGATCTGGAAGTAGCGTAGTTCATAACTGTCCTTCTGATTGGCTACCACCCTCAACCAATCACGTAGGTTGTTTTTCTTCAGGTATTTCTTTGTCAAGTACTTCAAATACCTGTTCAAATGAAGGTTCAAAATTACTCACAACATTTATACACACTGATATGGCAACATTAACAAATTTAGAACAACATTCGCGACACATCCAGGAAATTCATGCGTCAGTGGCAGATGCTTGCAGATGAGTTAGAACATAACATGCGAACTGCCCATACTAGTGAGCATTAACTAAAAAAAAAAAAAAAATGAGGGGAGTAAAACTGCAGATGTCTAGGCAGGTGACCCCCATCTCAACCTGAAAAAAGCTCTGCACAGTATCTCCTCTCTATAAAAACAGTTTTCTACGAGTTTTTCTGGACAGTCCGTCTGGGGTAGAAACCCTGTTACTGTTAATACTGTGGATACCAGAATGTCAGTACCTCCTGACTAGAGGCTACATGTAATCTGCTGGCTATGGATTTAACATTCCACCTCATAGGTCCAGACATTGTGTTGAGTGGTAAGGAATATACATGCATGGGAATAGAAGCTTACTTGATTGTTGATCAATGCCATATTTAACAATTGCTCACATGTGGTGGCCGTCAGCTCACTGGGTAACAGAATTCAAATGCTCAGCCGAGATACTCACCTCTTTGAGAACGGTATATCAGCTATGAGAGTAATTTTGGACTTGTTCCTCTCAAGGGACACATTGTTGCCGAAGTTGCCCATCTTGCCGTTCACTTTGATGCGCTCATGCAGAAATTTTTCCTAGAACCAATCAGAGCAGAACATTTGGGTTAGGGAAGGGAACCCTAATCCCTGTTAGGGAAGGTAACCCTAACAAGCATAGAATAAGTCATGGGTAACTACCATCCATAATTCATGTAAAAGAAAGCTAAAATACAAAGTAAAAATCATCATAAGACAACTGAAAACTATGCATAAAAATATTTTCGTGAAAATCTAAAAAAATAAATAAAGGTATACTGATGCATAGTTTTAAGTGGTCTATTTTGTGACAACTACTTTGAGTTTTAGAGGTTTTTTTCTTTAAAGTATGGGCAGGCTTTAACAAAGAGATTTAGCTAGAAATGATGTAAACAAATGCAAGCACATGCATGTATACTTAACATTAATTTTTAATATACAATAGGGTCAACCTGGTTGTAATTTTTTGATTGTAAATTATGACTATCGATGCTTACAATCCCTTCATGCAATTAAGTGTTGATTGTAACTTAGAGCTATAATTGTGATCTTCGTGATGTACAAGCAACTCTGATCCCCTTGTGCAAGAGGATCCTGTTAATTTTTGGAGATAAATTTTTTTGCAATTGCCCGAATTTATTTCAATGTCTCTGCAGAAAAAGCTCACAATTATTTTATATACCTTAATTTTGTCAGAAATGGATATACTGAAGAAGTTTAACCATTTACATTTATATTAAAGTATACAACAGCTGACCTGATTGTTATATAACACCACACACAAATATTACATTTATGTGACAGCGACCAGAAGACACAGCATCTCAATCAAGGGCAGCCAGAGAGAAGGCTGATACTTACAAAGTTAGCACAGTCCATGATGCCATCCTCAACAGGGTGGGTGCAGTCCAGGGTGTACTTCAGACTCGTCTTCTTTTTCTTCCCCTTGCTCCCACCCACTGTCTTCTTACCTGAGCGCTTCACTGGTTTCTGATCCTAATAACAAACCAAAACTAAGGTTTACTTTTCATGTTGAGCGGGAGTGTGGGTAGGTGGGGGTGAAGGTGCCAATATTCCGTGACAAAATAATGATGAGATTTCCACAACTTTACACACATTTGTTAACATTGCCAGAAACACACTGCAACTGCAAAAGGTAGAAGAGGTCAAAGACTCTGGTAAGGCCAGTGGGGGGGCTGCCAGGTTTCCCAAATTAATCCATTTCCTCAATGGTTTTAGGACATCGGATGGATTTGCTACAGGAACACACCTGTCATCCAGTTGACCAGGAACCTGATAACTGATCCTACAAACCACAAATGCTCTAACCAGGCTTCAAATATCTTGACATTTCTCAACACTTCAGAGAATCAGTGATTATTTTCTTTGCATGAATTTAGCGAATATATGGCCACTCGGAATACAAGTGTTACATTTACAAAGCTGTGTTTTCTTGATGAAAGTTTACAAGTACATGATTAAATATTAATGCAATTTCTCACAGATTGAATTATATTTAAGATTGTGGACTTCAACATATTTAAATGTGTTAAGACGAATTAAGGCTGGTTAGATGTGCAACAATAGATAGTCTTAACTACACACAGCACCACTACTACAGAAATAGTGAGAGGAAAGTCAAGCAACCAAGCAGTGATTAGGCCAAGGGAGGTAACTCTGTACTTTCCGTAGATAGTGAAGATATTGTGGGTTTCAGTTGTGTATATAAACATGTACCAGGTAAACTTCAAGTTCACTACTTTATTTATTTGATTGGTACTTTTTACTGTAGTCAGGAATACTACACTTATATGACGACAGTCAGCTCCAGGAGGGGGAAACTTTTACTACAAAAAAGGTACAAATTTCTAAGTATATTTCTCTGCTCAACTGTTGTATATGATACACAACATACAAATCCTATTATCATTTTCCTCATTTGATTTCTAAATCAAAGTGGGCATATCAGCTTTCAGGGCCTAAAATTCAGTTTGGATCACTACTGCCTTATACTTTCCATGGAGATAAGAGGAAAGCTTACAAAGAGGTAATGATAACTCATACAGGGTCAAAGAATGTGATGCCAGTTGCAGACATGATTGTGGTGAACCAAGAAAATAGCTGGAATTTATTATCACAGCCCAAAAAGGCCGGAGTCCAGGGGCCGCCTAGGCCCCGGAAGCTAGAAAAATCTGCGTGGCTGAAAATGGATTCTGGGACGTTTTTGGCTATTCAAATCAAACTAGAATCCTGTAAAATATGAAGAAAACCAACACAGTTTTCTGACTTACAGATTTTCCCATCTGCTTTGTCCCCACAGAACTCTAATCTTCTGGACAGAGAGAAGAATGCATTTTTGTACCAAAGCCAAATAATTTCAGGTTATCTCTGTGAATTTTCTGGCCGATGTGCTGTGCTAGCGCCTTCCATCCGCGACCCCTATAATGCACATCTTTGTGGCACAACTCGCAGAAAGCCAAACCGGCAGATGTTATCTTCCTCATGAATTTTCCCACGTATTCCCCTTCGACCTTCCGTTCAAGCCAATCCCACCTCCAGATGTTTTTCAACCCCTTGTCCACTGTACGCGCATCAAAATCTTTATCTGATCGATCCACGATACTCCGAGACGTTGCCGCCATTTTTGACCGGGCTGGCTCTGCTTCTGCCTTCGAATAATGGTATCTTGTTCCCGATTGGTTGAAACAGTTCAGCTTAATGAAACACACGATCTGACTGGACAATAGACTCCATTCAGATAACATTATAACCTCCGGCAATGCCAGATTTCGGTAGCCATGCATCGGCAAATTGACAGAATCTTCGACTTTATTTTGAGGAAATAAATCGGAAATTTACAAAATGTTACTACACAGAAAAAAAAACGGAAAACAGGTAAATTAATCGAAACTGAACAAAGAAAAAGCGGAATTCCGCTTAAAAGCGGAAAAAAATCATGTCTGCAGTTGGGGACTGTCTAAACTAAATATCACACAAACATTAATCCAATACCCTCCTTACATTGTTCTCATGCGAGTCCTCAACACTGTCTAGGGCTCAAAGCCATTTTATGGCAAAGTTTACCAGGCCCAAACTTTAAACACCTCTATGAATTTTAAGCCCTGACTTTCTAATGTAGCAAATGAACATTAACAAAAAAACTGGCAAAGAATATAATACAGAATAGTGAATCTACATGTACATTCAAACCTCTAAACGCCTTTTGCGCTGTGCCTCCTTCACCATTACAAAAAGTGGATGCATTCTGGTACGTTTGTCCTAACAACCATAAGCAAGCTTGGAAAGCAAGGAAAGAAACAGTATTACTGACAAGAATTCACAGTTATCTGATTGGCATGTGGTGGGCATCTCATACCAGTAAAAATAACCATTTATCAGGATGTGTGCAAATCTGCACTGGAATCAATCTTTGACCCTGTAAGTCACTTTCGCATTTTGGAGGGCCGCCTTTTATTTTTTTTTTCAACAGACATATTGCGACATCTCGCATTAAAGGGGACCTGGGTGCTAATTGTCACTCAACAGCATGTTGCCATCCTGTGACAAAAAGCAGCAGGTAACAAATATAGAGAAATGGTGGCTAACTTACCTTTTTGAACTCCTTGTAGCATATGATGCATATGATTTCAAATTCATTCTACTAAACCTATAGTTTTCTCTGTACAAATAGAACAGAAGGATGCAAGTTCACATTTGAGTGATTTTCTGAGCTGAGTTTCACTTTTGTAACAGGATGACAGCATACATACCTGTTAGAGAGCTCTAATCCACTCTAGGCATTGTAATTCCTCCAGCTTTTCTTATGAGTGCATTACTCTCTCTATTACTGATCAATTTTATACATGTCAGACTATTCAGATAGGAACATGTTTATTCACAATTCATGAATTGACCCTCTATTATAGTGGGCTATAGAACATTGAATTCTATCTGAGTTAAGTTATTGATGTAACCTTTTGTAAGTGACACCAGTGTTTCTCCTTGTTTACATTCTCAGTGTCCAGAGTATGCACAGGTAACACCGGCTGATCATGGTATCTTGCCGTAAAAATACATGTTGTTTTACGCTGAGTGTCGTCATGTTTTTGACTCCCACCCCCACACACACAAATGTTTCATTGTTCATGTTCACATTATGTACATATAACATCATATATATGCTTTATTTGCATAAAGGCCAACGTAGAATAATTGTACTCTGCATATACAAGTCTTCAGTTTGTTTGAAGAATTTTTGAAAGAATTCCCCCCCCCCCCTTCCCCAAATATAAATAAACTAGAACTGCATAGGAGTCTCGGCCGGGGTCCGCGTCGTTTGCTGTTGTAGATATAATTGTATGCTGTTAAATAGGAGACAGCTTAACTATATCTACATCCAGATGCCGTCTAACTCAATGTTAAAGCCATACAGTTAACATGTATTTCTAAAAAAAAAAGGGTGTTGTCATTTAAACGCGTCTAGTGAGAAAACTATTGATTGTAGAGCAAATCCCTTGGCATACTCCAGAAAGAGCATGTCTTAGGCTACAACTTGGTGCAAGTTTTACATTTCTAGCCCCCATAATTCTCGAGTTACAGGTCAATAAAATTACCAGACTAAATTTTTGTTTTTTGACTATGTCTCAAAAACTTTAGAGATGTGCGAAAAATAAAGCAGATTCGGAATCAGTGTCTTGAAATACACCAGAATACATTAAAAAAATTGAAATTTGAAAACTAGTTGTGACGTCACAACATTGACCAATGGCGAGCTTTCAAAGTTTTCACCGGAAGTCATCGATTTTCTCAAACTTAAAGTAACTACCTAAGGGCTAGCTGCGTATCAAATTTCAAAACAATCGGTTCAGTGGTTCTTGAGAAGAAGATGTTTAAACGATTTCATATAAAATCAAGTTTGGTTGCCCAACCATGTGCTCCGTAGTGCACAACTTCAGATATTGGGGAATATTAATGCAAAATTTCAAGCCAATTGGTCTAGCGATCTGGGCTGTATGCCTCTCACAAAATCGGTGGAATAAGAATAATAATAATAATGCGAATAATTTCAATAGGTGTCCCGCAGCTAGAAGAGTTGTATTATTACAAGTTGCGATACTAGTTATAATGCTAAATAGGCATGTTGTAAATTTAAAAGCGAAATTTACAACATTGAAAGAAGTGGTAGTGTATTATACCAGAGGATAAGAGTTAGAGTGTGAGCGCAACCAGCTGTCTACAAAATGGAAATGCAAACACTTTAAACACTAATCCATTGAACACTTGTGCTTCATCGATATTTACACATAGGACTTCCAAATATTTGAAATTTTCCTTGCTAATATGCACTTATACATGTATTAAACCTGTAAAGTTTCCGTGCACACTGGCTGTGTGTGTGTAGTGTTTGTGTGGATGTATTGTAGGCCCTAGACACTTTCTATTGTACATTACTGTAGTTCACTATTGTGGTAGATTTGTGAAAGTGAAAGAATAGTAATACATAGATATCTACATTGAACAGTACATTCATATAGGCCTTGTTATGTGAGTGTAAGCTATTAAACATAACTGAACTTTGTTATAACATGAGGGGACTTCTGCAAAGAAACCTTGCTTTCATTAGGATTGCAGTCATAATATCTGTTTTGAACTGATATTTTTGATCTAGAGGAAGTACCTGCTATTTGCTATGCTGGCCAAGATGGCTTATGGTGTAGCATGGCCTAAGCAATGACATGGCCTACAGCATAGCTGCCAGCTTTTGGGTGCACTGAGGCATGATCATCAGAGCTTTTATACCTTCATGTGGTAGTTCTGTATTAGTTTTACATGTGTATACACATATGCTATTTATTATTGCAAATGCCAAGCACATCAGGAATCTTATGCCTTTGGGTTATCTCCCTTAGTCTGTTTTTATGTACAGTTGAGAAACTTTTGCTATCACATGTGTAAGGCAACAAAGTTTGGAATGATTTAGATCTGATAGAAAGGGATAGAAAATAATTTGAACACATATTTATATACTGCTTTTGGAACTAGGGACAAAGAAAATAGAGCAATAGAACAATAGCGTGAATTATGATGGATCATATCGAACAACAGGTTTGGGAATACGAGTAGATCTTCTCGTTGGCACTGCTGATTCTGTGGGATCTTTGCCCCCCCCCCCCCCCCCCTCCTTTTCTTTGCAGTGGCGCAGGCGTAATGCTACTCCCTCTCGGCTGTTTTATCGATTTTGGTAGAGCCTCGAGATGGTAGAAGTCGAAGTCTTCTTCATTTTCCGTGTCAGTTCTTTGTGGCTTTGGCGCACATTCTGGACTGGAACAAGCGTTTTGTGGGGTGGTGCATCTGTGATGGTCTGTTTTGATGTAAGCTGGTTTCAAATTACTGAAGTTTGCAACTGTACGAAGATTGCCCTCATTTCATACGTGACTGTTACAAGCACTTTGATGACGTCATACTGTCCTAACCATCTGTCAGCAAAGTTCTTGCTCTCGCCTTCCCTGAACACATGACGGGCAAGATATAATGTTTTACAAACTTGGTAAGATTCTCCTCGAATCCTTTTGTCGCCAAGATTTTTCTGTTTTGCAGAATGTCTTGATTACGGCGAACTTCCTCGAAGACTGTGAACAGACGTGCATGGAGATAAGCAGCGTACTCGTCTATTGGGTGACAATGGATGATGACGCGATGAACATAAGGCCCATGGGTGACCTAGAGATCCTACCATACACTGGGAAAGCTGGAGGATACTTTATCAGGGCGTGTTGCGAAGTATTGTAGGCCGTTGTAACAGGTAGGTTGTCTGTCCCAAGGCTCACATTCCCAGCAGAGCACTGTTTGGTAGTCACTGCCAAAGTATGTTTTCAGATACTTCGTGAATTTGTACTGCAGGACACGGATATACTTCTTCCCACGTTGAGATATTGGACTGAACTAAGAATGAACTGCACAATTGCCCTTGAAGAGCAATCAAAGTTCTCCTTATTCCTTACTGCTTGTGAAAGCTCGAAATTCCGTTTCAGGAATACCTCTACAACGATTGCGACACCAGTTCACCACCAGAGCGATTCGGCCATGCAGAGACAAGATTTGACACTCCTGCCTTCAGCTTTTATCAGTCCTCGAAATTTCCACGACCCTGCTCGCAGCGCCAATGTGACAGCTCGGCTATCATTCAGGTCGAGAAAGAAACGACTTCAGCTTTGTGTACAAGACTGGTTTTATTGTTGTAACAAGGTACATCTACTAAGATGACTCCAGATGGTTACGGTCCAGTGTCCCCGCTTCGACTTCTGTCTGCCGGTTCCCCGCCGTCTTACATGCATTACGTAACACCTGCGTCATAGCACAAATTGATACGTTTACCACACTCCCATTTCATGTTTACCACGGTCGATTTATATGGATTTTCTATATGAGAATACATCCTTGAACGTGTTCTTGAAGTAAGAACAGATGGACCTTTTGGATAGCCTGAATATCCGTTTCTTACTTTAACGTAATTCTTAACGTATAAGCACCTCTGCGTCAGTTTTCCATTTCATGACGTGCAGGCTTATGTTAATATGAAGTTGGTGAGAGTTTTTACGGTGATGTCCACATTTTCAGAAGTTTTCCTACAGGGCGTTCACAGCACTGTGAGCTCTTCGATCATATGATTTATTCATTTATTTCATTGGCGTTTTACGCCGTACTCAAGAACATTTCACCTATACGACGGCGGCCAGCATTATGGTGGGAGGAAACCGGGCAGTGGCTGTGGGAAACGCACGACCAACCGCAGGTTGCCGCCAGACCTTTTCACGTACGGCCGGGGAGGAAGCCAGCATGTGCTGGACTTGAACTCAGCGATCGCATTGGTGATACACTCCTGGGTCATTACGCTGCGCTGTCTTCGATCATATGGTCGTCAGCGTACATATATGGCGTCATATAGATGTCAGAGTTTTTAATAGCACCTTGTACAGGGATAGAGTCCCGAGAAAGAAACGCATATGTAGATTTTCACAAGATAAAGCTGATTATAGGGTTATTTTTAGTTACGCTGTGAGAAAGTGAGAACGCCAGCAATCAAAACATAGACAACATATGTCCATTCAGCGACAACACAAGGACGCTCATCCGTACATCTGGTGTTAGCACCAAGTACCACCTTCTGTATATACGTTACTCTTTGGGGAGGGTCTATATGTCATTTGACATGGTATATTTATTTAAGCTTTTCTGACTGATTCACATGTAAGTCAGCTTAAATTCTCATGCTGTCACACATGTAACTCGGTGAATAGCTGACATAGTGCAGAGCAGCTATAAGATAATCGATAAATGTACAGTATATTCCTTCTATATCCATTAATTTCCAATTTAAGAGGATAGTTTTTTTCTGGCTCACCCGTTTTATTCCAACTTTTCTGATAAAATCTACATTTATGATATCATTGATTGGGTCTGAGGTTATGTCAAGATAATGAACGCTTATCGTTTTCAACTTTTCAGACGTAAACCTTGCTTTCAACAAACAAGCCTACCAACAGAGCACGTATGTCCGTCCCGGCGGTACCACCCTAAGGGCAGGCCTAGCTGTGGACGGTAACCCTGATCCTAACACAGACCATGTTTCCTGCTCCCACACCCACATGGGCTACCTGCCATGGTGGATGGTAGATCTGGGTGAAGAACTACTCGTCATGGCTGTGAAGGTCACCAACAGAGATACCAGTAAGACGACTTAGAGCAGTTTGTTTGTTACATAATGAGTACTCAACTGAATATAAGATATACACTCTACTGTCAATTGGTGTGAATTTAGGACGCTTCAAAAGTTAAAAGAAAAGACAACACGAGACCACATGTATATAGGGCGATGCATCGATAAAGTATTCAAGACCGCTGTCATCCGGGCATTTGCCCTTTTACCTGTTGCAACACTCGAGTGTTTCCTACGAGCTCTGCCCGGTTTTTCTCCCACTACAATGATGGCCACCTTCGTGTACGTCTAATATTCTTGATTACAGATAAAAACACCAATAAAATAAATAAATAAATCTAAGAATTCCAGATTAAAAGTTCATTTAAAGAGTTTGCAAGTACATCCGAGAATAAAATGACTGGACGTTTAGGCCTGTTTACGCCTCTCCTCCCAAATAATCAAGGTTATATAAGGGGTTGTCTTTTCTTTTAAGACTGGATTAGCTTCGTTACTTAACCTCCTTGAACTGTTTTTCCTAGCTTATTCAGATTAAGGGTTACTGTTTTTCTTTCATATTTCTCTTGATCAGCCCCTTGAAATGGTGCGTTGACTAAAATTAACAACATTGTGACGGGAATGTAATGCCAAAAGGACTGGAGATGTGGATAATAAATACATATAGTGAATAATTTTGTAGGTCAAGTAAAGTATATAGGGAAATTTTAATATTGAAATTTCTCTATAGCTATATACAGCTGAGTAACTTGATGGAAACCTTAAATTTCGACATGCAGCGGAAATGTACTTTCCCAAAAAAGAAATATATGCCATGGCTGCTGCTCACGATTGCTGACATTCTGGCATTCTCATTTTGTAAGTAGGCCTAGTGAACCTGGCTTATTCTTGAATGAACGAGTACTTGAGCAGTAAAATGCAGCCATATCGTTTCCAGAAAAAAATCTGTAGTATGGCGTTGAACACCAAGCGCATTAGAAACCGCCTGTTCCAAGTATCAGGCATTTATTCAATCCTTTTTACCATTTTCCCGTCGCTTCAAGTGTATAATTTAAGCTATCTGACCCGCAAAAATGCTATATTTAGAAACTTCAACTCAAATTGTATCAAAGCTATTCAATATCAACAGGTCAGCGTGCTCCTGCCATTTGTTAATCAAAACCTCGAATTGTCAGTCATGCAATTTCTCAAGAAATATATGCACAACTGTACACTTACAAAGATTTACAACGAAACCCGTTTTCTTTAACGTGACCTTTGGTGTGGATTTATTAAAAAGTGTATCCTAGAGACTAAGATTAATTTAAAAATCGGAAATCGTCGGGTTGAAAATAATTTGGACAGAGTTCAACATAAAATGCCAATAAAATCCATTATGGTGGCAGAAGCATTTCAGGCTTTGAGATCAAACATGTACAGCAAATATTACCAAATTACCCATGGTAGCTTTTGAATCCGAGGCGTTACAATTTACACAAATATGACCAACGCACACAGTCGTACAGTATCCGAACCTCTGAAACCACCATTTTTGAATCAAGTGACTATGTTGCAATGGCGGACTTGAGTGCTCTTCCCAAAGTTAAAAATTTTCTAGATCTTTTTTACAATAGTTGCATGCTTGTAGCTCCTTTTGTTTATTTTGAAAACAAAAATTAATGCTAAAGACTCCCAATCAAGTTGTCAGTCGTCCTTTTCATGGTATTATCTTCATAGTTTCAATCCAAAAATTCTAGGAGTTTATCTTCTCCGGACGATGCTAAGTGCGGCCGATCTGGTAGCGAAGACCAAGTGCTTTGTTTTCAGGGCGACGAGTACATAAATTTGTGTTAATTGTTATGTTATGAACTTTATTATTCACGAATAAGTAGGCGATATAAAGTCAGAAGTAGCATACAGCTTTGACAGCACGAGTACTCTAAAAGACCGAGTTCCAGTGGTTGGTGAATGGAACAGTACATGTCTGTATTTATGATAGGCAAGGATGAAACCGATCAAATAAATCCATACATGTTTTTTTCAGTTTGTTTTTAAGCTTTCTTCGAATGAATGAATAATTGGTTATGACTTAGCACCACATCCGCAGCATTTCAGCCATATCGTGGGGAAGCGTTTGGAATATAACTGTCAGGTTGGAGTGGTTACATGTACATGTGTATATGAATTAAACACAGTATAGTTTTAATTTTATGGTATTATATGTTCATTTCAGGCTTTGAAAGACTAAGAGATTTTAAAATAGAGGCCGGCACAGTTGGAAGTACCAATGGCACACTGGTGGCGCCCTAGCTTTGTTACTTCGCCGCCGGGATCCAGGGCCCGGCCACCACCGTGCGCTACCAGTGCGTTGCGCCAATCATGGCTAGGTTTGTTAAAATCTCTCTGACTGCATCCGGTTACCTGCAACTCTGTGAGGTTGCCGTCATTGGCACAGAAACACGTAAGTTCTGGTCTTCGGCACTGAGGTATCTGGCTATGACATTAACACACACAACCTCAGGCCATGGCACTAACACACACAAGCTCAGGTCATGACACTAACACTCACAAGCTCAGGTCATAATACTAACACACAAGCTCAGGTCATGAGACAAACACACACAAGCTCAGGTCATGAGACAAACACACACAAGCTCAGGTCATGACACAAACACACACGAGTTCTGGTCATAATACTAACACACAAGCTCAGGTCATGACACTAACACACACAAGCGCAGGTTATGACACTAACACACAAGCTCAGGTCATGACACTAACACACACGAGCTCAGGTAATTATACTAACACACACGAGCTCAAGTCATGATATTAACACACACAAGCTCAGGTCATGGCACTAACACGAACAATCTAGGGTCATGACACAAACACACACAAGCTCACGTCATGTCACAAACACACAGGCTCAGGTCATGACACTAACACACACAAGCTCAGGTCATGACACTTACACACACAAGCTCAGGTCATGACACTAACACACCCGAGCTCAGGTCATGACCCTAACACACACAATCTCAGATCATGACAAAAACACACACAAGCTCAGGCCAAGACACAAACACATACAAGCTCTGGCCATGACACAAGTACACACAAGCTCAGGTCAAGACACAAGCACATACAAGCTCAGGTCATGACACAAACACACATCAGCTGAGGTCATGACACTAACACACAAAAGCTCAGATCATAACACTAACACACACGAGTTCTGATCATAACACTAACACACAAGCTGAGGTCATGACGCCAACGCACCCGGGCTCAGGCCATGATACTAACACACACAAGCTCAGATCTTGACACAAAAACACACAAGCTCAGGTCATAACACAAACACACGCAAGCTCAGGCCATGCCACAAACACACACAAACTCAGGTCATGACACTAACACACTCAAGCTCAGGTCATGACACAAACTCACACAAGCTTAGGTCATGATACTAACACACACGAGCTCTGACCATGACACTAACACACATTAGTTCTGGCTATGACACTAAAACACACACGTTCTGGCCATGGCATTAACACACACAAGTTTTGGCTATGATACTTACACACACGAGCTCAGGCCATGACACTAACACACACAAACCCAGGCCATGACACTTACACACATTAACACACACAAACCCAGGCCATGACACTTTCACACACTAACACACACAAACCCAGGCCATGACACTAACACACACAAACCAAGGCCATGATACTGACAAACACAAACCCAGGCCATGACACTAAACACACACAAACCCAGGCCATGACACTAACACACAGAAGCCCAGGCCATGACACTGACACACACAAACCCAGGCCATGACACTAACACACACCAACCCAGGCCATGACACGAACACACACCAACCCAGGCCATGACACTAACACATACATACCCAGGACATGGCACTAACGCACACAAACCCAGGACATGACACTAAAAACACACAAACCCAGCGCATGGCACTAACACATGCAAATCCATGAAACTAACACACACTAACAGACACAAACCAAGACCACGACACTAACACACATACACCCAGACCATGACACTGACACACACAAACCCAGGTCATGACACAAACACACACTAACACACGCAATCCCAGGCAGTAACACACGCAAACCCAGGTCATGACACCAACACACACAAACCCAGGTCATGGCACTAACACACACATAAACCCAGGCCATGACACTAACACACACAAGCTGTGGCCATAGCACTGACACACACAAGCCCAGGCCATGGCACGAACACACACAAACCCAGGCCATGACATCGACACACTTATACCCAGGCCATAACACTGACACACACATGCCCAGACCATAACACTACCACACATTAGCTCTCGTCATGTCTCTAAAAGATATGAGCCCTGGCCTTGACACTAATGACACTAACACAGGATCGAGACCCACGGTGTGACGCTTCTCGACTCACGGGGCCCTTGTTTAAAATTTTAACTTAATTTTTAACCACAGTTAGTTTAATGAAATGTTATTTTGTATTTTAGTATGTGTTAAGTATATATCTGGATGCCGGCAGCCCAATGCTGTAGCCTGCCTGCCTCGCGACAAGTGATTACATCTAACGGGGTCGAGTGATCGACAGTTGGTAGAGCGTCCGCTTCAGGATCAATCCTGGGTCGAGTCACACCTGAGACTTTAAAAGAGGAAGTTGTAACGTCCTCGCTTGGCGTTCAGCATGAACGGGATAGTGCAACGAATGGTTGACCCGTATCAGAGTAATGGCTCGGGCGAGGTGGCTTACTTGCCTTCGGTAAGTGGTATCAGTGAAGCAGCACTAGATAAAAGAGCGGTGGAAATCCGTCCTGCAACAAGGAGGCACATTACATACACCATAAGGACTCATATGACTGAAAAATTGTTGAGTACGACGTTAAACCCCAAGCACTCACTCACGCACTCGAGTGTTCGAATCCAACCCTGCGACCGTGACTTTTTTTGTTATTGCTGGACGATAACATCTGGGTCACCTCCACGGCATGTTGTTAGCGTGCTAGCGCTTCAAAATGAGTCAAGGGTCTCTATTCAGTGCGATCGCTTTATATCACCACCACGTCTGGACAAACTTGGCCTCTGGAATCTGTGTAGTCACGCTCGTAAGCTTGTTTAGACTTAGCCTCACCACCGCTGTCCTTGCGAAATTCACTCAGGCGTTATTTAGAATCATGTTTGGCATACTTTAGATAAAGAGAATGCACGTGTATAAAATATTATTAGAAACAAAAGTTCATAAAGATATTTGTATTTCTAACAAAATTCCTGCGTCATCACCGTGACTCCTGTGACCTCGGCGTTGTGCAAGATTTCTATGCAAACTTTGTTAATGGTGGCAGTGATGTAAAGCGAACGTAGAGAGTGGCGCATGTTCTCTAAGGAATATGAACCTGCAGATGGGGGTTGTATTTTTTCCAGGCTGTGGCCACTTTCCTCCCGAAATCATGCAGACCGCCATCGTATAAGGGAAATAGACTTGACCACGGTGTAAAACAAAAAATCAAATAAATAAATAAAAATAGTCCCCTTATGGAATGGATGAAATAACGTCGCTAATATTTCTCTGATCGTTAATTAAGATTTTATCAATTCTGACCAACGGCTATGTCTTCTAAAGGTCTGGTACCTGTTTTATTTCAGAGAAGTTTTACTTGCTAGAGCAGCGAAAGAACAAGAAGTCGAACGGCACAGTTCTGTTCTCGGGTCTCCTCAAGTCAGTGGCCACATGCGTGGCACAGTGCAGCCAGACCAAGTCCTGTACTTCCATAAACATCAAGACTATTCCCCCGGGCACAGTGCTCTGTGGGCTGAGGACTGACAGTCCTAGCAATGTACTGGACAGTCTGGTGGACGCCTCGGGCTGGGTACATTATTTCCCCTGAAACATTAGCAAATATTCATAAGTAGAATACACTTCCATGAGACAACCACTTCATGTAAGGTAAACCTTTATAGCGCAGAAGGCAGTCATATGTTTGAGTCCATAAATTAGGCAAACATCTTTGTTATCGCAGCTTTACTGGATTTAGTGACTATCAAAAACGTTTCTTTTTTTTACGATTATGCATTTGTTTTTTGTTTGTGTATATATATATAATATATATATATATATATATATATATATATATATATATGATATAATTTTAAGAACCTGTGACGTATAATAGGGAATTTTATAATGAGGATATAACATGTTCATGATTGTTTCCCTTACACAATTGATAAACCACCGACCACTGACAACTTTAGTGATGAACTTTCCCACATGTACTGATATTATTAGTTACATGGTTACTCAGTGATAGTGTGGTGAGTTTATGTACTCACCAGGTTGCTCTCGGACCCTTAAATAGCCCTGGTGACACTAAGCTACGCTGAGGTAATGAATGACACACGTAAGCTGGGAAGGTAGGTTCAAAGAAGGGAAAGGTCAGTCAAAGGAGACAACTCTGTGGGTCACGGAAAGCACACATCTGACGTGCACACCTTATTTGTGTAAGACAAGTTGTCTTAAATGAAGAAAGAAGTCCTTCTTCCCCTATTTTCAAGCTGTATGTTAGATAAGTTTAAATATATATATATATATATATATATATATATATATACACACACTCTGATGTATTCAAGGTATACTTCTAGTCTCTCCAAACCAGACCGTCCTAACCTACCGGTTTTCGGTCTGTCGAAATACCATTCGTATACAAGTGGAAAGTGATGACAGTTAGCCATTGAACTCTCCGTCTGGAAAAAAAGCCTACGCGGAAGAATACAAATTTTCATTGGTTAAAGTGGGAGTATGTCTTCGCTAATATTCATCATCAAGCAAGAACTGGCAAAAGTAAGATGTGGACGGAAGAAGTGCAGTTTGTTCGTTTCCCACTGCTCTTTAATATCCTTGTAAATATCCCCGCTCTCCCGTTTGCGGGTTTCCTCTTTCCGTATAGCCTTTTCTAATTTATTTAATCTCATGGAACATGGCATGCAGACATAGCCCTCTCCTTTTAACAACGTCAGGGAAGACGAAGTGGAAAGTGTCCAGGGGCTCCTTAGAAGTCTTACTTTCCGTCGTCAGATCACGCCTTTGAGCTGTCACAACACGATTATTCATTGTGGATACTAGCTGTGCTAAACAAATTCTACAGTAAACCTTGAAATCCACATAATCTTTCCAATTCTTTGGCGTGGCCATCGAATCGCATGATTTTCGTATATAGTGCTATAGGTGTCTGCACATGACAACTGTCATTTACCGTATACGACTTCCCGCCAGAAGATAGTAAGAGTCGTTTCCATTGGTCGGACAGGATTATGTTAAATAGCCATGGTTACGTCTAGCTATTTCATGGCATACAGTAGACGGATGGATAGTAAAGAATATTTTAGCTTGGCCAATTTCATCGGCTACACCTGCTTCATAACAACTTCAACCGTATACTGGGGAAGCCCTTGCGTTGGCAATACACCTGAGAGACGGGGGACGTCTTTATTCTGTACACCGCATACTCTCACTACAGCCTCCTCTTATGTTCTTTTGAACTAATGTCAGTGTTAATAACTAATGTGGAATCTGACTGAACCATGAATTATACATATTTATGAAGGAAAGATCAGTTTGAAGAGTTAATATGGATCACTAAATCAAGGTAGATGATGTCGGACATCGCTAGCGTGATTAAATGAAAATATCATTCTCAAGAACCCGTAGAGAAATTACTAGATTTCAGGCGTCTATGATCTCGTGTATTTTTGTAACAGTTGCAAATAAAAAATTCTCCAGAAGCTATAGACACCTATATCTCGTGTTGCTGTTACCTATCTCGTGATGCTGTCACCTGTCTCGTGATGCTGTCACCTATCTCGTGTTGCTGTCAGCTAGCGTGTTGCCGTCACCTATCTCGTGTTGCTGTCACCTGTCTCGTGTTGCTGTCAGCTAATTGGTGTTGCCGTCACCTATCTCCTGCATCCAGTGGGAGAAAATCCACAAGTCTCTTGCAGCTGCATAGAAGCCACATATACCATGAAGCTGACATGCAGCTTTTAAGGCCTGATTAATTTACAGCCACAGTATACCAGCTAAGGACAAATTCATGCCGCCATATGACATGTACCAGATATTGTATGTTTGTAGTACTTCAATGTTGACAAAGAAGCTCTCCTACATGTTTCTGCAAACCATTGTCAACACTGTATACTTATCAGATAATTGATTACTGGAACGCTATCTTGCCAAGAATCAGTAATTTCAAGTGACTTAATCTTTCAATCTTTTCACAGCCGCTAAAAGGTAAAATATTGGGCCTACATACCGTAAAAAGTAGGTTAAAGGTGTTGGATTTCCGAATGTAGGATAAACTACACTAAAGCAAAGAATACATAAAGAGAATACAATGACATAGGCCTTGCCTGTGGATAAATGGTTTAGACGTACAAGCTGTGATCAATGTCTTATACTATTAACGTGGGAGCCTATGTCTGAATTATGGAGTAAAACTGCGATTAAGACTAGAACTTTTACATTCCTAACCATTGCCCTTCAACCTTCCCAAACATCACTAATCCTCTACCAAAAGACATGTATAATCTTCAACAGTCAACTAAGAAATACACCCAATCGCCTTCAGGCATCTGAAACCTCTGAAATATTCTGCAGCCATCTCAGACACTGCTAATCTCTTACCTCCTATCAACCCGTTATGATCCTTCTAATATGACACAGACGTGTCATCAATCTACAGCTGCCTATGACCTAGCTTATGCCATACAGTCATCTAAAACCTTTAATCTCCATCAGTCTTCTACAGCTACACAATCCCTGTTAAGTCTTTTCTTCTGCCTAAAACATCATCAATCAAACAGTCGCTGAAGAACCCTTCAATCTGCATTTATGACCTCCTCAATCTTCTGCATTTATCTAAAACGCGGTTAATGTCTTAGAGCCGTGTAATGCTTTGAGAAAATGACTTTGCCAAGGTCCTACACCCGTCTGACATCCATATTTTAACTACGTCCGTCCAAGACCTCACTAATTTTCTGCAGCCGGATGACCCGGTGATGGCCTGCAGTGTGGGGAAAGGAGTCTTTAAACTTGTATGCTGTAAGAACCAATAAAATTAACAGAAAATAACGTATCAACTGATTCCATGAGGTGCGAGCAAGTAGCCAAACTGAGGTAGAGGAGCTAATTACGACCCCCTCTGGTCATATATCCTAGTGTACAATGAGTTATTGTAAAGCCGTCTTAAGTTTTGGGCATACACAACGTTGTGTCTGGTTTCTGTTTCTTATAAACAATAGCCACATGTAACAGTTTATCTGGTTATTAAATGAGTCATGAAATGCTGGATGCATTCTGGAAGTATTCCGAAAGCAGTACCTGTCATGATAATAGTTGTGTCAAAGTCCGCAAGAGAACAATATTGATCACAAACAGCCATAGTGTTGTCCAAGTCACAACTGGATTTTGATCTGTAACTTGTGAAGCCATGAATAAGGTCTACTGGAAGCCGGTTTGTACTGGACACCGAAATCTCTACTTTTACCGAGGCACCATGGCCGCTAAAGTCGTACTTTTAATGCCCACATTGTTCAATGCTACGTGGTAAAAAAGTCAAGGTTTTCTAGGAAGACGCAGATTTACTTTTCGTTTCGGCAGGTACAAAGCTTTTTGTTGAGGTCATCTCCAAATACGTACAGTTAGCCTACGTCATCTAGCCTCGTTTCAATACCAAAGATTATGTAGACATACCGACAAAGGCGCTCTCGTGTCATTCTAACCTTGCCATTCTGACGGACGAAACGGCTTTGGTAACCGTCTGTACTCATCGACAAGGGTTGTTGCCTAACAAAAGGTAGGTATTTAGATTAGGTAATCTTATACTCGTATTTCAGAAATACAGTTTTTCGTGCTTCTGATACCACTAATGTAGGCTCGATATCGTTGGCCGACTATGGGCACTTTCAGAAGTTTAAAACTTAGTTTATCCAGGTACCTATTTTTAACTGAAGAATAATCTGATGACATATGCATACTTTCAGGAAAAGAGAGAAAAACAGGTTATAAATAAAGCGCAATGGATTGAGAATTAGTTTATGTAGACAGAACTCACTTGTGCGGCTGCATAGGCTCAGACTGTTTCAGACTTCCTTCACCTATGATCTTGACGGTCATCAAATAATGAAGAATGTTTTTAACTGGTATAAATTAACATAAATAATAAAAGGAAGTTATTGGTATTTTTGATGTTGTCACCAGACCGTCATGTATCATGCACGAACATAGACAGTAAGCCCAATAGACCTCCTAAGGTATGCATGCTGTCATACACGTGACGTACATGTATACATCGTCAAAGATAGACCTTTCCGTCGAGCAGGCAGAATTAAAGTACATGGTTTCCAGCAACACAAATATGTGAAAATAAACTAGAAAATACTATATCTATATGACCGATATATAATCCAAATGTTTACTCCAGCGAAGACTTTAAAATCGAAAGTATGATAGCCTGAAAAACATGTATATTCAGCTGAAAATGAAAATGAAATAGTCTTACTCAATGACACATACAGTATATATTGATGGATTTCGGAGATGTCGGTTTGTTGGGACGCAGATTTGGGATTTTTCGTATATTTGAGAAAAAATTGAAAGGCAAACATAGAAATAACACTTGAAAATTAATCAACTAGTCTCAGGAAAGCAAAAAGATCATTTTGCACACTGTCATGTCTATCATAGTCTCCAGCTCTTCTAGCCAACTGCCATATTCCACCAAGCCATGGAGTTATTAGGTATTGCCAAGAACAGATCGATTCATCCTAGAGTGAAGTGATGGCAACCGAGAGATCAGATTTCACCGTGACCAACTTGCTTTATCAACATGCTTTGTCTTAATTCAACTTGTCGAATGACACAAGGGCTAAAGCAATTGTCCAAAGAAATAAAACATTGTTACAGTTCGTCTCCCTCAGTACAGCTCAGTACAGTGACGGTGCCCATAACATGAGACAGGACAAGAGCTCCACGAGTAGCTGGCCTTGTATATTCCCGTACAACGAGGATGGTATGACTCCAGCGACAGATAACACAGAGAGTTCTTTAACTGTGTATTATCTTCATCTGATAAGCTCAGTATTCTGAAAAATACACAGAAACAAACACATTAAGAATTTTGTATTGACAATTACACACAATATACACACATTTGCAACGCGTTAAATGAATTAAATATCATTGACCAATAAACAATTATTTTTAAATATTATAAATATCACAATAAAACTAGATAGTTTCTAAATTTAATGTTCACTTTAAAATACAACTACGTGCACTTTGATTGAACACCTTTTACGGTCTCGATATAAATATAGCACAATACAAGTATGAACAAAGTTGTCACTCTAAGAATCACATTAAAATACTACATCAGACAGTAATTAGAAAATTTCAGTTCATGTAAAATTGTTTGAGTAATTTCAGCTTAAGAATATAGAAATGCATTTATCACTGCTGCAGAGTTAACATCCAAACTTTACAATCAAGTAATGCACCGAGTGCTAATTAATTCACACTTTTATGCAATACTTGTATAGACAATACATGTATTGTTCATCAAATACCATCAACCAAACCTATCATAAATCAAGACATTTAAAGAACAAGATTTTTCTCTCATTTTGATAACTATAATTTAGACATAAGCCACAAGCACAACTACGCACATTTGTATAAAATGTAAACACACAAAAACCCTAAACCCCTAACTCCATAATGGAATATTCCAGAGTTTCTCATCTACAACATGCGGATAAATTCAAATAGTTTAAAACTGTCAGTGACCAGATTTTCAAATCGATTTAATACATTCTATACTAGATTCGCTCTCAATTCCGCACACAGTTCAGAACAGAATTATTTTCAGTTTACACAAATTCATCACCCCTACCGATAATGGACTGGATCGGCCTGTTTAGCGCGTAGTTGAAACCAAAAAATGTGACGAAAAAGTACATGTTTCAACTTTGTCAAACGCTAATGGTGGACCTAAAACTAAAGATAAACAACAGATGAAGAGTGAATATTTCTAAAGCTTGAGAACTGTACAGAATCTGTGTGGCTTCTTGTCTCCCCCAGGCACAGGTGAACACACTAAAAACATGCTCGGATACCTGGACTGCGCGAGGCAGGGAGCATTCAATGTACCTTCAGATGACTAGTTCATTAGACAATTATATAGGCATATATCGGGAGCAGTTAGTTTTAGATTTTAACAATACATGGGCTGATGTAAACTACATTGTACAGAGAGTGTTAAAATGACATTAAATGCCATCTCAGGCCTACACGACATAGTTTATTTATTTATTTAAACGGATGGGTAGAGACTTTATTTTCAGTCTGGTTTGGTAAGTTTTGTAAGTTATGTTCACTTATATTTAACTTGCATGACTTTCAGTGAGGGCAATCCATAGTATAATTAAGACGCACAACATGGAGACCAGAGTAGCGACAGTGTTACGGATGAGAGAAAAACCAGAGCAGCAACGACAGTGTAATAAGTCATTAGCTCTATGTAGTACTCTAATTCTTAAACCTTTTCACATGTTTGCAAGGTGTTTTATTCAAGCTTATACTGAAGGCACTATTCGGTGTAAAATTGGCCAACCTAACCAACATAATTTTTTTCTCCAAACTCAAATTAAAAATGCATATAAATTCCACCGAAAGTTACTCTTTCATATGCGAAAAGGTTGAGGAATTAGGGTTAGTCTGTGTGACTGCTCGCTAGTAGTAGTACAAAAAACTTTCTTAAATTTTATTCGGACGAAATGACCATTGATTGTTTAAATCAATTGTAATATTTATGTCCATAAAGTTCTATTAATTAACAGGAAAAGAGTGGAAGATTTCGGAAAACATTAAACGAAAATTGTCTTTCCCTGGCATTTACGTCAACAAAAGCTTCCAGTGATTAACTGCCGAGAGTCATGTCCGTGGGGTGTCGTGTTGTCCGGGGTCCTGACTGGACATACGGCAACCAGGATGGTGGAGAGGGTCATTTAGGCATTGTGGTGGAAATAGGTAAGCCCGGAAGTACAAATCTGCCAGAGAAAACTGCTGCTGTAATTTGGGACTCCGGAGGAAGAGGGACATACCGTGCAGGGCAAAACGGAGCGTGTGACCTACGTATTTTTGACAATGCAACCACAGGTAAGGTTTAACGCTTCACGGAAGAATTTGCACACCTACTTATATACTTTTACTTATCGGTACTTTTATCTTCTGTACATTATGGCGTTTTGGGTGCGGTTTATTCTTTTTATAGTGAAAAATCAGCTGACAGAGTAAAATTTTAAGTTTAAATTTTGTCAGGACGACATGCAGGTTGTATTCGCGGATATGCAGAACTAGGAATCAAACCACGTCGTCTGATGCTAACATCTTACACATCAGTCCTAGGAAAAGGTGCTGGTCATCGATTACATGTGATCTGTTTTATTTTTTTATTTGATTGTTGTTTTACGCCGTGCTCAAGAAAATTTCACTTATACGACGGCGGCCAGCATTATGGTGGGTGGAAACCGGGCAGAGCACGGAGGAAACGCACGTCCATCCGCAGCTTGCTCGCAGATCTTTCCACTTAAAACCGGAGAGGAAGCCAGCATGAGCTGGACTTGAACTCACAGCGACCGCAGATTATGTGTGACCATTTGTTAACTATCACGTTGTGATCGGTTTAATTTTATTGAAAGATGGCTTACAATTAGCCTTTCCCTAACACTAGTAACAATGAACAAAGAGCTATCGTTCTAGACACCATGATTCAAAGCAGTCGTAAGACGGAATCAGTATACTCAGATTTTGTTAGATTCGTCTAAATAATTTTAAAAAATTTGCAGAGAATCATTATGATGATGATGATCACCATCAGATATTGATGTCATATTGTAGGATTTTAGAGATAAATTACTAAACTCACTGTACCACATTTAGACCTACAAGGCCTGCTCTTAATCCTTTGCTGCGTCCTGCTCTGGATACTCCCTTCCCCCAAGATCCTGTAGGCCTCCCTGTTTTGTAAAAGCCGGTTTATCTCGCTTTCTGGCAGGTGTCAATCACCCAAACATCGTCTGTGGTTCGTGTGGGGAACCGGTCATCCATGGAATGAGATGGCACTGTACGGTCTGCACCGACTCGCATCTGTGTACCATTTGCTACATGGCCGACAAGCATGACCTGACTCACCCTTTCCAGAGGTTTGACACAGCCTCTTCTGAAGGGTTCGTGCTTTATTCGCATTCAGATAATACCAGTTTCCAAATGCTCTAGTGTGTATAAAAGTTAGATGTGTCTTCCTGGGCTACTCGGAGGAAACAGTGTTTGTCTTGCCGCGAAGTGTCAGCACTGGTAAGATTTCAGTATCGCGAAATTTTATGCATAGCATCCAGTTTAGTTTCCAAACCTAATTCGTGAATTCTGTTTCGAAGTTGAAAATCTATCGAAACACACATTCGTATACCAACCGTCAACCACTAAGCACGTTCCAGGTCAATAATCGAAAGGCCAATTCCCAAAAACACAAGCCACTAAAGAATTAAGAAAATATCACGAAATCAATGAAAGAGAAGAAGTCAACGGTTTTCAATGATGTTGGAAAAACGCAAGTTATGTTCTAGGCGAAAAAGTGAAATCAGTTCAAATCGGGGGCCATGTTAGATTATCAGTTGCCGCTAACAAAATATGTATCTCTGTAAAATATGTAAATATGCTGCGCTTTGATTGCAACTGTTTATATATATCCAACGTGGCTATCTAATTCAACACGATGAATACATTCCCTTGCTCCGAGTTACGCGGAATTAGACACAATCATGAAGCAGAGCGCCAGAGATTCTGGACGCTCTGTCCATATTTACTTACAAAGAATTAAACTCATTTTAAAACTTAAGAAACGTCGAGTGAAGGCATTTTAGGGAATAACCTTGACACACTAGTTTTTGCAGTATTAACATGTGACGTTGATTCAAATCGTCACATAACACGCAGGATCTAACAAACGCTACAAGGCGAGATATGTACACGCCAAGGATAATTTACAATGTCAAAATTGAAACTATCACTTGTCTATGTTTGCGGGAGAATAAACCATTTTGGTATTTGTACAAATATAGGTCAGATAAGATGCACCATGAGGAAACCAGAGTGGTTTCCTTTAAATCCAGCGAAGTAGGTAAATATCTTCCACAGCCTTTGATATATGTGGATTGTTTAAAGCCAGCAGATCATCGATACACCGTTTAGTGAATGAGAAAGTACTGGCCTGGTAAGAATAACTCCTTAATAGTTTCTTGATACAGTGATACTCATATGAGAGCACGTATAGGTCGGCCAGAAGGAGGCACAATTTTTACCCGTCTGAATACATATACACTGTTGGTATATGGTTTCCCTTAATTTCACATAAGCGTTATTGAAGAAAAATGAGTGTTTTCGTTAAGGGAGTAGATACAAGTTTGGTGTTACAGCCTTCTGACCCCGCAATAAAGTGAGCTTTGTGTTCGGATTTATGCATTTTTTGTGGTATGTCGGCGTGATGGGAACTTCGATACTCCTCTGTTTGAGAAAGGTGTGATATTTTTAAATAGTTCATCCGGTGTCTAGGTCGTTATGGAATACGTTTATGTTGCGGCAGTTATTGTGACATTAAGCTTCTCCACAAGAACCCGATATCGTAGTAATGCACACTTTGTCCGCAGAAACAATAACATACATTGCCTGAAGGTCATGAAGTATCTTTCGCAAGGCAGGATGCTTCAGAACTTGCTTGGCTGTCACATAAGCATTTAGTATTGATATGGTGGATTGCATACACGACCTTGATCTTAACAAGCTCAAGCCAAGCGTCAAGGACTGAAGGCTCTACCTTCTCCCGTTTAGACCTCTTATCCAAGTGCTGAACAACTGATAACCTATATATGGGTAATAGCTATGTAGTATTTTCATCAGTTTTACAGATATAAAAACTGACAATGAGAGTGAGTTAATGGTATTTCATCGGCCATCTGTTTTACTCTAGGAAAATCTATAACTGTCAATGATACCATCCGTCCAAAACTACATTGGGAGGTACTGCGAATTATCTCCACCCGCACGTCTCTCAGCGCGTTCCATAATTAAAATTTCCTGTTCGATTTGTCCGTCTTCATTAATTATGTTACAGCAACTAAATGTCTTTTGTTCCAGAGAAGCTGTGCCTAAAAGGGAAGGCTGTACAGAGATACAGGCTAAAGGCATCTTTCCAGGGGCCAAGGTCGTCAGAGGTCCAGATTGGGAATGGGGAGACCAAGACGGTAAGTCTACAGTCCCACTGTAGAGAATTATTAAATCGAATACAATAGCTGAACGAGTTGTGTAGAAACACTGAGAACAATTGGAACTGCATAACTTTGTGCCTAATTTACATAATCCACTTATTACTTTGGCACTATTTACTTCGTTGTTAGTGCGTTTTTGATGTTAAATTTTAGTATCTGAAGCTTAAAGACGGCCTAATTGTTATATTTGGTTTATTACGCGTTTGTATCGGAGGACAAAACGCTTTCAAATTTCTTAATAAGTGAATGATTTTGACTTCGTCATTTCTCGGATTGGCAACTTGAATTATGATTTTGATACTTTGACACTTTGACTTCGAGCTATGAACGGTTTCCTCCCATCTTAATGCTGGCCGCCGTCGCATAAGTCAAATATTCTTGATAACGGCCTAAAACACCAATCAAATAAATAAATTTAACTGATATGCATGTACTTATACCTGGATAGTTTTATTTTGTCGTGTAGTAAAAGCCTTTATTATCAAGGTAAGACTGTTTATTTCAGTACCTGCATGGGTGTTGTCCTGTAAGCAAATTTGCATTTTGCTGTACATTTAAGGTGGCATAGGTAACATAGGACAAGTGACAAGTGTAGGGTGTTGGGCCAGGGGGCTGACGTCCGTGAGGAGTGCTGTGAAGGTGAAGTGGCCTTCAGGATCCACTTACGGATACAGAGTTGGCCACGAGGGCAAAGTGGACCTGGTATACACTGAGGAAGAATCGGGGGGATCTTACTACAAAGACCATCTACCTGTGCTAGGTGGGCAGATTAGTGAATGTTCAAAGCAACTGCGTTTTCTGTACTGTCACACAGTGCGACCCACTTTAATTGTATGGGGAAGTGGTTCCAGTGCAAATTTAAAGATTCAAGATAATTCTTATAGTCGTGGGTTTCCTCCGGGGTCTGCACGGTTTCCTCCCACCATACTTCTGGTCAAGACCCCAACCAAATAAATAAATATTAAAAAGTTCTTATATAGAATGTTGACTTCAGAACTTACATCAAGTGACAATGGTGGTGAAAAAAATTTTAAGATAAAGCGGTCCACTACAAATATTCTCCTTTGGCTTGTAATATCAGTCAAAGTTAAATGAATAGACAAATGAATGATTTGTGCAGATCACACGGCAGAAGTAGCCCCGTCTAGTGGAATACCACGGGAGTTTAAGGTCGGTGAAAAGGTCAAAGTTGAACTGGGTAAGGACCGTTTCCAATCTATGCAAGAAGGTCACGGTGCCTGGAATCCAAGGATGGCTAGTGTAAGTTCTGTTTTACGGCATATGGTACAATGTGAGCTGTCGTCATTTCATCTATAATGTTTCACCTGCCATGTGGCTACATTATAAGGCATTTTAGCACATCTGCACTGTAAAACTTTTTGTTTTGATATTAGTTCATAATATCGGTCATTTCATATTACATAAGTACGTTTGTACTGTAACTTCTTGTCATTTTAGCATATTCGCACTGTAACTTTTTGCTTTGACTTCAGTTCGTAAGAACGGTAATTTCGTATTATACAAGTACGTCTGCAATGGAACTTCAGTACATCTGCAATGTAACGTTTCCGTTAGCACGAGAAGACGTTCGAATGCGTCTAATGTTCGTGAAATATTTGCTAATAGTGTGTAATTTTTAACCTCCTGACAAAGTGCATTGTGTATTTACAAGAATTAATTAAGCTTCTGGGTACATAACAGTGAGATGTCAAGTCCTTTACAATGCAACGGTACTATAGATTGTTGCCATTGCAGTGCATATAAACCGGATACTCTTACTTTTTTTCAGTACATTGGTAAGATAGGCACTGTTCATGATGTGAGCACTCAAGGGGATGTTATAGTGCGTTATGAGGGACTAACCAGATGGTGGTTGCATCCAGAAACTTTGACAAAGGTATATAGAATGAATGTGACAACACTCAGGTCGTTGTAGTGAAGTTGTTCATTGAACGGATATGTAATGTACTTGAAGGCACTAGGTGCTGCAGGATGAGAATTTCATAACATTTATATAGGAAGCACTCATCGGTGCAGTGTATCGGTGGTACAGGTGGTATCGGGAGGATTTTAGTCACAATGAGTCATCTGCCATGTTCCTTGATGTATCAGAACAAAGCGTTATATTCACCGGAAGTTTTAGGCCGCTTTAGGCCGCTTAATTTCAGAACTATAAAACAATGAAGATGAGCACCTCAACCTTCCGTTCATTAACCACACATAATTTGCGAATATACTGAAGTAGAAAATCCGTAAGCTAATACCAGACCATGGCACGTTGGGATCTGGCTATTCAAAGTTGCTTAGATGATTTGCTGGAAATCTTGTGACTTACTTACCGCAATGGGCTAGCGTTATGACTCGACCCGCCACTGCGAAGGTATCCACCTCTTAAACACCAGTCAAACAAAGACATAACGATCTGAGGCAAGCATGTGCTATGTCCAATCTATACCGAAGAAGGAAAGTTCTATTAGTATAATCATGACACATTAGTAAAAGCATTGCCTGGCAGAAAGTTTCATGCACCTTTCTCTGGCGTGATTACACTGAAACATTCTATGTCCACATGGCTTCAATATTGCTATGTTCGGTACGCCATTTAACATGAAAATCGATAAACGCATGCATTCATATATTTGAGGGTATCATTTACCTTCAACCTTAGTTATATAAGCAGGACTAAGAGCATTAGATCGCTTCGGTGACCTAATGGTTAGAGCGTCCGCCTCGAAGTCGAGATCAGAACCGGGTCGGTTCATATCAAAGACTTCAAAAATGATACTTGCTCAGATGTAAGAGGTTAGAGCAAGGAAACATGACTAGTTTGTCCGGTGTCAGTGTAATGTGACGAGGTGGGGTGTCATGTCTGGTCTCTTCAACATGATACGTCAGTGAAGGAAGCACTTTGGCGGCAAGGATTCGCCCTCCCTCAACAAGACCCAATATATGTACACACTCCCAATGACTCCTCGTCGTCATATGACTGAAATGTTACTTAGTATGACGTTAAACCCCAAGCATACATTCATACATACATACATACATATTGATTATACATAAGATTGTATACCTCTGCATATGACTTTTTGTGGCTATAGGTGCAGTCGTTCTCCGTGAATGACGTGGTTCGCATATTAGATGATGTGGAGAAAGTGAAGAACGAACAGGAGGGCCATGGAGGATGGATTGAAGTGATGAGATCAGTGAGAAAATTTACCTTGAAAAAAGCTCATTGTTTTACATATTCTTGAAACTTTAAAGTTAATATTATTGCTAGCTGTCAAGGTGTAGAACAGCGATCATTATAGGCTTTCTCCATGCATGTGTGGATGATTTTGACGGTCAGTCCGACGGGTGTACGTCATGGTAAGAAGACTTGAATAACGCCATGGTCACTGTGTACACAGTGATAGGAGGCAGGAACTGATGATGGCGTAAAAAACTCTATTTTAACCTTTCTTTTTATGTACTTGATACATATGCACCTTCTTTATCTAAAGTCCGACACCATCTTTCCTCAACCGTATAATCCTTGTCATTGTAGACATTGAACAAGGAGGGGCGCGTGGTAAAAGTGTATGACACAGGTGACCTCCGTGTCAAGGTTCAAGGACAAGTGTGGACCTTCAACCCGTCATGCTGCATTCTGGTGCGACCAGGCGCCGAGGAAATCAACAATACCTTAGGCGGCAACGACGACGACGACGACGACGACGACGACGACGACGATACAGGTTTGCGCTTTGTATAATTCTGTAGATATTGTTAGGAAGAAAGTCACTGTTAAATGGCCACTTCCAAGCAAACAGTTTCCTCCTTCTCCATCTCATAATTATCCCTCCAGAAAGAAAAGCAGAAAAACTGCAAATAAAGGGGAAATTTGGATACTCGTTGCAAACGTGTATTCGCAGTATGTTGCTTAGCATCAAGCAAATCGGCAAAGCGCAGGAGTCGGATTCCCACCTCTGACTAAATTAGTACGCTAAATGGTGATATCCCACATCAGACGAAATAGTGTACTTTTTCATTGCACAGCAACGGTCACGAAAGGGGAAGTGTATATTTTCGTATAATGTAGCCGAGGCTGTGTGGGGGTTACTGACACCGTATTTTTCCGTACCCCATCACTGAGTAACATGGCTACAACGAATTTAGCCACTCTCTTGTGGTTGAAAAATGAACACATCATGTCTGTGTGAGAGGTCACAGACCACTGTAATCAATCGCTGATATGGTTTTACATTTTCGGCTGACGTTCCACAAATCCTGCTAGAGTTGCCTGTTTACATATATTTGGATACGTGTTTTGCATTTTCGAGTCACAATAAGCATTTTTCTCGAGGACAACATTTCCTTGCGCAAAGCTTATGGTGTGTGCCTAGCTAACCACCAATGTGTTTTTGTTTTCAAATCTTGCTATGCTGTTTGGTTTGCAATATAGGGTGATATGTAAGCCTTTTTGAAGTTCAAGATGATAACACAACACTTTACTCAGACTGGGCGAGAAAGTGTTAAATGGATATGATTGTAAAAATAACCGTTGATTACTTAATACTGAAACCTAGCTGAAATACAACAGTCCTATAATTCAGGGCGTATATGTCTACTGTTGTATGTGTAGGTGCACTGAAAACAATACTGAAGGTCATGAAAAGCGTTTTCACAACGCTTGCACCTGCTCCGGAGCGGCTAGTAAAAGAGGCTGCTAAAGGTAACACAGAGGCCGTCCGTGAGTTCGTCGCCAAGTTCCCTGAAAACGTGAGATCTAGAGATAAAATGTAGAACTTTTCTTCCAGTTGTATAGTAGCATCCTAATGAGAGGCAGGCGTATATACTGTTCTTAAAAGGGAGAAAGACTTCTTCTACCTGGAGATGCTGAAGTTGAATGCCCATTGGGGTGGGTTGTATGTCGCAGAAAAATAATACATACATGTATCTACCCACGGTATAAGCTAATTTGGACAAAGAATAATTGCTTTGTTTTAATAATTAATAATTTAATAAGTTTTAATAATCGTGTGTTGACAGTACAGGATCATATAAAATTACATTCAAGATAAAATAAATTTTATTTATTAAAGTTATATTATACCAAGACTTGAAAACAGTTTCGACCATGGCAGTATCAGAAGCAGAGTTTAGAATCGAGTTTAGATAGCTGTTCTCATTCCGTCAAACATACTGGGTTCCGCCTATTATCCAATATCTCTCTTGTTTTCGAACAATTGTGACATCAGCCAAGTCAGTGATGTCAATACAGACGTTCAACATATCCATGTGTAGAGCTTGTGGTGTTACTTGTCATTGACTGAAGGAAATTTTAGTACTGATTATAAGGGATTTTATAGAGAGCTGAACATAGAGGCGACAAGTTAAAAGAAACTATGAAAAGATCTGCGTTTTAATTTGTCCTGAGCTAGTTTTCTTTGTCTATCAAAATGCGGAATGTACACGAAACATTCATTGATAACCCATTGGTTGCTGGCATACAAAATTCAAAGATGCAAAGATACTGATTTTTGCGATTGCATTTTTTATTTCCTCTCCTGTTGGTGTGGTTGGTGTTGGTCAGGTGGATCAGACGAGTTCCAATCTGACTGCTCTACAGGTGGCCTGTCATGAGGGTCACATGGACATCGTTCAGATATTGTTGACGGCTGGTGCTAAGACGAACGTGCAAGACCAAGACGGGGATACGCCTCTCCACCTTTCCGCCTACAAGTATGAAGTGCCATCGTCTTACACGCACTTTCGAATCTCACACATGCCTTCAAATGTTGCGTGCGCCTTCAAATTTTGCACGCACACCTTCATATCTCACACATTTTTACATCTTATACAGGCTTTTTATTATGTGATCGACAGACTCGTGGCAAATAATGGTTCGATAATGTAATGTTCTTCATTAAAGTTGATGAATTTTAAAGTGTCAGTAAACTGGGAATAGCATTGTCCTCTTGGCAGTTTCGGAAGCAGTTTATTGAATGTTAATCTAATTTCAGTATATCAAAATTATATTCTATTTATTCATTTGCTTGGATTCACCACTGCACTGTTTCATTTTTATGACATCGGGCATGTTTATGGGTGGAGGAAAGTAGCCAGAGACCAGTGAAGATTAAATCATGTGTTACCTTAACACCAAATGAAACTGCATACGAACGTGTGACACCATTGCTCAGCTGGAGGAACTGCAGGCCAGATGCCCCAAAATAAGCAACATTTTTTTGGCCACATTTGATCAATGTAGACCTGTATTTTCTTGGTTATTGACAGAAATTTCCCAGAAATAGTGGAGCTTCTACTCAAAAAGGGCGCTGATGTCAATGTCCAGAACAAGAGACACGCCACTGCTCTCCACATGGCAGTCAACAAAAAACACCCACAGTGTGTGAAAGTTCTATTAAAACATAAGTGCAATGCCAACATTCAGGTACAGTGGCCTATTACAGTATGGTGAGGTTGTTATTATCTTTATTTTATTTCGACAAACACGTTGTACGCATTGCTGAGAGGATGTGAGGCAACCCACATTCGTTCCTGTTGCATGTCGCGGGTATTTTCTTATCCGACCTGTTTGCTTGAAGACGTTTTGAGGAATAACGCCTTTATTCCATTACAGGTTCACTGTGTGTACTATTCATTTGGTTTCTGTTCTTTCGATGAATGATGTGTATGAATGCAGTTAAATTTTGAAAATATCCCAGTGGCTTTAAAATCTCTCAACACTGGTGATTAGCAACACGGACTCAGATGTTTAAAGCGCTGGCTTGAGACTTTTGTGCCCTTGGCTATTGAAGTCGCATGTACGAATCCAGGTTTCGCTATTTCTGCTAGGGCTTTAATGAAGTTTGTCAGGTATCTAGGGAATGGCGGGGGTTTACTCCAAGCACTCTAGGTTCCTTCATCCAGTGCCTTAACCACCGTCATATAAGTGAAACATTCTTTAGCACGGCGTTAAACACCAAGCAAAAATGAATCATATGTAACCAATATGAATATTTCCTCCACAAATGCTCCTGACATAAATATAAAACATATATAAGTGAAATATTATTTAGCAGGGTGTAAAGTATCAAATGAAATAAAATAAAATAAGTATACAAATACGTATGCTTGGAAAAGGTGTCCACACTAGACCCAGACAATGTTATATATAAAATTTGATATCTTAATTGTTTGTTAAGATTTGCTCTGGTAAAAAAAGAAAATATATGTATATTTAGGGGTTGTACTTTTATATCTTTTTATCAGGATACTTATGGCGATACAGCACTTCACGATGCCATCGGGAGAGAGAACGACGAGATCATAGAACTGCTCGTGAACTATCCAGGAATCGACTTCACCATCCAAAACAACAGAGGATTTAATCCTCTACACCAAGCAGCATTGAAGGGGAGTAACTTGTGAGTAAATGAGTCCTACTCATTCTTCTCCTGATAAAATATTTTAAGTTCTTAGAACTGGTATCGCCATACGAAGATATGTTACACAGTTTTAAAATATTAAAGTTGAGCATAACAGATACCCATGGTAACATGGCATGAAAGCAGGTGCTGCGCCTCAAAATGACAAGGTAAACCTCCCCGTTATAGTAGATATCTAGATTTTAATGTGGAACCTTTGCTGTCATAATGAGGGAAATACTGAAAATAGCTTTGAAGAACAGAGCCAGAAGGATAGAATTGTTATAAGTATACCTTATTATACATACCACGGTGATAATCCTTCTTCTTATACGGTGAATTGCCTCTGGTGTTTTCAGACTTTTGGACTGGGACTCAAATAAAATGTTATTTAATTGTCCGATTGCTCCCCTTGTATGGATAGACTGCAGGAAGTGGACAATATATTTATATTCTGTATGTGGAAGAAACAGATAATTTTTCGTGTGATAAGACACACGGTATTATGAAATAATAAATGTCTGTTAACTGTCTTTTTTGGGGCAGAGCAACAAAGGAGATTCTGAAAAAAAGTCGGCAAATTGTTGACGTCAAGAAAGAAGATGGGTTTACTGCCCTGCATCTGGCTGCTTTTAATGACCACAAAGAAATCTGTGAGACGTTGCTCACCGTAGTAAGTACCAAAACCACTAAAGATAATGAAATTATTTGTAGCCTATAAAAACGTTAAATGGCTTCATATTATTTTAGTGTCTCATGTATATATACTGGAATATCAGTCTTCGTATGATTTTGCGGGACACAAAAAAACTTGTGTCTGAAAATGGAGTCAGGAGGTTGGTCAGGTACATACGCTGGTTGTTGGTTTTCCTGACCGTTGTCCAGAAATGAAATATCTTGAACATAATGTCTGTTAATGAAATAAATGACTTGTACGGTGTATAGATAAATTATCGTCACAATCAATTGCCATTACACGAACACTTCATAACCTATCATTAATCTTGTACAATTTGCTGATACATCCCTAAATATAGATATTTTAAATTATCTACTTTGAAATTGATGTGTGCTTACCTAACTTCGAGTTACATCGAAGAGAAACTAAAATGGAATGGGTAAAACTTTTTATGAGAAAGACTTTTTTTAGTATTAGAGTTGATTTGGATTCTCATCCGCATGCAAGTGTACGCTTGACATAAATGTCATTTTGCAGCAGTGCGTAGATACAATATAAAATAACTAACATGTGAAACGAAAAACACATTCCTAATATGTACTCCACTGTGCATACTTACCGTGTATACACATCAATTAAACTCCAATAATATCGCATACGTGTAAATATCATAACACTTTTCCTTGCGGGTTTAGCACATCATTGTCCTTTTTTTTATCGTACGAATAAAATTTGTAAAATAAATAAGACTGCAAGTAAATGTTATTTCCAGACTATCCAGAACTCGAGTGAAGATTCCTGTAAATGAATACCGGTATATTAAAAGATGAAAACAAGTCGGTATCTATCGTTGTTGAATGTTTATTCGTCAGGGTCAAGCGGACATCAACAGCCGAAATAACCAACGAGCTACACCACTCTTGTTGGCCGTGTCTCAAGGATACTCTGATGTTGTAACACTTCTTGTTAGCAAAGGTAATAGATGGGCCTACTATGAGTATGCCATTACTATGGGTCAAGGTCATACCTCTTGTGTAGCTCCTTCTGACCCAAAGGTAAGAGGTGCGCGAACTATATCTGCACTGTTTACTTCAAGGTCATAGCTCTTGTGTACCCCCTTCTGATCCAAAGGTAAGTGATACGAATACCATCTATGCCGTATACTTCAATGTCATACCTCTTCTGAACCTCCTTCTCGCTCAAGTATAACAGATAAGAGTAATATCTATACTATTTACTTCAAGGTCATATGTCTCTTGTACCTCCTGACCCCAAAGTATGGATACGAGTACTATCTATACTATATACTTCAAGGTCATACCTCCTCTGAGCCTCCATCTGATCTCAAGGTAAGACATACGAGTACTATCTATACTGTATGCTTCAATGCCATACCTTTTGTGAACCTCCTTCTGGCCCAAACATAACAGAAACGAGTAATATCTATACTGTTTACTTCAAGGTCATACGTCTCCTGTACCTCCTGACTAGAAAGTAAGAGATACGAGTGCTAGGCCCTATATCTTTACCACAAGGTCATACCTCTTCTGAGCCTCCATCTGACTACAAAGTAAGAGATACGAGTACTATATCTGTACTACAAGGTCATACCTCTGCTGAGCCTCCTTCTGATCTCCAGATAAGAGATACGAGTACTGTATCTGTACTACAAGGTCATGCCTCTCTGTATCTTCATTTTATCAAGCCAGTCACTTCACATATGTAGCTATGTTTAATGTCTTTATCTAAAAGACACAAATAACCGACCCGTTGATCCGATAGCTTATGGATATTAATAAACCGAGTATTCAGTTAAATAGTAGGCAAGTGACTGATTTAATGCGAATGCATGCAGCAGTAGATATATTAAAATGAACTCTTCGTTTCTCAAATTCAAGACATGTAAATACTATATCCATACTGTTTGCTATAAATCAAAGTCATTCCTTTCGACTGCACTACGTAACCCTCTTGTTTGGTAAAGGTAAGGGTCTTGCTAGCTTGTACATGCATGGTGAAGGTTATACAACACTACTTAACCGTCTTGTTTTCTAAGGCAAAGGTGTCGGTAGTATGTAATGTGTTGAGGTTACATTATCCAACCTTTTTGTTTTCCAACGTAATGGTCACGCTAACTTGCAATGCGCAACAGTCATACCAACCCTCTTGTTTGGTTTTGTAGCTTGTATCAGACATCGGGCCCAGGTTCTTATGTATCACAGCATTGACTTTTCCTAGTCTTCAAGTTTTATTGTTGATTTCTGTACCGTATGTCTTAGTGAATCATTTTGTTTTGTGTGACGCATTGTGCATCGGTAAACAATGATTTGTCGCAGTCTGTAGGATTCTGTGCTGGATCTTGCAAGGCTTCGTGTCTTATCATTACTTGTGTGCAGGCGCTGACCTGACTGCTGAAGATCAAGACGGTGACACTTGTTTACACATGGCCCTAATGAGGCACCACTTTACCACGGAGATTGAAACGGCCATACCCATACTCAAAGCAGTAAGTATCAAAAGATCAATTAATCACACGAATGACCACTTGTCAAGCTGAATTCCTCACGAACGATGGTTGTGTATACACTACCAACTGCAAGCTGCATATACCATCTAGAATACAGCAAACTGCCTACTTAGGTGATAATGTATAGTATGTACAGCATGCCACAAAGCAGTTCATCTAGCTAAGGGCAATAATGTAAATTTTAGCAATGAGTAGGCAAAGCATATAAGTGCACACGTCTGTGTCTTTCAGATCCGAACTGAGCTGAACATGACCCAGAATGAGAGTCAGACTGGAGCTGATATCGCCTGTTACCTGGTACAGCATGGGGCCAGCCTCACACACCGTAACCACCAGGGCAAGACCCCCATGGACTTGATCAACGACCCACGCATAAGAGACGCAATATGCCGCTCTGCTGAATCTTGTCACAAAAAGTAAAAGTGGTGTCGTCTGGCCACAATGCGATTGAGAGTCTGTAGGACTCCATATGTTTTTATACGTACACTATTACATTGATGGCTCTCCTTCGATTCTCACACGATGCCATGATAATTACTGAAGATTTGAGTTTCAACTTTGAAAGATCATCATTAAAGGGTAATAGGCATGCTTTGATTTTTGCCATACTTACACATTATATCAGCGAATATATATATATATATATATATATATATATATATTTATCAGTTATATAAATTTCCTGTTATTATACGGATGCTATTTTGTGTTTGGTGATACGTGTGCTGACTTTCCATAAAGTCCTCGTTGTATAAACAGACATGCTATAATCATACTTTGACGATGGTCGTTTTTATATAAAAAAAACATGCTATAAACATACTTTGATATATAGGCATAGTTTTGGCGGTGGTCTTTGTCTTGTATTATATTGCTATATGAACTATTGAGAAGACGCGATATAAATATGTCTTGCTGGTGGTCATTGCTATATGGATTAGAAATGCCATGTTATGAAAACCCTAGTAGTGATCTTACTAGCTGATGTAAAATGTTATATGTGTTGACGTGTTGTAAACTTGCCCTCTGTGTTGTTTTGGCCACATAGGCTAGTGTTAAGGTGTTGTGAACATTGTCTTCATGATGGTTTTGGTCACATAGATTAGTGCTGAGATGCTGCAACAGTCCTTCATGGTGGTTTTGGCCACATGGACTAGTGTTGAGATTTGCAACAGGCCTTTATGGTGGTTTTGGCCACATAGACTAGTGTTGAGATGTTGCAACAGGCCTTCATGGTGGTTTTGGCCACACGGACTAGTGTTGACATGTTATAAACATGCCTTCATGGTGGTTTTGGCCACACATAGACTAGTGAAGACGTGTTATAAACATACCCTCGTGGTGGTATTTGCTACATAGTGTTGACGTGTTGTAAACATGCCTTCATGGTGGTTTTGTTACATAAACTAGTGATGGCGTGTTATAAACATTTGATGGCAGCCTTTACACTATTACCTAGAAATGATTTGTGATAACCATAATTTGATTCTGACCTTTGTTATATTAACATGCTTTGATTTTAATAACCTTTTGTTGTTTAAACTATAGCTGTGAAGTGTTTTGATAGTGGTCTTTATCTTATAAAGCAGATGCGAAGTGTTACAAAAATTATTTGATTGTGACCTTGTGGCTTGATCATGAATGACGAAGTACCTGTGCTTTGACAATGATCTTAGCTACACACAAGGTGATAATGATAGTATCGAGCATTCTGCTAAGCATAGGATAGAGTTCATTCGGCATGATGTTTCATAATAGACTCTATCCGGTTTAGACGACTGACTGGCTCATATATAAATAACGCTATACCCTTTTACTCGTGTGTTTCACTTTTGTAATCTACCAATCACCCACAAAACACCTTGATTGTGTTAAAGTTCAATCTGACGCTTGCCGCGCCAGACTTACTTGTCAATCAATATATGTAACGGTTTGCTTGGTCCCGCCCAACAGGTTTTCATTTGAAGATCTTCTCTACAGGAATAAGTACTTGGAAACGAAAGAACGTGAATTGCTCAAAACACTAGCCAGAGCCAATCTGTCGTCTATTAGTTGAAAGTTGTCAACGATGTGTAGCCCTCCAGTACTGTTTGATGTTTACATTTGATATGGTCATCTTAAACATCGACTAATACTAAAGTGTTACATACAAGTGTGATCGATCAAGTCTGAGCCATGTAATCTGTCAGACAGCTGGTTGTGATGATTTATACATTCATGTTATGAGGAGCACGTGGTTTCTTGGAAACAACCATTCAATCAGAAAAGGTGATCATCAGTCCGTTTTTGATAGTGTTTAAAATGAATCACAAATAGGCCTATAAAATAAGCTCCTGTTTATTAGGAAGAAATATATACCGCTAATATAAATAATAATTTGCGTGTTTTTTCCATTTGGCTTTTCGTCCACGTGTTCGCGGGATTTCATTGCTTGTTAAGCATGTAGGCCTACCTTTGTTAAGTACCTGGGTATTGGCAAAGGTAGGGCTATCTAGATCCAGGCCTACATGGGGTTCATCTGGCTGTGGGTGTCGTGTTTGTACGGTTTCAGCGATGGATTGCTTTTCAAATATATTTTCTTTATTATGCACACAAATGTATCTATTTTGTGTTCAAAATGTCTTGTGTTTACCGTTTGGTAGTTAGTGTGCGGTAGATCCGGTGTTGAATCCCGAATTTGGTCATACCCAAAACTTTCACATTGGTAATCTTGACAAGAACAAAAAAAAAGGAAAAAACAAAACTAAAAAAACCCTGAACAGCAGAAAACAAGAAAACGTTATCTTGTGTCCCTGCACGTTGTATGTGTAGCCTATACATGTTTCCAGGTGAAATACTGCCTCGTAAATTTACCTCAGTCTGGGTTTGTTCATGTAAATATTTGAACAGTATAGCAAATTACACGACATGTAGCACAATGGCTTGGACAGAATCAGGAAAAAAAAAAACTCAACACGACACTTCTCGCAGTCTCAGAAACTCCCAGGAACCCCAAGAGTCCCAGGAACTCTCCCAGTCACTAAACCCAACGCTGCCCCAAGACACCTAACAGGACACCTTCCTGTCACTGAATACAACACAGTCTCAGTCACCCCACAACACCTCCCGGTCACTGAACCTAACACTTTGTTTCACTCCGTCCAAAACTCTAACGCTCAGACACCAGATCCAATCATGAGATCTAGGATTCATTGGATATAGGCATTTCCAGAGGAGGTTTACTTAACAGAACTATCATTAACAGGGATTACACTTCTTTGATACAACACGCATGGTGCTAAAGACTACCACGTGTTTCGATCCAGCGACCCCAGTCTGGCATCTTATCGCCTGCTGCACACCTCAACCCTCTAGTTTACCATTTGCCAAACCTGTTTCCCTCCTAAATAGGCATGTATGTGCGCATGCATGAGGGTTTACGTCGTACTCAATTTTATCGTCGTATAACGATGAGAAGTCATTAGGTGTGTGTACATATACTGTCTTTTTGTGGCACGAGGAGTCCATGCTGCTGAAGTTCTGCAGTAACATTCCTAAGACATCAAACGTGACACCCCACCCAGCCACGTTATACTGACAACGTGCCAACCAATCCGGTTTCCTTGGTTTGACTCGTTCCGCTCCTCTATCCATGCTACACTCTTGGTGCTGAGCGCTAAGCAAAGTCGTTGGTATGACCATACGGGGTTTGATCCATGTCTCCCGACTTTTTGGCTCTGATAACTAGGCCACTCGAAAGCCTGGCATGACGTTCACATGGACAAGTTTGAAATGTACATATATACATTTTGTCGAGAATAAAACATTTTTTCCATGACTTCAGGGAAACCCAGGAATTTGCCCATGGGGAATTATTTGGAAAATGTCTAACGGAAGAGCCAGACCTTTGTGGAGATACGAAGCATCAACCAACACATTCAGGATACTTTTTTAGACACGGGCAGTTGACCTCTTTATTCATTAACAGGCAACACTAAAAACAAATTGACATGTTTTTCACTGTGGCTGCATATTTGCTTTCGTTGCTAAGCAACTGAAGAGGCATGTCTTCAATCGTCAGCATCTTCTTCCTCATCTTCGTTATTGATCTGGAAGTAGCGTAGTTCATAACTGTCCTTCTGATTGGCTACCACCCTCAACCAATCACGTAGGTTGTTTTTCTTCAGGTATTTCTTTGTCAAGTACTTCAAATACCTGTTCAAATGAAGGTTCAAAATTACTCACAACATTTATACACGCTGATATGGCAACATTAACAAATTTAGAACAACATTCGCGACACATCCAGGAAATTCATGCGTCAGTGGCAGATGCTTGCAGATGAGTTAGAACATAACATGCGAACTGCCCATACTAGTGAGCATTAACTAAAAAAAAAAAAAAATGAGGGGAGTAAAACTGCAGATGTCTAGGCAGGTGACACCCATCTCAACCTGAAAAAAGCTCTGCACAGTATCTCCTCTCTATAAAAACAGTTTTCTACGAGTTTTTCTGGACAGTCCGTCTGGGGTAGAAACCCTGTTACTGTTAATACTGTGGATACCAGAATGTCAGTACCTCCTGACTAGAGGCTACATGTAATCTGCTGGCTATGGATTTAACATTCCACCTCATAGGTCCAGACATTGTGTTGAGTGGTAAGGAATATACATGCATGGGAATAGAAGCTTACTTGATTGCTGATCAATGCCATATTTAACAATTGCCCACATGCAGTGGCCGTCAGCTCCCTGGGTAACAGAATTCAAATGCTCAGCCGAGATACTCACCTCTTTGAGAACGGTATATCAGCTATGAGAGTAATTTTGGACTTGTTCCTCTCAAGGGACACATTGTTGCCAAAGTTGCCCATCTTGCCGTTCACTTTGATGCGCTCATGCAGAAATTTTTCCTATAACCAATCAGAGCAGATCATTTGGGTTAGGGAAGGGAACCCTAATCCCTGTTAGGGAAGGTAACCCTAACAAGCATAGAATAAGTCATGGGTAACTACCATCCATAATTCATGTAAAAGAAAGCTAAAATACAAAGTAAAAATCATCATACAGACAACTGAAAACTATGCATAAAAATATTTTCGTGAAAATCTAAAAAAATAAATAAAGGTATACTGATGCATAGTTTTAAGTGGTCTATTTTGTGACGACTACTTTGAGTTTTAGAGGTTTTTTTCTTTAAAGTATGGGCAGGCTTTAACAAAGAGATTTAGCTAGAAATGATGTAAACAAATGCAAGCACATGCATGTATACTTAACATTAATTTTTAATATACAACAGGGTCAACCTGGTTGTAATTTTTTGATTGTAAATTATGACTATCGATGCTTACGATCCCTTCACGCAATTAGGTGTTGATTGTAACTTAGAGCTATAATTGTGATCTTCGTGATGTACAAGCAACCCTGATCCCCTTGTGCAAGAGGCTCCTGTTAATTTTTGGAGATAAATTCTTTTGCAATTGCCCGAATTTATTTCAATATCTCTGCAGAAAAAACTCACAATTACTTTATATACCTTAATTTTGTCAGAAATGGATATACTGAAGAAGTTTAACCATTTACATTTATATTAAAATATACAACAGCTGACCTGATTGTTCTATAACACCACACACAAATATTACATTTATGTGACAGCGACGAGAAGACACAGCATCTCAATCAAGGGCAGCCAGAGAGAAGGCTGATACTTACAAAGTTAGCACAGTCCATGATGCCATCCTCAACAGGGTGGGTGCAGTCCAGGGTATACTTCAGACTCGTCTTCTTTTTCTTCCCCTTGCTCCCACCCACTGTCTTCTTACCTGAGCGCTTCACTGGTTTCTGACCCTAATAACAAACCAAAACTAAAGTTTACTTTTCATGTTGAGCGGGAGTGTGGGTAGGTGGGGGTGAAGGTGCCAATATTCCGTGACAAAATAATGATGAGATTTCCACAACTTTACACACATTTGTTAACATTGCCAGAAACACACTGCAACTGCAAAAGGTAGACGAGGTCAAAGACTCTGGTAAGGCCAGTGGGGAGGTTGCCAGGTTTCCCAAATTAATCCATTTCCTCACTGGTTTTAGGACATCGGATGGATTTGCTACAGGAACACACCTGTCATCCAGTTGACCAGGAACCTGATAACTGATCCTACAAACCACAAATGCTCTAACCAGGCTTCAAATATCTTGACATTTCTCAACACTTCAGAGAATCAGTGATTATTTTCTTTGCATGAATTTAGCGAATATATGGCCACTCCGAATACAAGTGTTACATTTACAAAGCCGTGTTTTCTTGATGAAAGTTTACAAGTACATGATTAAATATTAATGCAATTTCTCACAGATTGAATTATATTTAAGATTGTGGACTACAGCATATTTAAATGTGTTAAGACGAATTAAGGCTGGTTAGATGTGCAACAATAGATAGTCTTAACTACACACAGCACCACTACTACAGAAATAGTGAAAGGACAGTCAAGCAACCAAGCAGTGATCAGGCCAAGGGAGGTAACTCTGTACTTTCCGTAGATAGTGAAGATATTGTGGGTTTCAGATGTGTATATAAACATATACCAGGTAAACTTAGTTTACAAGTTAAACAGTAAAGTAGTAAACAAGTTTACTACTTTATTTATTTGATTGGTACTTTTTACTGTAGTCAGGAATACTACACTTATATGACGACAGTCAGCTCCAGGAGGGGGAAACTTGTTTTACTACAAAAAAAGGTACAATTTTGTAAGTGTATTTCTCTGCTCAACAGTTGTATATGATACACAACATACAAATCCTATTATCATTTTCGTCATTTGATTTCTAAATCAAAGTGGGCATATCAGCTTTCAGGGCCTAAAATTCAATTTGGATCACTACTGCCTTATACTTTCCATGGAGATAAGAGGAAAGCTTACAAAGAGGTAATGATAACTCATACAAAGAATGTGATGCCAGTTGGGGACTATCTAAACTAAATATCACACAAACATTAATCCAATACCCTCCTTACATTGTTCTCATGCAAGCCTGAGTCCTCAACACTGTCTAGGGCTCAAAGCCATTTTATGGCAAAGTTTACCAGGCCCAAACTTTAAACACCTCCATGAATTTTAAGCCCTGACTTTCTAATGTAGCAAATGAACATTAACAAAAAAACTGGCAAAGAATATAATACAGAATAGTGAATCTACATGCACATTCAAACCTCTAAACGCTTTTTGCGCTGTGCCTCCTTCACCATTACAAAAAGTGGATGCATTCTGGTATGTTTGTCCTAACAACCATAAGCAAGCTTGGAAAGCAAGGAAAGAAACAGTATTACTGACAAGAATTCACAGTTATCTGAGAGGCATGTGGTGGGCATCTCATACCAGAAAAAATAACCATTTATCAGGATGTGTGCAAATCTGCACTGGAATCAATCTTTGACCCTATAAGTCACTTTCGCATTTTGGAGGGCCGCCTTTTATTTTTTTTTTCAACAGACATATTGCGAGATCTCGCATTAAAGGGGACCTGGGTGCTAATTGTCACTCAACAGCCTATGGTTTAACCTAGCGGCAGCATGCTTACTACATTTAATATCTGTTTCATTGAAATTCTGCATAGGAAATCATATCCTCATTCGCAGTATCTGGAGAAACTGAAAATGCCAGTTATAGAAGTTAAATCAGAAAGTGTTAATTTGAAATGTTGCCATTTTGTTGGCTGTGAAAAGCAGGTGCAACCTCAAACTTCAAAGGCCACTGTGAATTACTGAGTGTTAATTTGACCATGGCTGCTCTGTTGTGGCGCACATCCTGAAATGCAAATGTCACTTATTTTGCAATACACAGAACTTTATAGCCTAATTAAATCCTATCTAATTCTCTCTCTTGATAAGACAATGAGATGGACTAACTGAGAAAAGGTCATGTAAAAAACGCTATAGAGGTTTTAAGTGCAGAAAGGGAAATACACAGCGTTTTGAAAAGGGACATCCATTATACACTGAATCGTTAGCATACGCTTTCTAATTCATTAGGCTACCTACCTATACTCTTGTTACCTCTAATGTCAGATAGAAAAATACTTTTGTTCGTTTATTTGATTGGTGTTTTGCGCTGTTTGTGGATATTTGGGAATTTAAAGCTTGAGGGTGCTGTCAGCAGGTAAAGTGTCATCAATGGGTAGCGGCGTATTTTTTAATCCTGTGAGGTGGCGCTAGTATGAAGCAGGGCCTTGAGCCATTGTCATGTTAAGAATGGATTGTAGTGTAGTGTCTACACCATTATAATGTTATCAGTTTCTATCGTAACGTCATACTGTCTTTAATGTGACATCATGTTGAGCTAGGAAAGGAACATATTATGTCAAAAAATGTCAAGGTCCTTCTGCCGGGCATTTTACAGGTTCCCATTCATTGGAGAAGCAGCTTTTCAGTATGAACATCTGAGAACGGGCTCATTAACTAACAATAGTCACCCTAATCTTTACAACTGCCGAATATTTCACTTTATACGACGGTGTCCAGCATTAGTGTCACCGACCTCATTCTCAGATGTTCGTTGTGAAAAACTGAATCATTGGTTCAATGAGTTGTTACTACCACGTGACGGCATCCAATTCATAAAACTCTCATACAGGGCTTGTAGTGTGGAACTTTTATCTGTGACCGCTGAAATGTTCTTATCTGCAGTACGCGGCATTGTTTTATGCCAAGGACGGTTGACATATCAGTTAAAGAAGTAGAAGTGACAGAGGCCCTGAAAATATTCTACCAATGAAAACCACGTGGCCCATGCAACCATCTCGTAATGGCGGCCTTTTGAGTCCTCATTTAACGACATTAAATACCTTATTGTAGTTTTAATCAACCCAGTAGCCTCTGTGGTGTAATTAAAGCCTTAATGTAAATGAAGCTTTATTAGTGGAGGGCGTGAAAGCGAATTTGTGTCTGAAAGGCGTTACTTTCTCATTGAAATTAAGCAGTTTTAATGGAGAGCTGAACACTTACAACCGGCATGATGGCGTTATGGCTGAAAAGAGATCGAAAGCGAGGTTCGATTTCCTAACAAAATATTAATGTTAAGCATTTTCCCATCGTAAGAGATTTATCATATTTTTTGTCTTTATAGAAGTTTTACTTTAGTGAATTTAATATAAAACGTCAATAAAATGTGACTTAATTTATTCCGAAATGTTACAGGTTTTGCTCTGCTGATATAAACGGCCATTTTGTAAGAAAATAATTCTGTCTTTCAGGCCGTGCATCTGTCTTCATCTTTTTTTGTTATAACCAACGATGTAATTTTATTGGAAGCAAATCATTCTGAAACGACTTGCCTAATTTGAGAACCTATGTAAGAATTCTTGACGGAAGTGTAGCAACAGAGGTGTATTGGCGGAAATATTCGAAACAGCAGCTCGAAAAACAGGTGTCCGGCGTTGAGAGTCGGAAACCAGGTTGGAGGTAAAGTCGGAAGTTCCACCCACCGCGCATCATCCTGGGGGAAAGAAACCGGCCTGTTTTCTGGTTTTGAAGGTCTGTTTATTCTGATTTACGCAACCAGTATTCTTTTTAAAGTCACAAACGAAGCTATGACATGAAGCAAAGCGACGGCTAACGTAAATAAGTGTTATATTTCGTGGCAGTTAATATCGAGATCCGATCATTCCGATGCTCTGCATTTGTCATAGCCTGGCCGATGACGATGCTCAGATTCCAGCAACGTTCTTTCATAAATATTTATATGATTCCTAATCAATGATAATGTACCCGTGATTACGCCAGGCTGCTAATTGGTGGTGTTAAAATGAGATTATGTTGTAGTTTACAAAGATTGTATGGTAAATTATGCCAGTGTTTAACTTTTTTTACTCAGCACTGTTTCGTCGGAGTTCCGATCATAGATGTACAGGTAGGGCCTACAATACATCACTTCGATCGTGTTTGTTCTGATTCAGTACAAGTCATTTTATTTTAGCTGCATCACTTCTTTTTAAGGCTGATTTTGTTGACTCTTCAACCGTAGCTCATTATTACTTAGCACGAAAGAATCCAACTCCTTTTTTTACACTGTCCTAGTGTCATTGGAATCTCGATGCTTACATTGTTAATTTCGTCCTCAACGAAGATCCAGGCCGATTGTCTTGGTTATCAAACAGATCTCGCACAAATAAAAGACATCAACCTAAAGAAGTGCTTTCCGCACCCACCACACTGCCACCATACGTCTACTCGATTTAGAGTAGATTTATTATAGCCATGAAGACTCTCACGATATACACTGATCAAGGAATGCTGCCACCTTCCCGCTGCTCCACTATGAAGCAGGACATGCATGTAACTGTTTGACATGGCAGCAGTCACCGAGGAGTGTATACTGTAGAAGCTTCCATTGCAATAATAAATCAATTCTAAATCGAGTAGGTCTTATGGTGACTGTGAAGTGGGTGTGGAAAGCAGGTCTTTAGGCTGGTATCTTTTATTTGCGCGCAACTTGTTAGATAACATATACAATTGACCTGGACCTTCATTGAGTACAGTATTAATATTGCAAGCACCAAGACTCCAATGAAGCTATGCCAGTATAAAAAAAAGAGTTGGAGTCTTTCAAGGCTAAGTATTACTGTATGTTTAGAGAGAACTGAACATCTACTTTGATAGTACCCCACATATTGTTTGGTCATTGGCCTACCTTAGAAAGAAACCAGAAGATACACATCAAAGCTTTAGCTGAAAGTTTTCCATGGAGGTCATGTTTGGCATCGCAGCCGCTACTCCAGGAGATTGTTGAATTGTATCCCCTGTAGGAAATATTAACAATATACAGCACAACTTAATATGGCAGGCTTCTCTGTCTGTTAGGATCCTTCCTGTAACTGCGACCATGACGGGGGATATGACAATCTGGTGTAGAGCAACAGCTGACATTTGGTGTGGGAGAGGTGGGTATATATATATTGCAATGGTTTCCAGAAGTAAAGTAGACATACAGAGATAAACGAGGCCAAACATGACCATGGAAAAAAATGTCAAGTTTTAAGTTTTAATGTCTAACTTGATGTTTCTTTCTAACAAGGTAGGCCAGGAACTACACAATATGTGGGTTTTGCTATAAAGAATACATGTAGAAACATTCAGATCATACCTTTATTTGAGGGCCGTAAGCACTTAAGTGAGATCTCACCTTCCGGCAAACATAGCCAGTTGGTAGGGCTACCTTAATTTTGGATTTTTCTTAGCAGCATTTTAATGCAGGTGTACTCAAACACAGTACATGTACACTTTACTTTCATTGACATTTGTTGATGAAGTCATCACTTTTATAAACCAAACTAGCATTTCAACAAGTTTGATATTGGACTAGGTGGGGACCTTGCAAATGAAAAGTGCGAAAAGGCATGATTTTATAGTAGCTGCTAATCTAGATACGTATGTCATGCATAACTGGGTCTGTCAGCTTATCTTCGCTGGAAGCATCTTTTAGCATGTTAGTTTGTGAGAAATGTGTACTTGTACATGATGCAAATAGTCTCTAATTTTAACCATAATTTTGTTGTCCTCCTGTGCCCAGTTGTTCAAAACTGGTTTAAGACTTCAAGTTTAAAGTTCAAGCCAAGTCTACAGTTTTGCACTAAGCTCAAAGAAAATGTGGTAACATTACCTATGAACTAAAACTGCTGCTGTTATACTAAGAGAACTACACTGGCTGCTGAATTTGGCTAAAAAGTTAAATATAAAATGTGACTTAATGCCAGTATTAGCTAAAACACTTTTGAACAGCTGGACCCTGTAGACAGTTACTCTTGCTTTCATCACTTCATCCTTTCTTTTACCATCCATCTAGCCCCAAAAGAATAAATCAGTTTCTTATAAGGGCCTAACAACATAAACAGTTTAAGTAAGCCTTTCAGGGCTACCATTCATTTATCCATTCAGTACGCCTTGTCCCAGCCATATAAAATAATGATTCTTAAAGACCTAAGTTTTCTGTGCCTGAAAAACATTGATGACATGCAATGCATGGTAATACATGGAATGATGGTCTTCCCTGTTCAGGCTGATCCACATTTAAGGCTGATGATTGGATGACAGTCCAAGGAAGATGATTGGTGGACTGTTCATCTACAATCACAAGGGGGAGGTGCTGATCTCTCGAGTGTACCGGGATGATATCGGGTAAACATATTCACTGTTTTACACCTGGACTGGTGTCTTGTCAGGCTCTGATGGCGTAGATCTGTAGAACTAATTTTTGTCAGTTAAATCATAAAACTAAGGGACTGAGAATCCTTCTACCTTTTGGTTGAGAGTATTTCTTTTGCCTTTCTAGAGATACATCATCAATGATAATCCATTTAAAGGACGTAAAAGCAAAATGCAGAAAAAACAGATGATGTATGTCTAGGTTTTTACATACGAAAGTGCTGTACAGGTGAATAAGAATTGAGTCTTAAAATTTCTTGTTCTGCTCTAAATTTTATTTTACACCACCATTTTGTCATAAATTCCACAGGAGAAATGCTGTGGATGCATTCCGTGTGAATGTTATCCATGCTAGACAGCAGGTGAGGTCGCCCGTAACGAACATCGCCCGTACCAGCTTTTTTCACATCAAACGTTCCAACATTTGGCTGGCTGCAGTAACCAAGCAGAATGTCAACGCTGCCATGGTGTTCGAGTTCCTGCTCAAGATGTGTGAGGTCATGCAATCCTACTTCGGGAAGATCTCGGAAGAAAATATCAAGAACAACTTTGTTCTGATCTATGAACTGTTAGATGGTAGGTTTCTTAAATTATATTAAATGCAGCATTCAGTATCGTCTATTCTTGACAAGACTTCAGCTGTAGTGAGAGATTAAAGAGGGCATTTTGCTACATGTATATTATAATCCATTTGAAGTTTACACTTGTTTGCACTCATACGTGCATTAGCTTGCAGCTGTATTTATGTCTTAGATCAGTATAATGTAGTAGAATTAGTAATAGAGTAGAATTATAATATAGTAGCAAAATGTACAAAAGGATAAGTTTCAACAAATGACTGTACGCTAAGCACCATTACCAGGTAATAAAAAAAACGGGCATTTGTGTCCTGCCTTGCAGTGATAAAGAATCGTTTTAAATATTTCTGCTTGTCGCTGTGAGTTCAGCTCATGTTGGCTTCCTCTCCAGCAGTAAGTGGGAAGGTCTGCCTGTGGATGGTTATGGGTTTCCCTGAGCCCGGTTTCCTCCCACCATAATGCTGGCCACTGTTGAAATCTCAAGTGAAATATTCTTGAATACTGCCTAAAACACCAGTCAAAGAAGTAAATAAATATTTGTGCTTGTATCCAGATCTTGAATCACCACCAAAATACAATGACTTCTCATCCATTTCACAAAATTTCATCCAAGTCTGTCCTAGACCTTTTCCTGTTTACATAATTGGAATACTGTTTAACCAGACAAGCTACTAGAGTTGGGATCGGATGTTAGAAGCCAGCTTTTGTTTAGATTTTATTAGGTGTGGTGTGTTTATATTTACATGTACTCTGTACTCACATTTACAATGTTTGTACACCCATACTCATAATCTGTTGCAAGAGTATGTACCATTCTAATGAGTAAGTAGAGTCATGTATATTGCTACACATATGTATGCAACAAAGTACAAAGCTGGTGGTTTTTGCTGTTAAAACTGTCATTATTGATCTTTCCAGTTATCAGGGTTTTTTTGGGTTTTTTTTTTATGATTGTTTTTGGCACTTGTTTTCATGTTGCCAGTCTGATTTCCTCTCTTTAACCACATGATCCACAGTGCTGCTCACTATGTATGATTGTTTTTCATTGTTTTCTTTTTGCCATTCCAAACTTCAGTCTTCTATTCACATGTTACAGTGCCTCTCCACTTTCCTGCATGTTTTTCATGGTCATTATATCTGATTAACGCCCCCCCCCCCCTCCCCGTTGCCACTCAATGGTAAATGTTCTTTGTGTTGTGCTTGACAGAAATTCTGGACTTTGGCTATCCTCAAAACACAGACACAGGCATCCTGAAGACATTCATTACACAACAAGGAGTGAAGTCACAGGTGAGAGTTTGTAACCATGTGCGCATCACATTCACTTTCAGTTTCCCAGCAGAATAAATATACTGTCTGTGTTTAAGCTCTCTAGGGTTTTGAACAAAACCTGTCAGTGACCCTAAAGTGTGTCTATTGATGATGATATGTTCTTCAGTTGTTGTATTCTTTATGTCGAGTTTAGTCCATGCTAATATTTTGTCCATTGGGGACTGCGACGCCGTTTTGTTGATGTCTGATGTTCCTTCCCCTGCTCATCGTGCACATTAAAGACAGAACTACATTACGATAGAAACTGATATATTCTAACGCTATGGAAGCTACAGTGGATTTTAGCCTCTATCTTCATCTCATGGGATTAAACTATGCTTCCTTCTCCATTGCTACTGTTAGCATGGGTGTTGCTTTATGCTAAGAGGTTTGTCAGGTACCAAGCTTACTCCAGTGGCTTTCACCCAGTTACTTTCACTTGTCATGTACATGTAAATGGAAAATTCCCAACCAGATATTTACATATGACAACATCATGTGATGTTTGTAGTCATACATAACATATACATGTGGTTGTAATCCTGTCTGTATTTTGATGAAGCTTTTTCATGTAACCTTTGCAGAGTAAGGAGGAGACAAGTCAGATCACAAACCAAGTGACTGGACAGATCGGCTGGAGAAGAGAAGGAATCAAGTATAGGCGTAATGAGCTTTTCCTAGATGTCCTTGAAAGTGTCAACCTTCTAATGTCACCTCAAGGTCAGTGCAAATCACTTGGCTTTTCTAACAACTGCTGCTCACCAAAGCATCTATTTGTGACAAGATGATGTGTAGGGTAGAGACATATATGCGCATGTGTACCCTGTTTCCTAGTGGCATATGAAAGAGCAACTTTCAGTGCAATTTATGCATGTTTTTAATTTGATTTTGGAGACAAAACAACATTTGCTGGATTGACCAGTTTCAGGACTTCACAAAAAGTATCATTTTATCGGTCAAAACAGAATGATATTTTCAAAATATAAACATCTTGCAAACAAAGGTTGAAAAATTACAGTAATTTGATTTTGGAGACAAAACTACATTTGCTGGATTGACCAGTTTCAGGGCTTCACAAAAAGTATCATTTTATCAGTCAAAACAGAATATTTTCAAAATATAAACATCTTGCAAACAAAGGTTGAACAATTACAGTAATTTGATTTTGGAGACAAAACTACATTTACTGGATTGACCAGTTTCAGGGCTTAACAAAAAGTATAACTATCAGTGTAGTATAAACTTTTCCACACACAAGTGTGCCTTATTAAACTTATTAAATCTTCTTGGCATCTCATAGTTGATGCTGGTGCAGTAGTGTATATTAAGATCAGGATATTTCTCCGTCTTCGCACCAAGCCTTGCCACAGTAAGTATTTATACGAGTCTTTAATGTAAATTCTTTTACGCAACAACCATAGGTTAAGGGGTTGGAAACCATATTGTCTCAAAATAATATAACATGATCATAATAGCTAATTGTGCCAATAATTGTTACAGTGCCGATAATTGTTACGGTGCTGATAATTGTTACAGTGCCATATTTTTTTGTGTTATTACAATATACTAAGCAAAGGTCATTGAGTGTGTGTATGTATGTTTGCGCCATCAGGCCAAGTGCTGAGTGCCCATGTGGCTGGGCGGGTGGTCATGAAGAGTTACCTCAGTGGGATGCCCGAGTGTAAGTTTGGGATCAACGACAAAATCTTGATGGACAGTAAAGGCAAGAGTATGGATGACCCAGGCAGGGGGTAAGGCTTCTGAGACCGCATCATACATGTGCTAGCAGGCTGAACAAATAAAGCATTTATTCAAAGAGATAAATGTAGGATACTAATGAAGAAAGTTTTATACATGTAGTTATTGATAATAGTACAAAATATTTTCTGAACACAGAACGAATAAATCCAACTCACTACACGTACAATCTGTTCTGGAATGTCTAAGCTATTTGTCAAAGATTAGAATGTCTCATTGATGCATGTTGCCATCCTGTGACAAAAAGCAGCAGGTAACAGATATAGAGAAATGGTGGCTAACTTACCTTTTTGAACTCCTGATAGCATATGATGCATATGATTTCAAATTCATTCTACTAAACCTATAGTTTTCTCTGTACAAATAGAACAGAAGGATGCAAGTTCACATTTGAGTGATTTTCTGAGCTGAGTTTCACTTTTGTAACAGGATGACAGCACACATACCTGTTAGAGAGGTCTAATCCACTCTAGGCATTGTAATTCCTCCAGCTTTTCTTATGAGTGCATTACTCTCTCTATTACTGATCAATTTTATACATGTCAGACTATTCAGATAGGAACATGTTTATGCACAATTCATGAATTGACCCTCTATTATAGTGGGCTATAGAACATTGAATTCTATCTGAGTTAAGTTATTGATGTAACCTTTTGTAAGTGACACCAGTGTTTCTCCTTGTTTACATTCTCAGTGTCCAGAGTATGCACAGGTAACACAGGCTGATCATGGTATCTTGCCGTAAAAATACATGTTGTTTTACGCTGAGTGTCGTCATGTTTTTGATTCCCACCCCCACGCACACAAATGTTTCATTGTTCATGTTCACATTATGTACATATAACATCATATATATGCTTTATTTGCATAAAGGCCAACGTAGAATAATTGTACTCTGCATATACAAGTCTTCAGTTTGTTTGAAGAATTTTTGAAAGAATTCCCCCCCCCCCCCCCTTCCCCAAATATAAATAAACTAGAACTGCATAGGAGTCTCGGCCGGGGTCCGCGTCGTTTGCTGTTGTAGATATAATTGTATGCTGTTAAATAGGAGACAGCTTAACTGTATCTACATCCAGATGCCGTCTAACTCAATGTTAAAGCCATACAATTAACATGTGTTTCTAAAAAAAAAACGGTGTTGTCATTTAAACGCGTCTAGTGAGAAAACTATTGATTGTAGAGCAAATCCCTTGGCATACTTCAGAAAGAGCATGTCTTAGGCTACAATTTGGTGCAAGTTTTACATTTCTAGCCCCGATAATTCTCGAGTTACAGGTCATTAAAATTACCAGACTAAATTTTTGTTTTTTGACAATGTCTCAAAAAGTTTAAAGATGTGCGAAAAATAAAGCAAATTCGGAATCAGTGTCTTGAAATACACCAGAATACATTAAAAAAATTGAAATTTGAAAACTAGTTGTGACGTCACAACATTGACCAATGGCGAGCTTCCAAAGTTTTCACCGGAAGTCATCGATTTTCTCAAACTTAAAGTAACTACCTAAGGTCTAGCTGCGTATCAAATTTCAAAACAATCGGTTCAGTGGTTCTTGAGAAGAAGATGTTTAAACGATTTCATATAAAATCAAGTTTGGTTGCCCAACCATGTGCTCCGTAGTGCACAACTTCAGATATTGGGGAATATTAATGCGAAATTTCAAGCCAATTGGTCTAGCGATCTGGGCTGTATGCCTCTCACAAAATCAGTGGAATAAGAATAATAATAATGCGAATGATTTCAATAGGTGTCCCGCAGCTAGAAGAGTTTTATTATTACAAGTTGCGATACTAGTTATAATGCTAAATAGGCATGTAAAAATTTATTTAAAAGCGAAATTTACAACATTGAAAGAAGCGGTAGTGTATTATACCAGAGGATAAGAGTTAGAGTGTGAGCGCAACCAGCTGTCTACAAAATGGAAATACAAACACTTTAAACACTAATCCATTGAACACTTGTGCTTCATCGATATTTACACATAGGACTTCCAAATATTTGAAATTTTCCTTGCTAATATGCACTTATACATGTATTAAACCTGTAAAGTTTCCGTGCACACTGGCTGTTTGTGTGGATGTATTGTAGGCCCTAGACACTTTCTATTGTACATTACTGTTGTTCACTATTGTGGTAGATTTGTGAAAGTGAATGAATAGTAATACATAGATATCTACATTGAACAGTACATTCATATAGGCCATGTTATGTGAGTGTAAGCTATTAAACATAACTGAACTTTGTTATAACATGAGGGGACTTCTGCAAAGAAACCTTGCTTTCATTAGGATTGCAGTCATAATATCTGTTTTGAACTGATATTTTTGATCTAGAGGAAGTACCTGCTACTTGCTATGCTGGCCAAGATGGCTTATGGTGTAGCATGGCCTAAGCAATGACATGGCCTACAGCATAGCTGCCAGCTTTTGGGTGCACTGAGGCATGATTATCAGAGCTTTTATACCTTCATGTGGTATTTCTGTATTAGTTTTACATGTATATACACATAGGCTATTTATTATTGCAAAGCCAAGCACATCAGGAATCTTATGCCTTTGGGTTATCTCCCTTAGTCTGTTTTTATGTACAGTTGAGAAACTTTTGCTATCACATGTGTAAGGCAACAAAGTTTGGAATGATTTAGATCTGATAGAAAGGGATAGAAAATAATTTGAACACATATTTATATACTGCTTTTGGAACTAGGGACAAAGAAAATGGTCCAAACCAAAGAGAAGGGGAAATAACCCACTTTTAAGATTCAAGACTAAAACATTATGAGCACCTGGTGGCTGGATACAATAAAGGGGAAAACACTGGCTACTTTGTGTGATCCAAATTGTTTTCCAATAAGTGTTTGCTAGATTGTAATATTAAAATATATACCATTTATGCAAAGCTGTGTTAGCTGTTAGCTTTATCTTATTATAGTCAAAACCATTTCTGTGATTTGTAATTACCATGTGTGTTTTGTGTGAGATTGCATTGTAGTTTCTTATTGTAAGAGTATTTTGCAGTGAATGTGTGCTGCATATTGATTACATTGATTATAATCCTCACTGTACAGAGTTAACTACACCTTATGTTTTTATGCTGTGTTTTATTATTGTAAAAAGCTTGTCTTAACTATTGTGTAAACCATACAAGTAAATGCCCACAATATTATGATAATTTTTTTCTATGCAAATGGATCATTTCTGTTTTGAAAACAGAAAACTTCTTTTGTCATTTCTCACTAAAACATGTCAATACTATATGTCATTGTTTATTGTACATTTGGTGAAATTCAGTTCAGTGTGCAGTAGATTATTAGTAACATTCTTGTCATGGGTACTTTTGACAACTCAGATCTAATTGACTTGATGACATTGTTTTGATTTTGTCAATGGTCTTGTTAGAGCTGTAGAACTCTTTCCACTATCTGCTTTTATCCCTGTTTTCAAGGACCACCACGGGCAAGACGTCTATTGCTATTGATGACTGTCAGTTCCACCAGTGTGTCAAACTGAGCAAGTTTGAGACAGAGCACAGCATCAGCTTTATCCCTCCTGATGGTGAATTTGAACTTATGAGGTAAGGCCAAACAAAAACACATGTACATGTACTGTTGGTCGTAATTTGAAGCTGGGCCTATTTCAATGAAAAACTCCTGAAATTCTTCCCCAAACTCTGTCTATCTCACCCCAGTAAGAGTAAACCTAATAAATTTTGAGATGATGTTAATGAAAAACACTTGAAAAAATTTCCTCAAAATCTCTCTGCAGAACCCAGTGTGTTGATGTTTTCAAAGTTATAGTCAGGAAAGAATACGTGGTTATTTCCTACATGCTTGCTTGTTCGCTGCTTATGTTGTTGTTCACTGCTTACGTGATTGTTGAGTGCTTACCTGGTTGTTCACTACTTACCTGGTTGTTCACTGCTTACCTGGTTTTACAATTCTCTGAGGATCCTAATGGCGATGGTAATGAGAAAGCCCTGTATGTTTGTCAGGTATCGCACCACCAAGGACATCAGCCTGCCCTTCCGAGTCATTCCGCTGGTCAGGGAGGTGGGGCGACAGAAGATGGAGGTTAAGGTTGTTGTCAAGTCAAACTTCAAGCCCTCTCTTCTGGCGCAGAAAGTTGAGGTACATGTAGCATCTTCAGTGTGTTTGGATGTGACGATGAGACTGCTGTATTGACAGTGCATGTAGTATCTGGTTCATTGGGCACTTGCAGGCTTAGGCAGCCATTGCACAGGACTGGCTGCAGTTTATCAACCCCTTGATCAATGAGGCATTGGGCTTCAACCATGGCTTTAAGATTGAGGCTATGTCAGGTACCTTGGACAGGCACCTATGTGAACGATTACTCTGGGTACCTTTGCCCATAAACCTAACCTATGTTGTGAGAGTGAAAAACACCAGAATACGGTGTAATATATCGTGAAATAAATGTATAAAGTATCAAGGTACATACTGGAGGTGGTTAGTCAAGTACATGTACATATCTGATACAGTACCAGACCTTAGCTTCTGTACAAAGTCTTCCGGATCAAATCTAAGACTTTAAACCAGCAGTTTGGATACTTCTGTACACGTTTTTTGTGTTCAGCATCAAGGAACCAAAAGGAGTGTAATTTCTGGTGTCTTTAGCATAGCATTCCAGTGAGGCAGCACTTTAAAAAGCTCAGGAATGATATTAAACTTCTACAAGGAGACACCATTGTGATATGACGGAAATGATGTCATGAAAGAAACAATCTTTATCTCACACATCAAGTTGCTATGGTTAAATATGTATAAAGGATGACCCGTATTTTGACCTGTGCACTGGTACTGTGTCCGTTTTGAGTACTACAATTGGGTCTATTATTCAAAAAAACTGCTAAAATACATCTGCCGGCCCCTTTTAATGTAGGTTTGATTGACCTTTGGCTCAATTTGGGCTCCCATTATGGATACGGAAAGTTACTTGCATCTGACACTGTTAGTGTTTTTCATTACGTCATAAGCTGACCCAAAAAGGCTCAAAGGTAGTGGCCGCTGGGATGCATTATGCATGCATATACATTTTATGTGTTTGGGTTGTCAGGTCCGCATTCCAACCCCTCTGAACACGAGTGGGGTGCAGGTGATCTGCATGAAGGGACGCGCCAAATACAAGGCCAGTGAAAATGCCATTGTGTGGAAGTAAGTACATGTAATCGTCTCTGCAAAGTTGCATGTACATTGTAGAATGTTACATATTGTATATCAAGAAGTTCCTGCAATTTGGTAAAGGTAAAATTCATAAACATGCCAATCCATGAAATCTCCGTTGCCCTGCAGTGGTAATTACCTTATAGGCGTTCTGCCCTGTAAGCACATTATGTTTAAAAGTCCTTCGCTGTAGTGGTGTTAAAATGTCTTCACCATGTTGACACCCATCTAGAACTATTGAATTGTTTATAAAGTCATGATGGCAGTACCAGGGGTCCCAAGGTATCAGCTTTGTGAGAGAGTGTATTGAATGATACACCATTCTTACACAGTTTAGAAGTAAACATGTGTGTGGAGTGTTCACTTTCTGCACAGATTGAGATGGAACTGTTCTCTGATAGATCTGTCTGTTCGTTCAGAATCCAGCATATGGGTGAAGTGTTTGCAGATATAGAACTTTACTTTGATGTATGTGTGTACTGTTTGTTCCCCTTAGAATCCAGCATGTGGGTGGAGTGTTTAATAGCTGATTGCAGATATAGAACTGTTTTCAGATAAGATTTACTGTTTGTTCCCCTTAGATTCCAGCATATGGGTGGAGTGTTTAATAGCTGATTGCAGATATAGAATTGTTCTCAGATAGATTTACTGTTTGTTCCCCTTAGAATGCAGCGTATGGGTGGAGTGTTTAATGGCTGATTGTAGATATAGAAATGTTCTAAGATAGATTTACTGTTTGTTCCCCTTAGAATTCAGCGTATGGGTGGAGTGTTAAATAGCTGATTGCAGATATAGATCTGTTCTCAGATAGATTTACTGTTTGTTCCCCTTAGAATTCAACATATGGGTGGAGTGTTTAATAGCTGATTGCAGATATAGAACTGTTCTCAGATAGATTTACTGTTTGTTCCCCTTAGAATCCAGCATGTGGGTGGAGTGTTTAATAGCTGATTGAAGATATAGAACTGTTCTCAGATAGATTTACTGTTTATTCCCTACAGAATCAAGCGTATGGGCGGAATGAAGGAATGCCAACTTAGTGCAGAAATTGAACTGTTGAACACCAATGACAAGAAGAAGTGGACCAGACCCCCAATCTCTATGAATTTTGAGGTAATGCACAGACTTTATTAATGCATTTCACTCATTTAGCTCTACAGTGTTGTCAGCAAGATCTGTCAGACAGACACTCAGTCAGTCACTCAGGTGACTAAAAGGTGGCTAAAACCTAAAAACTACATAAAATTCAGATGAACGTTAGTTGTGAATATCGTCTTTAATATTTTTGCAATTTTTCTTCGAAGAGAGAAAAAAAAGACACATGATAACACTTTTATATGGTGGATATTTGGGACCACTATTTGGTATATATAGTTGTTGTGTAATAATATTAGGATGTAAATGGAGATGCAACATGTTTATTAAATATATATGCACAAGAATTTAGTCTAAAATTTGGTCTAAAATTCAGCTAAAAAATGTATTCATCCTAAATTTTGATCATATTTACACGTTTAATATATTCTTAAATGTTATCATAATTCAGATTAAATGGATGTAAGGATATAAACAACAATTTGCATTCAAAAAAAATTATTAGACATGCATGAACATTATTATGCAAAAACAATAAATACCAAAAGGTTGCCCCAAATACCCACTGTACAAAACTACTTTCAGATACCCTTTTCTCTTGAAAAAAAAAAGATGATGTTAAAGACCTTATTTGCAAATAAATGTTGATACTTTCTACCTGTAGTATCTGTCAGTCATTCAGTCAGATGTGTGATTTTGTTTTAGTCATTGAGTTAGGTCTGTCCATTGATGAATATATACTGTATAACCTTTCTCCTTGACAGTGTATAATCTGGTGATGTAATCAGTTAATGGTCTATTTTCAGGTCCCGTTTGCCCCCTCCGGCTTTAAGGTGCGTTACCTGAAAGTCTTTGAGCCCAAACTGAACTACAGTGACCATGATGTCATTAAGTGGGTGCGATACATAGGTAAAAGTGGCCTGTATGAAACAAGATGCTGATCTAGGCCACTCTTAGGATAGCTAAAAGACTTGAGGCCTCTGGAATACCTTAGAAGAGTTTATATGTGACTCTCAACATGGTCAAAACTCCACTGCATGTATTATTCCCCTTCCCCAGCCCTCCCTCCCCCTCTGCATTTGTCTCCATTTTTATTGTATGTTCTGTTTTGTGTTTTTCACATTGTCGATCATTGGCACAATTTGTATAAGTCTGAATCCTTATGTATTAGATTGGTGTTAGACTTCAGAAAGTTGAGCCTTTGGAGTTCACACTGGATTATAAAATATGCTATGCCTGTTGTTATGCCCAGTCTAGATAAAAGCTTACATCAGCTTTGTTATTCCCGGATGTAAACAGAGCTCTGTCTTGACTTACCAGATAACTGCCCTACAGACATCTTCATCTGTCTTGAGAATTAGACTGCACACACTTAGAGGTTGCTCACAATTTGAGCATGCATTGCATGTACTGATAGATGCTGCGGAAAGGGAACAGTTGGTTCCTGGCGGTTTGTATGGCCAGTACCTATCTAAAAGTCAAGAACAGAAGGAAACCCCTATGTCTTATATGGTAGCACGCATTACTGCCTGTTAGGCGTGGTGGAAGTAACGAGGCCATGTGCAACCATGTACACCTGAAAACGTATTAGAACCGTGTGCGGGGTGTGTATTAGATGGACACGCCCATATTATCTATTGTTAGGGGAGAATATATTACTTACTGTTAAAGGTCAAATTCATTACGTGTATGTATATGAAAGTAGTTCATGTTTTTGATAAGGAGTTGTCCTCCACTTAGAACTCATTTGCTGATTATTTATAAATGATCATTGGCTGTAAAAATACATTGGTGTATTAACATAGTAACAACTTTGTTAGTTGCTATGGTCATCAACTTGGTATGGAAGTGGTGTCCGTTGTGATTGGACGAAAGTTAGGCAGAGTCAGACACCAAAACGCAGTTAGCATAGTGAAATTGTGCCTAATCGTGGACAAACACATTTCATACATGTGGAGCGAAGAAAATGGTCAGTCTAGGTTATCTTAAACATTGTTATTGTGGCTATAATTAAGGTGGAATAAAAATTATGTTAAAGAATGATTGTGTTTTATCAGGAGGTAAAATGCGACCTGTGCGAGAAAGTTGGGGTTATTAGCCTGTAGATTGAAGAGCCCTGGATGTTTTATTCCTCGTTCTTAAGGATAAATTAAGCTCATCGTTTGGGACTGTACTTTTGGTTGGTCGCGTCGTTTTAAGTGACTAAAGAAAGACGACGTGAACATCGCAAGACCCACAAAACTGCATCCTAAAACCACCGTTACTTTTATTTACTTCGTTACTTTTAAGCGAGTGTAAGTGTCACCACTGAAAGTTTAATCGGATGAAAGACCATTAAACACCAAGATACTGGGTGAGAAAATCTTTAAATCCTGTTAAGATTTCTGAACAGGATTCTACGGTGGTCTGTGACGTCACAGCCTTATTTTTGGCTCGCTAAAGAGAAGCATTTTGGATGATGAAATCTGGGCTTCAGGTGGCAAAAAGGTGATGTGACGTCATTGGTTTCAAGAAGGTTCGTACAAGGCCAAAGGATCCAATGTATGAAATGTTTGTCTTACGGGACAAATGTTATGCAAGCGTTTCATTTGCCTCGAAGTAGGACATGTGGCATTGAAATGGTAAATGAAAGCTTAGACGTTATAGACATCCGAACCTAGTCGATAAAGCCTGTATATCGTATAGAAATTCTATCATTCTGTGTATCATTGTCATGAAAAGGTAACTTAACACCACTTAAAATCTGTTATATATTTTTTAAAAAAAAATTTAAACCGAAAACATTTGATTAACCAAGTTAAAAGCCCGTCAGATTACAGGTTTAAGTTCATATCCGATTGTTTACCGCCATATTCGTAAATATTGCACCCATACGATGGCGGTCAGTTTGAGGGTGCAGGAATATTGGGCGCCCTGGGCAAACCAGCCCTTATGAAGTTGCTGTTGAACTGTCCAGTTACCAGTTCAAGACCGGGGTTGGACCCACATCTCTGGTCCTGGCGCTTGGAAGACAAGCGTGACTGGTTTTTCACATCAGTTTTAAACGCAAGTTTATTCTCCGTATACTTTGCATATAATCGAATCTTTAACGCATTAGCAATTATATTGCTGCAAGAGGAAACAATATGCCGAACAGCCGACCACAGCAGGCTTGAAGAATTCAGTTTCCTGCATTAGGTCCTTACAGTATATGGTTGCTCGTACCGGGTGGTGAAACCCCATGTATCCGATATATACTATATTATATATACTAAACTCCCTTTGTGTTTGAGGCCCAGAACTACAATCGCTAATTTAAGAACGCTTGGTCGCTTATTTTATGTATGGAAGTCTAATTGCACGATCAACCAGATTGAGGGACAATAAAACAAGGTCACAGTTCACTTTTTTTATTCTTTATACTTTTTATGGACGGGATCCCACACATAATCGCTCTATAACCGAAGAATAGAAATGAATAAAAAAACAAGTTGGAAAAAATAATATCGTAACTGGAAAACAAAAACGAAGGGAGCGATTACTGGACAGAGTGCCAGGATGGTAAATGAGCAGCTCTGAGAACCGGTTGTTATGGAAACTGGTCGGTCCCAGCGAGCGGTGCAGTGTTTCACTGTTTGAAGAGGGCCTTCATTAGTCTTTGTCGTCTTTGATCTGAGGAAAGAAATCCAGGACAGTAAGAACGTCAATATATAGTGCAATGTAAGCACTGGAGTAGTGGAGATGCTGGAATAGGGCAATTAAAAAAAAAAAAAAAAATTGTCTTACAAACATCTGATGGAATGAGGCGATGAATCTTATTTGAAGTATTGGTTTGGGATGGGAAAAACTCACTGCGTGATGCTCGTCGTTTGCGTCTTTTTTCGGATGCACAGGAATCCTTAAAATAAAAAAATAAAAAGCTTTTCAAATAGCAAAGTGTTCAAAATTTGTTAACGCATACGAATGCAACGCTTTACCGTGTATTACATATGTAAATATATAAAGTATTTTAATCCACTGAGAGAAAAACAAAACAAAAACAAAAAAACTTACTCCGTCGCAGCTACCATCGCAAGCTGTGAAGGTACACTGGAACTGGATATTGGCAGATCCCCGTAGCCGGAAAGCCTCGAAGTACGGGCTAAGGACTTCCGCTCCCGTGGTTTCAAACCCCACTCGTTTGTTGAACACTAGTCCGTCACCACACCTACAAATAAGTGGCCAAGTGATTGGAAAATCCTGAGCGTCTATTTAGTGATCAACACAGGGCATGCACAAGGTGATAACTTGTATCAATGGTCATGGATGAAAGACATAACAGGTAGGCTGTAGGAGACACGAAATCTGACCAGCTACACGCTTATTTTGTACAAGCGAGAGGGGGGGGGGGGGGGGGGGAAATTTCATCCCAGCACAAGAAATTTAGTGCAATTCCTATCTTCGTGAAAATGTTAGATTCGTTAGACCGTGCAACTTGTTCATCTTAAATGACCTAGCCGAAGTTAATTTGCTTCCTACGCCGAAACTGATGTCGTCCGGGAGTCTTACCCAGCTCTCAATATGGCGTACGTGCTGTTTTCGTTCTTGGCTTCACAGCTTAGGGCACGGAAAGCTTGAAGTTCATCTTGGGGGAAAAAAAAAAACAAAAAAAAAAAAAACAAATTACACGAATTAGCGATTATTTTCATAAGCTATGCACCAAAGTATCAACCACTTATCTGATAGATATATATACGCACATCCAGGTTTAAATTTAATAGGATTCGCCGTTTTAGAAGTAGGAAACGGATTGGTAGTCCCCTATGGTACTAGTATAGGGAATATAAACGTGTACAATTTTCCTACAGCTAAATACGATTTTAAACCTTATCTAATTTAAGACAAGTTCACAGATGACGCTGATCAACGCCATGTTGGGGAAAAAAAAAAAAGATATGGTTTACTGCTGGAATCTGTGGCCTTCAGGCGGATCTTTCGACCTATGGAAATATGGTCTGGTCCAACGGGGCGGCCCAATACGTCCACAACTTGGAGATCGAACACTGCCTTGGATGCTATTCCCAACAACGTCTGCATTTCTTTTGGGTTGAGGAACCTGAAGGAATACGCAAAATCTGAAACCTCTCGGGAGAAAAATGCGTGTTTGCATCTTTATGAAGTGCAGGCATCCTACAAAATTCCCGCAAAAGCTAGAAATCCGGTGGGGGGGGGGGGGGGTAATGACAATCTAAAAGCCGTCCATTCAAGCTATGTGCTGTTTACTTTTCTGCGGGACGTCACTTTCACGTAGAGTTGTGCTCGTAAAGCAAAGGCTGTTTTAGCAAGCAATGTAGCTTGACGGCCAGCTATTTTTGTAATTTTCGTAAATAAATTTCTGGGGAAGTCAAATACATTTATACACGGTGAAAATCAATGTACACACATTAACTTACCATTCTGCTATGGTTTCGGTGGCAGACAAAGCCCTTCCGTGATCATCGTACGCACACGAGATCGTCTTAACGTCTTTATTGTTGATAACATGGCTACCCAGTTCACCCCAACCGATTTCAACGTCGACCGTGAATGTGTTGCTGCCGTCTTTTTTCTGGGAAAATTTTACATTTATGTAATACTGTATGAATTGCGATCAGTTAAATAAAAGAAAAGGACACTAAATGCCAAATTGAGGAAGAAATTTTAAATTCGTCAAAAGACTAATATAAATCTCTTTACGTTGAATTGAAATAAAAAGTCCGGAAATCACATCCCATTTATGGAAAACGTAGAGACCAGTGCTACCGCCACTAATCTATCCCACTGGATTCACCTGCCGAGCCACGTACAGACACGTGGTCAACCAGTCCAGTTTCCTTGATGCAGACTCGCTAAACGCTCGGCAGGGAGAAACAGTATAATTTTTGTCTTCGGTAGGACCCGGTCAGAGTTTGATAGCGAATTTGTTCTTTCACATTTTTATCAAGGTTTTACTCACATAATATTGGCAGTTTGAGCCATTGTACATTCTATCGAATGCTCCGAAAAGTTCGAACTCCACAGCATTTGTGGACGTGAAGGTTTTATCTCCATTCTGGCATTTAGCTTTGGCATAGGCAGGGACGTCAGCACGGAGGTAGAGTTTGGGCAGGTCCAACATGGTGGGCGGGCAGCCAGGGTTTACTAAAATAAAACAAATTTTAGATGTACATACTGGGTGAATTGTTTAAATGAAGTGGTAACGACGACCAACGTCTTGCTGCCGTACTCTGGACCTACGCGGTCACAAGGTTTGTCAAATATTCAGCCATGTGCATTTATCGTTTAACTCTAGCCAACAACAAATCGCTTTCCATGAAAGTACAATTTCGAATCACATTAAAAATGGAGCTTGCAAAATTTAATGATTGGCATTTCGACTTCTCGTAATCACAGGGCCCCGACATTAAAAAAAAATCGACACGGGTTAATTTTTCGTGTGTTCAATCAAACATCAAATGTGTCCCCACTCCCCGAAACAGATATTGAAATTTGCCCTGAAATTGGTTTCAGACGTTTGTGCTAATAAGTCATCAATATGACTGTGCAAGACTGGACTAATTGTCATTTCTGCACTTTACAGCAACAAGTATACAGGTGGAGTTTGAATATTACGCTATCAGTATGGCAACGTGCCATACCGAAAAGACTACTTACAGTGCAAGATTGGGTCGTCGGCGGCCGATAAGGCAATCTGGAAATAGAATACAAATGCATTTTTTTTTTTACCAAATACAAAAAAGTTGAAGCTTTTTTTTTTTAAATAGAAAGGCTGAATTTCAGATTTATGATTGCTCCCCATCAAGACCTCACGGCCAGAAAGGACTTTCAATAAACACGTGTAGGGCTTACCAAAACAAGTCCAGAAAGGAACGTGGAAATCATATTCATCTGAAATACAAAGATGAGAAGTACCCATAATGTGATTGTATAAATCCGTTCTTGTGATTTACGAGCGAAGCAAAACTTCAAATTCGCAACAAATATTAATTAAGAGTTTGCACTGTCATACTCACATAACGAAGAAACTGAGGATTAGGAACTAAAGAAACCAAAACAAGAACAGAAAGAAACGAAAAGGTGGCCGCCTGGACCTATCTCAGCACTCTCGACAACAGCGTGGTTCTGGTCAAGGATTCCATTTCCACTCTTTTATAGGGATCACGCATATGCAAATATCGCAATGCGTTAGTTGTCTTACCTGTGTTATGGAAATAGCTTTGATGTGAATATTGTTAGCCCGTGACGACAGGCACGTACTTATTCAGTGGTCAAAGTTGATGAAGTGTTGCATGAAGGTCTAGCAGATGTACACCGGCATACAGATCTGCGTATTTCACCTCGCCTTACGTAGGCCTATAGTAGTGGTAAGTCGAATGTTCGGTTTATTACCTAACGGGTTGCTTGTGCAACTTAAATTGAAATTATTACATGTATATATGTTAATTGAACAGTGCATCAAAAATAAGTTCCCCCCAAAATATCGTTTGGCATTTATCAAGATATTTGCCGGATCATTGTGAAATTTTGCGCACAGCATCTCAGTAATCAAGTAAACGTGGCAAGGATTGCCCTGTAGATACAGCCATGCTCCAGTGAACATGCGCAAACACATTATCGGTCGGATTTTGAAAATTTTACAAACAGATTGAAGATCTTTGTATCACACTGAGACAGGGAGCTCACAAAGCGTTAGTGAGACGTGTTATCCGACCACTTCTTCTGAAGCAGATGTCTAATACCATCAAGGTCGGACACCATTGTAACACGATGATACACAGCTTGTTTCAACTTGTCCTACAAATGTTCAGTGGGATTGAAATCCGGGGAATTGTCGGCCCAGTTCCTGTGCTCAAAGCCTTCATGCTCAAAGATGAAATCCATTGCTATCTTGAATCAGTTTGTAAAATCTTCAAAATTCGACCGATGATGCTTTTGTGCATGCTCACTGGAGTACATCTGTATCTACAGGCTACAGTGTGGTGTCTTGATTACTCAAATACTGTGTGAAAAAATTTCACCACGATTGGGCAAATATCTAGGTAAATGTCAAACACAGTTGTGGGAGGAACTTACTTTTGATGCATTGTCTATTAACAAGATTGTCAGTGGTCAATGATGGATTCTGTGGCGTGCTACCGGTCTAAATTACTGACCTGTCCTAGCCGTGTTGTTGATGTAGGTTCAAATGTATCGAAGGCTATGTTTTCCTTTGCGTACATGAGCAAAAGAACAGAATCATGTACCAGGGTTTTGGACGGCCCCACTGTAGAAAATTCTTCAAAGCGCTGACTACTCCGATTAATCATCCATACACCATTTCCTTTCAGTGTCTAATCACTTCCTTAGACGTGCGAAAACTTTACGTTGTTTTACAGAGGTTGCATTTCATTTAATTTCTGTAGCGACTGTAAGGACACCTCTCTCTCTCTCTGTCTGGGCTCTGTGATAAGGTCTCATCCATGCGTGTTGGGTGAGATGATGCTTTACATTGTATGCCAATACCATATACCGTCAACAGAATAAATCTGAGAAGTGAAATACCAATCATGAGGAAATCATAGAAGTGTTTATCTCACAAGTATTTTATTCATTTGGTTTGATTGGTGTTTTACGTCGTATATAAGAATACTTCACTTATACGAAGGCGTTATGTTGGGAGGAAACCTTACAGAGCCCGGGAAAACCCACGATCAATCTGCAGGTTGCTGACAGACCTTCCTACGTACTGTCGGAAAGGAAGCCAGCGTAAACTGGACTTGAACTTACAGCAATCGCGTTGTTGGAAGGCTACTGGGTCATTGCTTTGTTCTGGAGTGCTGATCCCGTGGCGACAGAGGGCCCCGTATGTCTTTTATGTATGTGTATATATGAAGCTTGATCGCATAGTAGTCTATTACGTTCTTACTGTATACGTTAATTTGCTGCGAATCTGAACCAGTTACATTGTAGTTGCAAATCTAAATGAGCTGTGTTCAGTTTACACAGATGTTCACAGCATGTGATCTAAAAGATAGGCCACACAGTAGCGCAAAACCAAGCAGCTGTCGATTTCTACAGGGTAATCTGCTAGTCATACGAACCGATTCAACACAAGGACGGACAATGGGATTAAATATATCAGCACTATCACATACTAATCCTTGGAGGTCGAGGTGAGGAAAAGATGGGGGTGATTGGCTAGTGTATTTAATCTGTATTTAGACTACATTCGACCTAAAGAACAAATGTGAACAGTACTAACAACACATGTGTGTAAAGTGTAGGTTGTTTTCTGTGAATATGTATGTCCCACATGAGATAAGTGGTTAAACACTTCGCCTAATGATATACACTGAATTAGGACAGGTACAATTTTTGACTAACTTTAATATCTTGCATGTTTTCACGCAAAGAAAAAAACAATAACAACATATTAACCGCGATAAATCTTTGATTTTTTTACTACTGTTTTGCATAAGCCAAAGGCTTGATTCCGACAAATCCTGTCCAGGTGATCCGGTCACGAGCTCAAATCTCGATTCTGTGTCTTTTTATCTGAACGATGTTATCAACTGTGGACAGGTTGAGTATCCCTGCTATTACTTTTCAAAGTTTTGCTTTCCAAAGGGGGGGGCAGTATTCTTCAATAATATTCCCAATTATACAACTCAAGCCTAGCCTGTACTTTCAAAATCAATAACACCAGGAATCTGGTAATCAATCAATTAATGAACTATTCAAATAATCAAATCCATCCATGAACAACTCAAGCATCAACCTCATCGATCAAATAATTGATTATTTGCCCTTTTAATTCATCCATTGCTCATGTTACATTCTCATTACAAAGACTACTGAGATATAGGAAGGGCGAGATTGTGAGAGTCGTATTATAAGAAGTGTATTATGTAGAGCGGAAGTGTACAAAGTGCCGTGAATGGTCTCCCACTCAGCCTTCCAATAAAAAATGTTCTTTTTGGGTGATGGTAGAAAAGACTAGAAACAAAAATAATAACAATAAAAAATAATTACAGATAACAAGATGACCATGATTCACATAATTTTTATCTTCATGTTTCTTTTTTCTTGATTTTTTTTCACAACATTGTAATAGCATCACAATCATCGTGATTAGCACTAGCTAATCGTGTGATGTGAGGAACAAGTGGGTGTCGAATGGATAAGGCCGTTTATTTGAACTACAACTGACCAGCACGAAAAGGCCAGTCGATCAGTATTAACACTATGTTATCTCTAGTGTTTGACCCACACGATGTGTTAGTTGTTGTAGGCAGGTGTGGAGGCACCTGTAGTCTCATTACCTAAGGGGGTCATATAACACTCCCAATGATCTTTAATTGACAAGGCTATTGGGGAATTCTGAATGATTATTCCTCAACACTAGTACGGCAATATTTGCAGCTGTATTCTACCCAGAACATTTTCAAAAGAGGAAACAGTAAATGATCTTAGATACGATAAGAAGAATATCCAAAATCAAACTTTGAAATTCTTTGAATCAGTTAAAATAATACTACTGTAAGATAAAACCCCCAAACCTCCAACATTTGTATACAGAAATATATTAAAAAATTATATTTTATGATATAGGCCGTCGCCATTAACGCTGTCAGATAGATGCGCTTATGACAAAAAACAAACAAATAGACTGATGTATTGTGCAGAGGTATATTTGCATATATGTATTTACTAAATTGGGTTGTTCTCTCCGTACACAAGAAAATTGTACTTATACATGATGGCCATCAGGTTCATAGGTGGAAGAAACTGAGGCTAGATCCCTGACGGTGGATACCTTGTGATACTTAATGCTAGATGCTTGATGTTTCACACCGAATGCTAGATACCTGGTTCATGATAGATACCTGATGATATATATCTGATGATAGATGCCTGATGATATATATCTGATGATAGATACCTGATGATAGATACCTGATGCCAGATACTTGATGCTAGATATCTGATACTAGATACCTGGTGATAGATACCTGATGCTAGATACTTGATGCTAGATATCTGATACTAGATACCTGATGATAGATACCTGATGCTAGATACTTGATGCTAGATATCTGATACTAGATACCTGATGATAGATATCTGATGATAGACACTTGATGGCAGATTCCTGATACCGTAGCCGAAAACAGCCTGAAATGGTTCAAAGATGCAATTGATCAAAGACATATTGATCCGGTACTTTATCTAGCTGGGCGAAGGTGTGTATCATACCACACTTCTGTAAGTCATCCAGTGTGTTTTATTATTCCATCCAAAATTCCTGATAAATTTATATCCAGCATCCTTTGCGTTTGTTGTAAGGACTATTCTGAGGGCAGTCGACGTGCAGGTTAGAGGACTTAGATTTCCCCCACATCGGTCCCATTTCACACCAGGGAGTCACAGGAATCCAATGACTCTTCCCCTTAATGATGAAACAACCCCAAAAATAACGAGTAAAATGCAACAGTAGTAATTAAAAAATGCAACCCAGCAGCATGTGAGAACCTTGTTATAGGCCTACAGGGGGTCGTGTTTTGCCCATAGTATGTGGCCGTTTGCCGCCTATCGCGCTGTCGACGCTGCTCTGGTTTTGCTCTCTATGCTGTGCGTCTTTAGTTATGGTGCATATCAATATCTCACATATAACATCACATTGGCACTATTTCAAACCACAGAGTCCCATACATCCTCTGTGCCACTGTAAGGAATAAAGAATTATTGACAGAAATCTTATTTAATCAAACGCAACGCACTTCGGTAGACATTCTTATTTAGTAGTATTTATTTATTTGATTGGTGTTTTAAGCCATACTAAAGATACACTTATACGACGGCGGCCATCATTATGGTGGGAGGAACCGGGCACAACCGGGGGAAACCCCCACAACCATCCGCAGGTTCGGTAAACATTCTATTCATTAAAATAATTCTTTACCGAACACGGTTTCTTCACAACACATGTAACAATTTTTGAGCTTGGAAATCCAAGACTGGTCGTACAACAGTGGTCAGATGTGTAGTTAGCAAAATGGTTTCTACACCGCACAAATCACCACCCCAGTGTCTTTCTCACACTAAGTATGGGTGTTAAATCATAATCGCATATGACTGTGATCTCTAGTTGAACTCGTACATGAATTCGTTTGTTGGCGAGGGATGGATGTGGATTAGGGTGGGGAATGGAATATTTGAATACACACTTCACACGCTTTAGACTCATTTTGAATACAGTTGATTCTCTTCTTAATTAGGATTTGTTTTTATGTGAAAGACAATAATAGCAAATGTTCTTGGATAAGACGTACGCCTGATTAAAAAAAAAATATCTTTGCTACGTCGTTGACCAAGACATATAGAGACGCATCACCTCTTACAACTGGCAACCTGCGGTTTTCCCCGGCTATGAAATATACTTGAGTACGGCGTAAAACAGCAATCAAATAAATAAAATAAAATGGCTTTTGTTACCTGTATCTTGGCGCTATGGTTGTGCGGTACAATCTGGTTGGATAGGCCTTGTATCAATCTTTAGCTAAACAGCGCAGTTGTATAAAATATTGAGTTACAGTATATAGAATATAAGCGAAAGTGTACAACAATGTACAGTCACAATAGCGTGTGCGTTTATTTATTTATTTGATTGGTGTTTTACGCCTTATTCAAGAATATTTCACTTATACGACGGCGGCGAGCATTATGGTGGGAGACCCAGGCAGAGCCCGAGGGAAACCCACGACAATCCGCAGGTTGCTGGAAGACCTTCCCACTCACGGCGTGTGCGTTTAAAGAGACGACAATATCACATCTAGTCGTAAGTCGTAAGTCAGTTGCTTGTATAGAAACACGCTTCAAATAGGGAGAAATGATTTCATTAATCTTTGTCCACTTAATTAAAACATTTCAGCTTTGTACAGTTCAATAAAAAGGCTAGTTAACGCCTTCGTGCCATAGGGCATGTTGGTAAACGTGCACTGCAATGCGCTTATTTGGAAATCTAGTCGACGTAATTTTAGAATGCACAATAAATACACAAAAGAGTGTCGACAGAATAAACACATTTTCTTTCAGTGATGTGATTTGAGCAGATTTTTCTATGAACATTATTTTTACTCGCTTCAGGGATTCAACGTCACTTTCTACGTCGTCTCCGATTTACCTCGCCTTTGGTTGTGGTAAAGCAGTCAAATTTTAAAAATGTTGGCACAAGCAAAGACTTTTAACGTCTGGGTGAGGCTGGCAAGTTGAACACTCTTTTTCGTAGAGTTATCAACAGGAGGCGATGAGTTTGGATAGTTTCATGTTTACAGGCCCACGGCATTAGTGAGAGCCACGGGCGACCTTGCATGACCATCTTGCAGTGAGCAGGTGATAAAACGATGTGTATATGTAATCATGGAGGTGTGAACACAATTAAGATGATTGCTCACACGTTTGAGCACACGTGATAGGCCCAAACAGAAACTCAGTTAAGGATTTTTTGATCTGGTTTCTAACACATATTGAGGTATGTTGATAGGCGAATGGCTATATACTCTATACAAATAGCTTGGTTTACTCTGGGCACTCCGGTTTCCTCTACCTCCTAATCCTGATCACACTATGAATCAAGAATATATCTGTGGCGTTTAACATCTGGGAAGTAAACACCAAAAACCCAGAGTACTAGCACTGGGGCAGAAAATTGCTTGAGACTGAACTGCTTGGTTTCCTGGTCGAAATCGGTCTTCATTTTATATATTTATAATATATTTACGTCTTCAGACGTCGCAAATAAGTAAAAGGATATAGGTGGAATTAATGAAAGTCGCTATGACAGTCAGGTAGATGTAGCGTTACACCGGAATACATTCATTAAAACCATGCTGGCTAAATTCTTTATTGATCCTGGACGAAACTAGCTCTTACAATGTTTTAATTGACAGCCTGCGTATACCTCAAAATTTATCAATGCCTCGGCCCATTTTGTAGTGTGCGTGGATGCTTTTAATAAATCAGCAATAAAAACTATCGGCTGCTTAGATGCTTTTATGGTAATAACGGTCGGCAAACCACCAAACATTTACATCTCGTTTCTGGGTTATTCAGACCTTCGGAGAGATGCGCAGCATTACCCAGTTTATGTCAATCTGCGCAGATAATCATTTTCGAAATAATTGCAGTCGGGAGCAATGCAAAGATAGTGGATATCATTTAGAAAGTTGTTTAAATATCAGCGTTATAATTATAAGGGTACACCACAGATTTTAGTGATGAAAACTGACCACTCCGTTTAATTAGGACTAATTGTGAACCTTTTGTACACAGCGGCATAATTTGTCCTTGACACTAAAACGACTACAAGTCTTTCCATTGATTAAAATAATATACATGTGTTCCAAAGCAGCTGGGAACTGTGTTGTGGTCGAATTTAATTCTGTATCGTCTCTCAAAATGGCTCAATGTTATTTGATTAATCTGAAAACATCTGTGAGAAGCGCACTCATGGGTAATTCGTGTAAGGTAGACTACTTTTCAATATGAATATGAATTCACATTTAAGAAGGCTCTGTTTTAGCAGAGCTGATATCAGCGGGAGGCATAGGAAAGAATGTGCTGTGTAGGAAAATATGGTGGGGAGGAGTGTGTGTGTGTTGGGGGGGGGGGGGGAGTCGGGGATGTGTGTGTGTGTTGCGGGGGGGGGGGGAGGGGGTCCTGGTGGATGAGGAGGAATGAATTGTGCTGGTGCAATGAATCACAAACGCTAGTCACCTGAAATCTCAAAATAAGTATTGTCTGAATAAACACTAGTTTGACGATCACATATACTCATATATAAAAGCAACTTTATCCACAGTCATTCAAACTCCGTCTCTGATCACGACAACACCGTTATTTCTCAAGGAAATCAGTTACCATTCCATGCTACGGTTCGTTATTTCACGACCTTTCATTTTTAACCAACCCTCGTCCCGTGGATTTCTAAAAACGACATTGGCAAAATGACTTCCGAGCTTAATGAAAATGATTTCTCAACCCGAGGTAAACATTAATCTTTATTTTGAATATACTGATTGGGACGCTTCCTTACAGGGTTTGTTACCTACATTGTTTTTTTCTTTGCAAGATAATCAGGTTTTGCGACATTTTCCGCAATAATTCCACACCAAGAGTTCGAATCTGACTTTTGTCGATATTGTTTGACCATCCTTGAATGAAAGGTTCATCTTGACCATACTCTCTTAAAACGGAAATCTTAACTATTCAACATTTCCTAGGTGTTACAGAGACACAAAACGTTTAATGCTATATAATGTGAATGCCAACATTTTTAACTTTTTCACCGCGAAATAATAGGTTGCAAGTTATAACATGATGTTCCATTCAAAGATTTTAGCATTGATAATGCAAAATACAACTCCGTAAAGGCGAAATTGACATTAGACATTGGTAGATTACAACATTTTTTTAAACATTTCTGTAAACTATTACACTGAAATTACTGTCTTTATGTAAGCGTTTGTGATATGCTCCATTCAAGTTTTCATCCTTCATCCCTTTTACAGGACAGGGAAAAGTCAATCAGCTGGGTGGTCGATTCATTAACGGTAGAGCCTTGCCCACACCTGTGAGGAGACAAATCGTGGAGCTGGCTGCCCGGGGGGTAAGGCCTTGTGTCATCAGTCGTCAGCTCCGAGTCTCACACGGCTGTGTCAGCAAGATTCTTCTCCGCTATCAAGAGACCGGAAGTTTTCTACCAGGAACAAGTCGACGAAGAAGAAACCAGATATCCACAGAAAAACAAGACAAATCGACAACATCTAATAAATCAGCGACCAAGGAGCCAGCGAGACTTTTGGCATTCTCTGAAAGTCCATGTTCAGATGATATGATCATTCAAACTTCTCAGAGCTCACCGCTTAGAGGTAAGTCAGTTATAACAGTCTAATTTAAATGAACCACATTTTTCTCTTTATTAAGCTCTTTTTTTATCTTCTGTAGCAGTACATTAGAAAGAGAACAAACTACATGCAGTTGACCTTGCTAATAATGAAAATAAAATAGAATCATAAATTTTACATTGGCTTCCAGAGATTCCCAACGGTCGACGTCGGCTTCAGTTGCGGAGGAACAGAACGAATTTCTCTGAGGAGCAAGTGGATGAACTGGAGAAAATATTTGAGCACACTAGCTATCCTGATGTGAATGCGAGAGAAGAAATAGCTCAGCAGTTAGGGTTAACAGAGACTCGGGTACAAGTCTGGTTCAGTAACCGACGGGCCAAACACAGGAAAGTGGAGTATGGACGATCTGCATCTGGCACCAAATGCTCTGTTTCTGAAACGGAAATAGTAACTGGCTCACCGAAAATTGATGACAGTGCTAATTTCATTGCCGGGCTTCTGTTAGACGACACCGATGTGCTACAATCCATGGAGATGAACATGATCCCGGGTAAAGGTGAAAACAGCCATTCTCCTGGCCACCACGGGAACAATCTTTTGGAGATGAAAGCGGGAGTATCGCCATTCTCATGCGCACAACGGGTCTCAAGAACATTGGAGCATAGCGTTGTCAAGTCCCCTTATCACCCGAAATTCTTCCCATCAGTCGACTCTTTCCTGTCGAGTACGCCGATATCAACCAATTGCCAAGTGATCGATAATAGCTGTTCTTCGATCAACAATTTTGGCAGAAACACCAGTTACCCAACAAGTCCAGTTTCTAACACCGCAGCAGAGTTTACTATCTGGCCTCAGAACGTTGTGGAAGATTCACCTGTGCAGACGTATCAATTGTCTTCAATTATCTCCTCTGAGTCAAGTGGTCACATGTCTTGGGCCAGTGGTGAGTGTTCGGAAAGAGCCGAAATGATCCAATACGTCACGGACTCTTCTATATCTGGGTATGCCTCGGGCGAAGGTCATAGTTCTCCTCATAAAACACCACCAAATTTGAGCTATTTATGCAGAGATGCAAAAACAAACCAAGTGAGCGGAGAACGTCTTGAGAAAATGTTTGCATTCGGATCAGCGGCATCGCCTTTCATTGAAGACAGGTCAGAGGCAAAAGGATCCTGGTCATCTTGTATGTTTCAAGGAGCGAAAGACATAGGTGCTTCCGAAAATGGTAAATATTCAATGTTTTGTAATTAGCAGTTTATTAAATCAACGTTACACATGAATAAAATCAAATTGTACAATATACTCATGCAGGAGATGAGATTTATAAATAAGAAAAACTTCAGCCAAATTACTTGAAAAGTTAGATCATTTCAAGTAGCACAGCTGTAGCTTTCCTATGATGAACGAAGGCGCAGTAATTCATTGTATTTGATCGCCTGACAAATTTCTCAATATAAAACAATGACGAAGTATGATCTGCAACGAGTGCGACACCGTTTAAATAGAATACTAGATCAGTAATGGCTTTGACCAGTATGAATGATAAGGCCCACTGGTGCAATTACAGAAGATAGTGTAAATAATCGATGGATTAAGTATTAGTTCTACAGAAATTTACCTTTTCTTGAAATGCTTTCTTCTCACAGGGCCATTATCTATTTTTGATGAAGTAGAAACCATTCCTACAAGCACTCCTGAATCGCTCAGATCGGACGTCCAGAATGATGTTGTTTGGCTACAGACAGATTTTATGGATTTAATACCGTACATACAGGTATAAAATCATCAACTGATTGTCACCTGCAAGTATTTCCCGTCTTTTGTAAATATTATTGTACAATTATCAGAATTAACATTGTCTTCCTCGTCACTCTGGTTATTATTACGATCATGAGCGCCGTCAGAATCATTGATATCGCCACCAGCAGTATCATCATTGTGATCCTCAATCAACGTTCTCGCCATCAGTATGATCGTCGTCATCAGCGCCATCAGCATCACATCTGATGGTTACGATGTGATCCTCATCGTCATCATCCTCATCATCGTCATTAGATGGCAGTCATTAGAAAAGTTCTGTGCGACATAACATAAGAAGATGGAATCACAGATTGCAGAAGCTGGAATGTTTACAGCAGTGTATATACCGTGGAGTTACATTCAAGAAAACGTTGGTAGCGTGGGATTTAAACATTTTGTAAATATGTGCAATAAATAATCTATTTAAAAAATGTTACTGAATATTTGAGTGTCCCACTGTATTATAAGTATATGCAATAAATCCCATGATTTTTTGCCATGAAATCCTTATGTTTTTTATGCATTTTGACTTTAGTTTTGCATTATTCCAGCAGACCAATTCTATTGCCCTTCAGTATCGCTTATACCAGTAAATCATTTAAAATAAAAATAGGAACCTTAGCCGCAATGGAACGATTTGGGGCAAAGCTGCGTGGTCATTCCTGCTCGCGACAATATGTATGACAAGAGCAATTCTCAAACCAGCTTGGATCCCGGTCGCCAGTGAAAGTGAAAATGTACCCTAACTAATGCGCTGTTTTCAGTTTGTTTATGGCTTTGATAATTGTTTAATCCAGTGAATCCTTCAGACAGTTAGTTAACCACCGCACTGTTTACAGTGCGATGTTTAAACAGGGAGCCAAACTATCGATCAAAATTATCGTGTGGAGGCTGACATTATGACTTCACGCAGTCACAACTAATTGCTTTGCAAAATGCCCGACTGCTAAGTGTACCACGCTTGAGGAAAAGCTGATAAAAGATTTGTCAGCATCCTGGACCCAAAGAATAAATCCTTTACATGCTCTCAAACGATCAGTTTTTGTTGTACGCTCAAAAATCTATCTGTTATGCTAGAATGTATTCTATTATTATAAAACAATATTGAGTCATATTCAACATAATATGCTGTCGGCGTGATAGAATTGTTATGTTAAGTTGATAGAATTATTGTGTTATGTTTGTTCAGACTAATTGTCTGAAGTAACAGAATAATTCTTGCATCACTCAGATAACAGACTTTCTGTTAGATTTAACAGAATTATTTTTTGAGTGTAGCTTTCAACACGGTATGGAAGAATTCTGTTCTGGAGTTCTCATGGAACCATGAAAATTTTAATGGACTAGTGATACATGTGTGCATTTGGGTAACAAAATATAGATATACACGCCTTACAATAACGCACACTGTATTTGCGTGCAAATTTTACGTGTATGGAATTGCCAAATGTAACACCTGTACATTGTGACGTTTGGATTTATTACAGAGAAAATTGTTTGTTTACTCAACTAATTCACCTCACCAGGGAAGCAATAACCAAATAAAATAAAAGTGATACAACTAACTGACAGCAGATCACAGCAGTTATATAAGATCAATCAGATAACGCCATTTTTTCGAGTGAACTGTCATTATGGCCTGTAATTTATGCATTTTATGAGTTGAAAAAGAAATTCGTATGCCAGCCGTCAACCATGATATACGTTCAGATTCAGTGCTCGCAAGGGAATTTCCCGAAACGATCATGTCTCATAGCACTTGGGTCAGTCGTGCTCTGATCGCTGGTCTGGCGTTACCTGTACAATTCAAACATACCTAAATGTATAGGTACGGAAGCGAAATTTTTCCAGTTTGTGTGTTGTCCTTCAATTTAAAGGAAAATACAACAGTTAATATAAACTTAGTTATTTCGGAAGAGGACGGAAATAGGCCTAAACGGCAATAGCCATTTAGCCATGTTATGGCCTAAATAAGTCCACGAGCCATTGAGTCTGTAAGCTTATCCCTTAATCATTCAGCATATTCTTTGAACTGTCAGTAATACATTTTTTATGCTTGCTTGTTAATAGATCAGAATGTTCATCTAACACTTTGTTAAAAAAAACAGATAGAAATTTAAGATGTGAAGACGATGATCGGTTTTACGTGGTCTTTTAACGATCAAATTTGATAAAAACCAGAGAGGAAATTTCTGCCAATTTGGCTTGCTCATTGACAAACACAAGTGAGATAACTGCAGCTTGAAAGAAGACATCGATTTTTCATGTCATGGACAAAGAGCTTATGGGCTAACAGCAGAAAGAATAGAGGACATATCTCTTCTACATATCTTCCCATCCATTAGCGCCCTAATGCAGCAAAATGACACAGGTGCCCCTTACCAATGCGATCGCTGTGAGTCCAGGTCATGCTGGCATCATCTCTGATCGAAGGGAAGGCCTGAGAGCAACCAGAGGATGGTGGTGGGTTTTCCCCGGACTTTGTCCGGTTTCTTACCATCATAAAATTGCTGGTTGCCGTCGTGAAATATTCTTGAGTACGGCGTAAAACCCCAATCAAGGAAATCAATAAATGTATTTCTTCCGTACATGTAAAATAATGCCTTGCTAAACATGCTAAAACATATTGGCAAAATGGCAAATTGCTACTTTTCGAGGTAAACGTTTACGACAAATTGGATCACTTATGTAGGCCTAAACTTCAGACTTGTAGGCCCAGCTGTGCGCTTGTATAACAATATATAGATTTATACCTTCATAAAACGTTGTGTTTACACAACAAATGCATTTCCTACATATATGGACTTTTTAGGTGTAACATATGTACACAATAGGGTGTGGATTTATTATTTATTGTTAAGAATTCAAACATTACGTAACACGTAATTCTCAGCTTGTCTGTGTCGTTGTGGCTCCGTAGGAGAAGTTCTGCGTTCAGGATATGGTGTCAGCACGATTAATAAACAAATAAAACAAGCACCAAGCAGATATTTTGGGGCTTTACCTGAATAACGATGAGCGCGATTTCAAACATGATGGCCAAAAAGCTTTAAGCCGATGGCTCTGTACCGTTATAAGATCGCAGTCGGATGATAACCGCTGTCCGTGCGGTCAATGATTATGGCTTTGCAGAGCGATTTCTGGCAGACCCTTGTCACGTGACGATTATCGTCTCAAAGGTGTAGGATTTATATATATATATTTATAGGTGTGCGTGTATAAAGCTGTCCACTGACAGATGCACATTGATTTCGGCGATGCATTCTAAAAGCATGGCTAGAGTGGATCCATGGACTAGTACAGGGGTATGTACTGGTATGTTTCATTGTTTCGAAAGTTCCTGCTTCAATTTGGAAACATTCAAGAACCAAATAGTCATGACACACATTGTTTTCACCATTTGGTGAATCTGTTTATTAGTTGAAAACACTTTTTATCCGATATAAACTAAATGAACCAAGGTTGTTAAGAGCTTGAAAAACCCGTTGTTGTACACCAGCGTGACCGATGGAATGCGGGTATTTCATGAAATCATGCTATTGGCAAATGCGGCAGAGGTAAATGTTTTCGATTTGAAAGACAAAGGTGAAATCATTAGCTTGATGTACTTTCTTCCTTCGGTACTCAAATTGCTTCCCGTAAAGGTAAAATGGGATTAGGATTAGATTGCGGGGCGTGCTTTAACAATGGTCGAGCATTTCTCGCCGTGGTCTCTCTGCATCTCGTCACTTCCTATCTAGCGGTGAGTACGCCAGTGCCACGCTCACGATAGCACTGTATCAACAGTCGTGTAGAGGTTTCGGCTTGCTGAGATAATTGTTGCGTAACTTCTACGGGATTTCCTTTGTTTCAGTCACATTGTACTAGTCAATAATGTAAGCGTGTTTCGAAAGGAAGGATGACAAAATTGATGGGATGAAGATGGAATGGGTGACATTCTGTCCGTGAAACGCTTTAGCGTAATCCGCGACCTGGCAGCGAGGATGGTGAGACGGTCGTCTAGCAGTAAAGTCACAGGTACAGGGTTTATCACATTGCTTTATAAGAAGTATACATGGCTACAAATAATTTTTTTACGAACTATTGTTATATATTTCTTTAGTCATGTTTAAATATGATGCCTGAATCCAGTATGTTCTCACCACGATGTGGTTGAAATATTCCCGAGGTGGCGTTAAGCCATAATCATTCATTCATTCATGTCTAAATATAAATGCAGATACAATGAAAATGAAGCATTTCGGTAACAAATTCTTCTAATTTGGTCCACATTTTCAGGAAAAGTCCTGCAAAAGTGCTCTAGTTTGCCATATGTACTTATATCAGTCGTAAGAACGGAGCCCTCTGCCACAGAAAAGGCTTAACCACGCTAAAACACGTAACAGTTAAATCAGTTGTCACTGGTTGGACTGTGGTTTTATAGTTCAGTTTTGCAGGGAATGTGATTACAGAAAATGCATCTCGGATTGCATTATTCAGATTATGAACTATTGAACGGAAACGTACTTATGGTCTTATACCGTTTGACAGCGCATTCATAGAATTCCTTTCAAAAATCTGGTAATACTCATAGGAGAAAGAATCACAATAAGCTTAACTGAATGAGAGTGGAATTTCATAATATATCAATAGATGACATCTCTTTGATATGGCCAAGCGTTAATGGTTAGAGATGAACCGATCCATACGTATATTATGATAGCTTCACTCCAACAATGTTCTGTAGCTCAGATATGGGTAACATCAGCAATGGTACCTAACAGCTGTATTGCGTGCACTGGTGATGGAGGAGTGTATATCCATGTCTAGTGTCTGCAGAGCCTTGCCAGACGAATGCCAATGATTGATTTTATCGATTGCTCGATATTTTCTATCTGGCCAGTAAATGGAATCCTAAGCTAAATCCGTTATAATTAAGAGAAAACATATATGTGCTGCAGATGGTCATGAGCACAAGGGCACAGGGTTATGACAGTTAAAGCAAGAATTATGTTCAGAGGAATGGGGTTTCTTGCCTCTGGTAAATGGTCTAATTGAAGCGCGCAAGTGGACATTCTTTTTGTGCCGGAACTAATAAGAGTTCCCATGCACCCATGGAAAGCGCATAGACGTGTTATTTTGTATGTAAAGGACAGACTTTGAAGTTTATATCGGGCGTATCAGGAAAAAACAGTAACCTTCTCAATATCGTAATTATTATGCTCAAAACGTAACGTTTATATTTCACACACTTCATCTGATGGATATTACGAAACAGCAACGAACTTATCTGTTAAAGCAAATTTTTATTATATATTTATCTGACTGCTATTTTACGATAGCTTTAAGGTTTATGGGTGGAATAAACGGGGGAGCTGGGATAAACCAACTATGTTTGGTAAGCTATTGACGAAATTTCCCACATGAGACGTACAGCGATGCACACAATATTGGTGGAAGAAAAGTGGTCTTCAACGAACAATGAACTGTGCAAAAGGCCACATACGTGTCGTGGACCCCTTATCGTGTTGTGAAGTAAGAGCGTGGTAATTGTATAATTTCCATGTCCAACAAGAATCTGTGTGAGCGCATGTCTGAAATGTGCAGTTTCAGGTATGCTATTTTGTAATATCAAATATCTCGGATGTGGCACAGATAAGGCATATACGTTTTTCATGTACTGAAATGTGTTGCTTTTTTGCCTAACGTGCTGTATTTCTCATCAAGCGTGTCTAATATCCGCTATGTAAAGGGATACATGAAAACGAGCTCCAAAACAAAAATCATGGCTAGGAAAGAAAAGGGAAGAATTTAAATTTATGCCCAGATATTGATTTGTTTTCATTTTGAAACATATTTTATACCTCTTAATTAACCCCTCTATTTTATGTGCGTTTGCCCTTAACGATCGGAAATGAAGTAATTGATGAACTTACTGGGAAAGAGGGTTCTCATGCGTTCATTTATCCTTTAAATAGTAAGTGTGAAATATCAAAGGCTTATATTTGAAATATTTTATTTCAATCATTTCATATTTAAGAGGATTGTCGTTCTTTTCTGAAACTAAAGGATGGTATTGTATAATATCAAGCGATAAGCCAGTTGCAGTTGTCAGTTTTGTGGGACAGCCACCGCCCGCGGTCTTGTGTCCACGGTTTAATGGTTTTGTTAACACAGTTAGCTATATGTAGCTGTTCTCAATGCATGAATAAAGCTTCGTTAGCAAGCCACTTAAATCAAACGCTGAGCGTTCCGTGACACAATCGTGAAATAAAACGATGCATGTTTTCTGATCTTTCCCCCTTGACTTGTAGCGTTATGTAAAATAACAGCTGGCGCCTATCACAAGTTACATGTGCACGAAACTTAGTGATGCGTACACAATGTTGCTGATGGGTTACTCCGTTTGATTGAAAGACAGTGCACAAATAAAATCCCACAAACTGCAGTAAACCAAGGAAACGGTAAGCATTGAACGGATGTGTCAGTTAGACTACCCACATATATATTGCTTAGTGTGTCCTGTAGGAGGAGGTAATCTATATCGTATTCAGTAGGAAGAGATATCCAATATTGGGTCTTACAGAAAAAATGAAATTCTAAATTGTGTTTTGTAGGAAGAGACATTCTGTATTGTGTTCTTTAGAAAGAAGCTTTCTGTTTTGTATTCTGTAGGAAGAGACGTTCTGTATTGTGTTCTGCAGGAAGAGACGTTGTGTATTGTGTTCTGTAGGAACAGACATTGTGTATTGTGTTCTGTACAAAAAAGACGGTCTGTATTGTGTTCTATAGGAAGACAAGTCATCTCATGCAGGATGAGGTATTCTCTGTTATGTCCAGTAGATATGTTTTGGTATATTGTGTCCTTAAGGTGATCATAAAGTCTGTCACTGTATATACATAGAAGGAAATGATTATCACAGAAAAACATGCAAAGAAATTCTATAAAGTTTTGAAAACTGAGAAGATGAAGTTCAGCATAGGGGATATGGCACTGACAGACAATTCACTCCGAGTAGCCGTGTTGCGGAAGCGCTTATAAACTTGGCCAATCACGAGCATTGAAAAAGTCACGTGATAACTGGCTGTCACGTCAAATAAACCTATTAGCTGTCGATGGTCAGTGTGGTTCCTTATAGTGGATAAACAGATATCGATGCAATACATTGGATTTTGCGGCTAACTTAAGTGTCAAACTGATGCATTTTGGACCACACACTTATGAGCAGGGAACTGAGAACTGCTGCCTGTGTCAAAATGCGTACATGTTGGACAGGATATTGGGATAAGCTTGTCAGGGTGAGCTGGTAAGACAACCGCCTTGGGAGAGTCATTGCTTGAAGAAAATATTGTGACTTTGCATTATTTTTCCTTAGCGGAGTCAGATTTATTACGGAAATATCTTACCAAAAAAGTTTTTATGTACCTTCTTATTGCCACATTGTTTAATACGGACGGTACGGGAGAGCTCCTAGGTTGCGTGACGTCACTCCAGTTAGCTATAACATGGCAAAATGACATCGCCAAATGAGTGAATAGGTACTGACGATTGTTTACTATTTATTTGGTTGATGAGAGCTGTGAATTTTTAAAAATATTTTTAGAACATTTCTGGAGTTCTACTTTATTAATGAATTCAGCTTTAGTGGCTGACTTTATGTTCACTTTACAGATGAGTAATTCCATACTGTGTCATGTGTCCTATAAGATATTTTCGGTAGTATGCAGTAGGGAGAATTATTACATTTTGGGTCTGTATCAAATGAGATATTTTCTGGTGCGTTTTGTAAGTTGAGGTGTTTTATATTTTGTCTAATTCTGTATAACTGTGTTGTGTAGCTTATTGATATTCTTGAGAAAATATCATGCTATAAACCTACAAAATACGCTGATGTAACATCTCATCTCTTGTTGGATAAAATACTATATAAGAAATACTGTTTTATTCTATCTTGTAGGATGACATATGCACTGGTGTACTCTGTATGATGAGATATTCCATTCTGTGTAGCGCAGGGCGCGATATTCTACATAATGTCTTGTAGAATGAGATAGTCCATATTGTTTTCTGTATGATGAGATATTCCATTCTGTGTAGCGCAGGGCGCGATATTCTACATAATGTCTTGTAGAATGAGATAGTCCATATTGTTTTCTGTAGGATGCGACATTACATATTGTCTCGTGCAGGCTGTGATAACCTCTATTGTCTCATGTTGAAAGAGATCTTCCGTGTTGTGTCTTGGTCTTATTTAATCTTTTGTGTTCCCCTTGGTTGCGTAGATAGATCAAACAGCAGGGAGAAGCAGCCAATGTTGCTTCAAGGCATGTTTACATGTATTTAAAACTCCATTACCTAGTTATTCATCAGCGCTTTAGGCAAGTTCCGGGTATGATTCCACTCCGGCTCAGTCAATGCCTCGTCTGACGTGGCTGTGCAATATGTTTGAGTTTACGTCGAGCATACATTTGGAATAACCAATCTGACACAGCAAGATTTGAAGGTTAATTGCAGTACAATCTGACTGATATTGTGAGAGCGTGTATAATACATTTTCGCCACAAACTGTAACATTGCTAATATGAAAAGATGGTCAGTTGTACTCTAATATCTCAATTGACGTCATGATATTAAGGACGTGTGATTTCGCATGACTTATCAAGCAGAAACCACCACGCAAATCTGGCTAATTGACTGTCAGTCCTTGGTAAAAAGGTTCTTATGCCAATATAATGCATCTACTTAGCATTTTGATTTTCGTGCGAATTACCGCGTTAAACGCCAACGCGTGAAACACGAGAGATACATTCAACAAAGTACCATGGTGAATAATGGCGTCATGATTCAAGTCACGCGATTAACTAATGGAGATAACATGGCACTTCAGCCTTAAAAGAAGAGACAGCACAAAGTATATATAGGCCTATACATCGATAAAGTAGTACACACAAAGTATGCCATATAAAGTTTCAAAAGCATGACTTTTTTGTTTTTGTGATGTTTCATAACACAGATATCACATTTCAAAGTAAGCGATATCGCGATTGAGAGTGAGAAAATCAGACATGTTTTTAGGTACCATTTTTTAAACCTTGTATTGTACATTGTACTTTCTTGAACTTTCCTCCAGCTATCGATATGGCAGACAATAAAGGTGATCAAGGGAAGACTGGCTCAGAAGGAATCAGCTCGACGGGTTTGTTGGGCAATCTGTGCCATCCAGACCCACAGTCGGAGCGCGGAAAACTGATCCAGTTGGCGCGCATGCTTGTTCTCATATTCATACCACTGATCGGAGTTATCGTATTCTCTTCCATTCTCTTGGCTGATGCCATCTCTGAAGAGAGTGAACTGAACAACATTGAAGATCAGCTAAAGGCCTGTAAAGCGATCGGAGACCTCGTGCATGCATTGCAGCTTGAACGTGCGAAGACGATGTTTATTTATCACACGGGACGCAACATGACATGGGAGGAGTTTGCGGAAGAATATACCTACACAGACGCCTGTATTTCTCAAATAAACGATTGGAACAAATGTGGAAACAGTTCCAGCGGACTGAAATCTGAATCCTTTCAGAATTCGTTAGAGAAAAACCGCGAAGACTTACTACACAACCAGACCAGCATCGAAGAAGATATCGAATTTTACAATTCTTTAAACGCCGAGTTGGTTAGAAATATAGCTATCGATGCGAACGTGGCCAGTGTTGGGACACTGCGGAATTTATTACTGTCCTACAGAATGATTTTGCATGCTAAAGAGAACGCTGGTGTTTCTGCAGCCATAGGCATCGAGTATTATTCTAAAGGACAACTAGGTTCTGAACAGGCGAATTTGTTCGTGGCGTCAGATGCCTTACGAAAAGATCATTTATTGTCCTTTCGAGAATTTTCCTCTGAATACAGTTTCAAATATGAACATCTGTTCAAAGATAAACAGGATCTCCTGAGCGAAATTAACGGTTTTCGATCTTCCATTCAAACTAACGTCATCGTCCAAGGCTCAGCAGAGGATGCTGGGAAATATTACACTTTAATGAAGAGTTATTTGCTGTTGCTTCGCGACGTGAAAAACGCCCTGAAAGTGGAAATTTTCTCTATTATTTCTGAGAGAGTTTCCTATGCTAACGCTCGTGTTACTTCCGGTGTCCTGGCTTTTGTGTTGGTTGCTGTAGTTTCCATGATTTCTGTATTCTGCATCCATGGACTCACGCGCAATCTACAAAAGTATGCACAAGACGCTGCTGAGAAGACGCGAGAACTGAGCAACGAGAAGACCAAATCTGATCGGCTTCTCCTTCAGATGCTACCCAAAGACGTCGCCCTGCAGTTAAAGCGCAATCAAAAGGTGAACGCAGAGTATTTTGACAGCGTGACTATTTATTTCAGCGATATCGTAGGTTTCACGTCTATCTCCGCCCAAAGCACACCGATGGAAGTTGTTGCGTTGCTCAATGATCTCTATCATTTCTTCGATGACTGCATCGATTTGTATGATGTGTACAAGGTGGAAACGATTGGGGATGCCTACATGGTGGCCAGCGGTCTGCCCAGGAGGAACGAAGACCGTCACGCTTATGAAGTCGCCCTCCTCTCCTTCACACTGTTAAAGGGAATCAGTTCCTTGACCATCGCTCACATGCCCGATCACAAGCTGAAGATCAGGATTGGTATTCACACGGGTGAGTCGGTATTCACACATATAGTGTGCTAACACAGGTGAGTCGGCTTTCAAACACGGGTGAGTCTATTCACAGGTAGGTTCATTGAAATTAACGAAGATGAATCAGTATTCACACGGGTAAGTCGGTATTCGCACACACCGGGTCGATATTCTCCTAGGCAGTCGGTATTGAAACACACAGGGGGATTCGCTGTTTACTCACAGGTGAGTCGTTATTCACACATTGGAGAGTCGCTATCTACTCGGGTCATTCACTATTCCCACATAGGGCAGTCGATATTCACTCAGAGGAGCCATACAGTTGGGTAGGTATTCACACTTTGATGAATCGGTATTGACACATTGGTGAATCGGTATTGACACATTGGTGAGTCGGTATTCACACAGTGGTGAGTCGGTATTCACACATTGGTGAATCGACATCCTGTGGTACAAGGCAATATTACAAGGTGACAAGGGATGTTATGATATACTAGTAATTGGAGATATCACGATGTCGTAGGCAAATGTAGGGGTATATGCATGACATCGGTGATACCATGATATTGAAAACTATGTCAACCCGATCTCATGAAATCTTTTTAACGTTGCAAAAAAGGTTCTTGTCTTGTTGTTGATAATGAATCACAACAAAGATCGGTCCGTAAAAGTAACTGAACTCTTTTACTAACTCACGGCATGTGTACATGTGGTCGTCACGACCATAGTTTGTTTCAAACACAAAGGCGCATATAACACCATTCCATGACAATTCTTGTAAGCAACATTCGCTTTCTTGAAAAAAATTTATTCCGATTTTATTTCAGTTTAATTATATCTACCAGGTGAATGTGGTTGTATATTTGCTGTAAACATAATTCCTGGTTTTCCATCTGTTTTGCTCAGGACCATGTGTGGCGGGAGTTGTTGGGAATAAGATGCCTAGATATTGTTTGTTTGGGGACACAGTTAACACGGCTTCCCGGATGGAATCCACTGGTGAACGTAAGTATGCTCTATAAGGCAAAAACTTGCTCTGCAGCTCTTTTCAGACTTGCCCTTGTATTTCCTCGGATGTCTCTCACGTTCAAACATTTAATTACGATATAACGTTATTAAATTCCTGCCAGAGGAAATTCGTGAAATTTCAAAGAATGTAAATGTGTGCCGCCGTAACATTTAGAACTGACCTCCCCGTTTAACTATAACCTTGTAAAAGACACGGGCTGTTACGGTCCAGTGTGAAACAGTCTTGTGATCGTACATGTTTAGGTGTTTGACAGCTACAGACTTGCGATCGTACATGTTTAGGGCTTCCCCTTTTAAAAAACCTTGTAAAACACACCGGTTGTAACTGTGCAATGTGAAACAGTCTTGTGATCGTACATATACAGGTGTTTGACGCTACAAACTTGTGATCGCGAATATACAGGTGTTTGACGCTACAAACTTGTGATCGTACATATACAGGTGTTTGACGCTACAAACTTGTTATCGAACATATACAGGTGTTTGACGCTACAAACTTGTTATCGTACATATACAGGTGTTTGATTTATTTATTTATTTGATTGGTGTTTTACGCCGTACTCAAGAATATTTCACTTATATGACGGCGGCCAGCATTATGGTGGGAGGAAACCGGGCAGAGCCTGGGGGAAACCCACGACCATCCGCAGGTTGTTGGCAGACCTTCCCACGTACGGCCGGAGAGGAAGCCAGCATGAGCTGGACTTGAACTCACAGCGACCGCATTGGTGAGAGGCTCCTGGGTCATTACGCTGCGCTAGTGCGCTAACCGACTGAGCCACGGAGGCCCCTACAGGTGTTTGACATTACAGAATTGTAAGTGGGTGAGTGTGTGCTTGGGGTTTAACGTCGCGCTTAAAAATTTTTCAGTCATATGACGACGAAGGAATCCTTAGAGTGCATGTAATGTGCCTCCTTGTTGCAGGACGGATTTCCACCGCTCTTCTAATGTGTAGTGCTGTTTCACTGAGACACCTTACCGAAGACAAGTAAGCCGCCCGCCCGAGCCATTATACTGATACTGGTCAACCAGTTGTTGCACTATCCCCTTCATGCTGAACGCCAAGCGAGGAAGTTACGACTTCCTCCTTTAAAATCTTAGGATTGACCCTGGATCTACCGCTCCCGAAGAGGACGCTCGCACATGTACAGGTGTTTGACGCTACAGACTTGTGATCGCATATGTACAGGTGTTTGTCTCTACAGAATTTTGATGGTGAATGTACAGGTGTTTGACGCTACAGACTAGTGAACGTGCATATACAGATGTTTGACGCCACAGACTTTGTGATCGTACAAGTGCAGGTGTTTGACAAGTAACATATCCCTGAGTGGTAGACATCAGCAGATTGTGTAAATTTGGTCTTGTGCCCAGCAGCAGTTTCATGTTCTACATTACCCCCAAGTTAATGCACACTGTCTATTTTTGTCTTTACCTTTCAAAATGTTGTGTGTGGAATTCTGGCTGAACAATATTTTCCTCCTTTTCCTTTCAGCCATGATGATTCATATCAGCAAGGATACAAAGGACATACTTAGTAAACACTCGGGTTTTCACACAAAGTCACGTGGGCAGCTCGATGTCAAGGTACTCTTCGCTAAATAGATTAGTATATAAGGGATAATATATGTGTTTATTTATTTGATTGGTGTTTTACACCGCACTGAAAAATATTTCACTTTTACAACGGTGGCCAGCCTTATGGATGGAGTAAACCGGGCAGGTTTGGGGGAAATCCACAGCCATCCGCAGGTTGCTAGTAGAGTTTTCCACGTATGATCTGAGAGGAATTTCAGCATGAAAGGGTCTTGAACTCACAGCGACTGCATTGGTGAGAGGCTCCGGTTTATTGCGAGCGGTGATGTACGTACAGAAAATGGATATATGACTGATAAAGTAGACAACGGTCTATTTCATAGTCGTATATCCCTAAAATCCTGTATGTCCCTCGATCGTTTTTGGTGACAGAAACTGATTACAGTCACGAGCAATTCCTTTTACACCATAGACGAGCCGGTTTGGACATTGAATTAAGTGAAATCTCAAACAACAATCTGATATGTTCGAGGGACACATCGGAAATTCATGGTACATTACTCCGTCGGTACCCCACACAGACCAAATAAATGTAAACGAGGTGTTAGCAAACTGACGTGCCTGGTGCATTCCGCATGGTGATCTAGCGAGGCAGCACTATAAATAGATGTATTATTTAAAAGGGACACCGCCGCGAAATATCCAGAAAGTATGTTATTCTTTTTCCTATTATCGAGGCCATTCGTCTTCCTGATCAAAGACTTGGTGTGCAGCCATTGACAGATTTATAAGGACGAAGAAAAATAGATATCGATGTTCTAAAAGGGCTACCTGTATAATTTTGATAAATGTAGTAATTGTTTCGAAGTCCAGGCAATTTATTGAGAAAATGTCGTTAGGTGCACCCATTATCCAAGCAATCATTCTTACCAAAAGGTTACTATGGTAACGTCTTTTTTAATCGCCGTCTTTACTTTTTTAATTACAGGGTAAAGGTTTGATGGAGACTTTTTGGCTGCTATCGACAACTTTATCCTTGCGAAAGTAGAATCCTGTACATGTATACTTTTCGGGAAAGTATCACAGCTATTACAAATCAAGCTGCAAATGGCAGCAATCCACTCAGTGCAGAGTTGAGTCCCTTATATTGCCATTAACTGTGGAAACAAAAAACGGTGGTAGCTGAGATGAAGGTACGGAGCCGTAAAAGTGATATCGTGAAAAAAAAAATTTTGAAAGAGAACATTTTTTTTTGAAGTTAAAAAAAAATGACATGGTCAAAAAAATTGGGGAAAGAGAAATTTTTTTCTAACCCTTAATTGGCCAACCACAGGTCGTTTGCCAAACAGCCAATATGGCAGCCACAGACGAGCATCTCTCACTGATAACTATTCGTTTTGACTAGGGTTTTACCATGAGATAAATAACTTGTATTTTAAATCAAAAACAAGGATTACAATGGACACGATCAACTACACAGGTCAATTCCAATCTGATTAAATGCTTATGAGCTTTATGTACATGTACGACTTTGCTTGACCGGCATGACTACGTCTACGCAGAAACAGTGAGGCAATGAAAGAATAAAGGAGTACACTTGTTTTAGGCGGGCAATGCATTTCCCTATATCAACGAGACAGCTTGTTAATAAACAGACTCAAAGAGACAATATATCGACTAAATAAAAATAAAATACAAAATACAGCGAGCAGCCCCGCCCTTACATAGCCTAGTTGAGTTCTTTCAATCTCAACCTCAGCTTTATGTGAGGCACTATTCTAATACATGTACTTATCAAGCCAAGGTGGAACTAAGGTAAGCTATATATATTTAGGAAACATGGCCTTAACTTTATGTCACAGTGAGAACGGCTGTGATAAGTTCTAATCTTATCGTATTATTTGGTTGAGTGTTAATAAAAATCCTAGATTGTTGAACGTTATACTATAAATCGCGTTGGCGTTCCTCCTTGTCTAAAAGAACATTTTGGGACGGAGAAAGTATAATTTGCAAGTGGCCAAAGCTAATTTGCAAAAGCATAATGGCACTAACGATCAGGCAGTAGCCCTCCATGTATAGATGAGATTATAGCTTAACACTTAATTATGATTGGTCAGTTATGTCAGGAACCCGATTTTTTAACTCGGGGCCTCGACTTGAATACTGGGAGCCCCGAATTTTAAAGTCGGGGGGTAAAAAAATTGCACTTTCCCCCCAAATTTTTTCTCACCATGTCATTTTTACGGCTCCGTACGTAAGACGACGGATGTATCATAAATGAAGGATGTGTTATTATTAACACCTGCGTGAAACCTCATTTCTAATTCATTTGTTAAGGTTTGAAGACTGAACATCTACACATAAAAAACGTCTACACCAACAGTTTACGGAAACGCTTGAGGATGGCGTCAACGGCACTTGTCATACGATAAGACAGGAGAGATATTTATCCAGAACAATGTTCGAATATTTCACGCTTTTGTTCTTCAACTGTGTGAAACACCTGACCGTGATATCAATACCGACAACGACAACATAAACAGAACGTTCAGCTTTTTCACCGTTCTGAGTAATGACAATTTGTGAAATGTGACCTCGAATTCTGAAACTCTCTAGGTGTGAAAAAAAACCGTTTCGTATATATCCAGATCAGCTTATGTTCATGATTAAAGCGCATTTGATTCCATTTTGTCTTAATTAAACCGACTGTGGCGGCAAACTATAGTCTGGAATTGTCTTCCTGTGAAAATACCCGGAAACTGAATGAACGGTGTTGCGGTCTATGTGACCGGTTAGGAGGTAACCGTTAAACTCCCTTATCATAGCCCGGAGGTAACGCTAAGCTTTGTGAAAACGGTTTATTTTGGCTAGTCTATTTGATGGTAACAGTGATGTCTTGGAATTTGTAGTTTATATTTTGACCTAAGTGATTTATCGGCGAATGCTGAAAAGTGCTGAATTTCGTCGTATGTGTATTATTTTACATTCTTTACCCGCGATTATTGGCAGTTTTCAGCTAATTGATCTTTGAGATAATAATTCAGATTAGCGTGGAAAAGCCAAAACTGTGTCGTGAGTATGTGAAGATACATTTTGCAAAAACTACACGGAACAAGAAGACAACACTTTGCCATGTAGGTATTGGCACAACATCACAGTGCTTCTATACGCGATTCGAGGCTTCAGTGACATCCTGTATATTTGTTGAATCGGTGAAAGGTAAATCAACATCACCGATGGAATGTTTGTCATATTACAAAACGAAGCTGTTCAAAATTTTGCCTGAAATGAGAAACCCTCTGTCAATAAAAAATTTATGAAATGATGAAGACAGCTTACAGATTCTTTCCACGAATCCTTGACAATGTCTTTATATTTTATTAACTTATTTGATTGTTGCTGAAAGCTGCACTGTGGTTAAAGGGGAATAAACATTTATACACGCTTTGGGATTTAAGTAGTTGTTTATTTCATACACATTTGTCAAACATCAAAAACGAAATAAATGAGGTTGAGATCGTGCCAGAAAGTAGTAAATGTACACATGCATCAATTTATGTAGTAGCTGACTGATGCAATAATTGATTCTTTCATTTACTAATTTTATTTAATTTATTAGAGTAAATATTACGCTGGTACCTTTCCTAAATGCTCCATAGAAACCCTCGATTAGATGTGTAAATGGCTCTAGTCTTTGTCCTCTGAACGGATAAGCAGCCATTATAGTAGCACCATGATGAGGACTACCTATGAGCCTGTAAAGGAGATATTTTTGCTAAAATATGGAGGGGGGAGGGGGCGCATCTCAGGTAACGTTTGAAGTAAACTACATGATAGATCAGTTTGAACAGGTGACGGAGGGTTGATACGTGCGGTCTGTTTGCTCTTGGTGTTGTTTACCTGGTGATGTTCAAGTTTAGGCGACGGAGGAATTTCTTGACCTCTTCACATACGGATGTGTATTCAAAATTCCTCATGTGAACGGGGTGTGACTGCGGGCGGTTAGTGCGCATGTCTTTCCATAGCTTAATCGAACGAGACCTTGCGTTCAATACCATTCTCAGAAAAAGAATTTTCAAGATTGCCCACGCTCTATTGTTGGTAACAATAACGATCGACATGGTTTATGGCAGGCAATACTGGAAACCACTTGCCTTTCACCACATGTGTAACACGTGGAAAAGCTCGCCAGTAGTATAACATACCAAAGGTCGGTGATTTACTCAGGGGCACCTGACCAAGTACCCACCCTTAGAATGCTTTTTATGCACATTTACTTCAGAATCATACTATGCCTTCTTTGGATAGAAAAGAAACCCATTAGTATGAAAATTAGAATTTCTTTTTTTTCTAACTGAAAAGCATGTCGTGCATTATTCATCAAAATATCTTGGTGATGTGGAAGAGATCTGTCAATATTTCTCTAACCATTACAGTGAAAGAGAGCAGATTTTACGGTGTCAGTGAGTAGGGGTGCTGAGAATGACAATGGTGTAGTGCTGTACGTACTTCATTAGGGTTTCTTGTCGCAGCCTCTCTGCGCAGTGTGTATCGCCAAGAGACAAGCTTATAGCTTTATAGTGCACTACGTTTGATAAAAGGCTTTTAGTTGAATGAAGCGCATGCATTACAGACATGCATGCGCTTATACCACTTAGTTAGGATACATGTAGCAAATGAAACTCAATTTATGCTCCAGGGATTCGAGGAATAAGGCCTGTATGGCGGGCAACATTTTCAATCGATCAGTAAACTCTTTAACAAGTGGTATAAATGTGTACAACGCACATCACCCAAACTACATTTGCAGCATAATAGGCATAATGAAGTGGATTGGAGCACTTGTAATTAAGCCTTTGGTGCTCGTGCGTGGGCAATAGGCAATATTTGTGAGCTTTTGGCTGATGACATTGAGCGTATTAAAATGGTCGTGTTCATAACAAATCACTACCCATTTTATTTACCCCAAGTGATAAGTTTCGCATTTTCTCACCAAGTAATTCGTTATCGAACCTGATCTGAGCTAAACGGTCCAGTGTTTTGAGGGAAAGAATGATTTATTTAGCGGAGGTCGTTGCCCGTTGATATATTTATTTACCCTTTAACATAGGTACATGTATGTAATATTTGATGTTCTTTTGAGTCGATTGTTTTTTCTGCTATTTCGGCACCGTACATCAGTAATTCTAGTTTAGTGTCTCCATCATAAATAAAAGGCTGTTTTTTTTTCTTTTTGTCGTAGGCGTCATAGTATCAGGAAGCTATTCACATTAAATAACGCCTGACCTAGAAAAATGACACTCAGAACATATTTCCGGGGATAAAGGGTATTGGAGTAGCGTAGGCCTGTCCTATTGTTGTCAGTAAACACAGCTAGGTCAGTGCCGCGTGTAACAGTTACACATACACCTTCTATCCGCCCGTTGTCTAAAAACAACGTCCGATTTTTTACCAGTGAGATCGCGTATATAGATCCACTGTACGCTGACTGGGGTGGAGTCTGATCACAAGGCGTTCATCAATTGTCAGATACCTGGCAAAAGCAGTACTGTTTTTTCCCGCTTTAATCCTGAAGGTCAATATTCTAATTGAGTACTGTACGGACAACTGGATAGGTGACATGTGCTTCTGGTAATCTCTGTTAACACGTCAGCCTGGAAGAGACTCGAAGTTAGTGAAAACCTAACTGGCTTTCCTGACAGCTTTTTTCAAAAAAAAAAAATAAATAGTAAAAAACAATTAAAACCTTTACTGCACCAGGGAACGTTTCTGTTGCATGCGTTATACACACGCAGAGCATGTGGTTGTAGACCTACTTTCTGGGTGGTAGCTGACAGTGGTAAGCGGTTGTAATCTCTAAGCTTCTGTAAATACTCGACCAAATTACATCTGAAATGAGTCCATCAATAATCATCATTAATTTGTTTTTAGCATGACCCAACGCAATATTCAGGCTCAACCTTCTACAAAACAAAGTGAATTAGACCCCTTACTGCCATCTTGCCTGCTTACTGGGCTTTAAGGTGCGGTGGATTCCAGATAGCATTTAAAGTAAAGGGTGAGTAAACTCGTGATATACATTAATCTGAGGTGATAACAAGTCACTGACTTTTTTCCCTGCACATAAGTGTAAAGTCGTGCCATGATGAGAGATGTCATATGACCTGAAATAAAACACAATGTCATTAACCAGAAATGTTAATCAGAAATGTCATTGATCTCAAATGTGATGGCCTGAAATAAAGAACAGTTGTGAAATGTCCATAAGTGTTACTTGGATTCAGAACTCGACTGTTAACTGAAACACACGCACTGTTCAAATATGTCAGTTTACAACATAGCCACTTAAATGTCGAGGAAGCTTCACTTCTCAGCCTCTTCGAGTACTGCGCAAAGAAACACTATGTTGCGCCGTGGGGTTGATCGTCTGGCCAGATGTTGAAGTTTCCCTTTCTAACTCTGTGTCGGAGTCAGTTTCGCAGTTATCAGTGTCACAGTTTCTCTCCTCATGAAAGACTTCAACATGAGAAACATTCCGTTTGAAAGTAGAACCGTTCCTGTTCTTCGCAGTACCTGTACTTCCCTTCATGTTCACTACAAAAATTGCGTTCTGTGAAAGTTAGTGGAAAGTTTGTTGACTTTCTTCTGACGTAACAGTGCTTTGTCTTCTGGTTTCACTTCGCCAGGAATTGCACGACGCCTGTTATCTGCATACTATCGGGGTTTCTCCTTGTGGTTATGGTCGGCGTGTTCTACCTGTGAGTGTTCTGATGGGTGGGTAGAGTACTGTGGAATTTTATTCTTGAATGGCCAGTTAAACAGTAAGTCAGCTGGCGACTTTCCTGTGGCTGAATGTGGAGCGGTGCGGTGACTGAGAAGTACGGAAGGCAATTTACTTTTCCAGTTCTGGTCGTCACTGTGGGCTGCATGACTGTATGACTGCAATTTCTGGATATGTAAAGTAATTATTCATCAAAGCAACAATATACTCTCCAGCTAGGAATGGACCCAGGACATCCAAGAAAAGTTCTTTCCATGGTTCATTGGGTAACATGGTCAGTTGCAAAGGTTCCGGTGAAAGGTGATTTTGCGACTGTTTGACATGCATGGCACTGTCGAAAAAGTTTCGATCTCTTTGTCTAATCCTCGGCTGTGCCTGTAGGGTTCAGGGAAATTCTTAGAGTTACCTCCCTGGATAGCAGTGGTAGGCTTCTGTATTTCAGCGCCTGGATTAGAAGCTTGCTCAATGTCGGTTAGCTTCAATGCTCTTGGTTTAGCGTACCAAGTTAAGTTCACGCATTCTTCAGCTATATTCCCTTTTCGCCTTACAGCTGGGATAGAAAGTCTTGAGAGTGCGTAGGATGCATTTGTCGGTCTGGATCTGTAGGGTGTCATAAACTGAGAAAAGTTTGAAGACGTAGAACCCATCTTTCAATGCCTAATGAGCGCATTGATCGTGCTGAATAAATCACTTCCAGAGGTTTATGGTCTGTGATAAGCTCGAATTCGAGGCCATACAGGTACAGGTGACAATGTTCACATCTCCATACAACGGCTAAGGCATCTTTTCCCATCTGAGAGTAATGTTTTTCAGTAAGTGCAAGGTTGGCAAAGAGTACAGGTTGATATTCACCGTAACGTTGTTGTTGCGCTAGTATGAGAGCAAAACTGACTGGACTAGCATGAATAATCAATCTGGTTTTTGCTTACCGTTGAAAATATGCCAACACGGTGTCACTCGACAGCTGTACCTTTAATTTGTCGAAAGCGTTTTGCAGCGGTTTGCCTCAAGTCCAATTTTCACTTTTTCTGGTCAGCGAAAATCTGCTGAGCGAAATCAGCAATGTACTGGGAGCAACAGTTGACAAGACCAAGGGAACTCAGCACTTCTGATGCGTTGGTTGGTTCTTTCGTCTGTTTAATTGCTTTAATCATTGCTGAATCCGGATAGGCCTATACTCCATTAGAGGATAGCACGTGTCCCATGGAAACTAACTTGTCCATACCAAATTCAAATTTTTTTCTGCATTGAGTGTTAGTCCATTTTCACTCAGTGTTTGAATGACTTTTTCAAGATTTCTGTCATGACTCCCTTTCCACAAGTGATAATGTCGTCGGAAATGTTTCGAACTCTATCACAACCTCGAAGGACTTGTCCAATAATGTGCTGACATTTCGGGAGCGGCTAATATTCCAAACATCAGATGTTTATATCTGAATAACCCTTTGTGGGCCACAAACGTAGGAATGTCCCTTGACGATGGTTCCTATTCGATCTGGGAATAGATATCATTTCTGGTATCTATTCGATTTCAGGCCTAATTTGGAGAACACCAGCCAGCACCTCGTCCACGGTTGGAATTGCACAACGTTGTTTGTAGCTCGTCTTCGACTTTCTTACGGACTAGGTAAGGTAATTTGCGCAATGGCTGGGCTACAGGCTTGACTGTTTTGTCCACATGTATTTTGAGCTGAAAGTCTTTGAGTTTAACCAGTCCATTAAAACATTCCTTGTGGTTTATTTTCAACTGTTCATATATACATGTATCAGAAGTGGTCGTGAAACTAACCCCAGTGGTCTTAGAACACCTTAAATGACAGCAGTTTGTCGACTTAGCAATGAAACCCTGTCATTGCCCTGTCATCCTGTCTTCTCAGGATACAAGGCTCTCGACTCTCTAGATTTCTGTTCAGCAGAGATATTAGCCGTAAATTTACCCATAAGCTTCAATGATTGATTTAATTCATATGAATAAATGTGTTTGTTAAAGGCTTGTAGCTTTATTCCTGTTTCAGCTAGTTTCCCCCATGTCGATGATCAATGATGTTAACACTAGCACCAGTCTATCAAAACTTTGACAAATGAGATGTGGATGTGAATTTGGCCATCTGAATTGTGATTTTGGTTTAATACAAAAACATACTAATCGTCTGCAGATAATACGTTAGCACAGGTATCTCTACTTTCACCTGTTGTATTTGGATGTACTTCATTAACAGGGGATTGTCGAACAGTTTTTCCTTTTTTTATCATGCTTGGTTTTACGCATGGAAGAAGTGTCAGATAAAACCACATTTCTCACATGTGTGTTATCTCAGTAATTTCACAATTTCGAGCATAATGTCCGAAATGTCCACATCTGTTGCAAATGATGCCTTGTTTACTGCCCTTGCGACTGGTTTTCTTTCTTTTCAAGTTTTCTCTTCTGGTAACAAGACTTCAAAGTATTGACTTCTGACCTAGCATTGACAAGTGTTTCAATATTAGCAGCCTGCTGTTCAGCTATTTCACACGATCTGGAAATTGTCAACAGTTTATTCAGTGTGAAATCAGTTTCATGAAGAAATCTTCTGCGTAGACGATTTGAAGAACATTTCTCGATGACATGGTCAAGGATGAATTCTTTTTAGTCTCCTCCAAACTCACATGATAAGGCGAGTGAGCGCAGACGAGTTACAAGACTCTGGATTGTCTCCCCTTCTTTCTGTCTGCCCTGGCTAAACATGTGCCGTTCAAACGCTATGTTTTTCTGTGGCTTAAAGTTTTCATCAGACTTAATGACAGCTGAATCATAGTCATCTCTGGTATCTATGAGAGCTTCAGATTTATCCTGCACATCGGAACCAGCTAAAATGTAATAACAGAGCTCTTTTCTGTTTCCCATCGGTCATACCCGGAATCAACAACATAGTATTCAAATAATTGTTTCCACCGTTGCCCACGATGAGGGTTTGATCGGCCAGTTTGTCGAATGGATGAAGTGCTGGTATATCTATACGTGTAGCTCGGGTAGCCATCCTTTATACACGTCTCCAATGTAATGTCGCTATCTTATTTCTGACTATGCTATAAATGATATCTGACGTGCGCTGCACATGTTTTTGTATTCTGCGACCACGCGAAGTACTTCATCCGGGTACTTGCCAGTATATATAAAACCACGACTTCACAATAAAGTCGGAGCAGTACAAAATGGATTTACATTGTTAAAGTTTTCATTTATCGATGCCTGAGGAATGTGTCCTTTTCTACTTGTCGAAATGGGTTTATTGCATTAGTATTGTCGATGGATTTTGCGCTCTTTTTTTCTCGAGTGTTTTTTTTTTTCAGATTCATTCTTCGGTCCTTGTCGGCCATTGTTCAGTTACTCTTTGAAATTTGCGTTCTTTTTCATGTCACACTGTTATCAATATTTCTTGATGGGCTCGGTATTAAAAGAAAGGATGACAACGACATAATCAATCCCGTCAGCTGGCTATTCTGTAACAGGGCGGAGAATCAATACGGAGATACAGTATACAAGTTCACAGGTTTCCAAAATTGTCTAGTGAAGTACATTATGGTGTAGTGGTTAGGATTACAATGTATTGGTACGTTAGAGTGGCGTAGGCCTTACACTGTTAATCGTTAGAATTGTGCAGTGTACCCTTGATTGTATCTCAAAACTGTAACAAAGTTGTAAATTTACACCAAAGATGCTGGCAAAAGGGAGACCCGCAAATTTCAATGTATAATTACAGCAGGGGTAAATATCTTATAGCACGCTGGCCTTTGTATATAGCAAATAACTGTATGTGGATGTAGCATATCATATGTGAAGAAAACATATGTGATGTGCTATAACCATCTTGCTGTAATAGTACCTGTGTTTGAATGTTTAACTTAGTCTTAAGAATATTGATAAATATGGGTCTAGGTGTGAGTAGGCTCTAAATGATAAGACAAAATACACAAAAGGGTGATTGAAAAGCGGTTTGTTGCTAAGTGGTTAAGATACTTGAATTGCAATCACTTTCAATTTCACGATTCCCTGGCTTTCATTATTCTCGGGACCTGGATGACATTAAACATATTCCTTACAGCGCATGCGCCGCACTCTACATTAGTTTTACTTCAGTGTCACGATTAACAAAACTTGTACAGAACGCCCAGATCACAAGGGTTGCTTGGTGATGAGGGAGGAAGTGATGTCAGAAAACACAAAAATTCTATCTCAGCCTAGTCATACATTATACAGATGCATTTTCTTTATGAAATATGTACAATATGATTCAAAACAACACATGAAACAATTGTGCCATAGGCTGCATCCCACGGAGCGCGAGGCGAGATGGCGTCATCCGGCTTCCATAAAACATACCCATATGGAACAAAGTGTATTGCTGGAGGATATATCTGGTTGATGGACGTAATGGGCGTACACTAAAACAGGATTAGGCACTAAAGGAGATCCCCAACACTTTTATTTTCACGCTTGTTCCTTAGACACAATATTTATGCTATGTAAGTCTGTAAACCTCATTTAAAAATATAATGTTAACCAGTTCCACTAAAAAAACAAACAACAACAACAACAAAAAAACATTTAAGTTGGACTGTTTTCCTGATTTGTCGGTCGGGGAGCCCTGGCCGGTTGATGTTATGCCGTGAAGCACCTTCGGGGATATGTATTGAAAAAGCCTTAAAAGCAGTAAGAAATCTACTTAACACTGTTCAGAAAGCATGGTATGCCTTAACCTGCAATGATCTGCAGATTGGAACAACGAAAATGATATAGGTAAAATAGCTCTACCGGGAATATTTTGAGTTGCATTTGATCCTTGAAAAGCGTACACAGCATAGCTACTAGGCGTTACGATGACAGATTTTCGTACACATACCGGTCACTGTAGATAACACAAATGCGCTACCTTCTTGTTAGTCTCACACGCATTCGGCCGGCATCCATTGCACGTCGGAAGGTCTGCGAGCAACCTGCTGATGATCATGGGTTTCTTCAGGCTCTGCCGTCGTATAAGTTAAATATTCCTGAGTAAAAACATCAAACAATCAATCAGTCCTTGGAATGATGATAGTACCAATGGAGAATCTGCCACGGTTTCGCAGTCTACAAGAAAATAAATTGTTTAAGGCCAGATCGAGCGATACAGGCTGTAGCACGAGGGACGATGTAGTCGGATTGTGAGTGGAAGTGACAAAAACGCCGGTAAAAGTCGTAGTCGAGATTACGTTTTATGTTTTAAAAAATACCATGCAAGCTATCTAGGCCTACCTGCAGTTTGACAGGCATAGCGCTGTGGATCTACTTTAACGTTTCACAGTCAACAGTATCATGATGGGGCCTCTTTTGGTTTCATAGACGAGCTATCTGTATTGGACTTTGTTCAGTACCCCGTATTCCTCTAATTTACAACACCAAGGCAACGTTATCTCATTTGACATCGCGGTTGTAAAGCAATTATGCAAATGACGTAGCCGAATTTGATTTTCCTCGGCATGTGTCATCACACATGGCCGTCACGCCAGGGAACAGATGACGTACCCGTGTGATGCACGCGTGTCCTCAGGTTGTGACGGTGAGTTGACCGTCTGCTGCATCACATGGCACGTGCAACAGCCACAGTAGATAGTCGAGCCTGGAGCATAGCAACCGCTCGCTCACATTTAATAGTTGCAAGGCGTGGCATGCGAATTGTTTACGATCTCAAGAATTGCTAGCATGTTTTTTCTAATCACTAGCAAATTTTCCCACGGCTTGCATGGTGTTCAGCCACATGATATTGTGATCATGTGACTACGCCAGGTCGCTTTTTCACGAAAGAGAGCGCTGCTTGCACCCCGCGTGGTTCATCAAAATGGTAGTATACGTCAGATTAGACCTTTATGGTATTCTCCCATATTAACTAACTTGCACTACCCATTTTCAATATAGTCACTGTAAGTCGTAGACTTACTTGAGCTGTTAAGAGATCATTGTTATTTTATAAAGTGACTGATTGATTAGTCAGTGATCTAACTTGATTTTTTAGGGGATGTTTGTTATTTTATAAACTGATATATTGATTAATTGTCCAGTGATAGATTTACTTGAAATGATGTTTGATGTATTTTTACAAGGGGATGCTTATTATTAGATATCGATTTCATTAAGTACACATCCGCACGTGTATGTTCTTGTAAATGCGCCGTTGATTTAACCTCTTTGCATAGCCAATCATTCATAATTAGGGCATTTGGTCGATGTTTTCGAAGGTCTTTGGTCATTGATGTTTTATTTGCACTCGTACGGTTGTCAGGGAATATAATGCTTTATTCGGCCTCTCTAGAATAGATTCATTTCCGCATCACCACAGTTCAAGAGAATGCACTAATTACTCAAAGCTACGATTAAATATTGTTCTTGTACCTTACATCGCTAACAAGGTATCAATTTGGTGATTAGATGATCACAGAGCAGCACAAAATCATGTGTTTGCTGTTGTCTCAGCACTCAGTAGTTTATATTGACCAGCAAAAAGAAAGTATACATGGTAGATGCTTTTGTTCTGCGGAATATGAATTTTACAGGATATTTTCAATTTTCAGGCATGTGCGCGTGCGCAATGCCATAACATCGAATCTAACTGATATAGTTTCGTTTGCTGGCCAGTATACATGTACTTGTTCACAGCGAACACTCTGGTCATATATCTGGTTCCTTATCTAGACGTGGTGGAGTCCTCGACTTGTCAACTGCTAGGACAAAGAATATCTGGGGGCTTAGTTGTAATCCAGAAAGTTAAGTCTACTGATAATCTATGGTTTGAAAACAAACCACTGTCTGCTAAACCAGTGAGTACCCACTGTAGCGAGTGGGTTTGGACAGGGTCGTGTGGTGCGAATTCTATCGCACGGCTTATAAAGTGTTTACAGTGTTTTAATTAGAGATTATCATTGGATACTACTTAGTGCGAACACAATATAATGTAAGACTAATAGTAATTCATTTCACAAGGAGAACAGAATAATTTCCGATATGTCGACTTTCAGGGACTAGTTATTGAAGCGAACAGAGAATGGCTTACCAAATTTATAAGTTGCTGCTGTTGTTAACTGACCTTTACTACGTTATGTCAGCAGCAGCCACTGGTCCTCTATCGGAAACCCTAGATGATTATATCGAGATTTACACCACGGTTTCTAGGAACACCAGACTGATGGGGAATAACCTCTCTGTCACCACTCGGAGTTTTTTACAGTGTGGTGTCACATGCAGCATTTCGGAGGATTGTTCTGGTGTGAACTTCTGTAACAACACCTGTGAGCTTTTGTTCAGCAAATCAACACTGGTTCCTTCAGGGAAGACAGAATCGTGCTGGATTAGCCTCATCCTTCAACTACAGGTAACTCGTACATTTTTAGCCATTTCTTGAAGGTTGCATTTATAAGTGTGGTGATTTACGGGTGTGATAAGTTACAGGTGTGGGGATTTCAGTGATCTAAAATGAGTCTATAAATCCGAACTTCTTCTTTACAGGAGACAGAAACGACGGGTTTGAGTTTAACCAGTGAAGAGGTTGTGCCTTCAACAACGCCTTTCAGTAAGTCTAAAATTCATATCATATAAATACCAAAAACTTGAAATTAATTCTGAAATAAAAAATCTAAATAATTACCGTTTTAATCGAGTCATGCTCAATGGCTTCTGATATATCCTTTAGGACAATGGTCGCTTTCCCTGCTTCCGGTCCCTTGGTGATAATCAGCTATCGACGACGGTAGTTTCCGCAGTGTTGCGTTCTTTGAAGATAATTGTCTTCTACCAGTATGACGTGTATATGTAAACGTTTTTGGTTTACAACGAACACCATGGTTTCCTCCACCCAATATACCGATTGCTGTCCTGCAGGTGAAAAATCTGAAGTATGGTGGTAAATAACCACCAAATCAATGAGCTCAGTGAGCTCACCATATACAGAGGCAAATCTATTCTACAACTTTAGGCAGTTTTAGCATGCCTTTCCTTTACGAGGACACACAAATTTATATATTCAACAGCTGTCGTATTCAACAGGGCCGGTAGTGTACCCCGGGCACTCCAGTTTCCTCCGCCCCTATAACTCACCGCCATCGTATATGTCAAAAAACTTTTGAGTATTGTGTTACGGTATTGAAAACGGCAACAGAAAACAGACTCAGTGACTCAATATTACAATGTAAACAATGCTTTATATATAAAATGAGACGTACAGTTTTACAGACAGTTCAACAACAACAACAACATACACATCAGTATTACCGGTCTTTACAAGTTTCCAGTTCACCTTTGCATCCCAAGGAATGTATTCCAGGAAATCCAACGTAAAGACCATGGGATAAACACACAATTCACACAAGTCACAAATTGTCCTAGACAGGTACTTCGCCAGGTTAGCGAACACGAACACAGTACACAGGTTACACAGAACTGGAACAGTCAAGCCTTTGAATGACGTCACACCCGCAGAGCACAACACAGGGTAAATACAGGCATGGAGGTATAATCCACTTCAGATCAGTCACAGCTCCCGCAGAAGCTCACAAACGAGCCGTTCAGAGACGTAGAGTAATGTCACCTTGTGGCAGAACGAACGTCCTTTGCAAAACTGAAAACTTCAGTTTAGAGTCCTTGACGACCTTGTCGGTCAGGTGAGGTCAGCGTGTTAAACAAATTACACAGTCCACACTGTATAATCATAATCAAGATCCGAACACCAATAAACGTGACTTCCGCAGAAATTCACATAAACCAGACATCAGTACTACTGTGGTACATAAACGGTGCCGGCATAAAAAACTGTCCTCCCAAATGAAACTGGCATCACCAGCTCATATCAAAATAATGGACTCGATACGAGAGCGTCTCACACTCTCCTGGCTCCCAGTGGATGCAGCAAAAATACCTCCCCTCTGCACAGAAAACACGGCTTATATACGTGCCAGGTGGATTCAACTATTCTTAGACACAGAATTAACAGCCAATGAACATCCAGTTAAATAAACAGAGCATTGAACAAGGTGCTTTCGGCCAGGTCCGCACTGTACATATATAACAGGGCCTGTTATGCTTATAACATATAACACAAAGGTCCGCAGACTAACAGTACATGAAGACGTTAAATAGTCATACATAACAATTGCGATAAGCAACAGTCAGATCTGATACCTCTGCTCATGTACTACCACGTTATTACTCCCTTACCGGTACCCGAGAGAACTATTGCAGAGATTAGGTTTACATTTCGTCTGTCGTGATTCAGTTTTCAGGGATGTGTTTTTTTTTTTTTTTTTTTGAAAACGGATCAATGTTCTCTGACGGTTCAAAACCAGAAGGGGTTATGTATTGTTCTCGCTCAAATAGGTAAGGGTTATCTATGGCTATCGCTCAAACCGGCAGGGGTTATCTATGGATATCGCTTAAACCGGTAGTGGTCATCTATGGCTATCGATCAAACCGTTAGAGGTTATGCATTGCTATCAGTCAAACGGGTAGGGGTTATGTATTGCTATTCCTCAAGCCGGTAAAGATGATGTACTGCAATCGCTCAAACCTGTAGAGATTATGTATTGCCATCGCTCAAACCTGTAGAGATTATGTGTTACCATTACTCAAACCGGTAGGGTTATGTATTGTCATTGCTCAAACCGGTAGAGATTATATATTGCTATAGGTCAAACTTGCAAGGGTTATGGTTGTAAAATTTCATGCATAATCTCACCATATGTGGGCCTATTTGTTTTGATGACTGGGTGTAGCCCTGGAGCCGTGGAGGTTCGTGCTGACTGTGTTTCGCTGTGCTTGCACTACATCGCCATGGATCTGACGTATTTTGTTTTTATCTAAGAGTTGCATTTTCCACTGAGCGAGTGTTATCATGTTAAAATCTTCTCTTTACCCAGTGTGCAATGCCATCTAGGTTCCGGAGACTTTCTAAGGTTATGAAGGACTGAAACCAGGATGTCACTTTCCTAGGTGCAACCCCCACACGCATGCGTGACCAATCAAACATAGCATGGGTTCATGTGGTTCTACACATTGCAGCTTACACAGTATATGTAAGATCATAAGTTGATGCTTTGCCACTGTAGACATCGGGATGTAATAGCAAATGGTCAAAGGAATTAATTTTAATGCAACTTTCAGATGAAGATTTGTAGTATTTTGATGAGTTTATGGTTGTGGACGACGGTTGATTCACCCATGACAATGTAAATGGCAGGCTTTATAGCCTTGAGATCGGCACCAACCTATCGTGTTTCCGCTTCTGAAACTTTTACAGCTCGGTGTGGTGGTAATAAACAAATCCAAATCTTGGTCAGGCGCTGAGAGCACACGAAGAATCTCAAAGTGCCATTCTTGTCGAAGGTATGACATGTTATCTTTGCTAAAAATATTTTTCATTCCTTTATTTGCAGGCTGTCCGGCTACTTTTACGAAGATTGGGAATGGCTGCTACACAGTTGCGGAGGAAAAAACTGGACTTGCGTATACGAATGCCATCGAATTATGTCAAGGTCTGAATGCCTCACTGGCCTCGCTGGAAGCTCTGGAGGAATTGAACAGCTTGCAGGAGTATTTAACAAATCTATATCGTAAGAGAATACACATTTTGTCTCACTTACAAAAAAGAGGCAATAGTCTTGCTCACTAGGACGTAGAAATGGGTATTTGGAGAGAAAATAACAAAACAAAGACCACACTTGCTTATATCAATGAGAAAACTAATACTACTAGTCTTTATGAACTAAAAGCCTTGAAATAACTGGACAAAGCCCCTGAATCTGTCTTGCAACCACAACAGGTTATATTGGTCATGCTGTAAACATTGCGACACTAAGATAGCTCACGTGCAAGGGAAAATTTGTGTTCTCACGAGAGCATATGCCTATTATATATGTCTAGGGCCGTTTCCACAAAGCCACACTACAAAGTTGAGTTAAAATTTAAAACCAGGGCCGTCTTTATCAAACATCTTAAGACTGATGTGAAAAATTCAAACACAGCTACAACTAAAATGTTTTTCTCTAGAAATTTAAAATTTGAACATGAATTTTTTTCTTGTAAAACAGTGTACCAACTACAATTTGATCTCTTTACTGTTAGCCCTTTTAAGCGCTTGCAATTTATGACTTCAGTTGAAAAGTTGATAAATACTAGCCCTGGTCAAAATGCTTAGGTTTCGTCGTGGCGGTTGAACTTTGTGTTTCGATAACATTGATGATATGATTAAAATGTTAATTTTCAAGGCCTAAAAATAAGCTCTAAAATTATATTTCTAATTGTCTTGTGGAATCTTAACGCGACCATAGATAGGCTTATAGTGCTGCCTGACTGAAACGCTATGTTTAAAATACTTGCCACTACTTTCTCCTGTGAGTTAAATCACAGACAATTGATTAGCGTTCTAACGCACTAACAGCTCGTGCTGGCTTCCTCTCCGGTCAAAAGGGTGTATGTTTCCGCCAGGGTCTGTTCGGTTTCCTCCCACCATAATACTGGCCGCCGTCATAAGAGTGAAATGTTCTTGAGTTCTGCCTAAAATTCAAATCAAATCAAATAAATAAATACATAAAATCACAGAATCAAGAAAATATATATCACTCTCTTTTAAATAAATACCTTCACCCAGAAGGAAGTAAGATTTTACCTAAGTATTTCTTTCTAGGGAAAATATTACTACTTTTTTCAGCTCTGATACAGTCATCGGTTTCCAAAAGTTGGCTAATTGGAGCGTACCAAAACAACTCCTCGGGTACATTCTTCTGGTTGTCAGGTGCCAAAGTGGTCGGCGATATCTGGGCCCCCGATGAGCCGGACAAGCCTGAACAACAAGACTGTGTGTCGCTGAGAGCCGATGAGGGCTTTAAGTTGGTTAGCGTCTACTGTGGCGAGTACAATCGCCAGTACATTTGCGAGCTGTAGCAACTGAACCTACTTCAGTGTACCTCTGCCCTGAATAACGAACCGAATTCTTCATTTTGGGGCTTTAGTTTTCAGTAGAACATAGAGCAACCGTCATTCATTCCTCTTTGTAGCAATTTTGGCGGGTACGTAAGACAAAATGTCTTAATTTCCCAGATGGAAGACATTACACACATTCCATACGCTCTACTTACAAAAATAACGTTTGTACATGTATGAATGACCTGCCTACTATATGCGTGCGTCCTGCACGCGTTAGATACGCCTGTCACGGTGGTTTGGTTTCATGTATTAAATTAATGAATGAATGATTATGGCTTAATGCCACATCTCCTGTCGTACTGACGGGTTGTGGTTTCAGGTATACCTATCATTGAAAGTTTGTTGCTTCAGGTCTATCTGTCAATGAGAAGTTGTGACTTCAGGCCTGTCTGTCAATTTGACAGATTGTGGCCGAGGGCGTACCCCATACAATGAAAGTCATATTGGGGCTTCATGTCTACGTTTTATGTTGACGGGTTGTATCTTCAGGCCTACCTGTTATATTGGGGGTTGTATCTTCAAGCTTACCTGTTATATTGAGGGTCTGTATCTTCGGGCCTACCTGTTATATTGAGGGGTTGCATCTTCAGGGCTACCTGTTATATTGGCGCAAGGAACCGCTTGCTCTGAGCTCAAGTCCAGCACACGCTGGCTTCATCTCCAGCCGTACGCTTTTCCTGCAGCCTGCGGATTGTGTTTCCGGTGTGTTTCCGTCGGGATTTACCGGGCTTCCTCCCAACATAATTTTGGCCACTGTCGAATAAGTGAAATATTCTTGTGTACGGCATAAATTTCCAACGTAGTTTTGGAACTTGGTCTTGGGATAATTGACTGGGACGTCCAATATGATAGACGCTGATTAAACGAACATCTGATTGGACGACTAAGTTCAGTTTCAGAAAGAAATAGAACATATTTATTTGTAAACGTCACCTTAACATTCATCCACAAGCTGAAATGAAGCATTGACTCACACCTTAGACATTTAATAAAGGTAAATGCACTGAATGGTCATATATACTATATACATTCTTCAGTACCTCATAAAATACCAATGAATTAAATAAATAAATATTGAGGCTATGTACCTTCAAGTCTACCTGTAATAAGAAAGGATTGCTATTTACTACTTGTCATATCAAAGGGTTGTGGCTTCAGGATTCACTGTCATATTTGGGGGACCGGCCCGGATAGCACAGTCGGTAGAGCGTCCGCTTCGGGACCGGTAGATCCAGGATCAATCCTTGATCGAGTCACACCTAAGACTTTAAAAGAGGAAGTTGTAACTTCCTCGCTTGGCGTTCAGCATGAAGAGGATAGTGCAACGACTGGTTGACCCGTATCAGTATAATGGCTCGGGCGGGGCGGCTTGCTTGCCTTCGGTAAGTCGTCTCAGTGAGGCAGCACTAAATAAAAGAGCGGTGGAAATGACTGAATATGACTGAAAAATTGTTGAGAACGACGTTAAACCCCAAGCACTCACTCACTCACTCATATTTGGGCTACAGGACTACTATCATATCAATGGGTTGTGGCTTCAGGTCCACCTGCCATATTGAGGGATTTTAGCTTCAGGCCTACGTGTCATATTAAGGGACCGTAACTTGTGGACTACCCGTCATATTAAGAGGTTGTGGTTTCAGGACTACCTGTCATATTAAGGGGTTTTGGCTTCAGGTCTTCCTGTCATATTGAGGGGCTTTAGCTTCACGTCTACGTGTCATATTAAGGGATCGTAATTTCGGGACTACTTGTCATATTAAGGGCATGTGGTTTAGGATTACCTGTCATACCTGTCCCCCAGCAGCAAAGCTATCAACGTTGACGTCACCACAGCAGGCTACTGAAATTCCTGACTGACAGCTGGGATCCTAAGAAAACTGTAGTTTAAAGACAATTTTACGTCTTAAGAAGAATGCTGCAAAGCTTTTTTTGTACCTTAATATGTTCGGCTAGAAATAAAAACCGTGCCATTCGTCTATCTTTTAACGGTTTGTGGCCTCAAGCCTCTTTCCATGCACGTGCCAGGTTGGGGCGTTGGTTTACCTGTTATATCGATATATCTGGCTCTTTTGTATAATGGTTTTGGTATATGCTAACTTTCTTTCACATCGATTCTTTTTGATTTCTCTATAATAACAATATAATAACTAATCATGTGTTCCATGTATCAGGCTGTGGCAGTGGCGGTACGATCTATTTGTTACTAGTATCTAATTTTCCGGCAAGACAGTTCAATTATTGTATTCAAGAATAGTCCAACATACTGATTTATATCACGCTCGTGTTCTGTATGTGCATGTATCTCTTGTCTGGCAGGGGTCTGGTCGATTTTTGGTTGGTAAATGACTAAACAAAGGCGATCTCCAGAGCAACTTGAGATTTTTATTGACTTGTTCCTTGTGAATGAAATTACCAGCAAATTACAAGTGATGGAACAAAACCCGGGTCTTCACTAAAAAATTAATCCGATAATTTTATCAGAAAGTCTATTGTCTGAATTATGCTAGAATGTATTCTGTTATTATAACATAATATTCTTTCGTATTCAACATAATACCCTGTTAGTCAAATAGAACTTTCATGTTGAATTAATAGAATATGTGTGTTGATTTTAACAGAACAGTCTGCTACATTGGCAGAATACATGCCGCCATCACACAAAGAACAGAGTTTCTGTTAAAATTAACAAAGTCGTTTTTTGAGTGTTCTAACACAGAGACTGTAGGAAATAAGGTCTATTCGATTTATTTATTCCATGACGATTATTTCTACTCAGTGAGCTAGCTCTTAGGTAAAGAGTTTGTTAGGGGAAGGTACGTTATGATACAGATTCTGTGACATAAAGGCGGGCAACGTGATACAGTGAGGAGAATGGAATGCGGAAAACATGGTCATTCTAAGTGCTGTAAGATACGTAGGCTAATCACCAGCCAAAATGGACCTTTGCAAGAACAGAACAACGTTTAAGACAAAACCTCCACAGAAACTAAGAAAATACATGTATATAAGTCAGAAATCAGGACTGCGCGTTGCAAAGATAAGCAATCAGCAGTTCTGAAGTCATCAAAACCGAAGTAATGGTATATCGGAACGTTACCAAATCTGGAAGTGCTAATGGAAGGTATGCAGGTGATCACTATCAAAAGTGAAAACGCATTACCTGACTGTTCATTAATACCTCTAACCCCAGCATTGCTACTTGTGGCAAAATTCCATATTTTATTCTTAATATAACGTTTGTATATTATTTTAAGATATTTTGATACACTAAAAGTGTGTATTATGTCATTTGATCAAACTCAGTTTTTAGCAATATCGGTAAATTATAAAACAATATGTGCAAATATAACAAAGTATGTTTAGCAAAAAGAAGATTCTGTGTCGTAACTGTGTTTAAGCCTATTCAGTATGACCCAAAAAGTACTCGTGTAACTTCATTTTATTCACCGTAATAAATTCATGAAAACCGTCTTTGAATCAGCATGACATGGCCTTTCAGCTGATGATGACCGAAGCCACTTTGGACACAACCATGCTGGAGCATAGACTATTGGTTTTGCATTTTTTGCGTCTCTACTCAGCCTTCAATGAGACTGTTCTTTTTACTATTCTGTCGCTGGAAAGTTTCATTATCGGATTTCGTTTAACAGAAAATTATGCACGTTTATACTACATGGCAAAGACACCAAACTTGTACAATAAGCGTAGATCGAATCTAGCGGTCGAGTGATTGGTGGCTTTAGCGCGAGCGTGCAGAACAGGCTCAGACCCAGCAGAAAATGTACACAAGTTATGGGATAAGCACCTACACAGTAGCTACACTTCACAACTGTTGTGGAAGAAAGTGCCTATCAAACACCTTTACTCGATATTTTACTTTTGTAAGAGCTGTATTCTGACTATCTGCTAGAACTCGCAACAATGTGCACGTCTCGAACCTTCATTGATAACGTAACAAGAAAGTAATACATTTTAACTTCGCGTGACCGCCACAGCAAAAAAAAAAATAGGCAATGTGTGTTCTGTGTTATGGACCTGCGGGAAGCACGTGAGTAGATGCATGTACTATAGATCCGCCATGTATGCGAGGCGTATCTGCGTCTGGAATCTGGGTTTTGGTCTTCACTACCCAGTAACAACAGCAGATATTATCTCCTGCGGCACGGGATTATGTCGTTAATTAGAATACGATTTCTAAAAACGTCAGACTGATGGGGAATAACCTCACTGTGACCCCTTGAAGTTTTTACAGTATGATGTCACGTGCAGCATTTCGGAAGATTGTTCAGGTGTTAACTTTTGTAACAACACCTGTAAAGTTTTGTTTTTATGAGCATGGCTAGTCTCTTTATGGAGAACAGTATCCTGCTGGATGTACCTTAAACTTCAAGTGCAGTTAAGCCAAAAGATGGCATGTTGTCTATGAGCACAAATTGACTATTTAGACGTTATCTCTAGAATTTCTGTCCAAGGTTCAACAACTGATATTACCGAAAAGTGCTCAAAATCTCAACACCTAACAAATACTTGAAATAAATAACGTCTGGTTTGTTGTTTACATGTTGCTGGCATGCCTGTTGTGTCTTAGCACTTCAAACTTTACATCCAAACTGATTAAAGTCATTACTATTCCTTTCATTAGCCAAGCACAAGGACCCAACTGAAGTATTGTACCAACGACTCTCTACCGGTATGCAAAAAACTAACGGGTATCTGTTTCCGACTTCGAAAGGGACGCACCCATAAATGGATACAATTTTGTAAGAAGACTATGTTAGGTTAAAAAACCTAGATACAAACGTCTCCACACAGACGGTTTTCTTCCGGTATTTAAAGTGCACATGGACTACGTCTTTATCACATAGAAAAAGCCTACGCCCACTAAACACCCGTGATTAAGGCGTAGTGGGATCTTCGTCCACGATTGTACTGGACAGTTGCAAATCTACCAATGGATTAAGGTACATACATGTTCTAGATGCAATTCTGAGATTACTTCTGTTTGTTTTTCAGATCATAGAAAAACCAACCCCCGACGGAAGGTATTACACTACAAACAACGCTCGGTAGTAAGTCCCATTATATAGCTTTTAATCTATGAAATAAAGAGGCTTCATACATTTGACAAAATATCAAACCAGCCAGGGGTAATCTTTTACTTTAAATACCTTTTTAGTTCTCGTGTTTGTGTTGAACGTAGTTTTGGAAATTGATCTTGCGATGTTTTATCCGGGCATTATTTATGGTTGACGGCTCATTTATGAATGTTTGATTGGGCGACTAGATTAAGCTTCAGCAAGAAATTTTTTCAGACTAAAACAAAATATCTCTAAAGTTATAGTTAGCGACAAGTAAGTATAATGAGCGGCTATTAGATGCGACTTGAAAACGGTAATTCATCTTGGGGAGAGGCTACTAGATGTGACTTAGGCGACAAGTCAGTATGGGGAGCGGCTACTATAGTCCATTTCCTTTAGGGGGTTGCCTATATTCAGTTCTCTGTAAAATCAGTCATACTCGCTACCAAAATTGCCTTTAGTCAGTGACACGTAACAACACAAGTCTCTACACATGGATATGTTGGAAGTCTATATTATTGACCTGCTCCGATAGCATAGCTGGTGGACCGCCCGCTTCGGGAGCGGTAGATCCAGTGTCAATCCTGGATCGAGTCACACCTCAGACCTTAAAAGAGGAAGTTGTAACGTCTTCGCTTGGCATTCAGCATGAAGGAGATAGTGCAACAACTGGTTGATCCGTATCAGTATAATGGCTCGGGCGGGTCGGCTTACTTGCCTTCGATAAGGCGCCTCAGTGCAGCAGCACTAGATAAACGAGCGGTTGAAATCCGTCCTGCGACAAGGAGGCACATTACATGCACTCTAAGGACTCCTGCGTCGTCATATGAAAAATTGTTAAGTATGACGTTAAACCCCAAGCACTGACTCACTCACTTTATATTACTGCACGGCTCAGTTGGTTAGCGCAGCGTAATGAACCAGAAGTCTCTCACCAATGCGGTCGCTGTGAGTTCAAGTCCAGCTCACGCTGGCTGTCTTTCCGGTCGTACGTGGGAAGGTTTTCTAGCTCTGCCCGGTTTCCTCCCACCATAATGCTGGCGGCTGTCGCATAAGTGAAATATTCTTGAGTACGGCGTAAAACACCAATCAAATAAATAAATAAATATATTACTGCAAGAAGAATGAAGTTAGAACACGTTTTCTAATTCATAAGTCCATAAGCTCGGTTTCGACGGTAAGAACCATTTGCCTCGGGGGACGTCTGTCAGCAACCTGCGGATGGTCCTTGGTTTCCCCGGGCTCTGCCTGGTTTCCTACACCATAATGCTGGCCGATGTCGTATAAGTAAAATATCCTTGAGTACGGCGTAAAACACCAATCAAATAAATAAATAAACAAACATGAAAGAATTCAGTATCCTGCGGGAATACTTATAAGAGTACGATTCGGTAAGCGTTCCTTCCAAAACATTTAGCCACATTGCTTAGGCTTGTATCAATTTATTGCATCTGAAAGGCAGCTATGTTTAAAACTTATACTTATATATAGTTGGAGAGTTCAGAGGTCAAGTACCAATCTAAATCCTCAATTGTATACACAAATCATTGCAAAGTGAACTTTAGTTAGTCTTTGTAGAGAGCAGCTGCTAAATCCGGCTTTACAGGAGATGGTGCCAGAAACGTGTTCTAACTGTGTAGCATCGTTGTGGTGGAATTAAGCTTTAGCGAGAACGCAACCAACACGAAGTTGTATTACATATACAGTGCATTAAAAATCATAGGTCCTGTTTTAAAATGTAAGCAGACTTTAGTTTGTTAGGTTTGCTCCCTCTTAAAAGAGTGAGACTATAAGGCGTATTATAACATAATTTCATTTTATTTTACTCTTTAAATTTGAATAACAGTCCGCTAACGCTTATTTATTACATCTAAATTTGTAATGGTTGCATTGACACTTGGAATATGTTATTTCTAGTACATGGAGATAACCTATATATCCGTATTTTTGCTTTCAGCATATTGTCAACCTATTCCTGTTGGAACACCAGGTATGGTATGGTAAACTTTTTCAGATATGTATACTTCTTTTTCTGAATTTTTGAAGGAGAAAATATACCGAGTCTATTTGAATTAGGTATTGAAACAATGCTCTCATGTCGTGTCAGTTTTGGATACATGACGCCATGTAAACTTCAGTTTTGTTTTCAAATCGATAAATCGTGCAAGCATTATGTGACTTGATTAGTCAGTGATCTATTCACAAAAGGGTTCACCAATCTGACCAAAGGATATATATATCTTGGCACTCATAATTATTATTGTAGCATTACTCTGATTTGGAAAATTTAATTAGGTTTGATAAACGATATATTTGGCTTCTGGGTAATCATTTAAGCAGTGATTTGCGCATTATGAACAAAGTGCTATTCTAGCCAAAATGATCAACGATTTTAAGAATGGCGAAGGGGTTACCAATCAATAAGCATAACAAGCGGAGACTGAGGTGTCATATTTATTATGCGATGTCACACTCTGTAAAGGCACTTTATATAATTGGCCTGTGACGCTTTTCAGCCAGACTACAGTCAGAAGGGACAGAGCTTGGCAAGGGTTGGTTATTATCAGCACGTCAAGCCGAGACTACCGGGTCTGAGTTGTAATAAAACTACATGCCAGTGATCGTCAGTACATATGTCATCTGTAATAAAACTACCATCGCAGAAGCAGCAGCCATTTTGCCTTCACCACAGTTATAGGTCTTGCCAAAATTGTCGTTCATGGATGACGCATGTGCGTTAAACCTGAAAAGAAGAGCCTAATGACTGATTTGTTTTGAAATTATTTGCCTTGTCGTGAATTTGGGTCTAGTATGCTTTCACCGTGTGGAATACACACGTGGCTTTACGTGTGCGGGCGAGCTGTGAGGTACACACTAGTCACAGCTGACACCTGTATAGACATTGTTTATAAAGGGCATATCGGTGTATGATTTGCCATTGACGCTGTGCCTATAAAACTCCACCATCCAAAACGTCGGAGTTTGTTGTTGTTGGCTACGTCGCAGTGCGTAGATCCAGAAACGGCCTATACGTCATAAAAGTCAAAAGAAGGGTGTGGAGAAGATGGATCGGTAGAATAGGTAGCCCATGTCAAGTTTCTGTCGTTCACGTCCAAAATGACATGTGATATTGTGATGAACAACCACGAACGAAACTGATCTGTGTCCGGACAATCAGGAATGACGAAGCCCCTCCATGGAGAAAGGTTTATGCAGAATTCCATGTCATGTTGTCATGCATCCAAGCCAAGGAAAAAGTGCTGTAGCATTGTATTGTTCTGAACGAAACACCTCAAAAGCTTCCATTTGCCACATCTCAATATGGTAGCAACGACAAATGATGACGACGGTCTCTTTGGCCCAGGTGGTTGGCATGCCAGCGCGGCGCAATGACCCAAGAGACCAATGCGGCCGCTATGAGTCCAGCTCCATCCCATATCAAGGTAGACCCTACTGGCATGACATGGCGATATTAAGGTAGGCCCTACTGGATAACTGACACAGCAGTATGGGGACATGACATAGCGATATTAAGGTAGGCAATACTGGATAACTGACACAGCAAACTGCCGACATCAAGGTAGGCCCTACTAGATACCTGACACAGGAACCTGCCGACATCAAGGTAGACCCTGCTGGATAACTAACACAGCAGTCTGGGGACATGAGATTGCGACATCAAGGTAGCCCCTGCTGGATAAATGACACACCATTCTGGAGACATAATATGGCGACATCACGATAGGCCCTACTGGATAACTGACTCAGCAGTCTGGAGACATGACCTGGCGATACCAAGGCAGACCCTACTGGATAAGTGACACAGCAACCTGGTGACATCAAGGTAGACCCTACTGGATAACTGACACAGCAATCTGGTGACATCCAGGTAGACCCTACTGGATAACTGACACAGCAAGTTGGCGACATCAGGGTAGGTCCTACTGAATAACTGACACAGCAAACTGCTGACATCAAGCTAAGTCCGACAGGATAACTTACACATCAACCTGGTGACATCAAGGTAGGCCATACTGGATAACTGGCACAGCAGCCTGTTGATATCAAGGTAGGCCATACTGGATAATTAACGCAGCAACCTGACGACATCAAGGTAGGCCATACTGGATAACTGGCACAGCAGCATGTTGACATCAAGGTAGGCATACTGGATAACTGGCACAGCAACCTGGTGACATCAAGGTAGGCATACTGGATAACTGACACAGCAGCCTGACGACATTAAGGTAGGCCATACTGGATAACTGGCACAGCAACCTGGTGACATCAAGGTAATCGACACAAGAATCTAGGGACATGAGACGGGATGGATAATTGATACAAAATCCGGGGACAAGGCATGAGGGCAACAAACCACTGGAGAAAAGACACAAGCATGTGGGACATGATCGACATACGCACAAACAAATTCTGGGGAATATTACAAAAAATCCCAACTGATGTAAAAAAAAAAAACAACAAAAAACAGATTAACCTACTGACAAATCTTCTCTTTTCACCCCAAGGCTGTTGACAATTTCCATACGTTATAAGTTATTTGATAAACGAAATATCCAGTCCAATAGAGAAGAAGAAAAATTAGCAAAGTACAGTATTAAATATAAATGACAGAAAAAAACAATTTTGTAGATAAACCAAAAAATTGTCAAAGAAAACAATAAAACAATACAATATGATTAGTCTCAAACACTGACGTCAACAGTCTGGTGCAACTAAACTTGTAAGAGTATATGACTTAATATGTTGTTATGCAAATTATCAATTTACATCCTTCGACAAAACCATCTTCAAGACTGAAATTAACTTTGAAAGGAAAATCGTGCAAACTGTGTCAAACATGTGAAGATAAAAAGCAATTTGCATCATTGAGGAAATTTGATTACCATCAAATAGCCTCTTTAATATTTGTAGCAGATAAGGAATTCTGGGTAATACTGGTCCTTGTCAAAGAGGACAAAGATGCTAGGCTTTTGTGGATTGTCCGTGCAGGAGTCGAACAGTTGGTTGGGTTTTCCCGGATCCAAAGGGGGTGGACGCCTCAATTTCTCTTGCCCCTTTGCAGTTTTACCGACCAGCACGCGGGCGTAAAACATGAAGCGATGACCGTGTTGATCTGGTTTTGCGTAATGGTTAGATTTGCTGGCATCCACAGCAAAGTAAGCCCCATTGCCATATAAGGCCCCAACAGCTGAGCCATACAGCCTCCAGTCAAAGTTCTGTTCACAGATGGGGTCGACAGCTCCTGGCGAAGTGCCATGAAATAACTTCTTCTCGTTAGTTGTTCCTCCTTCGTACTTACGCTTCATTATATTGCTTTTCCTGAAAAGAGAACCCAAAGCAGTTCAAACATTTGAAAAGAATATCGAACAATGAAATCAAGTTGGTACTATGCAGTGTATTGCTCTGTCTCGCCCTTTGGTTATAATAATTCAATATACACATGCATTCTCTTTGTCTAAATTTTAAATGTTGGTTAGATAATTCTAACCAACACCTGGATAATTTTGTAGATGAATGTTGATTAAACAGTTCCACGCGAAGACACCTTTCTCTCTTTATCTAAAAGGTTTACAAGATAATTCTAAAAAAAAGCAAAACAACTGGACAATTTCTGTAGTTGAATGCTGATTATATAGTTCCGCGCGAGGACATAAGTGGTGATGCTAAACCTAAATAAGCCTACGTGAGTCACACATCAAGGTATACATCAAGGTTAGGCTTGTCTAGTGGTGGCAGTGATGTAAAGCCGCGGCAGAGAGCGGCACATGCGACGTAACGACTATGATACAGTGTATGGCAAAGTGGCGTCATAGTGGGAGATCTACTTACATTTGAAACGTCAACCACAGGGAAGGGTTTTGTACGCGCTTTATGTAGATAATGGAGGCGTTGGGCATTGTCATGAGAAAAACATCCTTTACTGTAGCAAACTTGTCCGACGAGGAAGGGATGTTCACTATTTTCATGTCATAGGTGCCCATTGGTCCCCACTCAACAGGTATGTTCGTGGAAGTCGTAGCTTCCTTCTTGGCCTTCTCATGCAGCCTGAAACGTGTCATTGTGCGGATAGACTGATAATTTTGTGTATAACGTTTGCATCACACTTTCAGTTGTTTCATCTACATGTGCCTATGATCAGATTCCTCATCCCCTCCAACTCAAGTCCATACACATTTATTTACTTGGACTACAGTTTAGACAGCGAGGAACATCTCATATCTTTATATCTATGGACACAACCCTGTGCGTGTAAACGCACGTGAGTCGGGCCATGGCGGCATCTGCACGCCAACAGGGATCTAGGGAGATGATTTTAAAGTTCCAGGTTCTAGACGGCAGTATACAGAATAGGGTTGAAACAAAACCAGGTGAGGATAGAAACAACTTTACACAGTGCAATTTGTATGGGCGCCTTGACGCTTCCATGACCTAATGGAAAGAGCGTCAGGCTCCCAGAAAAATGGTTGCTGCCTCGGTTGGCATTCAGAACTTAAAGGTTAGAGCAAAGAAACAGGACTGGTTTACCCAGTGTCAGTATAATGTTACTGATCATGTCTGATGTCTTCGGCTTTCAGTGGCGGCAGCACTTTGGTGGCATGTACTCGCCCTGCCACAAGTAGACAAAGCATATGCACACACACCGATAAATTGCTTAGTGCAATACGATGTAAAACCCATAAATTAAAAAGCAAACATTACATAGCGCAGTATATATGGCACCCTATTACAACTACTCAATACAGCAAACCATATGTTGTTTTTGATAACACCATATAACTACCTGATAGCTTTCTTCACATCTTCAGGGCCCATGTAGGCTGGGCGTCGTCGTAAACGTGTCTCTTTGTCTGACTGACAATTTCTCTGTTTCAGATTGGCGAAGTCAACTTCATAACGAACGCTGTCGATTTCGATGATCTCCTCAGTCATGACACTGGAATTACACCAATAGGCCTGTTCTAGTTCAGTCTGCAGCTTAGTAACCTGCCTCTTGTCCTTTTGCTTTTCCTGGAGGAGAAAAAATTATTAAAATATTTCATTACTGTGAGAGATGGTTCTAGAAATCTTGGACGATCGATTGTGCACATCATACACCTGCAGCTTAAAGATCATGGGAAATCTTCATCAGATACAATCCTTTGCAGCTAGCTCAGCAAAGAAATATTTCCATTGTCTACATTATAAATTTCTTTTAGAAAAATGGACCCCTTGACGCCCTCTATATTTAAACTCTAGAAATTTACCTAATAACCATCACCAATACCATCGCCATTATCATTACCAATATCATCATTGCTATCACCACCACCACAACCATCATCATAATTACCTCTAGATGTTAGGAATTACCTTTTGACCACACGGTACCCAGCCGTCATCACTCTCCCAGTACCACGTCCACTGAGTGAGAAAGCGCTCATGGTCATCTCCGCTTACGTATGAGACTGTAGACAGGCGACGAACTGGGATGCTCATATCGTCAGTTTTGGCTGTCATTGTATCAAGGTCTACCGAAAACATCTGACTGAAAAATACATATTCAACACAAACGCATATAAACATTCTGGCAATCAGTCAAGTCTTTCACACAGACAAATATCGCTCAGTATGAAATTAAGTAAAAACTGGTAAAATGATAACATGAAGTATCCCATTTTATGTTTGAATCAGTTTTACAACAAAGCATGGATGGACTGTAACCAACATAATTAATGCTTGAGACAAACAGATAAGCCTTTAGCTCTGTATTACTCGGAATTACACACAAGTATTCTGTATTACTCAGAATTACACACACGTATTCTGTATTACTCAGAATTACACACACGTATTCTGTATTACTCAGAATTATACACACGTATTCTGTATTACTCAGAATTACACACACGTATTCTGTATTACTCAGAATCACTTACAAGTATGTCTACACTAAACTTTACCAATACCATGGACACAGAAGCATGGATAATCCACGGAACCCTTGGTTACAGAGCCACCCTTCTAAAATAGCTGAGTAGGATCCAGTCGTGACAGCACAGCAGATCTGCTCCAGCATCTACCTTCAGACCTCAAGTGCCCTGACTTACCCTTCTACAATAACAGACCACGATCCACTCTTGACATCACAGTAGCTTTGCTCCAGCATTAACTCTGAAGAGCTGTGATCACCTATACTGTCACAGCCCTATCTTGTTCCATAAGCTTACCTCGAACACCTCTGTACTTTCCTTGCTGGTCCAACTTTCCTTGCAGTCCAACTCCAACCGCCATGATTGAATGCATAATCCTAAGAGTGAAGCGATAATTATCACTGCCACTATTAGGCAAGTTAGACCTTTTGAAACGCAATACTGGATAATTTTTTAACATCAACCTCCCCAGTAATGACACAGAACTAACCCATAATGAACATTGATGAATAAAAAAAATTCTCAGACAATTAAAGAATAGATTAAACAAGATGTACACAATATAATAATTGCTAGTAATGTCAGTAGTTATCTCCCTTGTATGGGCCGTGAGGAGTATGCATTCAAACATGGCGGTTGGAATTTATCCAGTTTCATGCTTGTGTGTATTTATTAGTGATGACTCATGGGAACACCTATCTGAAATTGATACCTGAAACGACTGTGACTGCGGACAGACAAATTATTTGGTGCCCAGCAGTGGTATATTAAAGCTAGCAAGGCAATTACAGAGGTGTTCAAGGTAAGCTTATGGAACAAGACAGGACTGTGATAGTATACCTAATCACAGTCCTACAGGGTTATTCCAGCATGTATCTGCAGATCTCATGTGCCCTGACTGGCTCTTCTACAATAGCAGAACACGATCCAGAGTTGATCACACAGTACCGTAGCTCTGCCTCCTCATGCATTTTCTTATCACAAGTTCCTTAACTTACCCTTCAACAATAACAGAACACGATCCAGTGTTGACTCTGGAGTAGCTCTGTTCAAGTAGCTGAACATTATCCTCGCTGAAGGAGCACCATTTCACCCCACGTTGCAACGTTTTGTACTGCCACACGTAGGGTAGTAGCAGATGGTGATTTGGGCAGTCTTCTCCAAAGGCACATCGTCCACTGATGAAGTACAGGCAGATGTCTGCATCAGTCTCATCACTTATGTGTTCAGTACGTTCAATGGCTGCAGAATCTGAGGGCTTCGGTGGGGTTGGCTGGGGGGTGGATGGCACATGTGCTTTGGCGCTTCCCCCTTTGCTCGTTGTTTCAGCCTGTCGTTGTGGCACCTGAACCTGAGTCGAGCTGTTACGATGGAAACACAAGACCATAAGACACTCTGGTAACGATAATAACGATAAAAGGAAGAAATCACATTCCACTCTTAAAACTAAAATGTAACATTTAACACAGTAAATATCATAAGGAGTGACTGGACTTATTAGAGTTATCTGACCACTTTGATAAAGCGTTCATATCTTAACGCTCGTTCAGTTGTTCGCATTCCAGCTCCATTAACAAATGGTTATCAGCATTTTAAATTAACACACGAAACAGCGTTTTAAAAAAAACAACCCTTTTTATGGAGTTGGGATATGAAAAAATTTGAATTTAGAGTCTGGAAACATTATCCCTGAATAAAACTGGCCCGATACATGTAACTCTTATAAGTCCAGGCACTCCTGGTGATCTGTGCAGTGTTAAATATAACACTTAAGTTTTAAGAGAGTCCTTGTATTATATTCTCTGGCAGTAAAACAAAAGCTGTTTTCCACCCCACTTTTGTACTTACTGTGTTGAAGAAAACTGTACGATCAATCCCTTGATATGTGGATCATCAATTAGATCTAGGGGTGACTTGCCCTGGTGGTTCATGTGGGAGAGGCTGGCGCCCTGCTGGGCAAGAAAGCAGGCCGTAGCGACACACATTTTACTTTCATCTTGACTCATGCTGAGCTGACCATGAATCTGGAAGGGAGCGAAATGTTATTCTTCTCAGTTTCCCGTCGGAATTTTCTTTTAAAGCAAAACATACCAAATTGCTAATGTTTCTTTCCAATGAACTATTTAAAGTGTCTTACACCTGAATTATTATTATATATTTTTTAAATTTTTTTAAACCAAATAAAAGTTTAGTGAAAGCTGGTCTACACAGAGCGTTAGCACGTCGACATTATCGAGAGAGGACTAGGTTGGTGTGACCTACGTCACGATTAACCACGGTCTTTAACGGGGGAGGTATTTTCAATTTAAATGTTTCAAATATTCAGTGTATACCAAATACGTTCGGCTACACGTATTTAAATCGTTATAGCCGGTCTCTAAGCGACGTTAATGTTATCAGATGTACAGTCATGAAGTAAATAGGTAAAGACTACGTCACATTCTCTTCGCCCAGTCGAATAACGGCGTGTTTGATCGAAGACAATTTTTTTTAAGATAACTGCCTCCATTCGCACCAGCTCTTTCCTCCGTCATGACGTTTTATTTTACACTTAACTGGGCGAAATTACACCGGAAAGATTTTTAACATTCTGCTTTCGCTGGAAATATATGTTTCACCCCAGATGATGTCTGATCCTTTTATCCCTGTTTCAGTCTTAACTTTAGCACATGTATCTATATATAATTACAAATTTCCAGAACGTATCTTGTATTCCTGGAAATTCATGACAGCAAATTCCAAACCTCGTCAAGTAAGCCTGGCGATATTTCGGTGAGATTTCTAATTTCTTCACAACAAACTATCGCATCAGTGTGAGGTGCAAATACGTATCCCCGTCTTAGTTACGGCCTGTACTAACGGCGAATTTTCTAATTACTCAAACACGAACTATCGCATCAATGTTAGGTGTAGACACTTATCCCTGTTCTAGTTACCGCCTGTGTTAACGGCAAAGTTTCTAATTTCTTAACAACGGACTATTGCATCAATGTTAGGTATAGCCACTTATCCCCGTTCTAATTACGGCCTGTAATTAGATGTTAGCTTACGGCCTGTAATCAATGTTAGGTGTGAACACTCATTCCCGTCCTAGGTACCGCCTCTACTAACGGCGAGTTTTCAAATTTCTCAGCTACGGATTTTCGCATCATTGTGAGATGCAAACACGTATCACCGTCCTACTTACGGCCCGTACTAACGGTGAGCTTTCTAACTTCTCAACAACGGACTTTCGCATCAGCGTCAGGTGCAAACAGGTGTCCCCGTCTTCATCTTCAACATTCAGGTCGGCGCCTGTGGAAATATCAAAGTATCACATAAATAGCTAAATACACCAACGTCACATCAAAACACCAATGGTTGCTTCAAATCACACCAAAATTAAACTGTCACAACCACAATTACACTGTTCATCTAAAGTCACCGACACAAACCACCACAACCACCGTTACACTGAAACGCAAGAGATACAGTGAAATAAAGCCTTTCATTTTAAAAGATCTCCCAGAATACGAACACATAGTATGGTGTTAACGCGATGATCTATCTGTATGACCATGCAACGCAGCAAGCAGTAAAGCTGTTAACACTACAGCTCTTACCTTTGGTAAAGAGATGCTCTATCTATCACAGCAAGCAGTAAAGGTGTTAACACTATAGCCCTTACCTTGATAACGAGGAGCTGTACAATATAAGTATCATAGACACAGCCAGCAGTAAAGGTGTCAACACTATAACATTTACCTGTGGTAAAGAGATGCTCTATCTATCACAGCAAGCAGTAAAGGTGTTAACACTATAGCCCTTACCTTGATAACGAGGAGCTGTACAATATAAGTATCATAGACACAGCCAGCAGTAAAGGTGTCAATACTATAACTCTCACCTTTGGCAACAGGAACTGTACAATATAAGTATCACAGACACAGCTAGCAGTAAAGGTGTCAACACTATAACATTTACCTTTGGTAAAGAGATGCTCTATCTATCACAGCAAGCAGTAAAGGTGTTAACACTATAGCCCTTACCTTGATAACGAGGAGCTGTACAATATAAGTATCATAGACACAGCCAGCAGTAAAGGTGTCAACACTATAACTCTCACCTTTGGCAACAGGAACTGTACAATATAAGTATCACAGACACAGCTAGCAGTAAAGGTGTCAACACTATAACATTTACCTTTGGTAAAGAGATGCTCTATCTATCACAGCCAGCAGTAAAGGTGTCATTACTATAACTCTCACCTTGGGCAACATGAGCTGTACAATATCTGTATGCCCCTGAGACACAGCCAGCAGTAAAGGTGTCAACACTGTAACCTTACCTTTGGGAACTATGAGAGCGATATGCCCCTGAGACACAGCCAGCAGTAAAGGTTATGTTACCTTTACCTTTGGTAACGGGGAGCTGTACAACATCTGTATGATAGACACAGCCAGCAGTAGAGGTGTCAACACTGAAATCTTACCTTTGGTAACGAGGAGCTTTATAAGAGCAGTATCAACTGAGACACAGCCATCAGTTGAGGTGTCAACACTGTAACCCTTACCTTTGGTAACAAGGAGCTCTATCAGATCAGTATGCCCCTGAGACACAGCCAGCAGCAAAGGTCTCAACACTGTAAGCCTACCTTAGGTAAGAAGGAGTTCTAAGAGAGCAGTATGCCCCTGAGACACAGCCAGCAGTTAAGGCCTCAACACTCTCTTAGAACTCCTTGTTACCCAAGGTAGGCTACCTTAGGTTAAAGGAGTTATAAGAGAGCAGTATGCCCCTGAGACACAGCCAGCAGTGGATGTGTCAACACTGTAACTCTTTTCTTTGGTAACAGGAGCTCTATAATATCCATATGATAGACTCCGCCTGCAGTAGAGGTCTCAACAGTATAACCCTTACCTTTGGTAACGGGCAGCTCTATGATATCTGCATGATAGACTCAACCAGCAGTAGATGTGTCAACACTGTAATACTTACCTTTGGTAACGGGGAACTCTACAATATCTGTATGACAGACTCAACACTGTAGCCCTTACCTTTGGTAACAGGGAACTCTACAATATCTGTATGACACACTCAACACTGTAACCCTTACCTTTGGTAACGAGGAACTCTATGATATCTGTATGGCCCTTGATCACAGACAACATGAGAGGTGTGTGTTTTTTGGTGTTTCTAATGTCGATGTCCGCTTTACCCTGGCAATAGCAAATTAAACACAACAGTGTAAAATGATTTTGACAAACAACTTACGCACTTTTTAATCAACCACGCTAGGTTGTTTTCAGTGAATTCGGTGTGTCTAGTCAAAAAGTTGAGTATACAATTTAGCCTATCGTTTTAGTCGAATCTAATAAAACCTGCAACATTTGAGCATAGCCAAAAGATTCGATTTTTTTTTTGATTGGTGTTTTACGCCGTACTCAAGAATATTTCACTAATACGACGGCGGCCAGCATTATGGTGGGTGGAAAACGGGCAGAGCCCGGGGGAAACCCACGACCATCCGCGGGTTGCTGGCAGATCTTCCCACTTTCGGCCGGAGAGGAAGCCAGCATGAGCTGGACTTGAATTCACAGCGACCGCATTGGTGAGAGGCTCCTGGGTCATTACGCCAAAAGATTCGAGTCTAGTGACAGCATAAGTCTGGAGAGACAGATATTAAGTCTCATCATGTAGGCCAGTTTAGTGAAACCGGCGTGCAAAGTGAGGCAAAAAAACGGGTCAAATAGGTCCGAAAAGATAATGAGTAAAATGAGACACCCGATTCAAGTTAGGCAGATGCTTCTAGTCTGGTAGTTGAGTCTAGTTAGAACTGATGCTGGACACCATCACTGTATCTATGCAAGTGAGACAGGTAATTCTAGCGAAACGTCTGAGTCAAGCGAAACGTCTGAGTCAAGAGAGGCAGGTGAGCCTAGAAGATACCTTGCGTCTGTCCAACATCATTGAAAACTGTTAACTGCTTCTCTTTGCATGATTCCGTCCAGTTTTTCGTACTTTGTATACTTTCTTAGTTCTTTTGGTGGTTTGTGTTATACGTCATTTTTGGGAATTGACCTTACGATTAATGACTCACAGAACCCCCAGAAAAAGCGGTCGGGTTGGAATTTTTCTTTTTTTAAGCAGACAAAAAAGAATAACTGCCAGAAAAAGATCTCGGGCCCCGAAATAACAAGCCAATCGGATTACGCTTTATTTTGTTTGAAACACTCATGCATGTGACACTATAACCCGGTGATTATCTCGGGGCTGGAGATAACTAAATCCGGTTCCGTGATAATCAAAATCATTTAACCGCAGGTATCGCGATTTAGACGAAACCACGAACCAGGTTGTATTCCGACTGGCTGACTCTCTCGGGGCCTGAGATCTTTTCCTTGGAGTTTTTCTTTTTCGACTGCATTACCATGATTAAAACAGTTTTAAATAGTAATATTTAAGACAGAACAAAGCAAGGGTATAATTGCGATTTTCATGTAAAATAAATCCATAAATCTATCCGCAAATGCTGGATAGAAACTTACCACAGTCAGCAACGTGTCACAAGTTTGCTTGTGGCCATTCAGTGCTGCTAAGTGAAGGGCAGAAAATCCATCCTCCTTCTGGATGTCAACAATTTGTCGACATCTCCGTAATACTTTCTCGATCACACTGTGATGAAACGAAAATAAATACACTTGTTATAAATACGAAGATATATGTAAGACAAGGATGAATAAAAGAACAGCACACTAACAGCAATAAAGATAAAAAAGATCCAAGTTTAAAACCATGATACTTTGCCGATAACTCACAAGTTGTTTCCCTCTTTTGCTGCAACGTGTAGAACGTTGAAGCCATTCTTGTTTTGTACAGTGAAGTCGGTGCTTGGATAGTTCACTATCATGTCTATGATTTCTCTATTGCCCTTACGAATGGCGTCGTGAAGCGGTGTGTCCCCAACAGAGTCCTGGAGATAAAAACACAAAGTCATCTAACCAGAGTGTCCAAAAAGAACAATTTCTCTTCTTCTATTGAAAACCCCTGTGTTATAAATGAATAAAAAAACATTAAACGAGAACTGTATCAAGATATCAAGACAAAACTCGGCCATTCATCAAAAAAAGTGATGTGTATCCATGGTTTTTCGATAATTGGATTAAACCAAATTGGTACCAGAGGAACTCACCACTGAGGGCATCAAAACCACCAGGCCCAGTTGCTCAAAAGTGTATTAGCTAATGCTAGTATTAAGTTATATTTTATTTTTAAAATTTCACCAGCCAAAGCAATTGTCCAAAATCAAAGTATAACGGCAACAGTTTTAGTTCATATTTGATATACTGTACGTAATTTCTTTTAGACTAAGCACAAACTTGAAAGACTTGGCTTAAAGTTAAATCTGGTATTAGGTCTTAAAACAGTTTCGAACAACTGGGCCCTGAATAACAGTTCACGCGCGTATATAGAGGTAACCATAGCAACGGGAAAACACATTGTTTCAGTAGGGTATTCGTGTAAAACATGAATTTGGTAGTACTATACTGTATTGTACAAAAACATGTAGTATAGGTAGGAACAACCAAGCTGTATACCAGAAGTACGACGTTGTCAAGCAATATTTTGACCTGAGTACATCAGAAATAATAATTAGATTTAAGTGATAGTGGGAACAGATGTCAGGTGGCGACGATCACAACTAATCCCTAAGTAATGGTGACACAGGGATTACGTCTATGTGTGAAATCGAATTAAAAGTCATGTATGGTACGTTTTATTATTTTATTGGATTCTGTAAACAGGACAGCTCTATACATGTGACGACTAGCAAATATTACAGTTGTAATAGTCTTTTAAAGGTCCTCGTTATTTGACGATTCTTTGGAACGGACAACTCATAGAAAAGCCTTCAAAGCAATGCCCGTAAGCCCGGCATATATACGAGAGCTTAAGACCCAACTCAACTCGAATGTTGCGTAGTACTTTAAGCGCTCGTGCATATGAAATAACGATGTTATTTAACTGGAGCAGTACTCCTATCATTACGTTTACGCCGTTGATTCTTCAAGTGGCACGGTCATCAGCGACTGGGACAAACTTCATGCAACTAATTGTGTTCAGTCGTGCCCTATGCTCTTGTGTATGAAGAACTTTACAAACATGGCGTCCACATGCGTTTGACGAATACCTAAAACTCGTCGTACTACTATTGCGTCGGGTCTCGGCACTACAGTACAATGATCTACTAAATAACGACGTGACTTATCTAGAGTTGTACTGTATTTCAGTCGTTACGTGTATACCAGTTGAGTCCAAAGTCCAATGGCCATCAGCGACTGGAACCAACTGTGAACGACCAGTTTAGTCGAGCTGAGTTTTAAATTTATTTTCTTTCTACGAACTCGATCTGTGTAAATTCGTTCGTTCACTTGGCTGTTATTTTTAAGAGGAACAGTCTTTTCCAAAACAATTTATTTGAATGAACCTACAAACATGTCGAATCTTTATCAAACATTTTCATTCAGTTTTCATGATTATTTTTCTCAAATTCAGTACGGATTTGCCCTCCGCAAAAAATGTTTAGAGTACTTCTACACTCGAAAATAACAATTAATACCGTTCTAAACAGATAATATTACCTGAGTGTTGACTTTGCACTTGTGGTTGAGAAGAGCTTTGACGCACTTCAGGAGTTGCTTGTTAACAGCCAAATGCAGGGCGCTATATCCAGCATTGTTAACCGCATCTCTGTCTGCACCCCTCTCTAGGAGCAGCTCTGTTATTTCTGGTTCATCGCTACAAACATACAAGCACACTGATCATTTATCTCTAGACTGGTCTAATGTGCCTGGAATCACATAGAGTAATGATTTATCTTACCTTGGATGACATATTTCTTTGCTTTGATGGTGAACTAAATGAAACTTGTCTCTTAGCTTGTGGAAGCAGGACCATTCCGATGCCATTACCTTGTCCTAGGGCTGATTCACTTAAAATGTTCAAGCTAGCTCTGATGTGCGAAATATATGTGAATTTGTAAGTATCAAATTTGAACATTTAATAGTATAATACATCAAAGTACTACATCACAACGTTCCAGGTTAATCTAACGCCGTGATGCACAAACGGGATCGTCTTTACAATATTCTATCTTGGTTAAACACTACAATGTTCTCCGCTGAAGTACAGGACTCCAGGTTGAGCTAACACTTTGTTGTGTAAAACTGAGTTGACAGTACAGTACAATAATCCAGATTAAACTAACACTGTGAAGTGAAAAGCTCACTTGACACTACAGTATAATGATCTAGGTTGAGCTAATACTGAAGAGAGCAAAACTTGATTGACACTACAATAATCCAGATTGAGCTGACACTGTGATGTGCAAAACTCACTTGACACTACAGTACAATGATCCAGGTTGAGCTAACACTTTGATGTGCAAAACTCACTTGACACTACAGTACAATGATTCAGGTTGAGCTAACACTGTGATGTGCAAAACTCACTTGACACTACAGTACAATGATCCAAGTTGAGCTAACACTGTAATGTGAAAAACTCACTTGACACTACAGTACAATGATCCAAGTTGAGCTAACACTGTGATGTGAAAAACTCACTTGACACTACAGTACAATGATCCAAGTTGAGCTAACATTGTGATGTGCAAAACTCACTTGACACTACAGTACAATGATCCAGGTTGACCTAACACTGTGATGTGAAAAACTCACTTGACACTACAGTACAATGATCCATGTTGAGCTAACACTGTTATGTGCAAAACTCACTTGACACTACAGTACAATGATCCAGGTTGACCTAACACTGTGATGTGAAAAACTCACTTGACACTACAGTACACTGATGCAAGTTGACCTAACACTGTGATGTGAAAAACTCACTTGACACTACAGTACAATGATCCGAGTTGAGCTAACATTGTGATGTGCAAAACTCACTTGACACTACAGTACAATGATCCAGGTTGAGTTAATACTGAAGAGAATAAAAAACTTGGTTGACACTACAGTACAATGATTAAAGCTCAGCTAACACTGTGGTTTGTGCAAAACTGTGTTAACATTGAGATAACGCTGTGAATTGTGCGCGTATGGGCTAGACTGTACTGGACCACTCCATTTTATAGATGCCTGTCATTGTTTGGGAGATGTATGACTGACCCATAGATTGAGTAGAGAAGGGCAGTGTCCCCATCTTCATCCCGTAACTCCAGCTTTGCACCAGCGGTCAGAAGTACCAGGACCACTTCCCTGTGACCCTGATGACTGGCCACCTGTAGGGCAGTCTTATTGGAGCTCTTCTTGTCCACCTGATCAACACAGATCATGTTGGTGAGACAATCACACAAACCATTCAACAACGCAGATCACGCTTATGAGACAACTGCACAGACCATACAACAAAGCAGACCACGCTTATGAGACAACCGCAAAAACCATTCAATAACGCAGATCACGCTTATGAGACAACACACAGACCATTCAGCAACACAGACCAAACTGGTGAGACCACCGTACAGAGCAACAACACAGACCAAACTGGTGAGACAACTGCATAACCCATTCAACAACACAGATCACACTGGGGAGACAACCACACAAACCATTCAACAACACAGACGACACTTTTGAGACAACCACACAAACCGTTCAACAACACAGACGACACTGTTGAGACAACCACACAAACCGTTCAACAACACAGACGACTATATTGAGACAACCACACAAACCGTTCAATAACACAACGACACAAACCATTCCACGGTATTACTGTATTAAAATACAGTTATTAATGACAGCCATTAATGTTCAACTTAGTTTTTAACTAAACACCATTAACTTCGAAAGATAGATATAAACGTTTTTGTAAGCCTTTAATCATCTTTGTGAAATCACTGTCAGTTTCTATTTACGATAGAAACGAAGCCAATTTGCAAAGGCATTGATAAGTAAACCTTCCCTAAAGAATAAATAAAAGAATGATGCAAATATCAAATGAAAGCGTGTAAAAAATTATTTTTAGATGTGGTTTTTAATATTACACAAAAGAGTATTTGAATATGTTTGTTGTAAGGTAGATATTTGGGACCATCTCTTGGTACTGATCATCTCTGCTCAATAATGTTCTGAAAAAGGATGTTTAATAAATTTATTTCAATGTATATTTGTTTTTTTACATCAAGACCATTCATTTAATCTGACTTAGGATATTATTTATGCACATATTAAAACATAATTATGATTAGAACTCAGGCTGAATAAATCTGATAGCTGAAAAGATAAAATTCTAGTACAATTCTATTTATTAAACATGCGTCACATTTGATTTGAAACATTATTATGCAAAGACAATATGCACCAAGGAATACAAAAAATATTTTCAAATGTTTCTTCCCATGAAGGAAAAATCGAAAAATACCATATTTTACAAGCAACTTTTCGGATCCTTTCATTCTAGCTTTATGTAATTTTTATGTTTTCTCCACCTTCAACATTGTCAGTTATATCATTTTCAACCTTGTCTCCCTGGCTAAATTACGAAGGAAACGTGTTTTCAAACATATACCGCGCGTAAATATAAGTTTATATCGTGAAGTGTAAATAACACATAACACTTCACATGTTCTGACCTTGTCCGGGAAATTTGTGAGGATATCACGGACGGCCTGGGTGTGACCTTCTGCAGCCTCCTTGACCAGATCATCTTGGCCCGATCCAAGCCTACGAAGATCCCTCATGAATAAGCTCATTAGTCCCGAAAAAAGATCTGTATGTACAGCGATAAACCACCAATCAGAATAAGACAGGGAATTACCCGCTTTAGACAGGTAAATTTCCTTATGTTTGTGCTTTTAATAAGATAGAGCTAACTCAAGTTGTAGATACAGGAAAACTTCTATATTGGTACATGCCAATTGTTTACATGTAACATCGGTTGCACGTATGGTTACCATAGTGAGGGAGAAGTTATTAGTATTTCACAACTATATCACTGCACTAGCTATCACTGTTTGTAGACCCTGAACATCACAAAATGGCCTTCGAAAGTCATGTCAGAGTGGCCAATCGTTAAAGACCACTTATCCTCAACCAATATGGTGAACGCATCTCTATTACTTTATTTATTTATTTGATTTGTGTTTTACGCCGTAGTGAAGAATATTCCACTTATACGACAGCGGCCAGAATTATGGTGGGAGGAAACAAACAAGGGAAGAAACCCACGACTATCCGCAGGTTCTAGGCTACTTGTACACGTGAGAAAATTCGTTTTTAGTAACAAGAAGTCGGTGGTCTACCCTGGTTTCTCCGACTTTCTTTACCCGCAAGACTAACCACCATCATTTAAGTGATTTTTTTTTCGGTCAAACAATAATTTAAAAAGTAATATTTTATTATATTTCAGAAATTCAGAAGATGTAGGGCCAATTGCTTTTTATCAAATGCTTCCTGAGAGAAGGGAGTGTCATATCATTATTCCTTGTTTAAATCCGTATTTGCCATTTATTTTCTTAGGCTTTTAAGACAACAGGAAGGTCATAGACCTATGACAGTATGAAGAAAAGAAGATATCATTTTTGTCAAGTCAAAATTAAGACACGACTGATAGTACTGTGTACAAAACGTCAATACCGCATGTATTAATCAGTGTAGAGTGGCAAGGTACATGCAAAGTGTGACATGTAATAGGAAACAACCCATACCATTTTAAAATTTCAAACCTCTATTTCAATTACCCACTGTAATAAAGCTGTTTCATATAAATAGCCCCTCACCTGTGTCGCCATCATCATCGTCATCCTGGGTGTTGCTGGTGTCCTGGTCACCGTGTCGTACCAGGGTACAGCACGACGGATTGAAACACCACGTCATTCCGTTCACCTCCACGTGTACATCGCCGTCACCATCCACCTTTTTCACCTGTCCTACCTCGTCCAATGCCTACAACGACAACATCGGATAAACCGCTGTATTTCATTTAGCAAAGACCACTGTAAAATACAAGGAAACCATAAAAACGCAGGGTTTAATCGAAATTTTATTCACATTTATGTGCACGTGACCGTCATAGTGACATACTAAATCACTTCAAACTATAAACAGTAAGCATGCTTGACAGGATTTCAACTTTGGCAGGAAATATGTCGGTCACAGTGAATACATTTGTAAATACATCCTTTTTGTTGTGTGTTTGAGTGAAGATATAAAAGATATAACAACAAAGCCTTCGGTTGAGTTCAAGGCTGAATAATACATACTAGAGGCCCTGGGGCATTATTTCAAAAATTTGTTTATTGATGACAAATTTACCTAATTTGTCATCAATAAACAAATTTTTGAAAATTTTTGAGGCTGTCATAAAAAGTTTGCATTGAATTCATAGTCAATGGTTTCTCTTAATTTTAAGTCTCTCAGTCCTGAGGCCGTTAAGTATGGGAAATGTTGCTCGTATAATGGCTACCTCCTCGCAGTTCTTGATGTAAACTGTCATAAGGCGTTGAAGCAATACAAAATGATCACCTTCACAGAGTTTATACACTGTGATGTATTAGTGCTGATGGCTCACATATAGTAAAGCATAACTGATAGTAACATCAATAACGGAAAAAAGTGACATTGCTTGGTGACAAAGCAATTTATCACAAGTAACGAAGAGAGAACTTACCACTGCCATTAAACCATTCCATCCTCCATGGCCTTTCTGTTCTTTCTTCACTTTGTTCACATCGCCTGATATTCGTACAATATCATTAACAGAGAACATCTGAGCCTGTCGACATATAAACCATACACATATCATACTTTGAAGTCAATTTATGTACGCTAATACTTATAATGTATATTAAAGGGAAGGAAACGTTTGCTTTGTTAATATTTCTTTTGACTTTACTATGGACGACGTCCCTTCAAACCTTGCAAACACAAAAGGATACAGAAGTGCAGACAGGCACTTAACAAGCGCTTTTGTACAAATTTGGATTTTTTGACAAGGTTATGTGTATCATATTGGTGTAATTTGTTGAAATTCTCAACATAATATTGTCCAAACATCTCAGAATTATGAGAAATATACAGTTTGTTCAAATTAAGCAATCTCAGAATGCATTTTGGCTTGAAAGTAAGTGAGATTTTTTATAACAAAATTATCGGATTATTTAATTAGTTGTAACAAACACAGTTGTTAGACATTTAGTTCCACTTCTCTTCTCGGATTTCTTACCCACTGCCGCCTATCAACATGTTCTCGCTACAATATGGCTGAAATATTACCGAAGTGGCGTTATGCCATAGTCATTCATTCCCTCATTTTTTCGGATTTATTACCCAGCGCCTCCTGTTTTAAATATGTTCCCGCCACGATATATCTGAAATATTTCCGATGTGGCGTTAAACCATAATCATTCATTCATTCTTTCTTTCGGATTGCTTACTATGTCTGTGTAATTTTACAAAGTATGATCTGGTCCAGACAAACTATGCCATTGTGTCTGAACCCAATACCCAATTTCTCAAAACCGAGAAACACCGAAACTGACGGGAACGGTGTCTCATTCAGTTTGACTCAGACAGACAGACAGATATAAAATTGCTGGCGTTCCATTCATTGATAGACATAGTCTACATTCATGTATAGCAGGTAATCTAAAAACACGCACAGGCTACAGGTCATGGGGAGTAGCAAAACATCCACTGGAAAAGGAGTTCAAGCAAAAACAACAGGTAACCTAGAAACATGTAGGGCATAGTTCGAGTCGAACCAGGCTGCCAACCCTTTTGACACAGAGGGAACAGCGAAAAAAACCTTACCTTGTTCAAAGCACCTGGATGGAAGCGGAACTTTGTCCACTTGTCATACTGTACCCAGACATCACCATTGTCCATGATGTGGTGAACAGTTCCTACCTGCCCCAAGTGCTAAAAGAGAAGGTATTACAGCCAAGGAGTGAAGAAATTACAATAAATACAGAGCACATATACTGAAAAGAAATAGCAAGAAAATTCTTTGACTGAAAAGAAGATGCACAGAAATGAACTAATGCTGTTACAGAACTAATGTAGTAAAATGACAAGGAGATATAAAGTGTCGCTGCACTGGTATTGCAAAAGAACTGTATCGTCCAAATCGTACAGCATGGCAAGTATTTGATTTATTTATTTACTTGATTGGTGTTTTATGCGATACTCAAGAATATTTCACTTATACGACGACGGCCAACATTATGGTGGGAGGAAACTGGGCAGAGCCCGAGGAAAACCCACGACCATCCGCAGGTTGCTGTTAAACCTTCCCACGTAGGATCGGAGAGGAAGCCAGCATGAGATGGACTTGAACTCACAGCCAACTCACGGAGGAGAGGCACCTGGGTCATTCCGCCGCGCTGGCGTGCTAAACCACTCGGCCCCCACCGGTAAGTAGTTACAATGAATAATTGACCAAGTTACAGTGATGATTTGCAGAGATGTCATGCTGGTTACATTGATTGAGTGCTTGGGGTTTAACGTCGTGTGTAGAAAAGACAAGTCACAGAAAAGATGTGTAGAAATTACAAGTTATGGTAAAGATATGTAGAAATGCAGTAAGCATGTAATGTAATTACCAGACGTTACAGTGGAGAAGCAATTTACAAAGCAGGTGTTCAGGGACGGCCAAAATTCAAAGTGCAGATGTACCTAATTGACTAGAGGGTGCAGTACAGATGTACTGAAATGACCGGAAATTACAGAGCAGAAGTAATGGGATGGCGGGAAGACACAGTCCAGAGCTACTGCCATGCACAAATGTTAGAGAACAGTTGTGCTTAAATGACTGAAAGACACAGTGAAGCTAGGCTGGAATGACAAAATCTGAGGGACTTGATGTACCAGCAATGAGGCTTCTATATTTCCGTTTCCAAAACAGCAATTTTGGATAAAAGATGTGGGTCATAAAAATACAGTTGTATTTGATCCTGATCATAAGAACTATCTGGTAAGTCAACGGCATGCATATAAGTACAGTTAGGCTGTTGTAAACAAATCATTCGCAAAAACCTGTCAAGGTATCAAAGTAATTACTTACAGTGCTGATAATAATAATACTAAGCAATGTTTAGAACATTATGATGGATAGTTACGGTGTAATTAACTATTTAATTAGTAACAATACACTGTATATGATGACCAAACATCCAGTCTATAGACATAAATGATATGATATATCCTTACCTTTGCCATATTTGGTATCCAACCGCCGTGACCTTCCTGCATGACCTTCACTACGTCTACATCTAGGCCAACTCTGACTTTGTCACCGACCTTGAACTCTCCACTGGATGACACAGCCTCATTTACCTTACCTGCACAAATTACTCCATGTATTTATTATATTTTACGTTTTGTTCTGTATTTGTTTCAATTGTAATTTTATTTTCCCATTTTTTTACACTAAGTTCTAAATAAAAACATTGAGAACAATGAAGCACTCCAAGATATAGGTAATACTCCTAACAGCGTATGTGCCGCTCTCTACGCTCGCTTTATATCACTGCCACCACTAGACAAGCGTACCCTTTGGAGACTTGTTTAGTCTTAGCCTTACCACTGGTGTCCTTGTGCGGAACTATTTAATCAGCATTCATCAATAAATTGTTTCAGGTGTTGGTTAGAATCATGTTGTGCACATGTTAGATAACATGAGTGAATGGGTATAAAGCATTACTAGAAACAAAGGTTGAGACAGTTTTTGTGTTTTCTGACATCACAGCTTCATCACAGTGACCCCTGTGACCTGGGCATTGTTCAAGATTTCTGTACAAATTGAGCTAGTAGTAACAGTGATGTAAAACGAACGAAAGGATCGACGCATTCGCTGTAAGGAATATGACACAAAAAAATCAATTATTTCATGTCACATTTTGATTAATACATGTACTTTTCAACGCAAGTGTTGTTTTTTTTCTTTTTGTTTCTCTTTTTTCGCTTTCTTTTACAAGAAGAGACCACACTAGACCAAATGTATCTATGCATCGAATAATTATCTCACATAAATTTTAAAAAGTGTACGTCTTTATTTTTCTGATGGTTTCCGTGGTATCGCGGTTCAGAGTAAGCCAAAACGTGTACACTGACAAAACTGAAAGCCGCGCTATGTTATTAACTGTAATCAATCAGAGACGAGTTGTTTCAGTAACCCGAGAAGGCAATTGTCTTCGCTGACGTTACCCAAACGTTTTGCGTTTTAGCCATATGAGAATTTCAGATTAAAATTTGATTTACTAAGGATGTCAGAAAAAAAAATGACTGAGGCCGTTGAGGTCAGTTTTTACAATTCTCCATAAATAACTAAGGTTATTTACGAAGTTTCTATTTTTTGTCTTTTCTATATGATAACTCAGTTCAAAATATATAAACAAGTTCAGTGTACATCATGTGCCTTTGAAATTTACGGCCCCGAGCTCCAATGAAAGTTTAAACAATGTACAAAGCATCCTTTCAGCAGAGTTTGCCCTTTGACGAAAAATCTGCAAAAAATGGTATCATGAACTAGACACACGACTATGCACACAAACACACAACTAACTGTCACTCTTTATATGATCGATGCTTGTAAAGCGATAGCGGTGGGCCGTCGTCTGCACACGTACTCTCCTTCGGCAGCGCAACAGCGTAAACATATCACGGAGTTGGATCAAGTTCTAATAATATGGGTAGTACGCAAAAGAAAGGAACGTCAAAACCATTACCAGAAAACTTTAAATATTCAAAACAAACCGAATCTGTGCACAGCTTCCAACTTGGTCTTTGCACAAACACCAATCCATTACATTTTATGGTATTCATCGGGATTTTGACTCGGATGTAGGAAATATTTAAAGGAAAAGAAAATTTGAGAAAATGACACTTCTGGGAAGAAGAGTTCTACCAAAAATGTATGAACTGCACTTTGGCGGTTTCCGGCGACAATTTTCCTCTGAACACAGAAGACTTCAGGGCTAGTTCTTAGCACTGACTTTGATTTTGGCGCTGACTTTATTTATAATTCATCAATCTTTTTATGGCATGCAAATGCGAGGAAATGCATACCCTTTTCAATGATATTTGTTTGATATTTAAATTTTCTTCTCCTTTAAAGGATTCTTGTCCGTTGTGAGATTCGCAAAGAACACAGTATAATGTCCTACAGGCTTTATACATTCAGGTGTGGCCGATGTTTACGATTTTTGAATGCTGTATTCCAGCATGGTACATGGTTTAAATACTGATATCACTCAGTCGCCTAGAACATACGCTGCAGTTTTCCTACATCAGTGAAAACTGTTGACTGCTTCTCTTTGTATGGTTCCGTCCTATTTTTTTACTTTATATACTTTCTTAGCTCTTTGACTGTTTGAGTTAAACGTTATTTTGGGAATTGGCCTAGCCATTATTGACCTGGAACGTCCATCTTGGTTGACGACTGGAATACGAATGTCTGTTTCGATGCATCCATTCAAAGTGAGAACTTAACCATTTCCTGGATACATGGCCCACGTGTGGTTGCTTAACAGTGGAGCTGCTATAATTGTGTCTAAACTGCTTACCTAACACGGGTAGATGATCCTTGTAGTAGAAGCCACCCGAGGCCTCCTGCACATACTTCAGGTCCACTTTACCTTTGTAACCCACCCGGTAATTATTTTTCGACCCCGAGGACCAGACGACACTGACGCCGCTCCGCCCGGTGTCTGTGCCCCAATTCATGACGTTTACCACCTTACCACCTTTACCACCTAAAATGAAAAAAAATAGTTGTGTATCAGTAAGAAGTAATGTAAATGACGAACACCTGAACAATAGTTGTACATATGTTACATATCACCATCAACATATTTACGAAATCTTCCCATCCACGAACAATTTGCAGCGTAATGACCCAGGAGTCTCTCACCAGTGCGGTCGCTGTTCAAGTTCAGCTCATGCTGGCTTCCTCTCCGGTCGTACGTGGGAAGGTCTGTCAGCAACCTGCGGATCTTCGTGGGTTTCCCTCAGGCTCTGCCCGGTTTCCACCCACCATAATGCTGACCGCCATCGTATAAGTGAAATATCCTTGAGTACGGCGTAAAAACACAATCAAATAAATAAATCAAACGATTTGATCGTGGTTCTTGTGTCCCTGTTCTTGATTTGCTTTGGAAATGAACGTGGAAAATTCCTACAGAAAGGTTATTTTAATTGTGCGGTTTAACGCCGTACTTATCATGTGAAAGACGCATTCTTTACTAGTGATATAAATATGAACTTACATAAAACTTTTCTCCGACACAACAGACATGGATGTATGGCAGCTGGATGAAGAAAATGCCTCACTTCTATACATTTCGCAGCTACTACAGCCCCACCCCATCATTGGTCTCGACATTTCTACTATTAACTTCAGGATTTATTTATTTAGTTATTTCACTGGTGTTTCACGCCCTACTCAAAAATATTTCACATGTACGAGAGCCGCCACCATATAGTGAGAGGAAACTGGGAAAAGTGCGGAACATACAGGTATACACTTAAGTAATAGTATAAAAGATGGTGACTAAATTATCGAAACATCTAACATGTGATTACCTATATTATTCCATATTTAAAAAGTAGATAAATACACATCTTTCTTCCTTCCCTTCACACCTTCCCGTACATGTATTTCAAGCCACGCAAAATCCATTTTCCTCATGAAATAGTATTCGTGCATTCAAAATGTATATCCCACCGCCTTTGCTCATACCTACACTCGCGTCAGTTAAATGAGTTCTTTTCTTACTGCTGGTGATGTGGCTGTTCCATTTGTACTCATGATACTGATTTAATTCATTCATCTAGAACATTCTTTGTGTCTTTCTGTCATCACTGAAAACTGTTTATTGCTTCCTTGGCAAGAAACCGTCCTAATTGCTTACATTCTATGCTTTCCTACCCCTATGGTGGTTTGTGTTGGACGTTCTTTTGGAAATTGGTCTTGCGATTTTTGTCCCAGAAACTCTATTTTGGTTTACGGCTGATATATGAATGTCTGTTTTGACGGAAGGTTCATTTTGGTTTACGGCTGGTATATGAATGTCTGTTCGACGATAGGTAAATTTTGGTTTATGTATGCTATATGAATCTCTGTTTCGACGAAAGGTTCGTTTTAATTTACAGCTGGTACAGAAATGTACCTTTTGACTCTTAGGCTTATAGTCATCAGAGTAAATAAAATATAACCTAGCTTATAGAATGAGTTACTTCATGTCAAATAATTCTAGTTCGTATGTTTGCAGACTTACCGTCTTGATCTTCCCATTCCCAGTCTGGTCCCCTGACAACCTTTGCGCCAGGATAGATTCCCTTCGCTTCTACCTTTGATCCCCCCTCCCTTTTGGGCACCGTGAATCTGCAATCACATAGATATACACCCGCTTTCTTACAGCTCTTCTGTCCACGGTTATAAAATTCTGTTTATTTCCACAGATACAATTAGACTGTAATACCGTCATATCTGCGCGTGACACTAGAACATCATGCCGCGGACACCAGACAAGGCCACATTCTCGCCTCGGACAAAAATACCGTGAGCCAAGATCACAGATCTATTAGGCCAGTTTCCGCATTGAACCTCTGCCTTTACACAGTTTGTATGCACCATGCGCCACATACATAACATTCGTTTAGCTTAACCAAGAAGAGTTATCTTCAAAGATCTTGTCAATAGGCTGCCTATGTTCACAATTCTCACAAACCCCATTCGTTCAGTTTTACCTCGTAAATATGAGACATTCAAATCTGCTGTGAAAACAAGTTCCTTTTTTATTTTGGTGGATCATTTTCAGATCACGCACAGGTGAGTATTTCTCTCATATGATGAGGTTAGGGACACAACTAACCATTGCGTTGATATCACGAGAACGTTTTTTGAAGCAGCTGTAACTTGTGCTTGATGTGTACGAACATCTACTGAAGACATATGCCACCACATGAAATGTAATTTGAATGTCCTACACTGAGGTACGTTGTCTGCTTGGTTAACCTGGTGTGTCCACAGTAAAAGAAAGCTAAAATATGAAGTAAGATTCATCACAGAGACAATTGAATACTATTCCTAAAAAAAGACTTTCACAGTTTTAGAAGTTTTGAAGTGTGCTCAAGACATTCAAATGTTTAAAATCTATAGTGGACCTTGTTGACCACACTGACAGTGTTTAACCTCTCTGACGTCACATCGATTTTTTCCTCACGTTCACCAGAAGGAAAGAATTGTTGAGAACATTACTTCAGTACCATTTTACTCATTTGGAAACGATCTATTCTAGCATTTAATGTCGTGTTTACAGTTGGAAAACCTTCATGTGAGGTCAGTTCCTAAACACAGGTAGTATGGTCCATAAAGTCCACCTCAGAATTCAACATTAAAATGCCTTTAACTCTCTTGAAAAAATAATATAAAACGTATTTTATGTATAGTTTTAAGCAGTCTAACTAATGATGTCTACTTCGATTTTGAGCTGTGTTTTCCTATAGGAAGCGAGGGCCACTAGATATCTTGTTAATACTATCCATCGTTTGATTGCTGGAATAAACGCAGAACAAAATAATCTTACAAACCCATTGGAAGAAGGTGTGTTAAACCTCTGAAATGGATGAGACAGCTCGTGCTTGTCGGCCATGTAACAAATACTGCACAAGTCGAAGTCGTAGCATCTGGTACATTTCCACCTCATTCCATAAACCCCACTAGTTCCACACGAATCACAAGTGATGTTTGAATGTCTCATTCCTGAATCGTACACACAAGAAAATCTCTGAATTTGACACCAATAGCCAGTGAAGAAAAACGGATTGTTCGTGAAGTCATCATAAAGAGGGCATGGAGAATTTTGAAGGGTATACTTTTGCTAATCTAGTTATTTACATTCGTATTATACATTATGAATAAAATAATATTTTCTTTCCATGACATGTTGGGGGCCTCCGTAGCTCAGTTGGTTAGCGCCCTAGCGCAGCGTAATGACACATCAGTCTCTCACCAATGCGGTCGCTGTGAGTTCAAGTCCAGCTCATGCCGACTTCCTCTCCGGCCGTACGTGAGAAGGTCTGACAGCAACCCGCGGATGGTCGTTGCTTTCCCCCGAGCTCTGCCCGGTTTCCACCCACCATAATGCTGGCCGCCGTCGTATAAGTGAAATATTCTTGAGTATGGCGTAAAACACCAATCAAATAAATAAATAAATAGTATCCTTGCCAAAGAATAACAGTTTTTGAACATTTTTTCAACCATTTTCCGTAGGAATGTTCATTAAGTATTTCGTTATCATAAATCTTTCAAGCCTACCGATGGGTGCATTGTCCAATACACGCAGATCAAATTCCCCCTCGGCACCCACACGGTAGGTATTACGTGAACCCGAGTCCCACAGCACGTCAACAACTTTGTCTGCTAACAGTAGACCCAACATGCCCATGGGACCCCCAGTACGAATGACGGTGCCCACGTGACCTTCTCCGCCATCCTGATTGGCCCATTTCCAGTCGGGACCACGGACCACACGAAGCCCCTTTTCCATGATCTTTACCACTATATGAATGATTCGATCGTCCAACGTTCTGAAGCAGACAAAGGTAATTAAAGAGGTCAGATTTTTTTCCTTTTGTGGATTGTACACGAATACGCTTTGTTTCTAGACCTTAGCACACCTGTTGATATTTTTACGAATTTACACATAAGTGTTGTTTTTACACCTTACCATCTACATATCGTAAAACTCTAATTCTACAACCTAGTTAGTATAGTTCCTGTAATGGCACTTGAAAAATAATACAAAAATTGCTGTGCGGGAAATGCCTTTAAGAGAGACAAAGCAAGTAGAGGCATATTAAATAAGGCATTACGAATACTAAGAATCGAGCGTTGTGTTTACTAAGAAAAATAAATATATGGCCGGCAGATTCAATTACCGATTCCGAGTAATTATCAATTCTTTATATACGTGCCGAAATAATGCAAATACGTGCCAAATTTTACAAAAGCGGTCCTTCTACGTCGGGCGAGCTACAGGGGATTAATATTTTGTTCAGTGTATTTTCTTCAATAACCAAACGAGCCCAAAATTTAATGTTAATACCACCTACAGGTCAAACGAAAGTCCAGCCTTCTTGTCTGGTTGGTTGGTCAGCAGGATGTTTTAGAAGATTTTTTAAAATTTTGTAGCATTAATGTTGGATTTTTTTCATATTTATGAAAACAAACTAAGTTGGCCTATGTGCATAATGCCAGATGCATCCGACAGACGTAAATGTACTGAAAATGTTCACCAGACACTTGCACATTTTTGCTTTGTAGAGATTGTCATGATGGTTCCGCTTTGAACACCCTTAATATAAAGCTGACTCATTGAGAAGAATTTATGACCTCAACTGACACTACTATTCCTGCCGGAAAAAACAAGGCACCAAGCAATGGATTATCCAATAATAGGTTCCGGATCTATCAAAACCTTATCTGTTGCTGTGAAAGTTCTATATCGTATTTGAACACTCACAAAAGTTGATAACAATTATGATCTATTTGAATTCTCAGGCTGAACATGACATAGATTGCCATGGTAACAATGCAAACATACATGAATATAAATAATACGTATGGGCCAAATCACAAAGTGTTGAACAATGAGTCTGTACCAGCATACGTGAATCTAGGATTTGAGAATCTACATCTATGTGAATCTATAAGAGTCTACATGAATCTATAAGAGTCTACATGAATCTACGAGAGGCAAAATGAATCTATGAGAGTCTACATGGATACATGAGAGTCTACATGAATCTATGACAGTCTACATGAATCTGTGAGTGGCTACATGAATCTGTGAGTGGCTACATGAATCTGTGAGTGGCTACATGAATCTGTGAGTGAATACATGAATCTATGAGAGTCTACATGAATCTATGAGAGGCTACGTGAATCTTTGAGAGGCTACATGGATATATGAGAGTTTATATGAATCTGTGAGAGAATACATGAATCTATGAGAGACTACATGAATCTATGAGAGTCTACATGAATCTATGAGAGGCTACGTGAATCTTTGAGAGGCTACATGGATATATGAGAGTTTATATGAATCTGTGAGAGACTACATGAATGTATGAGAGTCTATATGAATCTATGAGAGGCTACGTGAATGTATGAGAATCTATATGAATCTATGAGAGGCTACATGAATCTATGAGAGACTACATGAATCTTTAAGAGGATACGTGAATCTATGAGAGTCTACATGGATATACGAGAGTCTACATGGATATATGAGAGACTACATGAATCTATGAAAGTTTACATGAATTTATGAGAGGCTACGTGAATCTATGGGAGACTACATGGATATATGAGAGTTTATATGAATCTGTGAGAGACTACATGAATCTGTGAGAGACTACATGAATCTATGAGAGATTACATGAATGTATGAGAGTCTACATGAATCTATGAGAGGCTACGTGAATGTATGAGAGTCTATATGAATCTGTGAGAGGCTACATGAATCTATGAGAGACTACATAAATCTATGAGAGTCTACATGGATATATGAGAGTCTGCATGGATATATGAGAGTCTGCATGGATATATGAGAGACTACATGAATCCATGAAAGTTTACATGAATCCATGAGAGGCTACATGAATCTATGAGAGACTACATGAATCTATGGGAGTCTACATGAATCTATGAGAGGCTAGGTGAATCTTTGAGAGGCTACATGGGTATATGAGAGTTTATATGAATCTGTGAGAGACTACATGAATGTATGCGAGTCTATATGAATCTATGAGAGGATACATGAATCTATGAGAGTCTACATGGATATACGAGAGTCTGCATGGATATATGAGAGACTACATGAATCTTTGAAAGTTTACATGAATCCATGAGAGACTACATGAATCTATGAGAGACTACATGAATCTATGAGAGGCTACGTGAATGTATGAGAGTCTATATGAATCTGTGAGAGGCTACATGAATCTATGAGAGACTACATGAATCTATGAGAGGATACATGAATCTATGAGAGTCTACATGGATATATGGGAGTCTGCATGGATATATGAGAGTCTGCATGGATATATGAGAGACTACATGAATCCATGAAAGTTTACATGAATCCATGATAGGCTACATGAATCTATGAGACTACATGAATCTATGGGAGTCTACATGAATCTATGAGAGGCTAGGTGAATCTTTGAGAGGCTACATGGATATATGAGCGTTTATATGAATCTGTGAGAGACTACATGAATGTATGCGAGTCTATATGAATCTGTGAGAGACTACATGAATGTATGAGAGTCTATATGAATCTGTGAGAGACTACATGAATGTATGCGAGTCTATATGAATCTATGAGAGGATACATGAATCTATGAGAGTCTACATGGATATCCGAGAGTCTGCATGGATATATGAGAGACTACATGAATCCATGAAAGTTTACATGAATCCATGAGAGGCTACATGAATCTATGAGAGACTACATGAATCTATGGGAGTCTACATGAATCTATGAGAGGCTAGGTGAATCTTTGAGAGGCTACATGGATATATGAGAGTTTATATGAATCTGTGAGAGACTACATGAATCTATTAGAGTTTACATGAATCTATGCAGGCTACATGAATGGAGGCTGTAAGAAAGGTCTATTTATGCCATTTTAATCATCTCAGTATGGTAGTTTATAATAAGTTTATAACAGCCATATACATACACCGATTACATTCGCCAGTTTCTTGAATTTTACTTAGGTGTACATTTAAGTGTCCAATATCTATATAAAGGATGCCGACCAATGGTTTCTGTCGGTTGCGTATTGCCTTTCACCAATGAGATCACGTGTTCGAATGTTAGACGCGCTGGTTCCGGTGAGATTTTACCTGCCATAAATTGGTTGTTCCAACTGATAAACTTTGGGAGAAAAATCGACATAAACCCCATCAAGTTGGTACAGTGACAACCCGAACAGAATTCACTTCGTGCTACCAAATTTGTACTAAGTCGGCGATATATCATAACACAATCTGATATCACTAGACCCACGTTACTAAAGCAGATATGACGCGTTCCTTAGCGGTAAGGACCTATAACCCTTGTATTCATACTTGTGTAACGTATACATGTAAGCAAACATGGGTCACGTCTGTCTATGCTCTCAGCGAATATATGTACGCCGGTAAGATTTCCAGCGAGCACAGTCACAGGTAGTCCATGACTATTTTGAAAACTATCTTCTGCGAAGTAGTGGCAGATCACCTGAAACAGCGCTCACAGTTGAAAGGAAGCTAATATTATATATGACCCAAAGGACACCATACATATCAGGTGACATATTGTAGCCCACAAGACGCTACATGCGGTCTTAATGTATTGTGCATAAGATCTAACAGGTTGTAGCCAGGCATGTGTTAGTAGGATGATTCCACGGAAACGAAAAACCTGAAAACGACTTTCACAGCGCCAGCAAAAGATTGAAGACTGTTTTTGTTCGCTCTCTTTTCGCTCTCTGTTCCCATGTAATGATATATCGCAATGTAGGCTACTTGTTTCACGAAGGTTGAAGTCTTAATGGATAAACTATAAGGCTTGACCTGGAATTGCAAACAAAATCCCACCTACATATACCATATACATGTAACATGTATAGGCCACTTTATCATGCATTGGTGTTTGTACATTTACCGTACAATTGATGTACATTTGCAGTACGTAGCTTATGTAACAATGCTACTGCCTATACATTATTCCATGGCCACCAGATAATACTGAAACAATATATAGCAGGTTAACCATTAGTATCTTCTGTGAGAAATAGTTATATTATTGTAAAAATTCTTGAATGAAAAGATGCTCGTTAATAAAGTGATTGGATCAATACGTCTCTTGTGCTCTAGATCAAGCCAAGTTCGTGGAAATCACAACACAGACATACAAGGAAGTACATGTAGAGGCCTACATCTGTGACTAAATAGCTCGTGTTCCATAACACAAAATGAACACGCGCAGAGAGAGGTGCAACGTAGGTCACACATACACATATGCCTTTATCCTATACACAGGACACGGCTTACGATTATAAACATATAGGCCTGTGCAGCTAGAATCTAAGCTATAGGCCTATAGAGAACTAGACTAATTCATGACAAAGCAATTATGAAATGAGTATAGTGGCATGCTTACCTATGCCATACAGAAGCGTATAGGCCTAGAGCTTACCTAACTATGATGGTCAGATAAAACTGATTAATTCCCTAGAAGTTTTGAGCACAGCACTCTCTATCCCGAGCAGCTGACCGGATATGCAGCTATGGCGGCCTAGATTTCTAGGTATATCCCTACATGTACTTTCGTTTTGAAACGAGGCTTTATTTAACCCTATACCGGCACCTGTATATGTGTCATTGCTACATATGTTAGCAACAGGTATCGGCGCTTAGACCTACATGGGCCTATGTGCCTGTCGAACTCAATTAATGTTTAAGATATCATTTTATCGGTTACGGTATAATAAGGTCCGTCGCCTGTACCAACTAAGTCAAGAGATATTCGACACAAAAACAGAAAGGTACTTGTAACTTATGGAAGTAGTCCACTTGTCATCTCGCTTTGTCGACAATATCAAAATCCCATTATAACGCGCAAGTTTTTCCAACGCGCAAATGCATAAGAACTCCCTCGAGTAGGTCAACATGTGTTGTTCGTTTTGTTGTTGTTTGATTTCTATAATATGGAATTAAATTTGCCATGTTAAAAAAAAAATCGCCCGTTATTTCCTTGGATTTTATATGATTGAGATAGTAAATAGAGGCTAGGCCTATATCGGTTTCAATAGTAACTGGAGTAGGCCCAAGTTTTGTCGTACGTAAGGGCTGATAAGATAAATCTATGATTAAATAATGCTATATTTCATTGGTACAGTTAGGCCTACATGTAACCCAGCTCTGTAAGGGGCCAAATTAACATTTAATCGAGAATTATCGAAATCCTTTCGAATTCATTAATCAATAAATTATTGATATCAATAAATATTTATCGATATCGGTAAATATTTATTGATATCGATGATTTATTTTGATTCAGTTTCAATTAAACACTAACTTGGCCCACCTCACAACACACTGTTCCAGAAGCCTCTTACCTATGCGGTTGCTGTGAGTCGAAGTCCAGCCAATGCTGACTGCTTCTCAGGTCGTACGTGGGAAGGTCTATCATCAACATGCGGATGGTCGTGGGTTCCCTCCGGACACTGACCGATTTCCTGCCTCTATTATACATGTAATGCTGGCCGCCGTCGCTTGAAGGGAACATTCTTGAGTATGGCATGAACACGAACCAAATAAATAAATATTATTTTTAAAAAATACAAAAAAATGAAAAAAGTGTCTATGATGGTGGGATTAGTGAGTTACTTCCCTTGATATAAGAGAGAGCTTGTGAGACATCCGGTTTTTACTTGGCATGATCACGCCGGTTTCAGGACAAGCATGGTTTTTCTGACATTTGCGAACATGGCAAGGAAAGTCGTCAGACTTGATAAGTTCTGGAGAAAGGAAATGTACAAGCGCATGTCCTGGGTAATTTAGCAATCATGGCAATGGCTTATAACTTTGAACTTTAGTTCAGAAGCCAGCATGCGGTAGCGGTAACAACAACAACACCCTCACGTTGGTGTTAAGTCAGAGATGGCTCTAACGTTACGTTTGACAAATTGTTTTCGACCATGGACGGCCCCAAACCAACGTCAGAGCGCGCTCCATTTAAAAACCTGATGCAGTTGCAGTGGCAGTTTGTCACGGCGTTTGAGACAAAGAATATCAATCAAATCCCTGTCCATGGCCTTAACTTTGCAGACACTTACGTTCCTAGCCCGATACCTCGGTCTAAAGGTAGCTTATATATACTGATACGCAGTCACGGCTGGCCGGCGACCCTAGCCCAAGAGCTATGCGCACCCAATTCCGGCATAATGCTTACAAAGAGCAAGCCCCTCGTTCATTTCCGATGCGTGTGCGTTAGATACGTCCTAAGCATGGCAATTGAGAAAGCTGAAATATTTACGCATATTTTGCCACAATCACTTTTTGCCTTTACATCACCATTCTCCTGTAAATTTCAGCCAAAGTTGAAAATGGGCTTATATTTAGCAGGTTGCCATGTTTTTAAAATCTGGATCAGAGAGTACACTGAACAAGGCATTCTTATGGATATACAACTTCTTGGTTTATTAACATGATGTTTCGATCTAGTTACTAACATCTTTATCAAGTGAATGACATCAAAACAAGAAATGGGTTTAAATATAACAAGTAGAGAAATAAGTGTCAACAATAGAACAAAAGATCAGCGAGGCGCGCATGCTCAACAGAATTTGACCTTTCTGTGAAAGTTAGAATGGAATGAATGCCGAAGGTAAGCCCTCTGTTTCACTGCAAACTTAATTTGACAGTTTGCACAAGCTATGGGTTCCGGCTGTCATCCTGCTCCATAGCCTTTAGTCAGTTACAAATTTGTGTCTCTGTAGTCACATCGCTTTCTGTCTGTCAAAACTGACAGCCAGATGGTCAAAACATAGTGACGTCATAAAAGGTCAACCACACATGCGTGGGGAGCAACAACCCAATTTATTAGGTCATGATGTAGACCCTACATGTGAGCATAAGTCACAACTGTAAATTATCTTGGTTAAAGCTACAGAATGTGGAAAAAATTAGCAAAGAGCAACCTGCGAATGGTAGTGGGTTTCCCGCGGGCTGTGGCCAGTTTCCTCCGACAATAATGCTGGCCGCCGTCGTAGAAGTGAAATATTCTTGAGTACTGCGTAACATCAATCAATCAAGATAGATAAACCTTATCCTTTCGTGTTGATTTATTATAAGCACAACTTCAGTCTGTTATTTACTTGGCCGCATGGGTCTGAGATTCCTTACTGATGATCAAGGCCAACGGCTGTATTGACAGCTTCAACCTGACTGTTCAAACCCCAAGCTGTCGATTACCCCAAAGGTAAGCATGTGTCCATATTTCAGCAACCTCGACCAGTCCGCTGATTTGAAGTTGCCAAAATGGCAGTTGTTTCCCAGGCCTCATGATTGCAAATGATGGGCATGTGGCTCCCAGGAATCCGAATTGTCTGTGATGGACAGCGATCTTTGTGAAGTTCAAGCGACCAGGGAAGTTGAGCATCACCCAGGAATCTCGGGGCCCACCTGATTTAGGAAGTAACCGATCGATGTTTTACTTGTGATAAATTGACAGACAAAAAGATATGGAACATAAGTGTCTGCAAGCTTCAGGCCATGGAGACCTATTTGATGGGTAATTTTGTCTCAACACAGTGACAAACTACCATTTCAAATGCATCAGGTTTTTGAATAGAGCTCTCTGTGACGTTGATTAGGGGCCATCCTTAGCCAAACATAATTTTGCCAAACGTAATGTCAGAGCAGTCTTGGACTAAAATTCTCGCGAAAAACCGCTGCTAAAAAACGTGATCTTCAGCGTCATTGAGGTGACAGGCAGATGTATATTCAATGAATCCAGCAAATACCATCAAGTAATGTCTTTTGGCAAGACCCGTGAAGTGCCAGTTGGCGTTATAGTAGTTCAGTTAAATTAAATGTTGAAGTCTATTGTCTTCAATTTACCTGCCCGAACTTTTAATCATTGAACTTAAAAATCCAGTCCGCCCATTCGGCTTAGCACTTGGCAAAATGAAGTGGGTCTTTAATTTCACTCTAGAATGACCGCATGGGTCGGTGATGTAAAAATGACATTTGACTTGTCCAACTTTTGTGATTAGAACTTATAACAGAATGCTGCCATATGTGATGTAAACAGCACTCACAATGTCATTTACACAGTGTCAAAGTGAAAACATGAATGGAGATCAAAACTCAAACTAATCCAAAACAAGGCATGCTAGGCGGCTTTTTCAACTCCTTAGACTGACCTGGCAGACTAACTTAGCCAGTGGCAACCAATGGTGTATGGTACACCATTTCACTCCTAAGTCTGATAAGTTCTTCATAAATGATGTCTGCAGTCCAAAACAGTTCCAGCTCTCTGCTCACTTGGACACTCCACTCTGCACAAGTATTCCACCGAGTAACTGTATGCAAGCCATGATTCATGAGATGTCAAAAAATTTCAAAACAAATCAACCATAGCGCACTTATTTCAGCTTTAAGGCATGAACTATCCTGGAATGAGAATGGGTATCACTATGGTTAACACAAAGTGGATGAGGCTTCAGCGAGCAGTATTATGAATTTGGGCTTGATGTGGCAGTAAAAAGTGGAATATATGTGGGTGTTGCATGTGTGGGTGAGCCGAAAAGGTAAGAACCACAGGTGATACCTGCATTGAAGTGCAGACACCATTTAGAAAGGACTGTGTGAATCGATGTACGGTTTACCATTGATTGCCAATGTGGCTGTGATACTCTGCTAGCTCTGTCCTGTCGACAGTGCCATATCAATTTCTGTGTTAGGCCGTTTCTAACTCTGACATAATTTTTGCTTTTGTGATGAGGGCGCATCCTCTTCATGCCTATAATATAATGATTTTATGGTGATTCTTTCTGACGTCTCGAGTCAATTTGAAATCCAAATAAGATACATTTGATTTATTTACATACCAGCTAATGACTGAAAAGTTATTTGGATCTCATACATGTGGTGGTCTGCAAATACATCAAGGTGTTAAGCCAAGGGCATTTAAACGCAGTTTTTTTTTGACATATGATGGTACATGCTATGTAAGCATCAGAAGAAATAATAATAAGAAATAAGAGGTTCAACTTTCGCCCATATAAATCCAGCGTAAGTGACAGACTATCCTGCAGTCTGTTAACCCTGTGGCTCGTGCATGATTTTTGTATAAATTGAGTAGGTCTTAACGTAATGGAGCAGGGATGTGTATGTAGCCTTGATACTAGGATGTGAACTGGGCAGACAATAAACACACCTCTGAAAGAAGGACATAATGTATTCGGTCCTTTACTGTCTTGTCTGAAACTATCCAAATGAATTCTGGCTGTATATGCTCATATTGAGTGTTCACAGTTAGGTAGTGTGCATCAAGGTCTGAGTGAAAATAATGATTGTTTGGTGCAGACGCCCATGTCTTAGTATTTATAACCTTCCAAATTCTCTGATGAAATGCTACCCAAGTGTATTGCACATCTGTTTGCTGGACTTACTGTAAACCTTACCTGTTCTGACTTCATATTCCAAATGATGGCTCAGATATTTATAAATGATTTTGAGAGTACATATATATAATCATTCATTCGAATAAACAATTTCTGTTTAACTTACAGATTTTGACAGCAGATGGGTCCTGGAAAACTTAATTTATTATATATGTTTATATGAGATAAGTACATGTATAAGGCAGACTTTGTAGAGAAAACATGACAAAAAGAGTTATGTCCCTTTAGTGTTTGGCACTAAGTGTATACAAGTATAAAATCAAGTTTTTTTCCTTCTCCAGCACTTTTATGGGCGAAAGCGGAACTGTTTCAGCATAGCTGTGCGATATGTGAGAAGGGCATTGCGATACTCCACACAGTCGCGGGAGTTGAAGAAAAAATCCCTGACTGAGGTAAGTTGATAGGTTTCACCTTAATATTTCTCCGAAGGTGATAATTTGTGTATCCTTGCAAAAACTGTAGTTTAAAGCCATGTTAAAAACTCAAGAAGAAAGCTGATAAGTTTTTTTGTAGTTTTATATGTTACACATCATATACTACATGTATGTATTAAGAAACAAGAACCAAGTGTTCACGTATCATTTAATGAATAATAGGGCCTGGATGTAAGGCACTAAGCTTGACTCCTGACCCTGTTCAATAGAAGGAATGTTTCAGTTATTGGGGTTTGATGGTTTCATTCAGATTTGCCTAAGATGGTATTTTTCCACTTCTGACTGTAGTGCGAGGAGCTAAATGTTACAAATTTTTCTTCATGTGCACTCTCTGGGATCAGCAATGTGCTTTTGATAGGAAATTTTTACTGAAGAAGAGCAATGGTTTTTGGGGACTACATATAGGTTTGCTTGGTAGGCTGCTTCCCAGTCATGTCTGCATTATGCATGTAGATAATCTTGAGCATAGTGTCAACTAGTAAAACAAAGTAATTCCAAAAATAGCACTACATGTATATCACATTAAGCCCTGCGTGGTTAACTTTCATTTCCATAAATATTGTAGGATGACCTGATAATTCAGATAATTCATTTGTCAGTATGAGCTATGTTTGTCCTGGTTTGCTTGACAGCTGATGTTTTTTTGTCTTTGCCTCAAAAACCTCATATTTTTTGTCTTTGCATAAATAATGTAATACTATTATCTAAGTTCCCTTGATATTATAGATATTATGGTAATGCACAGCTTTGGAATGATGGTTGCTTCACTAGATGGTGTGTCACTATATTTGTTGAGGGCCTCCATAGCCAAGAGGTTAAGAGTGGGCTTGCACATCACAATGACTCCAGAGCCTCTCACCAAAAGCTCATGCTGGTTTTTTCTCCGGTCATACATGTAAAGGTCTTCCAGCAACCTGCGGATGGTTGTGGGCTTTGCCCGGCTGAGTATGGTGTAAAACTGCAATTAAATAGATAAGTATATTTATATACCTGCTTAGGAAGCCTAGAATCAAAAAGTTCTTTGTTTTCTGTTCTAATTTCAGTTGAGACTTCAGAGAATTGAAGCAGCATGTCAGGAACATGGGATGTCAGCGAGGACCCTTCAGAATGGTTTAGTACAGGTATGACACTGACACAGGGAGACATACTATAGGTGTTGAAGCAGAACACCTGGGTGTCCTGTACATGTAGGTTCAGGCCAGGGTAAGGGCATGCTTTGTGTGATTGTGAGCCAAGTATCAACAGGCTGTGACTCTGGTGTCAGCAGTCTCTGACATTGTGGTTTACTGGTTTGCAGGTTTGCAAGGTGTTTGTTCAAGCAAACTCTGAAGGCATTAATCTGTGTTGACTGATAAAACTCTACTGTTTGTGAAACCCTGACACTGGTCAATCCAACCAGTGTCAGGCAAAAAGTTTGAGGAATTAGGATAGTACACAGGGAGTGGTACTATAGGCATGGGAGCAGAGCACCTGGGTGTCCTGTAGGTTCAGCGTGGACAGCCTGAGTAAGGGCATGCTGTGTGTTAGATGTGTGTTATTCTCCTTACATATGTTTATAGGTCTTGTTGGTGGACAGTTTTGCTTACTCACAGTAAAGTGTAGGCCTACCTGATTGATTCAGAGACATATTGAATACGGCTTGGTATTTTTCAGTTTGCCAGCTACTTTTATGTTTTGTGATATCTTACATATACTTGCACACATTAGTCATGGTCATAGTGCAAGTCTTGTATGCAGAAGAGTCGTCAGCAACCTGCTGATGGTCTGGGTTTCCCCCCGGGCTCTGCCCGGTTTTTTCCCACCATAATGCTGGCCGCCATCGTATAAGTGAAATATTCTTGAGTACAGCGTAAAACACCAATCATATAAATAAATAAATAAATGTATGCAAAAAATATTCTCATGTAGATTTCTACCAGTGGCCTTGTTTTAATTTTTGGACAATAAGTTTTATTTTCTTTGTGTTAATGTATTTAATAACTTAACTTTTCCAGTCAAATGTTGCCCTCAACAAGAAAATCCTGGCAGACCTGGCCATTTATGAACCTAGAACCTTTTCAGTAAGTCTGAATCCTGCATGCTAATGCTGATCCTGATGGTGCTTACTCTTACACTGTGATTGTTTCTTACACCATGACTGTCTCTTACACTGCCACTGTCGTTAACACTGGAACTGTTGCTTACAAAGTTACTGTCGCTTACAAAGTCACTGTACTCCTACACAGTGACCGTCTCTTACACTGTGACTGTGTCTTACACTGTGACTGCCTCTTACACCGTGACTGTCTCTTACACCGTGACTGTCTCTTACACTGCGACTGTCACTTACACTGTGACTGTCTCTTACACAGTGACTGTCGCTTAAACTGTGACTGTCTCTGACACTGTGACTGTCACTTAGACTGTGACTGCCTCTTACACTGTGACTGTCGCTTAAACTGTGACTGTCTCTGACACTGTGACTGTCACTTACACTGTGACTGTCTGTTACACCGTAACTGTCGCTTAAACTGTGACTGTCGCTTACACTGTGACTGTCTCTTACACTGTGACTGTCTGTTACACCATAACTGTCTCTTACACCATAACTGTCTCTTACACTGGAACTGTTGCTTACTCCGGAACTGTCTCTTAAACCGTGACTGTCTCTTACACCATGACTACCTCTTACACTGTGACTGCCTCTTACACTGCGAGTGCCTCTTACACTGCGACTGCCTCTTACACTGTGACTGTCTCTTTCACAGTGTATGTCTGTGACATTATGATTTACTGTAAAGATGTTAATCCTCTTGGTTCTCTTTCACTGTGACTGTCTCTTACACTGTGACTTCCTCTTACACTGTGGCTGTCTCTTAAACTGTGACTGTCTCTTTCATTGTGACTGCCTCTTACACTGTGACTTCCTCTTACACTGTGGCTGTCTCTTACACTAGAACTGTCGCTTACACTGTGACTGTCGCTTACACTGTGACTGCTTACATTGTGACTGTGTCTTACACTATGACTGTCTCTTACACTGTGACTGCCTCTTACACTGTGACGGCTTACATTGTGATTGTCGCTTACACCGTGATTGTCGCTTACACTGTGACTGCCTCTTACAGCGTGACTGTCTCTCACACTGTGACTGTCTCTTACACCATAACTGTCTCTTACACTGGAACTGTCGCTTACTCTGGAACTGTCGCTTACACCATTACTGTCTGCTGTTTTCTCTGTATCTTGTAAGAATTGTTTTAATTTTGGATGAAAGGAAATGTTGTAATATTTCTCCTGGAAACTTGCTGATTTTTTTCTGCATTCACTTCCTGTCTCACCACTGTGACAACACTGACATTCTTCATGTTTGTATTGCTATTCGTGACAAGAAAAAAGCACATAATCATTAAACAAATGGCATAAGAAAAGTAGTTATCTCCCTTTGTTACACTGTGCAACTTCTCAGAATAAGAGATAAGGGAAAATTGTGTTTCTGTATTTGTACATGCATGTATGGAGGAATGTTTTTTTTTTTTGCGGGGGGGAGTTGACCAATTTCTTTCTTTGTGATTTCAGAGTTTGGTTGATTTTGTACATAAAAGGAATTCTGCACTGGGACTGTCACCTGAGGGTTACCCCAGGCCAAGTGGATATTTAAATCGAGAAATGAGGTGACATTCTACCTGGGGATCAGTTACATGAACAATTTTTGCCAACCAAAACTGGCAGTATCTAGCACTGTGCTAGAAAAGAAACAATAGCATGTGTGTGACATGAAGTGGAAAGTGTTTTCTAAAAGATGTTGTATAGCTACAAAATGTTCTCCTGAAACAAAATGACCTAGAAAACAAGTGGTTATTTATGCTGATGTTGTCTGGAAGAGGCGTTGCACAACCGTTGGCTGTTTTGGCCGTTGTAAAGACGAGATTGAACCCCTTATCAGATGTTCATTGTGAAGAGCTGGTCCTTCACTGGTAAGAGAACTGCTGTTCAGACATTGCTGCCACACACCCTTAGATGTTCCACAACTGTTGGATGTTTCTAGAAAGGTCAAATAAAATGTCCATGAAGACATGTAGCTGATCAGCATATCCTACCCAGCTCAATGTTTAAGAGTTTGTGTCGGAAATAATTCTTGCCAGCAAATTTTTCACATGATGGCTGAGAAATTGCATGAAGACACCTTGTTGTAGGGTTCCTCAGAAACTAGGCTGCTGATCGGGTGTAAGAACCTCAGGAATGCTGTACCATGATTAGCCAGTCCAGTTTGTAGGAAGCACAGTGTGGTTTCTGATCTTTATTTACTCCTTAGGTTCTCATCCAGTTGTCCAATGGAGCATATTTGCGGCCTCATACTTTGCTGTAATCCAGGTTTGCCAGCACTTTTGACATGCCTGATACTAGGACAGTGCTTGAGTTCTCATGTTGATACCGTATTTACAATAAATTAGTATGGATCTTAGGTTATGGCCAACATTAACCTATGTTACCATGATTATTTGTCTGTTTCTTTTTTTTTATTTTGAGTGAAGTTCAAGAAATTTACATTTTTCTATAATCATAATCCAGAGTTTTGTAGCCTTTTGGATTCCTTCAGGCTACTTGTACCATTGAGAGGATAGCAGTTAGCATATCAACAGGCTACTGCATGAACCATTGAGAGGATAGCAGTTAGCATATCAACAGGCTACTACATGGACCATTGAGTGGATCGCAGTTAGCATATCAACAGGCTAATGCATGAACCATTGAGAGGATAGCAGTTAGCATATCAACAGGTTACTGCATGAACCATTGAGAGGATAGCAGTTAGCATATCAACAGGTTACTGCATGAACCATTGAGAGGATGGCAGTTAGCATATCAACAGGCTACTGCATGAACCATTGAGAGGATAGCTGTTAGTACATATACAGGCTACTGCATGAACCATTGAGAGGATAGCAGTTAGCATATCAACAGGCTACTGCGTGAACCATTGAGAGGATAGCAGTTAGCATATCAACAGGCTACTGCGTGAACCATTTAGAGGATAGCAGTTAGCATATCAACAGGCTACTGCGTGAACCATTGAGAGGATAGCAGTTAGCATATCAACAGGCTACTGCGTGAACCATTTAGAGGATAGCAGTTAGCATATCAACAGGCTACCACTAAAAAATAATAATCACCTGGGATTTTTATTGCTACTGGTGGTCATTTCCATTGTAAATACATGTATGTTTGACAGTTACCTACTTACATGTAGACACAGCACGACTTCTTGTTATTTATTCATTATTTTTTTTAACCGTTTACATATAAATTGATATTTGACTCCAGTCAAAATTGAAAATTTCGGTATATTGCATAATTTACTGCCGAGGAAGTTCTAATTGAGATGGATCTGTTTGGACTAACAGTTATTAAGTGTCCCTAATTTTGACTTAATGGATTTAAATTAAATTTAAAAGTTTGAGAGGAGTCTAAGGTGGGTTTTGGAATGGACCGAGTCATCGATAAAAACTCCTAATAATTTATGTGGTGAAGTATGTCAAGTAGTCGACCCAATTCTGTCGAAGTGGGATTTATTGTGCTGGGGTATAAAACGGTTTTCTTTTTTCAAATAACCTCGCTGCCGTCAAACTAGTAAAATAATCTTCGAGATAAGAGTAAATAGCAATTTAATGTAAGTATGTAACAGGTACAAAACTAACTGTCCGCATGAGCATGTGGATTACAACGAGACAAAACGGTTTATATGTAATGTGCTTACATAGATTTGTTGGAGTTTCGTATCTGGAGCAGAGCTACTTCAACAGGCCAAAGCATGCTCTATCGTCTTCGCAGCTTACTAAAATGTGCTAGCCCGCATGTGTGTCACACGGCGTAAACTTTCTCGCATTGTTTAATCCTTGGCGACACAATCAGATCTTAATTCGTTGGTTACACCTCTAGTGTGTTCACACGTTACACTGTGTAATGGCAGTGTAGAACACAAGGATTTGTGACCAGGTCCGCACAGTTGTTGTTGGGTCCATCGCTTTACCTGTAGATGATTTATATACTAGAAGTGCGAGTCGTTTAATTGACGACTAAATTTGTTTTGAGATTCAAATACATCTGTAAACCGAACATGGCATATAATTTTGCCCAAGACTACAGTTCTAAGATAAGCTTTGCTCCGGATACCAACTTTGAGGAAGGTTATCGGACCAGGCGGATTTCCAGTAACGCGGGACTCTTCAATATCCGCAAGGTGGACAACGGTAAACCATCGTGTCAAAGTGCACCTGGGATACCAGCGGCCACGACCACGGAGACTTTTGCAGACCATGTTGACAGTCGAACCAAGCCATCTTTTGCTCAACGTTTACCAAAGATAGATACAAAAGACCTCCACCTTACCACTATACTCAGAAACTTCCCAGCTCCGACTGGACTTGACATTCCTACTTTTTGCGCATATGTTCGGCAAGACAAACCGCTTTTGGATGTAGCCAAAACTTCCCTGGTGAAGGCTTCCGAGAAAGGTCTTTTACCGCGTTTGTCGTCGGAAAGTACGGTGTATTCACGCTTCCCGCCCATAAGCAGCGGACAGCCTAGTTTAGTTGGAACTGACCAAAATATATCTACCCTGCTTAAAAAGGAGCGCACTCGAGACGTTATCCGGAATTACGGCAGCCTTGACAGTCTGAATCTGTATCTTAGTCAGAGCACCTTAAACGTGAATGGCGACAGTGTGGACGTCTTCATGCCCTACCGCCATGTTCCAAATCTCGCAGAATCTCGTCGCCGAAGCAGGACCTTTCTGCAAGATAACGAAAGGATCAAAATGTTGCAGCCACAATGCGAAACGGACGATGTTGAGAGAGAGAGGCTTGACGCATATAAGCTGCCACAAGGGGATGGATTGGTCCAGGGATTTATGACATCCGTGTGACGCTAGGTCAGATTAGGCCTAATGTGCTCAGCAGTAAAACACTGAATTGTTGTGAACTACTGCGTTACTAATCTGAACTTTCTAAGCTTTGACCTAATAACTATACCATGCTTTTGGCTCAGTGGATACTACGTTGTATAGCTCCTTGGTTTTCTAAAAATGAAAACTGCTCGATTAAATTTCAGGTAATACTCTCTCCTTAAAGCTTAATTTTTGGGACAAGATTGTGATCATCATGTCCTGTGTAATAAAGCAGACCATTGATAAAGGGCTATGCTATCAGTTTTCTGATAGCAGTTTCAGATTTAGACATGTTGGTGTATTACGTGCCACTTACATGAAGGCTACCTCTAATTATGACTTCACGCGATTCATTTTCCTCATAATTCAGTGCACAGGTTTATCATTAAACGTATGCCGTGACCTTTCCAGACCTTTTCATTACTCCAGTTTAAACTTTTGTGAAACCACAGCCAGAAGGAATGTGTGTAGTATGTGATAACAGCGAGGTTTTTCTTCTTGTCCGACCACACGGCACATTTTTTTTAGTCTGACCAAACATTTATTCCACGCCTAAAATTTATTTTACAGACTTATTTCTGATTAGTTCTGTAATTAATGACATTGAATTTCACGGTTGTGGATAAACATGCTTAAAGTTTCCTGGTTAATGGCGCATTTTTCTCAATCGTTTGTGCCTTGTCATGAATATAGCTTGCCAGACAGAGAGCATCCGTATTAATCTTGGCCTAGACTTGCCATACCTTCGACCTTGTTTCCATCCGAGCCATGTAGTACAGTGCCATGTACAGTGAGTATAAAATCCTGAAAGCCTTGGTTTCAAACAATAAATACAAGTGGTTGCACTTCACTGGTTATATGTGACAAGATGCTTGTGATTTCTGCCATCGGTTTTAAATTACCTTGTACTTAACACTGTATTTATTCTGCTTAAAATATGGAAGCTTAGACTTTCCCATACTTTCGATGTTGTTAGCTAAAATATAACTGCATGAAGATATGAATTTTCTTTCTTTATACTCTCCATTTGCGGGTAACTCTGCCCACACCAAGCATTAAGAAAGGGAAAACAACGAATGAATGTAAAACGGCGTGTTTCTGTAACTTTCTTTGATTCAGATGATATACTGGAATGGCTCGTGACAAAGAGGTTAAAGGCTCTCGCCTCGAAATCACTAGGACAGAGATTCATTCCCTGACTGGACAGTCATCTGTTCTCACTGCTTGTGAAGAATTGATGACAATAAGCCACCGACAACGTTTATGCGACCGTTGGCGTAGTCCAACATTCTTTGAAGAACATTTGTCTTCCACCATGTGGTGTGCATATCTGTGCGCCACACATGGGAAAGCTCGTAAGGTTTTTGCTTTCGCACAGGAAAATAACCCAGTCATGTTGATTTTCAATATAATTAATGCATTTGTTGAATTCGCATGTGTAATACAGTAATTGGAAGACAATGTGTTATAGCAATACTAGAGGTCTCACGTTGTTGCCCCAAAAGCCACGATATCCAATCAAGTAATGGAAAAGGAGCGATATATATATATATATATATATATATATATATATATATATATATATATACACACCTGATATGTGACCAGTCACTACAATCCGTCACGGCGGACATTGCTATACCATGCTTGTGACCTGACCTGATGTCAACAAATTAAATTTGCTATAACTAAGCGTCAAAAATAATTATTGATGGACAGTGTATGATAGATAAAGCCAACTTATATGCACGTGTACGGGAAAACGCGTGAAGTATCCAGGCAGATATAATACATGTACATGTAGTCGTATTAATGAGCCAAAGATTCAGTGATAGGCAGAGGGTTATGTGTTTCACAATAAGTCATTAATTTATTAGGCACAGGGAAATGGCGTATATTTCATTAAAAACAACATTTACAGCATTAACATAAGACCGACAGGATGTGAGTTGATAATGAACATGAACAATTTTCTTTAATGTAACTTGCAACAAATTAATCTCCAGCCATACCAGCGAGAGAAACACTTAATAGCAGACACATACATGTAAATGGAGAAAAAAAACTATATTCAATGACTAACTGTACTACAAGAACATTTACAAAACTACCACCATAACGATTTTGAGAATAGAATCCGGTTTACCTGTGTTTTATATTACCGGTAACCGTTTGTATCATGGTGACACCGTACACGACATAAAGGAAACGAAACTATTTAGTATACGCAAGCATGTAAAAATCATAGTTTTCATACTAGACCTAAAATGTTTCCCACCACTATTTTGAAAGCTAACAACGTGCGAGATGCTTGGGAATGTCCAGCGAGTCCCTCGGGGTATCTGATGTCCTGGCTGACGTTAAACCTCGTGAAGACGTTGACGTGGTCGCTGAGGAAGCGTTCGACTTTCGGCGCCCCCTAGTACACCAACAGCAAATCTCACGGAAACGAGCGTTGATGATGTCAATCTTTGTGGCATAGATAACAGGGTTAAGCAGGCTGTTGATGAGACCTACTCCAAATAGATAGGTAAAGATGACGTTGGCACCGAGTGGCAGGCGTCGGTTTCAATCTGCCATCCATCACAAGCATCAAAAATATACCTGAAAGAAAACACGTGAAGGCTATATCATTTAAAAACAAGGCATCGTGTCTTATGAAGTGAAGGAAACTACGTAAAGGGATCCCTTGAAAAAATCGGTAAATTGGTAAAGAAGTAATGGTACTTGATAAACTTCATTGTCATGTATGTTTATCCGTAATACAAGGTAAAGAGCTTGTCCATGAAGAATTATGGCTGTGCATGTACAAAGTAGTATTCAGCCCATTTAATATTTTTTGTGTCATAATTCCGCCAGAGAAGTATCACACCACATCAAAATTATCTTAATACTCCTCTCTGGCAGATTCTCATAAACTTTTGAGATAAATGTTTAAAGCAATGGGTATATTCATGTCAAATTCATGCCAACCTTGTATACGACATGGTGGCCCCAAACTGATATGATGTTAACGTGAAAATGAGCATATTATGCTATAAAAATAATGTATTCTAAATCATAAGGAGTAGAAAAAGCAGCTTGAGTTAACGTAGCTATAAATCTTTACTGACCGTCAGAATTGTATAGAAATAGGGTTATTAAATGAGAAAGAGATTGGATCATCAATGAACAAGTTATCTACTAGCTTAACTTATGATTTATGATCTATTGATATCAATAAAAGTGCAATACATTCTGGTCTCGTCTCGTATATGGACCACCGAGAGAGCTTAAACTAACTTGGTGTTTAATAACATTAATAATTCTGTACAAAATAGCATCCCCTTCATCCATATTTTAAAAAAGAAAATGGTGGCTAACATTTCTGACCGCAAAATTTTCCACATATTGGCCTGATTTCATTTCTGGTTTGTGCGAATATATTTTCATTTCTTGTTTAACCGCACTACGTTAAGTTTTGGTGTGACCGTACTAAACCTTCAACCTCATTATTCTGCGCTCTTTGCACTCATTGTCAATAGTAGATGCATATTCTTACGATGCATAGTTGGCCTTCAGGATTCACGCTTGTCACAAATGTTTCATCGTGTATTTATAGAGACAATATTGGTAATGCCATACTTAAATAAACATTTGTTTCGCATTTCATGCGTGTTGTACAGCCTGTATCAGTATCGTCCGAAACATTACAGATTCATGTGAAATGTCACTTTTGACATGCCTCGAGGCCGTCATTGCTGTTGCAAGTATATATGTAGAAACGGGAGTTCTCCATAATTCCACCTTATTCTTCTAAACAGATAGAGTTCCGATATTAGTACACAAGCCATAAACATGTATAAAAATCTCTTTAAATCATCGACAATCATTCTGACTAATACTTGTAAGACTAATGGAGGGTATAGTACAACAACTGGTTAACCCGTATCAGTATAATGGCTCGGGCGGGGCAACTTACTTGCCTTCGGTAAGGCGTCTCAGTGAAGCAGGACTAGATAAAAGAGCGGTGGAAATCCGTCCTGAAACAAGGAGCCACATTACATGCGCCCTAAAGAAACGTCGTCATATGACTTTAATATTGTTAAGTACGACGTTAAACCGCAAGCACTCACTCACTTACTCTCAAAATATATACAAGTTAGTCTGACCTTATGTGTTACAATCCAAATACGGATGTAAATACAACAATGCAACTACTATCTCAGGATTTTTTTTTTTTAGAAAATTAGACGCAATTGTGAAACAGAAGGTCAAGGTTTTCATCGTGTGGGACATTTGAATTGATTGATTTGATACTTAATATGTTTCAACGGATTACTTACAATCAAGTGTCACTAAGCAGACCTCTTCGACAAAGGTGTTTAGTGTCAAGGCTTTATTGATGGTCGTCCTAAAAATATCACTAATAAATCTTACAAGAATCGGTAACAATGAAATTCTTTCTGAATCGAGTTAGGACTGTGTAGAGCAATGGTGTCTATCAAGTAGACTTAATAAGTTACCCCTACAGGGGGCAGCACGTGAGTAATGAGGAGAGTTGTCGCCACCAGTTGAAAACACTGTGCTTTAATTGGCAGCTTGTCATTCTATAGTTTTAATAAACACTCAGTTGAATACGTGAAGAGGTACATACTGTAGTATCTAGATCAAGCAGTCGTTTCCTTCAATGGTCAGAATGAATCCTTAGTTTTTGTTGCTGAGACAGCTAAATGTCTGGAACCCGGATGCGGCCACTCGCGTTATCTTACTTTCTACCTTATAAATAAAAGGTCAAAAACGCGCAGACGCGAAAGGGCGAAGCGCGAAAACACGCAACACGAAAGGGCGAAGCGCGAAAATGCGAAAGAGCAAAGGTGGAAAACCCGAAAGTGCAAGGCGAAAAACCAGAAAACGAGTAGCGAAAACACAAAAGTGCGATTTTCGCTTCGTGTTTTCACCCGTCGCCTTTCGCGTTTTCGTGTTTTTCGCGCTTCGCTCTTTTCAGTTTTTGCGTTTTTGGCCTTTGGTTATAAGGTCAAAGGTAACGAAGCGTGACTGGTCGCAACTGGCTTTCATATAAAAGTAACCTTGTAAAGTCTCTGTTATAGCCACGTTCGGGCTTAAGTCTAAACAGAGTTCCAGTTTGGCAGGCCTGCAGATCTATCGGTATATATCAAGCCTCATCTGTGCATTATGTCAACAACTGCAGTAGGCGGTAGAGATGCTGCCCACAAGTGTGGAAGCAATTCTAAAAACGTGCTTGCAGGTCATTTTCATGTATTCGTTAACTCAGTTTATAGCCAACGTGTAGTCTACGTACATATACTTTACAGATATTTCTCCAAACCTAAAGGTTATACCCCAATAGCGTCTGCCTCATCCGCTGTTTACATAAGTTTCTGAATTTACTAATAGAGTGTTGGCAGATGCATGCGTCGGACATACTAAGTACATGCACAGAACTTGTACTGCAGGCTACACCACACTCAGTTGTAACTGTACATAGAGAGTTTAAATCATCATTCTTTCTGTCAGCTGAATGGTTCAAATAATTATGGTCACAATTTTGTTTACATATACAAAAGAAACAAACAGAAGTTATCAGATATTTAGAGCTGCCAAAAGTTTTCATTGAGCAGATGCTAAGCTAAAGCATCTAATACCGGCTGAGTAAAATCTATCACACAGTTATTAAGATAGCTACAACCACATCTGTACCAAATTCTTTGCGTAAAAACAATTATTAAACAAACTCTTTGTAGCTGAAAAGACTGTTTTCTATAACTAGTCTTAAGTAAACAGAGGTTTACTTTTACAGTCTATTATGATAGCTACAACCACATCTGTACCAAATTCTTTGCATAAAAACAATTATTAAACAAACGCTTTGTAGCTGAAAAGACTGTTTTCTATAACTAGTCTTAAGTAAACAGAGGTTTACTTTTACACAGTCTATTATGATAGCTACAACCACATCTGTACCAAATTCTTTGCATAAAAACAATTATTAAACAAACGCTTTGTAGCTGAAAAGACTGTTTTCTATAACTAGTCTTAAGTAAACAGAGGTTTACTTTTACACAGTCTATTATGATAGCTACAACCACATCTGTTCCAAATTCTTTGCATAAAAACAATTATTAAACAAAAGCTTTGTAGTTGAAAAGACTCTTTTCTATAGCTAGTCTTAAGTAAACAGAGGTTTTATGAAAGCTGCGTCGAAGTCTTTACAATGTTTCCTTGTGCCCGCGTAAATAGAAGTTAGATATACTGAAGTTGAGCCTCAACCTCCATCCTACGCACACGCACATGACCTGTAAGGGATGGACGTGGGGTGGAGGTGGGCGTGGGATGAGCAGATCTCACCACATAGCAGGAGACTTTTCACAAAGCTCATAGCGTGCGTATCCCAGTACATTTCATGCCACTCAGTTGAAGCTGAGCCACCTTTGTTGCGTGATCAAGTCTCTCCGCGTATTCACTCGTGCAAGAGAGAATGGGCTGGTTGGTCAGACAGACACGAGTAACATATCGGTCATATCATACTGTTGTCTACACCTAGCAGACCGTCTCAGACCACCGATATATTTGTAGTGTTGACTTGATTGATCGCCATAAAAGAGGCTTCAGGTATAACAGTCCACACAGTCACAGTATATACTGAGACGGAACCAAATACCCTGTGCTGAGAAATTGTCCAAAGAAATTAAGATACATGTAATCGATTTCAGAATGTTATATATCAAATATGACCGGACTGATAGTCGCTTTCTGGTCATTAGCCCACTTGACAGCCACTCTGGTCACTCGAATTGTCCACAATCTGAGAACTATATCCGGAAAAAATACGTCGTACTTGTTCTACGTAGTAGATGAATGTTTCAGGCGTTAATAATCTCTTTATTCTTGGCATATTTTCAAACTCTGTTAAACTCATTAAACTCTATAGTGATTTAAGTTATGTGAAGAAAAAGTAATACAAACAAACTTTAAACAGGAGAGAACAAAGTTAACTAGTGGAAATGTTAAGTCACTCCGATGGTATAAAATCTTCCAAAAGCTTCAATTAGGCTACATACAGGCTAAATCCTAAACTTTAGATAAAGGAGCAAGAAGTTCACTCTGAATTATATTGGATCACCATATTGAGGGCAGGAAGGTCGTCCCGATTATATGACTATAAATCTTCACACCTAAGAGTACGTTTTAATGTCACTCATGGTATATAATGAACACGATCTTAGAAAAAAACAGCATAAACGTTGATCCAGTTAAAGACTAAGGGTTGAATTCATAAAGGTGTATTAACACAAACATGCATGTAAATGTACTAAACATACTGTCAATGCCTACTTAAATCAGAAAACGCCCGACATAACTTTAGACACACACGTCTAAATAACAAAAGAAAGTTTTATAATCTGTTAGAGGTATGTTTATCTGTCCGACTATGTACTTTACGTTGGAGAATGTCATGCAGGACTGTGCTGACATGGATGCTCTGAATGCCCGTTTTAAAGTTCACTCAGGAGAAGGCTGATGGAGAGGAACAAATACTTCTTGTTCCTAGAGAAGGTTTGTGAGATTTTCAGAGCAGAATAAACCTCCGGTAGATCATAAGAAATTCATGCGACGTTTCGAGATCTCAAAAGAATCGTTCGTTGACAACTAAATTTAACAGAAGCCGATCTGCTGACCGCAACGAGAAGAAACCATGCCCTAACTCATCTTCAACAGTTGTCAGTCACTTTGCGACTCTTTGGAAGGGCATCATTTCAGATGGATATTGGAAATATGTGGGGAGTTTCACAAACGTCGTGTTGAATGGGTATTAATCGTGTCATAACCGCAATTTGTGTTTGGAAGAGACAACTCATTCACTTTCCCAACACACCACAAGAAAGAAGCACAATTGCCGAAGGCTGATATAAACATATTTCCCACGGACACGGCACAGCTAAACGACCAATCACCTGATCTCCTGATTTACCGCTTACCTTAGACACTCGTTTAGACCTGCGCGGCCAATAGTGTTTTAGCCCCCTTGTAAAATAGAAGCAGGTTTTAATTGCACTCACCTTAATGCGTCTATAGGAATTCTGCCCTAAATCTTAAGACCAGAGGGTTCATGCTTGAATGTCCCCCATGATATAGACTACATGCACACAGACGGCAAAACAGCATAAACACCATTCGGTTAAAAGTCTTCAGACCACCTGGCATGCACATAATGAAATGGCATCTGAACAATATATATTTTGGAGTTAAGATATGAAAAGTTGCCAGGAATTTTGAAAAGGACCGGGAGTTTCCCTTGTGTTTCTTCCCCTGTTAATTCGAGATAAAAACAAACTACAACCAAGTCCGTGAAAAATTAGTAAGGCCAAATTCAGCAAGTAAAATAAAACAAGTAACAAAAATATAGATAAATACATTACCGTATGCAAAGCCTGGTCACTAAAGTACACACATGATCAGGACAACATTTTTTCTGGATACAGACCTGTATTTGGTGTAACTTCGCTACAACAACAGCACCAGACAAATAACACTGTACTGTTTATAAATGGCCAGACTTAGGTTTGAACAGAACAAATATTTGTTGAAGCAAATGTCTATTTTTATCCCTATATTATGTCTGCGTCAAAACAATAGCCGAAACGTCAACGATTTAAGCTACATAGTACTGCTGTAAATCAGGAACAATACAGTATTATTGTACTCCCTGAAAATGGACACAAATCTGGATGTAATATTTTTAAAAATACCATTAAAAGAGGTTTACCTACACCAAAAGCAGTATATAAAGTCTCTTCTCGTTTCATTATACTTTTGATACAATCATTACAAAGACCTTGTTAGAGGAGGTATATATGCCTTTAGTTGCTGTTAGTGCAATCTTCGCCAATTTGTGGAATTAGAATTTAGAATCAAATCACATCATACATATAATACATAGCACTTTTCTCATTTGGCTTTGAACACCTTTGTCCACATCTACTGGATTTGTTCATTGAAATTGTGACGTAATTTTTATCATTCTCTGGGGCTGACTTGGCTGTAAGTTTCACTGTACGTGTTACTGAGGCTGGCAGTCAGTGCAGAATTCAACCAGTACTGTGCCAAACTAATCCATATATCAAACCACACGGTGTTCTATCGTAAAGTATTGACTATGTGTGTAGAATGGTTTATACAAGAAATTGACAGGTGGTTGATACAAGGTTATTCAGGTAACACGACTAGGCCTGTCCCAAACGGGTCAATGTGTACACTTATAAACAGGATAGGGGACCTACCATCTCGGACAGAACAGCTTGACGACAAGAGTGATGAGTTGGAGACAACCATTAACTGTTTACATAATGGACTCCAGTCCATACTCATCAGTATATAATTATCATATGCGTAGAGCTATCTCAACCCGAATATCTCACAAACAATAAACTGCTTGTAATATATCGAAGATTTCGTGATCAACATTTTGCTTCTGTCTTGGTCATGAACAATGAAGAAAACACTTCAACCAGTGACTTTTTTCCAGAAATCAAGTAAGCACCAGGTGAAAGATTATTGGAAACCTTATTTGAAAAACACCTTTACTTATATTTCAGATTGTTGTTCACAGACCTGAATGCAGTCTGATGCTATATTATTTAGTTATATTTATGGACAATATTTATAATAGACATATACGTGGTTCATGGCGTCTCATCAACTTTTGTCTGGCCTTACAACATGTACAAGTAACCATTAAGTGTCTGATTTGCTTTTTTATGCGCATTCATATATCACATGGGTACCACTCACACAAAGTTTATTCAAAACTGAAAATAAAGGTTAAGAAAAGGTTGTGTGGTTTCGCTGACGACATGCATTATCAATAGAGTACACAACGCCAATTTACAATCAAACTGCATTTAACTAACTGAAAAAATCTTTAAAAAGTAGATAAAGGTATTTTCAATTACGGTTTTAATGGTTTTTCTACTGAAACAAGCTTGTGTAAGTGGTAATTTGAACTGAACTTCCGCGCTATCGAGTACAAACATTGTGGTAACATGTACTTACCAACTGGTGCCCAACAGATGAAATAGGCACCGACAATGATAGAAGCTGTCTTCACGGAGCGCCAAACGCTACAGCCTATGTTCCCCGGCATAGATGCCATTGCTTGAGAATGTTTTCGAGCCAAGAAGATCAGTCGAATGTAGACGACGGTCATGATGGCGAAGGGAATGTAAAAGAGAACGATGGTGAGCTTCAAATACCCGAAGACCATGATTCCGAAAAACTGACAGATTCGCTGTCGATTCATCGTGCTCCAGCCGAAGACCGGAAACAGGCCGATAAGCACGGCCATAAACCAGATTGCCAAGCATACAAGACGGACTCTGCATGTTGTGACAAACCGCTGATAAAAGAATGGGTAACATATTTTGATATACCTATCACATGTCAAAACGGCCAAAGTAAACACAGAGCTAATGTTTACCGCCTGAAAGAAGCCCATTCTTAGGACGCATTCAGAGTAGTTTTTGAATTGCAGTATGTTATACCAAACATCGTATATAACAAAAAAACCTGTGAGCGAATCCGCAGCGGCTAGATTCGTTATGAAGTGGTGGCCGGGATCTTCAAGGCTTCGAGATCTGATCAGCGTGTGTAAAACGACGCCGTTCAAAATGATCATTGCCACGCCGGCCACTACCATGGACATATTTACCAGAAAATCCTGAAGGGTCACGCAATGTCCGTCAAACGTGACAAATAGGACGATAAACGTGGTGTTCTCTGTCACGCACATAGTGCACTTTGGTACGTGAAATGGTTTGTAGCGTTCTAACCAAAGAATAGCGCTGCTGCACGGACGCGGACTAAAGCGAATCTCTTGATGGGCGCTGTAGTGCATGCACCTAACTACCGCACGATTCCTTCTCAGTGAATTATATGCTTTATATACTTAACTACCCGACGTTTAACTCATCTGGCTAATATTGTTGCTATTTTATGTATGGTCGGTAATATCCGGTACATCTTTCGGTGAACGGGGGCAAACGATTTATGAACGATTCTCGACAAGCTGTTGATCAAATTTGTACATAAGCCACAACTCTGTCGTAAATAAACTATCATGAAGTCGACACCATGTTTCTTGTTACGTTCTTCACACGGGTTGGATTTTGTTACCTCTCACACGCATGACAATAACATTGTCGTCTATGTCTTCCGGTGTAAGTGTCCTAAAACCTTCGCTGTAGGTCATTGCTATGCCACATTGTTAGTGAATAATATCGCCCTCAGATACCTCATAATGAACAAGCCCATCGTCATAACAAAACGTTTGTGTTTTACTCATTCCCGATATAGCTCACCTAAATCATTTTAGTAGTGAGTGTTTTGTCACGTACGTCTATAACTGTGTAGAATTACATCCCTGGTTTTTGAAATTAAATTTGCCTGAATAATTTGCTCCTTCACTCCGAGGACGGTAAATCATTTCCATGTCACAGTTCACGTAACATGAGGAGCATAGCCAAGAAAGATAAATATGGAGGACGAAGTTTGCCAGTTCAGTTTTCATACTAATCATATAGGTCGTCCGAAGTGAGAAGACGGACAGATCTGGAACGAAGTCAGTTTTGGGTATGTGAGTTCGCCACGTACAGGTCGAATAGCTCAACACAACCACGGTGTTTGCTAACACTTTTGCTTGTAAAGAGAGGAAACTGTTTGGTATCTTAACCGTGCCGGTCATCTTCCAAATCTACGGCTGGAATAAACATAAGGCTGCCCTGCTGCACTCATCTCTGTCCTGAATGTGTTTAATCCTTTTGCGACTAGCTATAGATATTGTTTAAGAGTTGATTGCGCAATTGCGGAGGAAGATTGGTTGGTTTTGCCTTCCATACATTTATGTCTTTCATGCTAGCCCGTCAAAATAACGCTGCATGTTTCATGTAAATGTAATAATTGTGTTCATGGTTAATTTATCAACCAAACAATACTGTATAATTTGACAACGCAATTGAATTATGGGCCAACAGTTAATGTTATAGTTTTGTATGGCGTAACCCTGTAAACTACGCGACTAAATAACATGATATAATGGACAAATGAACACTATAATGTACTTGCATTATTTAACTTGTCCACCACGATATGCATTAAAAGTCATCACTAACTCTGAAGTGAAGATCGTTACGTTCCCATTTCATGAGTTTCCGATGAATGCAGATCGATCAGCCTGAAAGGCAATCCAGAAGGATAATTACGGATTTCACTTTAATTCGAAACCCTATACGGTGCAAGATGAAATTAATTTATAGTGTGTATCATTTTGATGTAAATAGCTTACAAAAATGAACCAGGATGGAAAGTGCACTTGGCTCATACGACAGCACGAGGTCAGGGTGAACTGCCGAGCCGGAGAGAGCCATGCACCGCTCTTTGCGGGCAAATCAGATAACTCCTAATTTACAGCTGCAGCTGAATTTGTGAGAGCTGGATTTGTTAACAAAACCGTATTGATCAAGGGCTGAAGTGCTGCTGAGAAACCGACGCTGCAGCAAATCTGCCAATCTGCTGGCGCATAGATTCTTCTGCAAGCCTGCTTAAAGGAAATCAAATACAGCGAGAAAAAGTCACTTCGGCTCAACATTATTTTTTTTACCTTACCTTTTGCCATAGGGTAAAATTTTGGAACCACAGAAAATGCTACTCTGATAAACTGCCGTCATGTAATTTTTGTTTTAGATGAATGCATATTCACCTTTTTATGAAATTTCATTAATAATTTTCCCTAGCAGAGGTGTATATATGAATGAAACTCAGTGTGGAAGGAGGACAAGTGAAGAATGTATGACTGACTGAAAGACAAACATGGGATGTGCAACTGTGGCTACATGGTAACAAAGCCTTTCAGAGTTGTCGCCCTTACTATACATCTCATTACTAACACCTCTATGACGCTCTCAAAGCTAGATTTATTGGACAAATTTACTTTCTCGCTTGTTTTTTGTATTTCTTCCTGCATGTGTTTTGGGCTTTCAATTATTTTATGTTACAAACGTGTTTAATCTTGTTAAGAAAAACAGGAAATGCTTCAAGTATGCAGCAGGCAACACTAGGCAACATTTTCAGACTTTGACAGAAGTGTGTGGATACAAAGGTAAGAACTACATCCCCAGATGAGAATGCTCAAGCTGGTTCGGTCGCTGTTTGATGTCAGGAGACAAATGATTAGTGTTTTTAGCTAATCCACTAACTAGATTATGCAGTTACCATACCATAATAAACAAAACGAAGTATTCCTTTGTCTCCTATTTGTAACGAGCAGGAGGGTAACGAGTACTGAAATATTTGTAGTCACTGAAGTTTCAACCCCGACAACTGGACACTAAGTGTCCTGCCTTGATACAGTATAATGGAGACTGAGACTTGTGACCAAAAATCTTTCAGTGCTCATCCAATGGAATTTTTGCTATTATTTTAGAATGGACCAATCAATTACATTTCACAAAATATTAACCTCGTTTGTTCACTTAATACCGTTCAAAATTGGTCATAAATTTTCTAAAATTTGTAAAACGTGTCGCACTATAACATTATAATCATTTTAACACTATAAATATCTCAGGTACGACATTCTGGGGAATTACATAAGGCTTGATTTGATTTTCGAATATGGAATTTTTGACCCGAATCTCCTGAATAGCCTCGTTTAAAAATGCTGGACAGTTTGCTGGATGTCAACTATTTCCGTCATTCACCATTTTTGATTATTATCACTAATGTTATAGTGATCATGAGTCTTACTATAATGGTGATTGCCGCAGTCACACATGCGCATTAGGCGCATATTCTCTGTTATTTCACCAGGAGTGGGGCCACATTATAAGCTTTGGTTAAGGTCACATATTGTGTCAAATAAAGCTTAAAGAAGATATTTTCTTCGCGTAAATGTTGCAAATCGACGTTCTCGCCGATACTTTGATCAGGGTAGTTCAAGGGGGGCAACTCTTTTACACATCTCAGCGTGTCAACATGGCTCACGCAGCCGGATTTCATGAACTGTCTGTGCAGTGATGTATTTGTTTTACACTCTGTGCATGTGAGTGTCGCACCGGTGTGCAGTAAACTGAAGTCTTAAACATTGCCGTCTGTGGATTTTTTTGTAAAATATAGCCAGTGCAGCCTGAAAGAACGGTGTGAACATGCATTTCAACCATTTGCCGTCTGTGGCTTTTTGAGTGATTGAGTCAGTGAGTGCTTGGGCTTTAACGTCGTAGTTAACAATTTTTTATTCATATGACGACGAAGGAATCCTTAGAGCGCATGCGTCTTGTTGCAGGACGGATTTCCACCGCTGTTTTATCTAATCCTTCTTCACTGTGACGACTTGGCTAAAGCAAGTAACCCGTGCCATTATACTGATACGGGTCGCCCAGTCGTTGCATCTTAATGCTGAACGCCAATGATGGAAACTACAGCTTCCTCCTTAAATGCCTGACCCAGGATTGACCCTTGGTCTGCCGCTCCCGAACCGGGAAACTTTATCAACTCAGCGATCGGGGGCGGTTGTGGACTTCTATAAAATGAAGCCAATGTACTGAGACAATGCCAATGTACTGATACAATGCACTAATTGCTGTTCATTTTTATTACGCTATACCGCTGCACCAAGTGGGGAAGTTTTAAAAGTGTTTGGCCAGTTGCTATGATTTTGATACTTTTCACAGGATTCCGTCCGATGTCCCTATCTAGCGATCCTAGTTTCTGTGGAAAGACGAGGATAAACGCAAACCTGTTAAACACATGTCACAACACAAGGGGTAACAGCACCTGACACGTAACAGATATTAATGCACTTAACATGTAACAGGCATTATAGTACCTGACATGTTACAGACATTATAGGCGTTACAGTACTGGCCGTTAAAGCACCTGGCAAATAATATGCGTTACAGCACCGCACAATTCATAATCGTTACAACGAGGGCCTCCGTAGCCGAAGTGGTTAGCACGCCAGCGCATCACGATGACCCAGGAGTCCCTCACCAATGCGGTCCCTGTAAGTTCAAGTCCAGCTCATGCTGCCTTCTTCTCCCCCTATGTTACTGGAAGAATTTCCCGCGTACGGTTGAGGGTTTTCCCCGTGCTTTTTCTGATTTCCTTCCACCATACTGCTGGTCATTGTCGTATACGTGGAATATTCTTGAGTACGGGGTAAACACCAATCAAATAAATAAATAAATAAACGTTTAAGTAATATACGTTACAGAAGCTGAAAATTAATCAGCGTTACAGCACATTGCAAGTAATAGTCGTTACAGAACCTGGCAGGTCGAGCGGACAATTACACCGTGTGATCGTGGCTTAACGCCTTTATTCCAACAGTTGTATCAACTAACGGCGCGATAGTAGTTGCCACATACTGATTCTATTTAGTTTTTGCAGCCTCCATATACAGTGTAGGATATCTGAGCTAGGTAGGTAGGACCTAAAGGTTTGTGACAATAGGGGTACTTAAAGGCTAGCGTCAGAGCGAACATCTACTCTGAACATGATTAAAAGATGTCTAAATTGATTCTTTCAAGGTACAAAACATTGTCTTGCTTGTGAGACACTACGATTTCAAATTTAACACCTTTTGTCTTTGTGCACATCCTGAGTGACGTCGAAACACACTTAGATCCCAGTCCGCTGCTAGCCTGTTTTCTATTCAACTCGTTAATTATACAGTGATATAATTCGTATAAAATATAAACAGCTACCTCAAATAGCTATCTAAAAGCATCTGATTGTTATGCACTTAGTATTCTTCAGCTGATCTTTAAGTGGTTCAATTTCCTCTTTTAATGGCGACCGCTCATGTGAGATTCATAAAATGACTTCAACTGGAATGGATGTATATTCGTTTTCATGGCTTAGAAATTTATATCTTTGACTTCACTGTCTTCATAAATGACTGTTTTTTTATCTGACTTATGAAATTAGGTCTTTGGATGAGTTTGGGTGACACCGGAATCTTCATCGCATAGCAAACGGGATACAAGTACGGTACTGGAAACCCACGACCACCCACAGGTTGCTGGCAGAGAAACATTTATGAAATGTTATTCATGTCTTATTGACGGTGAATATGTTTCGTATCATAGCATTGAAAGCGTAATTGTTAAACATGCTCTGAAGACAACCATTTCAAGGAAAACGACGAGGTTCATTGTGAAAGCCTTTTTTCCAACTAACATCCGTTGTTGCCAAAAAAAAAAACGTAGAAAAATTTGAATATCCTACTTCATTTAAGTATAACTTTCATAAAGCTTCTTTAAACAGGAAAACCAATGTTTGAAGAAGGTTTGAATAAACTATGTAAAATCCCGGTACGAAACAGCCAAATTGTTCAATGAAACTATAACCAGTTTTACTGAACTTTAAATATCAACATTGCCATGTGAAACGGGTACCGCTTGTGCAAGTCGAGGACAGCGTGCTTTTACCTCTCCGTTTTAAACAAAGTCCCATTATTTTCAACATAGGCTGTACGTGGGTAGGTCTTTCAGCAATCTGCGGAACGTCGATTAATCGATTAATATAGGTAGACAATCTGCGTGCAATTTGGTACAAGCCACCTTACAAATTAAAAGTGTCTTCTGCGGTCTTGAGTACACTGCCTAAAAGGTGGGAATGGCAGATGGCTTACCCTAATCTACAGACTTCAGTAGTGTCTGTACTGTGGGAAAAGTGCACTGCGTGACCGGCGGAGTTTTAGCTTGGGATTACAGCGAGCTTATCCCGTGACAATGCGCAGAAGGACGGACGGGATGTGGGAGTGTTGGACAGAGGGCAGTTTAGGAAGGGAAACTGAGACCACGCGCAGATATCAGATTACCTGACTAACCAGATCGGGATAAAAACTGGGCACAGAATCTGGCAGCTTTACGTCAATACTAAGCCAATCGGTTCTGATCACTGTCACGGCCATCTTTAGCATCTCGCGCTTGACCCACTACAGGAACTTTCTCCTGCCGTTTATCTAGAGTAAAGGTTAAAAATAGCCGTCCAGGAATGAACAAAGTCCCACGGTCCGTGTATCTTAAAGGATACCAAATAATTTTTAAAAGGATTTAGCGAGCTTTTAATTTAAAGCCTATATAAAAGGTAATATACGGATAACAAAAGTTTATTCTCATCCAATCCATCGACAAAATCATCTGTTCAAATCAGTTGTAGGGCTACCGGTGTTTAGTAATTGAATAAAGACAGCCTGGGATATTTTCCGGGAAGAAGGTTCAAACTTGTGTGCGATGACGCTGGCAGTGAAAATGTCAGTTCGCAATATCTGTACGCCTACTATCTATTCTTGAATGGGATAGATGTTATTGATTAATCAAGCTTATACATGTATATTACTGTTTTGGTTTGGCCTTTATCTTTGAGGTTATAATTGGAGGGGGGAGGCAAAATAGGATGCATACATGTGTTATTTGATTATTTAGTACTCTGCACCACATAGATCTAGCCTGAACTAAATGATCAGTTCAGAATGACATTAAACCGGGGAGTGATTCATGTATAGATATGCATTAGCTGTGTAGGCGAAATTCTTATCGTGAAGGTAAGCCACCAGACTTTCATTTGACAATTTCATATCATTAAGACAGAACAATAAAGCTTGGCTTCTTGATACGGCTCATCGCGACAGTAGCAGAGTTTCTTAGCAAAGAATTTCAACAATTTGCTTAGACAGCATTTAGATTGCATCTCAACAAATCACCACGATGATATTTGTATTTATTTATTTTTCGTGGTGTAGCTTTTTTACAAAATGTTTTTGTATATGTATACCGCTTTACTTTTCGGTTTCGATTACAATTCGAAGCTCGAATTTGTTTCAGCGTCTTGGCGGTGAGACCCTATCGCACTGAGATGACCTCGAGGCAAAAATCCCAGTGACCTGAAGTCTGTAATCTAGAGGGTGTCCGGAATGCGGGGGTGGGGACGGAATGTGCCCCCCTCCCCTCCTCCTCTCCCCGCTCAATGTCAATTAGACCTGATAAACTACTCACACCGGACCAGATGGGCATATAGTTGTCCACTGTGCTATCAGGTTTATCCGTCCCTGGAGAGAGAACACTTACAGCAGCTTGACGCTGAAAACGACTCTGTGCTATCTCAGGGATATATAATACAGGTAGTTCGTGAAGGTTGACTTTTACCGACTTCCTTATCTTGCTATTAAAGCTTCACTTTGGGGCCTCCATGGCTCAGTTGGTTAGCGCGCTGGCTCAGCGTAATAACCAAGGAGCCTCTCACAGGTGCGGTTGCTGTGAGTTCAAGTCCAGCTCATGCTGGCTTCCTCTCCTGCCGTAAGTGGGAAGGTCTCCAGCAATCTGCGGATGGTCGTGGGTTTCTCCCTCGCTCTGCCCGGTTTCCTCCCATCATAATGCTGGCCGCCGTCGTATAAGTCAAATATTTTTGAATATGGCGTAAAACAGCAATCAAATAAATAAATAAATAAAATAAATAAATAAATAAAGCTTTACTTCAGGCAAAGTTTAAGTTACGTGTTCGGTTATTTTCAATTTTGGGAACAATTTTGCAGAAAATCACAGATTGTTGTTGGAGGGACATAGGCGTACATTATATCAGGCGAAAGATGACCCCAACAACATGTTTGAAAAGTCGATTTAAAGCAATAGACCAACCCGGATCGTTTCCAGAAAGCGATTTTTGACTTCACTCAAACTTGACATCTCGATATAATATTCGAATAGAGCTCCAAGATTTTGTAACTCGTATGGTCTAAAAATATACGTTAAAATCACATTTTAAATTTTGACTTAAAACTGACTTTGTGGAGTGGGCCTACGGTCTTTTCAATTAAAATCTCAAGAATGAGTATGGAAATAATTGTTGTCTTAACCCCGTATACGCATGCATGCATATGTGACGGTCTCATGCAGATGGAGAGAAAGTTGTAACGTCTAATCCCAGCTTTCATTTTGAGTTATTTACACTACATGTATGTATAGGCATTAGGTGGTAAAAAAATTATCGCCTACTTGTTCAAAATAAAATTACTTTTCTTACGTGGTTATGTCAAGTAGGCCTACTCTATGGCTTTTGCCATTTGGCATGCCACTTTCGACGACACTGGGCTGCAGTGACCCGCACGCCCGTTTGTTTTCGCCAGGGTCAATACGTAACTGTGTCTTGTCCCATAGGCCTACTAGCTTTACTGCATTGTCAGAGAAATAGGAGATCTCGTATCGTACGTGCTTGTGTTCATACGTTTGGGAGTTACTGTTATACTGGTGTTGTCCTGTGCCGGGTAATTGTCTACGGCAACCAATGAAGGCGTGGGTGGGTTTACCATTGACTCCACTAAATGGAATCTAATTTAACGACTCAGAGGTGATGAAATTCTGAATTATTTTAACCTGTTGATGAATAAATGAGCTTTAAACTGTTCTGACGACGTGATAAACAATTCGCCTAGGTCATTATCAGGAAGTCCCGTGATGGAATCAAAGTTAGACTAATCATGTCATATTGCCAATTCTTCACTGCGGTCGATATTTGCATAACTACGTATTCATAAGGAATAATAAATGCACTTGTGCTTACAAATTCAGCTGATCGCTTAAAATCCATTGCAAAATTGACATCTCTTCATCATCGGAACCCTCTAGAAACTTGTCCTTGCTTCGTTGAACACAGCAATTAGTGTTTTGTTTTGACTTTCTATGGTTTAAGGAATCCATGGACATTTTTATTTGACTCAGCATATTGATGCGAATTGTCTCTCAAACGAAATGGCATCAGAGTAGAATATGAATGCTACGAGGAGATGGGAAACTGGTACAATAATAAAATACCAAAGGGTACTGTTGATTTGATTGGTCCTGTATGATCACAAACGTGTGGAATGGCCGAATTCATGTCATGTAAACTGTATCATTTGCGCCTGACATATAAAGTACTGATCGATGCTAACGGTATACTAGCGCTTTTCATCATCCGGCCATGATGGATGTTGACACCATCCTGATCGCATCTTTCGCGAATCTTGTTCGGTCGGTACACGAAGTCTCGTTTATACCGTTATACGCCACTTTAGCCTTTGTCGACACGGGAGCTGTAAACATTGCACGGGGTATAATCAGTTTGCTTACCTGGTAAGGCAGGTGTTGTGACGAGAAAAATATTAGTGAATGGTCTATCATTTGGATAACTCTGACTTATTCAAGCTAGTAAACAGGTTTCGCTTTCCCGTTTGTTATAGTAAGTGTATTAGTGTCAGTGGAAATGTAAAATCGTAACCGCATTCCGGAACAACCGATGACTTAAGTTCTCGCTAAAAGCTGAACTGATATTACAAATTAACCCTTGGTGGTGCCTAAATTATAATGTATAATGTCTGTTGTAACTATACACTATATTTAGCACCTAATAGGGAATAATTGTGGTAACTGTCAAAACTCAATCTGCGCATTATTATGATTATATGATCGAATTAGTAAACAAGCCGAGTGCCAAACCGTTTGTAAATATTTTTTTTTATTCCGAAAAATCAAACAAGGTTGGTCTCCAACAACGGGGCAATTGTTGTAAGTTACGATGAGTTTATGTGTGAATGTTAGTGTATGTCGCGGATAATTGTCCCTCATACTCGGATGGTACACCGATCTTGGCTGTATGATCGGCGTATGATGTGAACATCTTCCTTTGATATTACGCCCTCTCTACGCGGATGTTCCGACCCACATACGTGCCAGATATATCATTAGGACCGAACGGTACTGTATATGATATGACAAGTACTAATTTTATAGTGATATGTCGATAACCAGCCGATATTTGAACTATGTGTAGTCAGGTTATGAAGACTACCGGCCAATCCTAGACAGGGAAGTAATTAGGTTATCAAACAAGGTTTTATTTTAGCTTGATATGAGGTTGCACAAAATGGACGTGCACGCATGATTTTATTAAAATATTTGGACCATTTATTAAATGCACTGAAACCAACAGGAACAGATAGGCAGATTTAAATTAATGTAATCACTTTATGGCAGAGGAACAAATGCTTAGGCACTGTATTCTAAGGTGATCTGTTCGGGTAATGTTAACAGGGTCGAGAATTTCGTTAATCTCTGAGTTTAGGATGAAGAGTTTCGCGGTAACGATGTCTCATTCCATTGCTTTGCAGTACTGTGTAATCGCTGACACAGAGCTGACACTACGGCCCCAACCACTTCATACAATACTGACACCACGACCCAACCAGTCCATACACAGTGCTGACACTACGGTCCAACCACTTCATAGAGTACTGACACCACGACCCAACCCGTCCAAAAACAGTGCTGACACCACGACCCAACCAGTCCAGACACAGAGTGCTGACACCACGACCCAACCAATCCAGGCACAGTGCTGACACTACGGCCCAACCACTTCATACAGTACTGACACCACGACCCAACCAGTCCATACACAGTGCTCACACGACGGCCCAACCACTTCATACAGTACTGACACCACGACCCAACCCGTCCAAAGACTGTGCTCACACCACACGACCCAACCAGTACAGACACAGAGTGCTGACACCACGACACAACGAGGTCCAGACACAGAGTGCTGACACTACGGCCTAACCACTTCACAGAGTACTGCCACCACGATCCGACCAGTTCAGACACAGAGTGCTGACACCGCGACACAACCAGTCCAGACACAGTGTTACAACCACGGTCCAACCACTTCATATAGTACGGACACCACGACCCAACCAATCCAGACATAGAGTGCTGACACCACGACACAACCAGTCCAGACACAGAATACTGACACCACGACCAACCAATCCATGCACAGAGTGCTGACACCAGGGCCAAACAAATCCATACACAGAGTGCTGACAGCACGACCAAACCCACGTATATACAGAGTGCTGACACAACGACCAAAATTTCATACACAGAGTGCTGACACCACGATCATACAAATCTATACACAGAGTGCTGTCACCACGAAACGACCAGTCCATACACAGAGTACTTGACACCACGACCAAATCAATGTATACACAATGCGACACCATGGCCCAAACAATTCATACACAATGCACTGATACCACGACCAAACCAATGTATACGCAATGCCCACACCATGGCCCGAACACTTCATACACAAGGTACTGATACCACGACCAAACCAATGTATACACAATGCCGACACCACGGCGCAAACAATTCATACACAAGGTACTGATACCACGATCAAATCAATGTGTACACAATGCCCACACCATGGCCCAAACAATTCATACACAAGGTACTGACACCACGACTAAACCAATGTATACACAATGCTGACACCACGGCGCAAACAATTCATACACAAGGTACTGACACCACGACTAAACCAATGTATACACAATGCTGACACCACCGCGCAAACAATTCATACACAAGGTACAGATACCACGACCAATCCAATGTATACACAATGCTGACACCAAGGCCCAAACAATTCATGCACAAGGTACTGACACCATGAACAAACCAATGTATACACAATGCTGACACCACGGCCCAAACAATTCATGCACAAGGTACTGACACCACGAACAAACCAATCTGAAGAAGTCACGTACATGTACACTTAAATCTGAGACTAAGTGGTCGGCGTGATATTTAAGCCAAAATGGTTTTTCACGTATTCGCACACATCTCATTTGTGTCATTATTTTATTGAAATTATGTTAATTACCAAAAGTAAATGACACATATTGTAAAAGAACACCGAGTGGATTGCAAAAATACGTCATGTTCCTAAGCGTATTGAGAAAAATACACCATCACATCTCGTTATGCTCTCACAGCCTCAACTGCCCACGCAGTCATGTTTTATTTTCTCATAAATTTACTGTGTTATTTCACCACACTGCTGTCAGCCATGGATGCTAAAACTGCAATGTTTTTACGCTCTTTAGCGGTTCTGTTACTTTTTAAAAGAACATAATATTGGCGCCATCAACAGATTTACATGTCCACTCATAGCATCGTGAAATTTGAAAAGCGATTGTTACATTCGCATTGTATGTGAACGTCTAACATAAAATCTTAGCGCAGAGAAATTATCCATTGCGTTTCTTGTTATTAAACTCATTAGCAAATGATTTCTGTCATGGAATTACGGTGACTTATTAGTTCAATGCAATTTCATATGAATTTTTTGGGCATCTTCCTACATATACATACTAGTTATGCGGTTGCTTATTGGTAAATTTAGTTGCTTCGTTTGCACAGGAAATACCTTTCTAGCGAAGAAAATTCTTTATCCGAATCGTATTCATTTTTTTCACAAAGGAAATTTTATTTCACGAGGAAATTACTTTTTTGCGAGAAAATTATTTTTTTGCGAGGGAATTATTTTTTCACAAGAAAAATATTTCTACCACGGTGTAAATGATTTCCATCGCATTTGAAATATTTCCATCTCGCTATTTTTTTGTGAAAAAATAATTTACTCGGAAAAGATAATTTTCTCGCAAAAAATAATTTCTTGTAAAAATGCTTTCCTCGAAAAAGGAAAAAAAAACGATTTCCTCATAAAAATGATTTCCTGTGTAAAAAAGACTACCATTGTGAAATAGAATTTTCTTCGCCAAAAAGTAAACCGGTCAACTAAAGTTACTGATAACACATATGTAGCCTTACTAGCAAGTATATACACAAAACTGCCAGAAAATTCAAATCTGATTATATGGCACCAATAAGTCACCGTATGGAATGTTTATATTCATCTGAGCAATGAAAGCAGCGTTGCGATTTATTTGACTAAAGTTTCACACCCTAGTCAAGAATATTTCATTTATACGATGGAGGCCAGCATTTTGGCGAGAGGAAGGTTGCTGGCAGACCTTCCCACGTGCGGCCCGAGAGGAATGCATGCGGCATAAGCTGGTATGTAAGCTAGGTATGTAAGCTATCATTTATACTCATAGCAGCAATGTGGAAATATGTACAGTTTTCAAGTACTAGTACAGCCACTCTTCTCCAAAACGTTTAAAGAATGAATCAGTGAACCATTTATTATGGTTTTACTTCAAATAACCAGTATTCAAGGACACTGAAAGTTGTTTACATGAACTCGTCCTAACTTTTCACTTTGGTGGTTTGTGTTTGGTGTTGTTTCGATAATTTGTCTTGAGAACGTCCTTTCCGGTTGACGACTGGTGTACGAAATGCATGTTTTGAAGCCTCGGCTTAATTGTTGAATTCGTGGATACCATCCAGACCTGTCCTTTGAGGCGACCAGTGCTGCGAGATTTGATAACAGGTGATAATAGTTGACGTCAAGAAACGCCTTTAGTGTCACAATGTCTCGCACGTTGAACGCGACCATGAACACAGGGTGTAAATGGATGAGCTACAGGCTCTATCGCTGTTAGCAGTGAGATCAGTAGGTCAACTGGATCGAGAGAAGGAATCATCAACAGAAAATCTTCCTCAGACGATGACCATGTAAAATCTTCAAATCATCGTGATGTCCGTGAGAAATGGTTCATGGTAAGATAAAAATCAGGAAATCTTTACTTTCAGTTTCTTTAACACTGGTTGGTTTGCAATTTCTTACTTCCGTTTCTGTATTTATTTATTGATTGACTTATTTGCTATCATTATTATTTTTTCGTAAATGTTGCGCAGATAGCATTCATTTGTCTCGATTCACATGACATTTACTTTGTTACTAACTGATTCAGAACGGCAGATCTTCATCCAAATATCTAGTTTTCCGACCGTTATCCGGATACCGTGTTAATTTCTTTAGATCAAACGCAGTTACCAATATCCCGATGCGACAAACGAGGGCGCGGCAAACGAGGGAATTTACTGGAAATTGAACCGTACAGGGCTAAATATCCCTGTAGTTGTCCGTGGTTATATGTATCAACATGTTGAAAGGTGTGAAGTCTACACAGTGTCTACTAGAAAATCTTTGCTGAAAGTCAACACAGGATGTCTAACGAAACTGTACATGTTGAGCTGTATCTCATTCCAGGATGTAAAACTGATTGCGGTAGACGAAAACGAATTCGTCCCCAACCCAACCTTGGTTACAGCTTCTCATTTGAAAGGACAACCCAGCACGATATGAAAGGACAGGGAGAGTAACTCTTGACAGAGAGCGATAAACAGCCGGATCACTTTTCCAAATTTTGTGAAAATAGCAGAAAACCCCATGTCCAAAAAATTTTATCATGTTCCAAATGATTTAACCATTATCAATGTTGCCTGTGAGGTAGTTGTTGTTGTAGCAGTAACAGCAGTATTGCATGTACTCATACTGAGCACTGGTGCATTTGTTACAATCATTAAAAAGATGCCTAAAATTTAACTATTCTTGATTACAAGAGCTAAATTGCGTGCTTCCACGATATCACATGTGTGTGGTGCCCATTATATATATCATACTGTTGAATTGTACCGATATCCTGTGGTATATCTAGCTATCTTGCACGTCGCAATGTATCATACATTCCATTTGTACCCATATCCTATGATATTCGTGAGGTATTCGCTGGGTTCTATGCACGTCAGTTGTACTTATATCCTGTGGTACACGTCAGTTATACCGACATCTTGTGGTATTCGCTGGGTACTGTGCACGTCAGTTGTACTTATATCCCGTGGTACAGGTCAGTTATACCGATATCTTGTGATATTCGCTGGGTACTGTGCACGTCAGTTGTACTTATATCCTGTGGTACACGTCAGTTATACCTACATCTTGTGGTATTCGCTGGGCACTATGCACGTCAGTTGTACTTATACCCTTTGGTACACGTCAGTTATACCGATATCTTGTGGTATTCGCTGGGTACTATGCACGTCAGTTGTACTTATATCCTGTGGTACACATCGGTTATACTGATATCATGTGGTATTCGCTGGGTACTGTGCACATCAGTTGTACTTATATCCTGTTATACACGTCAGTTATACCGATATCTTGTGGTATTTGCTGGGTACTGTACACGTCAGTTGTACAAATATCCTGTGGTACAGGTCAATTATACGGACATCACATGGTATTCGTTAGGTATCGCACTTGCCAGCTGTGCCAATATCCTGTGGTACAGGTCAGTTATATGGATATCATGTGGTATTCGTTGGGTATCTTACATGACAATTGTAGCAGTATCCTATGGCATGTTAGATGTTGTACACATGAGTTGCAGATATAAATACTACAGCGTTAGGTTTATATGTCTTTATATATGTATGCAGCTTATCTTCCGAGAGGAGTTGCTGTTTACAAAGCAAGGTCCCACGAAACTGCTGACAAAGCTAATTAGCTAATTCTCTGGACTGACATTTCCAAGGGATAATCTACATAGCTTGCGCGGTGTAATTTGTAAATGCTTCGAAATAACCCTAACGCTAAACTGATGGTACAATACGATGCGAATGTGGGCCAGTCTGTAACTGAAGTGGTTATTCGGGATTCAAATGCAGGCCTAACCTTATCTACTATCGGTTAAAACTAGGCTTGCAGGTCACAGGGTCTTGATCTTCATTACTAACTTCATTCAATGTGTGGATGTTCGTTTGGAGCAATTCTAGATCAGTGACGTCTCATAAATCTCAATCAACATCACTGCATTCCTTTTACCAAATTCTTCTTAAGCCATGGTTGTCACTGCTCTAGTCTAACTCTCCATGCTCTTGGATTTTGTGTTACGCATTTTCAACTGTAATGTGTATGTACAAAGAGTGCCGTTCTGGTTCCTACAAATTCACTACTATAGGAACAACCTGTATTAATGTTACGGCAAATGTGTTTGTATGAGATTGCGTGTGAACAGCGTGCGTTGTTACTAACGCCTCTGATAAAGGACAAATCACTCTTCAGTCAGGGGCATTTAACTTCCGGCCGTCTCTTGGACTTTAAGCAACAATCCTTGTCTCCCAGTAATGAACAAGACAGCAATTATTGACCTTCCTGTTTTCTCTAGATACAATGACAATATCATAGACGCTATCTTTCTTAGGTATCGCCACTCTAAGAGCTGGCGCGTAAACAGATCCTGTCCACTCCTTCTGGTTGCTAGCTAGCTGACATTATAGAGTGCTGATAGATAACATTTCGCGACAGGTACAGTTTTGTAGCCGATCAAGCTACTTGACAACTGTTCTTTCCTGAGAGGTAGATGGAGTATTGATTTAAGAGCCATTTCATTCACTGTCAACATCTGGTATGATCTCTGATAGGACAACTCTGATAGCATCAATGGGTGTGTGATCGGAATGTGCCTGCCAATATGATTGGTCAGCGTTGTCCAATTACTGGCCTGAAAACAGACAATGGATATTCATGTGGTTAGGTTTAGCTCGTGCTAACAAGTCTAGGCTGACGAATATGGCAAAGCTTGAAATAGTTGCAATAAAGATGGTCTCCAAGGCGCCAAAAGTGTCCAATAATGCTGGATTCAATGTCGTCATCGACTGAAAAATACCATTGTTGGAAGACGTCATGCGTATGGTGGGCATTCCTTGCTGACCATTGGCTATGAGTGCATATTTAAGCTGAAGGCGACGGGACACAGATACTAATTATAACACAAGCCGGTGATATATATTTCGGACATTCCAGGAAACCCGTCCTTTTCCCCGAGGCCTTCGTCGCTTGTTGAGTTTTATTTTAACACATTTTCAGAGGAGATGAACGGCTTCTATTTTCTTCTTTCTTGCTACTTGATAGTCAACGTCGGGGCAGGTATCGTTCAGGTATGTACGAGGAGCTTTCTGTTATCTTACGAAGAATACAAGGCCCGCTCACTTTGTAGCGGATGCCTTATTTAAACTAACCTTGGATGAATATGTCAAAGTACAATTGATCACGTTTTACGTATATTTTGATGGAAAATATAGCTTTAATAGTGTTCAAACTATTTATTTGTTTGATTGGAGTATTACCTCGTAGTCAAGAATAGTTTCCTTATGCGGCGGCGTTATGGTGGGAGGGCACTGGGCACAGCCCGGCGGAAACCCACGACCATCCGCAGACTGTAAGCAGGATTTTCCAAGTTAAATTATTGAAGTACATCAATTATGTATCATACTAACGCACAACATATTAGGATCACTTAAGTGCCAGTATGTGCTTGTTAGCGAATGTTAGTACTATTTTTTTCTGTAAGCAAGTAGAAAGTCCTCAGGATAAATTGTTCGAAAAGTACATGTACTTAGATATGATTTGGGGTGTCTCTAGATGTTAATGAGTATACTTCAGTTGCAACCCTGCGCGTGGAGATATTGTGTGATACAAAATTGGCCTAATTAGGGCGGCTAGTTTGTTAACTAGATAGTGCAGGCATGTAACATGCGTACAGCTGTACACCCATGCAGGGGACAGATGGCTGACACATGGGTTGTGTTGCAGAGAAAGCCAGGGGTAACTTTCGCATAATTTCCACCTACTGTCTTTGCCGCTACCCGCCGTCGTATGAGTGAAATATTCTTGAGTACGGCGTCAAACACGAATCAAATAAGTAAATCACATACTACCCTTGCCGAAGTATACAACAAATATTTCTATAATATTAAGGCGCTTGGAAAATAACTGCATTGTGCAATAAATACACTCCGCGGAAACTGATCATATTCGCACAAATGAAATAACTTTTGATATATACACTATGAGCTTAAATGAACATGAATAAAAGAGATAAAGCACCCATGGCTTGACTGTGACACACTAGTACTGGTAGCAAGCTTAACTCATGGTATATGTTTATATCGGTATAAACATAAACGTTAACGATAAGGCTTTCACTGTGTTACTGTGATGATGAATGGTGTTCCGGACAAACTGAATGATCCTTTGTATTGATCCTACACAATTTATGCGACTAATTACTAAACACGGAGTGAAGTCCTTTCGGGCACTATTCACATATACAAGAACGTACAGTCTCACGTACTGATTGAGTATCCCAAGTCCCTAAATGAAGTCATTATATGAGGTAAGCTAAACCCGTTGGGGTTGAACGTATGGAATCAAATATCACTGAATAAGCTTGTTTTAGGATCATATTACATGGAATGATGTAGAGTGTAAGACAACAACAATATGTCTAATACATTTATATCATCAGTTTGAACGAGGGTCACTGACACTTACCGTCGAAAGCTAGTAACCGCTTGGCCTATCTTCACATGTACATAGAAGACAAAACCATGACATTTCCTACATAAACAGTGATATGTATTGTATGTGCATGAAGGTCATTTCACATTATTTATTTATTTGATTGTTTCTTAGCCATATCCAAGAATTTTTCGCTTATACGATGACGGTTAGTTTTGTGTGTGGAGGAAACGGGTGCTTGGGGTAAACCACCAATTTTGGCATGGTTACCGGTGAACTTTCCCACGTGTCACGTACAGATACGTCTCCCTTACCGGTTAAGATTAGTGTTCTTAAGGGAACATAGCACTGCGCAAAATTTTAAGGTACTGTTGGGGAAGTGTGCGACTATACTAATCGAGAGAATCTCAAAAACTTTCTAAACTATAACAGCCTTTTCGCTTAGTATTGCGTATAGTGTGATAAGTATTTGTGGAAGTATCTCCTAGAATGACTTATTCTTTCCTTAGATCTCAAGTTTCGGCTGAAATGTAGACCAGAAAGCACAACACTTTTAAGTCAGAGTTGTTTTAAGTTGTGACCAACCGTATCATTGCTTATACCCCCCAAAATGCTCATGTGACAGTTGTGTATTGACTGGACAACATGTTAGGGTTCGTGTCAGGCACGCCGGAATATGGTGTTGGATAACAAATCTCAGACGTCATAACGAACGTCAGCACTTTCTCGGGTATCTACATTCTCTCATCCCCCCCCCCCCCCCTCTCTCTGTCTCCGTTGGTGGGTATTGGGAGATGTGAAAATAGGAGAGTTAAACGCACATGTATCCAAACAAGTGGATATCGTTACCTCAAATCCAGTGTAAGCGTTTAATTTTTCACAGTTCTGCAACCAAGGCCTCAAGCTGTGCAATCTATAAGGCGGTCTCTAATGATGTAGACCCATAAAGTACTTAAAGTACCAGGCTAACCGAAGCAGTTACGATTTCATAGCCACACTGACCAAGGACATGAGTAAGATCTAGCATTACGCCTTGATGGAGGTACTTTTGGAAACATCGGTCCATTTTAATGAAATTTCGCGAAGCTATTTTAACATGTTAAATATCATGTATCCAATATAAATTAATAAAACTCAGGCTGTTACGTATCATGCAATATATACATCGTCCACTCCAACAACACCAAACTTAATTAGGGCTCATTATAAACGAGCTCTGTTGCGATTCAACCTTTCCAGTCTATACATATATATAGTTTGGTCCCGACAAAACCCCAAAAAAAACAAAACAAAAAACGATAACCTTCATAACTTCGCAATTATTCTGATTTGTATTAATCGCAAAACGTTGACATTCAACATCATAGTACCAAACAACAACTTGACAAGTTTAAAAGTGCATACCTAAAGTGCACAGTGACAGAGTAGTCTCAAGCGTCTGGGTGGCTCTGAAATCTGAACTTATAGATGTGTTGCTATTTGAACTAGACAACTTTTCTTTTATAGTCACACATCGCTAAAGTCTCTAATTCAAAACTGAGAGAATAAGGTACGATTTGCATACCTTCCTTTAACCGAGTGAACACTGTATGGTGAGATTGTACGTCGGCGAAGAATAAGGACATAATGAACTTTAGTTGGGGTCATTCCCACTGTCAAAAGTCAGCCTAAGATATCCTGACCGGAAGTGGTCTCATTTTGGAAGTCACGCGCCGGAGGTCAGTGGGTCTGTGGAACACGTCTTAATTTCAGAGGTCACTAGGTACACGTCCTGAGGTGTACAAAGACTTCGTAGTAAGGGCATGGACCTGGCTGTTCACCTCAGTATAAAGATCTTTGCTCACGGCACTGATTTCTTTATGGGACATACTTGTCCGTCATTGACCTATCAGTGTATGTTTTAGATAATTCAGTGAGACAGCATCATAGCCTTATCGACGAGGCCTTGGTGCAACTTGAAAGTATATTGGTGGATAAGGCCGAAAAGATATCAAGGGCAAGAATAGGAAGTAATTCAAAACAGAGCCAATATAAATACAGACTAAAACTAATTATAGGTGTCATTTGAAACACAATTTTGAGGATAGTGTCATACTTCATAAACCTTTCAAACTTTGTTTCCTTTTGCATTTGATCTTAGAGATACACTTTTCTAAATCGTTTAAATCTGACAATATAGGGACTTCACTGTATCACAAGGCGTTTGTCTTTTTCAACTATTGGTACAAGTGTGGATATATTCTAGGCGCCCAGGTCTATCGGACTCGGATTAGTTTATCTGAATTTTTCAGTATGATTAATGTGATGTGAGAAATTGTACTATCCTTATTAAATTAGAATTTAACACGTGGAATGAAACTATTTACCAACTTTCGAACTTCCCACATGGATACCTCTCTATCGCCATTGTGTTCCAAACTGTCAATTACCCATTTGTGTCCTACGCAAGTAGAACAAAGCTCACAAAACAAGATGGTGTTCAGACAAATTGCACTAACAATGGACTAATTAGTAGGACACGTATAATGACAGATTTTCTGCCGCAGAGCATGGCTTTCTTCTGTCATAAAACCTATAGCGTGAGTTTCTAATTACCATCAGTAATTTGCCCTAGCTGACTACAAGTGGGTTGACTTTCTCACCTGTTTTTGTTTGTTGGCTAAGTTTACCATGTCGTGCTCTGCACATTATGCACAGCGATGTACTCGCCTCATGCTAACATTAATGCTCTTATCAACGTTTCGATCAAGATTAAGGCGAGGAAAGTGAAAGTCTTCAGGGTTTTCTTACCCGATTCTCGGACAATGTGGTGTGAAGTAATAAGTTCTATAGCAGTTATTGCGCATATAAAAGGTTCCAGTTTTAACCCTCATATAGAATTCCACTTTCTTATGTTTCAACAGGATTGTATTATTACTGTTCCTGTCAATATATAATTATATCAGGGAGTTCGCCCCTTGTCACCGTTGTTGTAGCCAAATTAAATAAAAGCTATACAACCAAATACCTAAATACAGACATTTACATCAAGGCCGCGACCTCACGATACTGAACGCTTCAGAAGGGTTCAAAACGTTGGCAGCACACCGCGAAGGCTGGCGGGACCACACAGCCATTATCTATAATATGGTGGTGTATTTGTGCTAGGAAAATTCGCTTGTATTAACCTCAAAACAAGGCATAAACTGGATACGCTAATCCCACAAACCATCGGTTTCTATATAAATTTATGTTGGTGTTCTACGCCGCGATCAAGAACTGCTCGTTTATACCACGGCTGATGAAACGGTAGTGAACCACCGACCTTTGTCAGGTACCTAACAAACCTCGTGACTTCAAAGTCAAAGGATTAATCATGAGTCCTGCGAGCCAGCGCTTTAACTATTTGACAGAGAGGCCCCCCTTTGTATTAAAGGAAAAGGTCACTAAACGAAATTTAATTAAGTTAGTATTGAAACCCCAGTTAATTTGTAATACAGTGAAAATGATACACTAGAAATCAATGTTAAATGGACTATTTAATTTGTGTATATAAAGAAATGGCTATGAAGATTACCCATTGCCTATAGAAAGTGCCACCTGCGTCGTGTCCTTATGACCTTTACACACCCCCTGCAATCTCGTCAACACAGACTGAAACCACATTATTGAACGCAGTATATGCTATTGGTAGGAAGAATATTTCGCCTTTATTTAAAAAGAAGGCTGAGTTGTACATCACAATAGTGCATGCAAATACATGAAGGTAAAATTAATCGCTGCAGTAGGATAGCGTTTTCATGGGCTTATTTCCTGTTTAGCATCATGCATTTTCCTTCAGGCTGGTAAACGTGATATATAATATCAAAGACGTACAACCTAGAGGGAATTCACGTATTCGCTGTGAGTTCAATTCTAGTTCATGCTGGCTTCATCTCTGGTTGTACGTGGGAAGGTCAACCGCAACCTGCGGATGGTCGTGGGTTTCCCCCGTGCTCTGCCCGGTTTCCTCCCGCCATAATGCTGGCCGCCGTCGTATAAGTGAAATATTCTTGAGTACGGCGTAAAACACCAATCAAATAAATACATAAATAAATAAATTCCTTTTCGGCCAAACATAGTAAAGTATCTTAGCAACCTGTGCATGGTCATGGCTTCATCCTGTGCTCTGCCCGATTTCCTGCCACCAAAATGCCACCATATAGGTGAAATATTCTTGAGTATAGCGTAAACATAGAGGGTAAAAACAGAGCCGCGAAGAACAATGTGCTATTATAATAAGCACATGATCACACGTTAACGGTGAAAGACGGCCTGATGTCAGAAAGAAACAATACCACTGCTGTTAAGCGAATGTTCAATAGACTGATTTAGTCGTCATTTACTACGTTAAGAATGTCCTAAATATCGCACACAAATTTTGATGGTGAAAAACTTGATTCTCATGAGTATAACAAGTGCTCCAAGCGTTCTCAAAGGAGTCTAACAGTTTTGAAGTGTTAGTTGTGTTCTCTTGGGCATAATTTGAGAGCCAACACAAGCTCTGAATTTAGCATACATGCACTTACATGTAAAATGCGAAGTCGGTAAGAGGTTAAGTACACGTACGTTGAATTATGCTAGATCGCAATGGGAGAGAACACCTGATGAACTCAAGCAGGACTGTATCAAATAGACAGCACAAATGTATGGAATCTGATACTTCAGGACTTTTCTAAGCACACATAATGTCTGATTTTTAATACTGCCAGACTGTTCCAAGAACATCTGAACATTATTCACATCAGGCCATTTAATATACTTGCACAGATGCCAGATGGTACCACACTGTTCCACCCATTATTTATGGAAACTAATTCAATAGCTATACAGAAGACGTCTGTGCATATTCGTCATAGGCTTAGCGATGAGGTGTGTGGTAGGCAAGCCAAAACTCATGCAGATATGTTGAAAGCTTGTAATATATTATGGTTGAACGAACAATGAAAGCTGATAAATACCAATCTCTCAATACAAGAAACTCTTGTTCTAAGGTAGAACGTTTCGGGGACCTAATGGTTAGAGAGTCCGCATCGAAGTCGGGAGACCTGGGATCCAACCCGACATACCAAAGGCTTTAAATATGGTACTCGTTGCTGCCTCGATTGGCGCTTAGCAAGGAGGGTTAGAGCAAGGATACATCCAAATGTGTCAGGGCGAGTTCATGGCGTCAAAGTGTTGCCACCACTAAAGTATCATGCCGAAGACACCAGACATGACATAACCGGTCCCGATAGCACAGTGGAAATCCTTCCTGCACAACAAGTAGGCACATTACATGCGCTCTAAGGATTTTTTCGTAGTCATATGTCTGATAAAGTGCGACGTTAAAACCTCAAGCACCCACTCACTCATCAGAGAAGACACCAAACCCAGTCACATTATACTAACACCGGGCCATTCAGTCGCGGTGTCAGTATAATGTGACTGGGTGGGATGTCATGTCTGGTGTCTTCGGCATGATACTTCAATGGCGTCAGCACTTCGGCGACATGAACTCGCCCTGCCTCATGAGCATGAACACAGCATATGCTACATTTACGTGGATATTCAAACGACGCATGAACTCTAACAGCTTGTTCTAACAAGCCTGGATTCACGCAACTTCTTGTTCTTTTGCTTAAGCAAAAGTGTTCAGCTTAAGCAAAATAATACACTGATTATGAAGTATTTTATTCAAGTTTTCTCGAGAAACACTCCATGATGGACTTTATGGTTTGTCCAGTCAATGTCGCAGCGGAATAACAACCGGAGCTCCCGGAATAAACCATCCACTTGGCTAGTTACTGACGAAACGAACAGATTTACACGCTCTATTAGCACGATCTTCAACGGTCGTAAAGCTGTCCCACGGGCACCGACGACAGATTGTTGTCACTAACGCCTAAAACCAGACAACTGGAAAATACAAAATTTTCATGTTCAATCCTGGAATCTTAATAAAGACTTCACACTGATGTTAATAGACATCTTAAAATACAGACGATATAATAAAGTACACTCTCTTTTCCGGTGTTCATCAGAGTCTGTCCGGTGTTCATCGCAATATATCCGGTGTTCATCGAAGTCGTTCCGGTGTTAATCCATTTCTCTCCGGTGTTCATCAAAATATATCCGGTGTTTATCGAAATATATCCGGTGTTCATCGGAGTCATTCCGGTGTTCATTGAATTCTCTCCGGTGTTCATCGAAATATATCCGGTGTTCATCAAAATCTCCCCGGTGTTTATCGAAGTGTCTCAGGTGTTCCATCGAAATCCGATCAAAATTTCTCCGGCGTTATTCACATTCTCAACTATTCTTAAATTTTCATTGTCAAAAGCAAATGCTAAGCACATAAATTAATGACGTTATACCCGGTCACTGGGAAAGAACTTCTCTTCCTTTCTCCCAGCTGGCCACTGACTAATTTCATTGTGTTGAGGAGAGTAAAGAATCGCCATCTACTACTTAAACAACAAACGTGAAGACTTTACTGAATACCTCTGAAATAGGACCACAAACTCGCTATAAAAGGGTTGCAATGATGTGTTTTTTCTTTTTCACTCCCTAAGGAGCCGGAAGTGTTAACGTGTACACAGAACGTTCCCTGCAAATGGGCTATGTGCTCGTGGGAACCGGATCCTAGCCAACCCAGTCGATGTGAAATCATGGAAAACGAGTAAGTCTCAGAATGAAGAATGTGCTGAAATAAACCATTGCACAACCACTGCAATTCACCAAAGATTTGTTGCAAACGGTATAAATACCTTTGATTATATCTACCAAAGAAGTTGGCTTTGTACTCGGCCGGAATAGTTAACTATTCTATGAACTTTTAAATGTTATCCTAAGTTTAGCAACTCAAGTTTTAAAAATATGAGCTGTAAAAGAATAAACAAGACAGAAAGACAAAACGCTAAAGATAAACTAAAAGGAAAAGTCACTCTAAAGTAAATTAAAACACTTTTTTCAATATCTTGTGTTATATATATACTGACAGATTTTCAAATACATCGAAGCAATATATTTCGAATTTTACGATTATGTATTTAAAACATCGTGAGAAAACTTCAAATGTGAGATGTCACTGGTTAAAAATAAGAGATATCATAATAACCGTAAAAGCAGTTCTGATGTGTTTTGTTTGTCTTGTAGGTGTGTCTGTCCTCCGGCCACGGAATGTAAACCCACGGACATCATGCACCCCAGATCAACCTTTGTCTCCATCCAGTACAGATGCCTGATTACCAACAGGTTAATACGCCCCTAATACATCTGCTGGATTGGACATGGATCCAGGATCCATTTCGCAACGACGAATGACAGACTAGAACAATTCGCACTTAGAACTTATCGGGTTCAGTTGAATGTGTTTGTACGGTGTTTAGCATGTAATGAAGTGTTTAATTATTATTTCGCTTTGCTAAGTTATACTGGTTCAGTCTTTTACATTAAAGTTATTCAGTGCCAGTTTCATTTGCCACATGTGCTACTGTATATGACTCCATTTTTTTTGTTTAAGTGGCAAAAACAATTTCCAATTTTTATTTGAAACGGCAATGTCTATAAAGGGGCTTTTCTACTTTGGAGATAATATTTCGTCATCTTGGAATGTCTTTACGTCATTGCCTGCAAGTTTTATTTATGTAACTTATTTTTTCCCGTGAGCCTTCACATATTTTCTGACTGGATGGGTAGTCGCTTCTTTAATTTATTTGTACGGTTCTAGTTTCATTTCAATATCGATATTTTCATGTCATTGGCGTTGTGAATAAAGGGTCTTTTTTTTCAAACCGATTTATTCCGGACTTTTAAATTTAGAACAGTCTTTAAAACGGCGATTTAAACAAAAGGCGCCTCAGTATCTGTGACAGTAATGATACCAGTATTCGGCCTACTTCACAAACCCAGTTTTGACTGATTTAAATCGATTTTTGCTCTTTGGGTTCATTTACTTCATTGATGTTTTACACCGTATTGCTCTTCACATCCATGTACTACAATACTGCAGTACCAGCTTAGCAACACTGAATTAAATAAATAAAAGAGCAATACTAGAAGGTTACGTTCACATGTTTGCTTTGTCTTGGGTTACCTGGCCGACAAGTTGTTTTCCTCGCATCACCTGTTGTTCCTCATTGCTTATCTAGTTTAGTTTTGTTAACTGGAGTATCATGTCTCAGTCGTATGACATCAGAATATGACATCCGATCAACGTCACACACCAAATATGACATTCGATAAACGGAGTATCGTGTTCCAGACATAGGATATGACATCCAACTAATAGTGTATCCCCTTGCAGACACAAGATACGTCATCCGATGACAGGAATATCATGTCTGAGACATAAGATATGACATCCGATTGACAGCGTATCATGTATTAAACACCCGATAACCGATGCGTTATGCCTAAGACGTAAGATGTGACACACGAGAAGCGAAACATAGTGTCTGTGACATAGAATATGACATCCGATGGCCGGAGTATTCGGTTTTAGACACACGATATGACAACAGACACGACACCATAAAAAAATCTAGACTCAGTTTGATGACACCCGATAAACCGGAGTATCACGTCTGAGATATAAAATATGACATTCAAATAACAGCGTATCGCGTGGGAAAGATCATGCATGGCATCCAATGACCGGGTTATCCGGTCCCGATAAGACCAGATACGACACCCTACCAGAATCTAATCGCAGTTTGATGAGACCCGATAACAGGAGTACCGGTATCATATCCTAGACATAAGATACGACATCCAGTTTACAATGTATCGCGTCGCAGATATCAGATATGACATTCAATAACGGAGTTATAATGGCTATGATATAAATATGACATCTTGTACCACAGTGTACGATTTTGAACACCCTATATGACACTAGATACGACACCCTACATGAATCTAGTAGCAGTTAGATCACACCGGATAACCGGAGTAACATATCTGCTACATAAGATATGACATCCAGTTAACAGTGTATCTCGTCGAAGACACAAGGTACACCGCATGACATCCGATGACCGGAGCATCCGCTCTCAGACAACCCATATAACACCCTACAAAAAATTAGTCGCAGTTTGACGATCCGAAGACAAAATGTCCTCACACTAATGATCATACACCCTAAGCATCAAGCAGACTGGAGGAGTCTATCTGTGTTAATTCTCTTGGCCCCCAGGCCCACGAATCAGCCTTAGACTTAAGTCAGATTTTATTTTAATGTTAAGAATGTTTATGTGTGATACTTAGAAGAGTCTTAGAGTTACAAAACAAAAGCGGAAAATAACTTTTAAGTTCAAGTAAAAGTTGCGGAATAAAAATTAAAACTAAGTCTCACTTAAGTCCTAAATGTTTAAGACGGATTCGTGGTCTTGGTGTAAGGTGACAGTTGTACAAGCCGAGTAAGGCTTTGCATTTTTAATTTTCAACAGTCGAGGATGTTCCATACATGCCTGGATTCTCAACATCACGTTTAAATACGCCCGCAGAGGTAAGGTCAGTCAGCAACCTACAGATGGTCGTGGGCTCCCCCCTAGCTTTGCCCGGTTTCTTCCCACCTTTGCTGGCCGGCGGCGTGTAAGTGAAATATTCTTGAATGCGGCGTAAAACACCAATGACATAAATAAATAAATGCTACGTTAAGAATATCATAAATGTACATGGCACATAAATTTGACGGTAGAAAAACTGATCCTCACGTGATATTCAGAATAACAAGTGCTAGGATAGGTGAGAGTTGGGACCACGTTAGATTCTCACCTTTAGGACTGTTCATACGAATCAGGCTGATGCTGACTCAAAAGTGGCCATCTGTATTGATGGTCGTTATTAAATATTTTCAGTTGTTATATGATCAGTTTTAAATATTTGACAGCGGTTAGTTTTATGAGTTGATCTAAAAAAAATCTAGAAAAACTCACAGCACCTTATGAAGTACAAATGTTTAAATATTAGCTTGCATGTACTTGGTATGGGCGAAAAAAACAAACAGACCGTATGGCGTCTCAGTGAAGCAGCACTAGATAAAAGAGCGGTGGAAATCCCGCCAGCAACAAGGAGACACATTACATACACTCTAAGGATTTCTTCGTCGTCATATGACTGAAACATTGTTAAGTACGACGAAAAATCCCCAGAACTCACTCACTCACTCACTCAAACAAGGCGATTCCGACACAGGCGAAGGATTTTCCTTGCATGAAAAGAATCAAGCTAAAACGCACAAGTGTTGTAATTCAGGTGTAAGTATTTTTCACTCTATCTTTTGCCGCTTTCTGACACATATTCATGTATCACACCACACAGGTAGGGAACACATCATCCAGTCGTACCACATTATTCCAACACCGGATTGTTTTGGGTACAGGTGTAACTATGAAACACCACATTACACCCATGTAGGTCTCTTGTTCTCTATGTGGTAAAATGGTGTCACCTACTAGGGATGAGTTCTAAAACGACTGGTAGCGCACACCTTCGTACATGCCAGATTCGAAACATAGCAATCCAGCTATTTTAGTGCTCTTCGCCTCTATGAAGATACTTATTCTAATTACTACATCTTATAAATTAGTATGGTATACAATTTACATATTAATTTAATTAATTCAGCTATGGAATATTCCTTGCGTTTTCTCCTCACCTTCGGTAAGTCGTCTCAGTGAAGCAGCACTAAATAAAAGAGCGGTGGAAATCCATCCTGCAACAAGGAGGCACATTACACGTACATGCACCCTAAGGATTCCTTCGTGGTCGTATGACTGAAAAATTGTTGAGTACGACGTTAAACCCCAAGCACTCACTCGCACTCACTCTATACGTTCATAGTTTTTTGGTGGTTTATGATGAACATTGTCTTGGAAACTGATCTTGCAATAACTAATCCGGAACGTCAGTTATGGTGGACGGCAGAACGCCTATTTCCACTCACAAATTCGCAGTGTTTATATATTTACTTGCTTGTTGTTTAATGGCCATAATAAAGAATTTTGGAACGACACGTTTTATGAAAAATTGAGAAATCCTGAGCAACCGGACTAAAACAACGCTGTTACGCGAGTTTAGAGAGTAACGAACTCTCCCTCATGTAGCATGTACATGTAAGTAAGATTAGTGCATAGAAGACAAGTGGTCTTCAGGAAATTCCATGGGAATACCGCCATTGGCTAATAGCAACCAAAGGCCCCGAGAACATTGGTATGTTTAACTATGCCTGCAATAATTATTTCCAAACAGACTGATTAAACACGCAGATATAGGTATCCAGTCATTAATTTAGGCTTCAGACAGTTCAGAAGGGCAGCTAAGGAGAAAAATTAGTTCCTTGTAAAAGATTTTACTCATCGTGGTGAATTAAGCACTAAAGGGGTTTCTTTCACCGCGTGGGGCTTCAACTTTGTCTGCTTTAGAATTTCTCAGCCGTTGGATAATAATACCTACAAACAAACAGCCAATGACAAGTCCCTGAGGACATCACTTACACTTATGCTGACGCCAATGCGAAGTGAACCAGTTATAGTCTCACCCTGTCCAGGGTATTACGTAAGTCTCGGACACAATGCAAATCTGTCTGCTCCATGACTCACTCTGGCCTCCCACGCAACGAACTTATCTTTGTTTAGATCGAAATTGATGTTAATTTGTTCTGTTAATCAGTCTAGAACAGTATCAAGCTAATCATGATCTCTTTCAGAATATAAAAACCATATAACACATGCAGCATATAAACTCACAAACCGTATAAATATAAGTTATTGGCAGGAATAAGGCTCAGTTAAGCCTTATATCCATAAAGCCATGATAATATCATAAAGAGGAGAATAAAATAAATAGATAAATAAATAATAATAAATTAATATGTATAAGATTAACCCGTGACGACCTAAGGGAAAGTAACTTAGTCAATAATTTATATAGAAACGACTTTAGATGGGAAGATTGTGTTGTTTTAAGTAACGAAGGCAACGTATTACAATCGCGAGGTCCAATTATTTTAAGTGAGCAATAAGAAAAGATAGACTTAAATATAGTCTTATATGAGTGTAGATGGTGATCACGTGTATTGTATTGGTGGACTTCTGATTGCCTGTGAAAATAACGGCAGAAACATTTAGGATTATTTTCATAATGGCAAGTGTAGGTGTTCACAACCGGAAGGCAGGATAAGATGATGAGTTGGACACACGACACTGCTAAAGTAGCCTACAGTTCAATCAGTGTCCTTTGGCGCCATCGATTTCTGCAAACACCGTTTGTCGTCTGCGTGACCTACCATTTTTGTTGTCGGTCTAATACAATGAATTGAAAGAGGCGTCATAACATCACTACTAAGAAACTTACGCTTCTTTAACAGTTTGTCTCATTTTACCAACATTTTCCCGAAAAAGAAACGCTGAGATTTTAAACCACTTTATTGTATAATTTAATACACACAGCATGGAGAGTAAAACCATTGCAGTTACGACAATGTGATAGCTAGCAAATGGTCACACGTTAACGGTGAAATCTAGCCTCTTTTGTCAGTTTACCTCAAACAAGGTTTTATTTTAACTGTTCATGTATAAAATGCTTCAATAGTAGCAATTTACACGACCTCTTGCATCATGGCTTTGTAGCATCATTAGCTACAAAACCCAGGGATCTTAATTGCAATTGATTAGATGTCCGTGATCTAGATTTGATCACATTTAACATACAATTACACTAAGGCTGTCTGGGCCCAGTTTTTTTTAAAGTGTATTAGCAGTAAAGCCCAGTATTAACTATAGTGGGAACTAAAGTGCCAAATGTTAGTTTTGTAATAGGCAAAGACTGTTATTACGTTTTAAGCCTGGCTTAACATCTAATACACTTTTGAACAAATGGCCCCTGGATATTAATATTTTAATACTGGTGGGCATATTTGGTACTATTCTCAGACTAACCATTCCTGGCCCCCTCCCCACTCAACCTCAATTAACCTCTTGTGCAAATACAAATTTTACAGAAACTCACTTCTCATTATCATGCACTCAATTCTTTGGGATTAGAACATGTTCACTGCATGGGTTTTACTCCCGCCCACCACTCACATGAGTAAATGGTGAATAAATGAACGAAGTGCATCAGTAACTGTCAGAAGAGATGTTACCATGGCTTTACCGCCTTGCCCCTTGGACTATTACATACATATGACGGAGATTCATGTGCATAATAAAGCCTAATGGAATGTATAATTATACATCCATTTAATTTCTGTTAATAAAAGCCCATTAACATAAATGCGTTTTCGAGTATTTGGGTCTGAGCATTACAAACCGTAAGGCATTCGGCTACTGGTGCTGTCTAAGGTTATAGTCTCTCTACTAATGAATATTAACTCCACACACCTGCCGTATGAAGTATCGGGTTGCCGAAAACCGATAACTGCCACAGAATGGCATCAGATGATTGGGGAAGCCGCTTTTCCTAGTTTGATACAGTGTTTACTTTGAGATGAATGTAACACTGACTAAAAGCCCCGCCCTAGGTACTGAAGATGATTGTCTCACCCCTCCCTTGATTTCCTGTTTTGAAACCCACTGGATCAATAATAGGCCTTCCTCTGCTTTGACAACTTGTGTTGTGTCGTTACACGAGCAAAACTGCGATAAAACTAAACTATTTTTGAACTAAGTTGGATTTTTAAATAAATTTAGTTGGGCAAAAGAGTGTACAAGTCAGTTGAATGCTCACCCACTCAAGCCAAATCTTTAATTTCAGTACATTTAAAAAAGAAAAATGAGTATGGATACAGTGCGATTGATAATGTTGGTTCTAAGTTATTTGTAGACAACAGTCGACCAACTTAAGCAGAAAGATTCTTGCATGGGAAAAATGAGGTTTTAAGAAACATCTGTGTGAACAGAAGTAGAAGTAGACTAAAGCAGACGAAAGCATTCAATATGGCGTCGACGTAGATACATTTACAGCATATATTGTCCCCCACCCCACGATGATGGGATTAGCCAATGTATAACTGATTATTTCTTAAGTTACAACTGATACATCAATGAAATATACCGGTTCCTGATTAACACTTACACAATGTGCACTCGCTAAACCATAAATTGCCAATGTCATTACTAAATACCTGCTCCCCCCAACTCTTGGTTTCCTATATACACACTTGATAGCGTGTGTGATACCATAGACATAACCTACACCAGTTTAATCCAGGTTTCCCTCCGCCATAATGCCGGCCGCCGTCGTAAGTGAAAAATTCTTGAGTACGGCGTAAAACACCAATCAAATAAATACACCAGTTTAATACGGATTTTTACATTTCTTCAAAGCTCAATCACTTGAGCGCCATACAGTGCTAACATACGTACTGACTTCACTAGTAATGGAACAGGCTAACTGGTACATTGAAATTTAGCCTTGCACCTAACCATAAGTTATAGCACTACAGGAAGGTTGCGTTAAGTTGACGTGAGAATCCCCATTACAGGGAGGACTTATCCACAAAATGTTCCCTAAAACCGGAGAGAACAGTGACAAAATAGAACCAAGGACATATCTAGAAGCTGTTTTCCTGGTCTGCACTGATGCAGCACTGGTCTAATTGCGTGAGGCCGAAGAAGATATAACAGTCACTGAACACTTCAGCCTAACATTTTTTCCCTTGAGAGAGACAAAAGTCCCAAGATGTATCACGTTTATAGACACCCACCTACACCGACATCACAGAAGTGTAATTAGAGTTACGAGGTGGAGTCACGGAAAACAGTTTTCTGCTGGAGTGCCTAAATGATCACAGCATGATAACCACAAAAAAGGTTAAACAGCCTGGTATGATGTCTCAGAACAATAGCGCCACTGTTGGTTGTAATCCTTGGGAAACAAAGAGTCAAGGTGTTTGCTGAAGTGAACGACCTATCAGTTTTTGCTTTAATGACACCACTATTTTCAGAGTACTGGGGATATACATGACAATACGAATTTTGTTTCATCCACCGGGGGATTCGGTTAAATTGACATCATTCCTGAGCATGTAATGCATTTCTTAAAGGATGCAGGAGAATATACTATAAAACGAAGACTATGGTTTTCAGGGAAATGAAGAAAGATATGTCCTCAAAACATACCTTGTTTTTTGGGTTTTTTTTTTCATTTTGAGGCATATTTCATTTTTCTTAATAGCCCCTCTATTTAATGCAGGTGGGGGGGGGGGGGCCTCCGTGGCTCAGTAGATTAGCGCGCTAGCTCAGCGTTTTTACCCAGGAGTCTCTCACCAATGCGGTCGTTGTGAGTTCAAGTCCAGCTCATGCTGGCTTCCTCTCCCACCGTACGTGGGCAGGTCCGTCAGCAACCTGCCGATGGTCGTGGGTTTCCCCGGGCTCTGCCGTCGTATAAGTGAAGTACTCTTAAGTACGGTGTAAAACACCAATCAAATAAATAAATGCATATTTTTCATCAATGGTCGGAAATATTCGGAAATTACGTCATCGATGAACATACCGGGAATGCGGGATCAGCTTAGCGCACCCAATGTGAGCTCTCTCCCTAATGAAGTTGTTCTGACAGTTGTCACTGTTGATGTCACCACAGCAGGTTACTTCATTCTTGGACTCACCGCATTAAAATTGTAGTTCAATCCATTTTAACGCCCTGCAAAGAAAACTGAGAAGCTTTTCTGTGAGTCCGTATATTAGGTCATAGACTCCTTAGAACACAAAAGCCAAGTGTTTCATGTATCATTTAGGATAATGTTCCGACACTTCATCATAATGTTATTCAGGAATAATGGCCATAAATTTGACTGTCAGTGGTCATTATACTATGGAACTTTGAATTTTGCACTTGGTAAATGGGGAGAATGAATATGTACGCCCAAAGGTATAAAACCAGACAACTTGTTATGAAACGACTTTAACGAAAAGCTTCTTCTACATGTAAATCCAACCAATACTACATCACTATGTTCCTTACTACGGGAGATATACACAGTCCTACATCGAAGTATATTCTCTGTCTTAACTGCTCATCTGTACTTTTCACAGACAAAACACTTCAAAAATGCAATGGGCCGACAAACCAACACCCATTCCCTTCTACAATATTTTTTCACTCTTCACTTAAAAAAAGTTTACGTGTATACAAAAATTCACTGAAGTTTGTTTGGTTTTAGTTTTTATAGTATTGCCTGAGTGGAGTGCCCGGGAAGCCCAGTTAATTATATAAATGTGGTCTACAAATCTATTCCAAAAACATTTATGAATGAGTGAAAATATTTTAGATATATTTTTCATTTTAGTTTTTGCTGTATTTATCTTCAATGCCTGCGACATGACCCTGGCATCCGGCATTTTTGTGGGTCCCTTTACCTACTAGTCATTTGTGTTGTTATTTAGTCTCTGAGTTTCAAGGATCAGGGTTGAAAAGCTCTAGTCAGTAATCGTAGAAGACCAACATCGAAAACAAAAGTTGGTTTGAATTCGTAAGAATAGGTGACTGTAATGAAATCTATTTCAGAATCAACGCATATCAAAGATACCTGTGCAACATCCAATTCTTGCATGGGTAACAACCAAAGTAATTCGGCCCAAAGCTGCTTGATCTATTGCCTGTTCCATTCTTTGAGCTCAAAATTTGTGAAAAATCTGGTAACATAGTATTCTTGCATTGCAAGTGAAGAGCACACAACCTGGCTTGGACCACAGTTGCCATTGCTAGGAAAAAAGTACTACATTGGTTTAGCATGCCCTATACCATCTATGATGTTCGTATGACGCTGCGCACATACAGTGTATCTGTAAAACCTTTAGTGACGAGACATACTGACGGGTCAGAGTCCTCCAGACGCTACAAAACGTCCACATGTTTTGAAACCTGTTTTGTACCTGACCCAGACTATCCAATTTTGTCAATACATAATAACATTAGCCGTATGTCCGGTAAATACCCGTATTGAAATAAATAAGTCGTATTGTATAAGTCGTCTTATATACCAGACCTAGTCCATAAAGCCGACAGAACGAGGAATTGCCAATGTAAGACTTCAACAAATTGCTTGTCTGTAAAGTACCTCATTGTGTGGTTTCACTGCGTGGGGTGAGGTTCATACACTTTCTGCACGATGATCTATGAGACCAGACGTTGTTCCATAATGAGCACGACGGCCTGTGTTAAATAATCAATAGTAATTACGATGCCTTATAAGATAGTGAGTGAGTGAGTGCTTGGGGTTTAACGACGACGAAGGAATCCTTAGGGTGTATGTAATGCACCTCCTTGTTGCAGGACGGATTTCCACCGCTTTTTCATCTAGTGCTGCTTCACTGAGAGAACTTACCGAAGGCAAGTAAGCCGCTCCACTGTGAGAACTTACCGAAGGCAAGTAAGCCTCCCCACCCAAGCTATTATACTGATATGGGTCAACCAGTCGTTGCACTATCCCCTTCCTGCTGAACGCCATGCGTTACAGCTTCCTCTTTTATAGTCTTAGGTGTGACTCGACACAGGGTTGATCCTGGATCTACCGCTCCTAAAACGGACGCTCTACCAACTGTGCTATCCGGTTATATAAGATATTGAGCTCAATTTGAAATGACTGATTAACAAATTATCAACATATACATGTAAGTTTATTTGGTTATATTATTACCTAAATTGACATTCGCATATAAATTTTGCTAGCACAAGAAAACTGGTGTGGGCAATTAGCTGTCCACACAATAACCAACAGCTATAGAAGCTAACAGAAACTAGACGAATTTGCAAGCGTCCGTTGTTCTTGTACGAACACGTATTGTATGTTAACGTCTGTGGTTATAGGCATGGAACTGGATAGGTTCCGGAGCAGAAAGCCGTCGTTCTTTGCAGTTAAATATTGCAATTATCACTGGATGCGAACATAGACCCAATGCTGCAGGATGCCATACTTAAGTATCAGGACCCTTGTAACCTCTCTTGTTCCATGCCATTCGGGTGATGCGTTAGGACTAGTGATGCCACAGAGACTTTCAAGAGGCAACATAAAAAGAATAGGACTACTGATGTCACAGACTTTCCAGAGGCAACATAAAAAGGAATTTTAAAACAAAGATTATGGTTTAAAAGAGAAATGAAGAAGGTTATGTCAAAATACGAAAAAAATATATTACAAATGAGATATATTTTATATCTCTTGACAACCAGCACACTTTGATTCCAAAATTTAGGAAACGTTGTGAAAGACGAACTTACTGGGATGTTAGAACCAGCTTAGCGCCCTCCAGTTGGGCTCTTTGCTTCACATTGTTTTGACAGCTATAACTGCAGGCTACTTAATTTCCGGACTGACCGCTGGAACCTTAACAAACTAGTTTAACCTCTGAGTCGAAACAGACATTCATATAGCAGCCGTCAACAAATTAGGACCTTCCAGGTCAACAACCATAAGGCCAATTCTCAAAACGACGTATAACACAAACCACCAAAGAACTAAGGAAGTACATAAAGTACGAAAATAGGACGGAATCATTCAAAGAGAAGCAGTCAACAGTTTTCAATAAACATACGCAAGGTACGTTCCAAACAACTGAGTGAAATCAGTATTAACATTGTATACTATGCTAGAATATCAGTTGGCGATAACAAAATATATATGTCAGCTGCACTTTGATTGAAACTGTTCATATATCCAACGTGGCGATCTAATCCAGCACGATGAATATACAGCCCCTTGCCCCAGGTAAAGCGGAATTAGACACAATCATGAGGCACAGCGTCAGAGATGCTGGACGCTCTGTCTATATATGCCTTCAAGAGAATTATACTCGTTGTACACTCAGTCACAACCATAGCCATTTGTATGTTAGGACACATCCCAAAGTGAATATTAAAGATTAAAAACAAAATGTCTCATATTAGAATAGGGCAGACCTTTCACAAAATAACAGCCTCGTCTGCACGTGTTACCGTTTAAGAAAAGTTTCTAAAATCTATAAAGCGGTTTACATTCTTACTTTATGAAAAGAGTCAGAGAGGGCTTCGTACTCTGATATATAGGATGTGGTTTTGATGGCAATTGATTGCTTTTTCTTGCAAAACTCTCATCCAACTGCTTGACGTAGTCTCAACTTGTGATATGAATCAAATTCAAAATGTCTCTAAAGCAATACAAGCGGAATGATAAACATCCATAAGGAAGACATATTTTATTGGTGCTAAACACCGCATACTAACGAATTTTCACTTATATGACGGCGGTCATGCAGTCTCATGGTTGAAGGATACTGAATTTGCACACCCCACGGCACTGTTAAAGAAGCTGGCCATACCAAACGGTTTATGTTTAGTCGTCTACATCAGCCACGATTCCACAAACTAGACACTTGTATCTCTGTGGCTCGATTCCACATTAGGTAATTATGATAATTACGAATGCATCTTTTAGGGTACAAGGGAGACTACTCTGGTTTTGTCGCCATCACGCTGATGGGGCGACGCAGCATAAATACTCACCATTGGCGATAATGTTTTGGGTTTCTCGCGCTTGAATCGAGAGGGGATAAGAATCAAGTGTCGTGTACGGATTTGTCACGGTTAGAGGCGGGAGGAAAATACTATGGAGACAAAACGTATGCTTTATCTGTGATAACCAAGCAGTATATCTATGGTAAAGCATGGAGTCTTTCCAAGTCCAGATTCACGAGTCATTACTCACTTGACGAGACAATGTTTAACTCAATAGCCAATTGCTCCAAATGGGAAATTCCTCCAAGTAATCTAGTTTACTCAGTGTTGTACATGTATTTAACAGCCTGTCTATAGCGTTCGGCAAGTTTCTATTGCCCAGTACGATATAGGGCACATGAGCCAAAACGAAATCTTGTGTACATTAATATAGACCTCCATGTACATATATACAAGCCAAGATTAAGTAATGTATAGGTTCCAGGTAAAACTTAAGGTAAATAAGGCCATTCGTTGATATTGCCGATAGTTTAGAAGACCCTGGGCGCGCGCTTTAGAAGAAAATATGATTCTTCTGGGTCCAACAGTGCAAGTTTACCGACGTTCAATGAGGAAGTAGAACACATCGACCTATAAAATGCATGGATTTATACATCGGATTTTGGTCTCAGGAGATTTGATATCCCCACTGAGTACCACCTATCTTCTTAGAGCAAAGCCAATTGATCTAAGCCAGGCCGTGCTAATCCAGACCCAAAGTCATTCCAGATTATAAGGTCGCGATAATAGGTAACTTCCTTCCTCCCTTCCTTGCCAAACTCCATTTCGCGAAATGTATTGATCGCCTATACAGTTAAATTGGATTAAGCTACATTGTCGCTCATTAGGCTATGTTAAGGTCTCTCGATAGGATAACGACAGAATACACCACACAACTTTCATGTATAAATTTAAAATAGTAAGGACAAAATATTACATGTAGCAACCTATTTGCCAAAGTTTTGAGGTGCAGCAACAAGTGTTTTATGAGCTTAAAAAAATCTTAACTTCATCAATCTAATAGTTCATTAATAAAAATACTTTTGTTCTACGATAACCATGCATGCATGAAAATAAATATAACTGTACACCTGCAGCTAAGTCGATGTGCCATATACGGAAAATACGAATGCAACATGTTTATCACACACTTGTGAATGTATACGAAGTTTACATTTGGAACGCCCTAATTCTCAGGGATGTTTAATGGAGTGTGTAAACTACAAGTTTACCTTGTCTGCATTTAATCGTCCTTCGTTTTCATGCTTAATTACTTTCAACTAAATTCGTGCGAGACATGGGCCTATGTAAGTTGTGCTTATTTTAAAACGGCTGTGGCAAAGTTAAGGCACCTGCATACTGATGTACTATAAGAGCAGTCGAGTAACAGCAAATACGTCATTCAGCTCATAAAGCCGAACGTGCTTTCTACCGGGCATTCGCCGCTTTCTCCGTTCGCATTTTATAACTGCCACCACTAACAAGTTTTGTGCAGAAATCTTGAACAACGCCGAAGTCATTGTGGTCATGGTTATGAGGTATGAAATGATATCAGAAAGCATAAAAACGCTCTCAATCTTTGCTTCCAATAATTGTTTATACTCTTGCATGGTTCTAGCCAACACCTGAAACAACTTAATTGATGAAATTTTGTACAGAAATTTTGAACAACGCCAAGGTCACTTGAGTCATGGTGATGAGCTTGAGTTATGCAGGAAAACACAAAAAGTCTATATCATTCCTTTCTATTATTACTTATACACATGCATTCTCTTTATTAGGAGTAAGCACATGGTTATAACGGACATCTGAAATAGTTTTATTGATGAACGCTGATTTACAGCATGTCCGAACGAGGGCACCAGTGGTGAGGCTGGGATGGTCCAAACAAACCTACGCGGGTCGCCGTGGCTATAAAAGTGATAGACATCACGCAACGTTGGTTCATGCTTAAGGCTTATGTTCTTTAGCTAGCTACATGTCAAATTCGACTAAATTCGGTCCAGCAGTTCTGGGTCTATCGCTCGGTGTATTGTTCGCTACAGTGTCAAAGTATTGACAATTAACGTTTGGTTATTTTAATTTGGAATTTGGCGCCTGACATAGTTCTGCAAGCTACGGAACGCCTTATATGCAGATAGAAGATGGTCAGGTAAAATGTGCAGGTCGCCGTCTCAACGATGGCTGTTGGGTCTGTCCTATATTAACATGCTTCGAGGCGTGTTCAGTCCATGACCAATTAGTTTGAACGATCCAATGCAGCCCCGTAAGATCTCGGTAAAGTTCAGATTCCGTCTTCAAAAGGCGATAACTTGAAAAGTAATTTGGGGAATTAATACCAACAAAGCACATGCACATTTTTATATCATATACTACATGTTTCCAAAGCGTCAGTAAAATTAGTTGTAAGGTATAAGCTAAGAGTTGCTTTGAGTTCAAAAGAAGATAAATAGGAAAATAGTTCATATTACCAAGATCCAGCCTAAAATTATAGGTGATGCATCCTTACACACAAAAGCTGTTCAGATGGAAATAAATCCAGTCGTAATTGATGTACCAACACAATACAAAATCAACCTATGCATCTATACATGTACCATGGTATAAAGTACCGAGAAAGTCCGTCCAAAAGGAATAAAGACGGATCCGCGACCATTTGGACATACACGCAGATCGACATATCTAGTGTAAAAACATCTACTGACATTCTATTTGTGAGGTTTCAACTGTGAGTGGGACGTGCTCCCTTACCAGAAAAACACAGGTCATGCAACTGTTCTTTATCCGCTCATTAGCCCATTCATTATCATATATCACTCAGCAATGCTAAACAGCCTAGCAGGGTGTCAGACCAGCGAGATCTCGCACCTGCCTGTCACAGGAGGCGTCGTCTTCCGTTTTTTCCAGATTTAGTCCACAATGTATTTTTAGCTCAACCAAATGTATGTTTTCTCAAGATTGTTAGCGCTTCTTTCATTTACGAAGCACAAATGTGCTCCAACACGCTAAGATGAAACCAATTACAACACTGTTTTCTAGTTAGTGTAAGTTTGAATGGATCTTCGTTCGAGTTCTCCAATCCCCTGCATGTTATTTTTTTTGTGATACCAGAAGATCTAGGTAGGAAACCGCGTAGTAACTTTTAAGAACGTGACCATGAAGAACAATCTGGTCTACAGTAAAATTTACATAATGTTGATGACCAAAAGGTTTCTTCTTGACTGAATATTAACACCTGCATATGCGGAAATTGCTGATTTACTTAGTTTCAGCTTGGTTATTGAGTGTTTTATATTGAAGAAAACAGGAAGGTAAACGATTAGAACCGACGCCACTAGGCTTCATTCATATGATGGTATAGGTCACCTTTCTTGCCACTTGTCTGGTAATTATAAGTTCAGACGAAATTATCTTGTGGCTAATCGATATATGTTGTATGGATATATTAAACAAGATTTTCAATGCATATTGTGAAAATCCCAAGTATATATCCATTGGAAACACGCTCGCCACTACATGGCTGCAGTATATCTGAAGTGGCTTCCCAATGTATTTAGCAGTACGGCCATATCAGATTCTAATTAAAAAATACGTTAATGAAATTAATTATCGTCGTGTTCAAATGATACATTAATTAAATGTGGCAAATCTGTGTACAGAACGCATTTAAATGAAATAGTTTCTTCAAAATTTAAGGGCAGATTTACTCGACGGGCTAACCTGTATACAGGTTCTGTTAAAATGAAGAACACAAGAACTAAAGCTCGTGTAAATTACAAATAAGTAAATGTTTTTATGTTAAGAACCATATTATTCATGACGGAACAGGACACATTCATAGCTCGAGAAGTGAGACACCAGATGACTTCTGGCCACCCCTACAGTTATCCTGGTTGCACGGAAGACAATGTGGTTTTGAAGGGCAGTCAGTGTCTTGGATTTCAGGTGATCCCTGGTCCCCCGGGAGAAGGGACGCAGCCATCAGATTACACGGTAAGGCAGAAACCTCTCGGGGAGTATCTACATAAGGTCCCACTCGACTCGGAGATACGATCCGTGCTAAACGTGCAGTTGGGGGCTGTCTGATCTGATAATACAGCAGACAGGTTAATCTTCGGGGGAGGTCCGATGGTGCAGGATGAGTCAACAGGGCTACTGGTTGCGTGTGTCCACGGTTCCCCGTACGCCGGTAATGTACAGGATCGGCCAGTCTGTCCAACAACCGTGCCTTGACTTCGTGATGACTCAGACAGGATTGACGTTAAACAGTTTACTTTTGCGACTGCTTTCTCTTAAAAGTAAAATGAAAAAAAAAAATCAAAAAATTAGGTTCATGGTTCCATGGTGGTATATATGTTCTATATTTACCTCCATGATGATTAGGTAACTTGGACTGATCAGGGTAACAAATCGACCATAGTCGGGTTATTAACTTAAAGCGGCAGCGGAAACAGGAAAAGCCGGATTCCAACACATCACCTAGTTGTTCAAGAGCTGGATAGTTGCAGTGATCCAGCGATTTAGAAGACAACAAATAAACAAGCATAACTTGAGTTATCTTGGTAGAGGGGTGATAACAAAGCTAAATTTTTTCTAACGTAAAAATCAGCCTTTAATCAAGAATTCCTTAGAGGCCATGGGATGCGCCATGTTAGACACGATACGTGTTACTCTTACCCCACGGTCATACGATGAGAAGACAAAAATATGGTTCGTGTAACGTAACTGGAAACAGGATTTATATTTTAGCCCTTTGACCGTACAAGGTCGTCAGTAACTTGCCAAACTTCGATGGTATTCCAGTACCTAGACCTGTATTACCTCCCCTGATCTGACAACATCAGAGGTTCCTCATTCGAGATCACGTGCCTTTGCACGTGATACTACGGTACGGGACAAGGCTCGTGTATAGGTAGGACACAGACCCCATTACAACTTCCATTTTTCGCGAATGTAATTCTGTGTATTTTAGGGTGTAAAGTATTTTTATGCTGCCAGCCTACCGTTTTTGGTGTGCGGGTGCATGCTTGGTATCAAAATAATGGAAATTGTCTAAGCTTTGAGCAGGTATGAGTTTAATGATGAAAGTATGAATTCTGGGGAGAGGACACATGGAGACAGGTGGTAATGAGGCTGCGAGTTACGCCCCTTGGCGTTGCTAGGCACCCCTCCAGCTGCCGACATAGAAAGGTCCAGATTTTGACGGTCAACCTACGTTAAGATTTTTATGGCTTCTTTCTAACAGGCTGGGCCAGGTATGCACCAAAGCTTATTGGCCACGTAATGTTTGGGACTGAGCTACAGCGCTAAACGTTAACATTGTCTCTTATGGAAAACTAATGGGGGGTCTGTGACCAGGTGGGCGTCATCAGCACAGAGACTTCACCCCAAATTTAGGGATAAATGGTACAAAAATCAAGCACCTACCTGTATCTGGATTAATCAAAACATCCAAAATAAAAATGAACTATTTACTCCCGTATTAACTAATGGATATTAAGTTATTCAACATGGCGGCACCTACGAAAGACAGCGTGAAAATAAAGTTCGAAAAAAATAATCGCGTATGCCAAGGCAAGCGGTAGATTTTCCGTAGAGTTGAAGGCAAAACAGGTCCACGTTCTTCGTGCGGTATATGATAAAATAGATGTCATTGCAGTCTAATCGACTGGGTATGGTAAAAGACCCGTATATCAGCTTATGCTTCGGGTCATCCTGCGTCAAGAAGACAGTGACGAACTCACGATAACTATTGCTGTATTCCCTCTGTATTCTGTTTTGCAAATCATGTGGTAAGTGTGTAAATATATTTAAATTGCTATGGTTCAGATTGAACACGGACGAAGATGATAATAATACCCACGAACGCCTGTAAATAGCACAATGCTCAACAGTTCGGTCCGTTCGCAATCACATCCCCAGAGTTACTTACATGAGGTGAAAGCAGTCATCTCTAATCAGTTGACGTAATGCACGAGCCTAGCTTTCGACGTCGCTGTTGTTAGCACGGCGCTCAAGTATATTAGAGATGTAATCTCAATGGAGACAATAGGTACATTGTTTTGGAATGAGGTTCCAGTACTGACGACCTCCATTGCCCAACATGACGCTGTTTCATTGGCTGAGATTTTCTCAGAGCAGTGGCGCAGAATTCAAAAGTTTAAACTGCCAGGGAGACGCTGACCGCTTGAAAATTCCCCCTGTTGGATGCATTGCTGTGCTATGACAGGACCCATGCTCGGAGAGTGAGCCTTGCTTTGGCATTGACGGAATCCCTTCTGGTTTGACACATGTGATGGATAATGTAGGCTAACGTGAACATGATGGGCAACAACCAGGACAATCTCACGAAATGTAATTGAGACAATTTTGCCTTCTTCAGGTAGGGAATAATTCCGAAAATAACTTATCCCTTTCCAATTGAATAGATACCGCAATGTTATCCAAATACACCTTCAAACAATAAGCCCGTTTGGGTTGAACGGAATTAAATTCTCCTTTTTTTACTTTAAAATTTATTTCACAGATTTGCACAGACCTATTTTAGCTTAAACGACACATGTTACGTCACGGAGGATGAATCTGATAACGATGATAGACTACTGCTGGTTGTACGCTGTGCGGCCATATGTCAGTAAGCGATTCCCAAAAGCCTTGGTTTATAAAAAGCTGACCTGAAAACGAGGGTGTCATAATTTAAACAGAGATTTACCAACAGCCAATCGAAAAGCTAGCTCGGAATCAAAGGCGGTGGTGTGTACTTGACCCTACATGTCAATCGGGTCAAGCGTCTGGACTAACTTCGATAGCTTACCCCGCGCACTACGGTTTCCTCCATTCATAAATGTTAACCTTTGCCTTTGTATAAATGAAAAATTTTCAATATGGCAACAATCAAGTGAATAACTACATATATTACTAACAGGGCTTAATTATACCTAGACTGAAAACCTGAAAGGCCAAATAAGGCAAAAAAGAAAAATACATGTGACAGTGCATGAATATACAACAATGGCTGATTTGAATTTGTGAGGATGTAACTACATGTACTTGCCTCGTTCTTTGCTTAGTTTTTACCCTCAAATTCTGGAACAACTCAGCAAAGTTTGTGTCGCCATTCGGGTCGGTAGACTGGAAGGGGTCAAAAAATGGATCTAGAGAGATGTTACATTGAATTTCCCCCTGGATCTCTGGATCTATAGGGTCCAAATTCGGGATGACCACATGGTCAGTCGTTACAGCACACGACTGATTTCTATCCACAACTCCTTCTTTCACTGTTTCTGGGTAAATCGGCTTTACAGTTTGTATTGTGGTACTACTTGTTGGATAAATGACAGCTACATTTTTTTCACCTTCAGATTCCAACCGTGGCTGACACGAGGACGAGGCATCTGTAAGTACAGAAGACGCCGTTAAGTTATTATATGTAAAGCGATTTGATGTAGGCCTGCTGCACAGCATGTTCATGGATCTATATGAGCCGTTTCGAATGCTCGGTACTTTCCGTTTTGGGGTGTCCAGCGCTACGTTACTGCGCGACTGATTTGAATAATACCACCTGTTAGGTCGACTGTAAGTAGAGTTGTTTGATGAGCGATCTGTTGTCACATCGCTCTTGAGGGAACACCCATCAGTTAACGGCATGGGTTTTAAACGTGTCTCCAGTGAAGACGTAGACGGACAATAGTAAGCGGTGTTTTGACGAGAAGCCTTAAGGTAACGTCTTAGTATGGAGCGACTATTACCGCTCTCCTCTCCGGATTCAGAACTTTCGCTGCTGGAACTAACGCTGGTTGACGACGAAGATGATGTAGTTGTGTTTGATGTGTGTTGTGTTTGCGATTCAGTGTTCGCTGATGTGCGGTGGAAGTTGAAGTCGAACTGGATGTGTTCCCAGAACTTGTCCCTGAATTGCGATAGGAAGATTTCTCACTTTTATGATTTGTATTTGCGTTATCAGAATGTCTGCTTGACTGGGCTGACGCCGTGTTATTTTCCGATTCGCTTTTCGACAAGTCCGAGGTGTTTGCCGGCATGTATCCGTAATTTGCCCACGAGTCTTGAGACTTTGACAGCTGTTTCGACAATGGTTGATACAAGACGTTGTTGTTGTTCCATTCAAACTTCGGGAAAATGGCACCAATACCTCGGCTGGTCTTGAGGTTTGGGGGTGCGTTGACGTCTCCGTCAAAATCTACCTGTCTCAATGGAGAGTCAGAGAGAATGGCTTCTGACGAGGACTCGTCGCAGGACACAGCCAGAGCGTCTCTAGAAGTCACCACGATCAGCTTACTCTCTTTTGGGGCTATCACTGCAACAAAAAAGCCTCATTAATTCAGTGTGCATCCTAACCACGTATATACAAGACTGTTCAATCAACACTTTGTTACCTTTCCAACTTTTCAATGAAAAGCTGAAATATATTGCACTGACATCACTTCTGATTTGTATCTTCACTTGGGCTACCACTAGCACACTCGCATTCCACTACAAAACCTTTATTTGGTGAGGATGCAAATGTAGAGTTGGTCCTGTGTTCTGCGGATATGTTGCCTTAGGCTTGCAGCGGCCTCCTAGGATTCCACCATCTGGTTTCATCTGGTGAGGATGCGGAATATATTATACATACGATGATCACTCCAGTCTGCGATCCTGCACAAACACACTGGGGTAACACATTGGCAAGTTTGTAGGCTTGCTGCTGGGTAGCCTATAGGGAACTTTTAAGCCTTGTTGGTAATGTATATGTGTAATATTTTATGCAATTAGCACGAAGTTAGTCACAACATGTATAAGGCATATTTGGTGTCTGCAAGCAGATTGTCTTTAATGCTTATCTTTAGAGAATTATTGTTCATACGTTTTTAATGTTAAGGATTAAGGTATTTAATCATCTGCATCTTCTTGTAGTCCTAAGCAATATGACTCTGTGTTATATAGTTCTGACTTGACACAATTATATTTCCATGTTACTCTTCCTTGGCGAAAAGTACCAACCTTTTAACATCATTTGCCCATGATGTTGCCCCAAACCCCATACATTTGGTTCTTGGGGTTAAGCCAAATAACCAAGGCATCGATGTCAGTTCACCAGAATAATAACTTGGAGATATGACCTGGTGTTAAGTCAAAACTATAAAACACAAGTGGTATTGTATAGGACTACATCTCCGTGTTGTATTCCACAGGTTCCGCCAGTGTATCTTTACCGGAGGTACTGAGTGCAGCCGAATCGAGCTTGCATGGGAAAGGAGTAAAGCGGTTCGGAAATGGAGATTTGTAAGATCAGAGGTGTATCCGAGTCATTTACATGCGTATGAATTGTGACACAATGGACTTCACTGATCGTGAAGAGTGAAGTGATACAAAGCCAAATTCGAACGGTTCAAAATTAAGCATTACGAAAGAGAACAATTTACTCACCTTTTGAAGGTTTCCTTTCCGCCTGTCTGTATAATAATAAACAAAGCAAACCATAAGAAAAGAGACGATCCTTGAGTTTCTCATACAGATTTCACAAGGACTAATAAACAAAGACACCTGTAAATTCTGATTAATCCTTATATGTCTTCCATACAGTTTTCTGATATATTAAGTTGTGGGTCCTTGCATTGTATGCTGCCTCACATGTGCCCTTACCTCAATCTCCAGACTATGTAAATAGCCAAGGTAACCGCCACAACCAGAACCAGGAAAAGAAATATGGCAATGATTGTGCTTGGACCTATTCCTGAAACACAACACACATTTACCTATTATCTCACAGCTCTACGTGTAAAACATCTTGTTCCAATGATGGAACTGGATCAGAACGAAACTTACCATACCTTCTTTAGCGAAAGGTGTAAGTGCCAAAATTAGTCTGAAATCAAGGGAAGGGTAAAAATTGAACACATTGGGCGAGAGATTAGTATGGATTTGTCGAATGGCAGAAGAGTGGAAATTATCGCAAAGTGTTGGAGGCATCAATCTGGATTTATGGAACCATACCTTCTATAGTGCAAGGTATAAGTTCCAGGATTAATTTGCAAGAAAATGAAAGGGTGAAAAGAGAACATTTTGGCGGTAGCAATAACCTACGTTTGTCGAGGTTAAACGTCATTCTCAACAATTTTTCAGTCATATGACGACGAAGGAATCCCTAGGGTGTATGTAATGTGCCTCTATGTTGCAGGGCGGATTTCCACCGTTCTTTTATCTCTCTGCTGTACTGAGACGACTTACCGAAATAAGCTTAACATCTTAGATGTGAACCGACCCAGGATTGATCCTGGATCTACCGTTCGGCAAGCGGACGCTCTACCAACTGTGCTATCCGGGTTGGTGCTTTTGTCGAATGGCACAACTTAACAGCATGAGTGGAAACTATCAAAACGTGTTGGCAGCATCAACCTAGGTTCATCAAATACATGTAGTATGAAGAGTTTGTGTGAATTAGCTTTCACAGACAAAAAAAGGAAAGAGATGTTACCTCTTTCGCATGTTGGACCGCTGAAGGCGAATCTGCAAATACACCTGTAGGTAGTGAATCTGACGTTGAAACGATCCAAAGTTTGTACCTCCTCACATCTGCCCTCATTCCTACATGGTCTGGTTGTACAGTCCAGAACGTCTATGACGAAAAGGTAAAAAAATAAGAAAAAAAGAGAGATTTCCTTTTTCTGACGACTGACGTTTATACTTAATAACATAAACAGTAACTTATACATAAACAGTCACTCATTACTTCCTCTTTCATTTAATTAATGATCAGGACATCTGCATTCAGACACAAGGGTCAAATCCCTGATGGTGCTTTCAAAAGCAACGCTATGGACATCTTTGGAAGTGTCGTCAGGTCTGTTGAAATTCGAGCTATGTACAGCGTGGAAAAAGGATGGTTGAGTGTCTTACGATCGACATATACGAGAGCTTAAACTCCACCCGACTGTTGCATCGGTTACTAAGCGCTAGCCTCATGTATGCTAAATAACGACGCAATTTAACTTGTATTCCTGTCGTTAAGTGAATGCCAGTTTGACAAGAAGTCGCTAGGTCATCAGCGACTGGAACAAATTCAGTGCAGCCTGTTGAGCTGCGCCTTAAGCTCCCTTGTATGGTGAGCGTTAAGGAGGCAACAGTGTGATACCTGGTCCCACAACGGTTTCTGGTTACATATACTTGGTTACATGGTTACACATCAGGTACATATCTGGGATTGATGTAGCACTCAAGAAACCATACTGGTTTATCAGCGCCTGACATTAGGCAGATAAGTGTCAATGAGATTGACAAAGGACCAGGTGCTAGTCGTCCACGTAGATAAGCGTCAATGAGATTGGCACAGGGCCAAGTGCCAGTTGTCCACGCAGGTAAGTGTCAATGAGATTGACACAGGACCAGACGCCAGTCCTTTAAGCAGGTAAGTGTCAATGAGACTCGCACAGGACCAGGTGCTAGTCGTCCACGCAGATAGATGTCAATGAGACTGACACTCATCAAACTGAGGAGGATACGCTATTATTAATTTATAACATTAGTGTTTCACCCATGAATTTTTCCCATACGGCTATAATATGGTGTAGATGAAAGCAGAGTGCCTCGAGTAAACTGCCGCCCTTCGCAAGATATCCCTGACAAACCTCTTCACTTAAAGCCACATTTGAAGCATCCAGAGACAGATACAAACGAGAAACTACTGGTCGAAGACCTGAGGGTTGCAGCGAACCAGAGGTTTGGCCATCTGAGCACCTATGGCATTTGTCCGTCGTTCAGCTGGAGCTACCACAGACCTCCCTGTCGTAAAGATGATGTTTCATTCAAACTAAAACATGCCAATTTTGGTAAATTTTGTTCGAGAATCAGATAAATAGGAAATACCTTGTTTTATCAAAGTAAATCCTCTCTACTGAATTCAATGAGGCCGGTCTTCTTAACTCCTTGCATTACTTTGTCACAGTCAGTATAACGACTTCCCCACAAACTGAACGACCTATATTTGGAGTGTTTCACTTAAGGGTACTACAGTGCATAGTAAACGAGGTTGAGTGTTCAAATCCAGCTATGCCTGACATCAAGGACTTGAACTCATAACACACATCATCCAGTTCATCCTCGATCATCTGGTCGTCCTCTTCCAAATAATTCTCTTCAGTATGCATACAAAACCAGTCAAATAGACAATCCCATATCTTTGAGCCGCAACTTACCGACAGGGGCCTCTCCCATCAAAATCTTCCCGTGTATGTCTTCCACAACACAGCGATACAGTCCTACCATGTCAGTGGAGGTGTGGCGAATGCTTAGCGTGTCCCCAATAGCTTCATACCTGACAAAAGCCAACATAGAGCACATATACATCCATAAACAATGCACGTCTAATGAAATATCATTCCTTAATGTTATATTATTTATTTGACTGGTGATGTACGCCATTTTCAAGAATATTTCACTTATACAAATCCCTGCAGGTCCCATAATCTAGATACAACATAATAACTTTCTGAAATCATTCATCATAAAATCTCAACAAGCTCTACACAGAATATGCTCACCTGCTTAGTACATGCATTAATTCTTCTTCATATGACTCTATAATGTGACAAAAATAAGAAAACAAAAAACAATTACCTTGATGAAGGTGAACCTCACTTACATGCAATTCTTTTTCTGTGATAATTGAAGGAAAAAACATACAAGATTATGCAATAAGGCCTATTCTCGTGCTTACATAGGGAGTTGAGACTGATGGGTAATTTTTAGATGATCCGGAGTTAACCAGTAGATGGAGACGGGTGGGGACATCTTGTCGTAGAGACATTTCAACATGGCAGAATGGCCCTCCATCACGTGAACTGTTTTTACACGAGCACCTGAAACCGCATAAACTGTCTTAGTGCAACTGTCTGCTGTCTTACATGTCCTTATGTGAAAGACCTTCAATAACATGAACTACTGTATCTGAATGCAATCTCATAAGTGAGCTTAATATGAACATCTGCAGTGTATGAGCTTCTGTGCGCTGTGAAATTTTATATTCTTTTATTTTTAGCTTTAGTCTGTCTTCTGGGGCATATTTTCTATCAAATAATGGTGTTTTTATTCTGTTACATTTCATAAAAATGTATAAAACAATAGCATATTAGTGTATTAAAATTTTTATATCTACACTGACTTTATACTTTATAGGGAAAGCTTGGAACTTTCAGAAACTCAAAAAAAAAAATTCAGAGTGAAAAGTTTAGAACTTTTAGAAATTAAAAAAATTATATGTTAATCATTTTTTGGTTTCTATAAATATGTAATTTCAATACATGACAGAGGCACACTTAACAGAACTTGAAAACTTGGTTCTTACTTTTAGTCATCTGGTCCATGTTACTATACTATGCTAAGCATAGAATTAGCCAGCTACCATGGCTACCCTTCCACCTGTTCAATAATTTGAATGTCCTGTTTTCAGAATTTTTAACACTGGGAGAGATAGCAAGAGTCCGAAATATTATTTGGACACCGTGCCTAACCAAATAGCCTCAAAAAGAGCTGTTTGACTGGATACCTGCTTCACACTCCTGACTAACCCCTTGTGTACAACACTGTGTGTATTACAACCGGTTTAGGGTCTTCAGTAAAATTGCGACCGGGATGGTCACTGTCATTTATCTTCATTCCATGTCTAACGAAGATAGGAAAACTCGCCAAGGCGTTCTCAGTTAACAAGACATTTATTATACGTAACAACATGGGTGAGTCTGAGGTCAACCCCCAAACCCCTTTTCCTTCCTGCCTACTTGATAAGCAACCATATTTATACTTACAATTGTTGTTTACTTAACTATTAGTAACAGCTGCTGGTTTCAGGTATAAACTTGTTCTTTAATTACAAATACTGACTGATTAGTCAAATGCACGTGTGGAAAGTTAATCCCCACACTTAATCTACTTAACTATCCATGTTAACAAGCTGGACACAGTTGACTGCCCAGTCTATAGCTTGATTTAACTATTCATATGTCACATGTCTATTATAACTATTTTACATGTGCATTACATAAGGCCACTACATATGTGGACACAGCCTGTGTGTAACTTGTTTACTAGTGATGTACATGAATTATTAGGATGATCAGTATATAGCTGGTCATAGTATTATGGAAGTGCCAGTTTTAATAGCCTGCGACTACCCACCTTAAAGTTTTGTTCTGCACCCAAGTGCAACAGGGGCTATTCTATTACTTTGGTGCAAATTTGATAATTTAATTGTCACAGGTGAAATCAAAGTAGCACGGGATGCCCAGGCCTGAGAAGCACAAACTGTGATGCCTTAGTGTGACCTTAATGAAGTTTGAAGATAAGCATTGATTTTTATGTCTGCCATGGCAGTTTACAGCTGCTCTTGTCATTAACAATGAAAATGTCATTGGTTAGTAATCAGTTTTACACAGCAAACAGTTCTGAAGTCAATTTGCCTTTTATTTATTTGAGGTTTTAGTCTACAATGTCTCAATGAATGAATCAGAGATTATAGCTTAATGCCACTTCACCAGTATTGCAGTCATATTGTAGCAAAAGGCTCTGAGGAAGTGCATTAGGGAATTATTTTCACGAATATTTTCATCTCCATGACACTGTGCTTTGGACTTCCTACCTGTTGAACAAATGGGCTGATCGCAGACCTCAGTGTTGTGTTTCTTCCCTGGGCACTGGTAGGCCTCAACACCTGTAGCATCGTCTTGGCACATCCTCTCTCTGCTTCTATGGCCGGCATTACACGTCACAGAGCACCTTGACCACTCGCTCCACTCTGTCCAACTCTCTTTTACTTAATGTACAAGTCAATAGTTAGTTCACAATTTTGGCCACTTTACAATGGACAATGTTACATACTGAAAAGTTAGCTGATTTCATAAAGATAAGTACACCAGTCAACTGATCAAAACTATCATTGTTCTTTTGAAACAGAGTAAGCCATAGTTGTCTCCCTTGATCCACTTTGCAACACGGGCTTAGTACTATCTTTAAAGGCAAAGAACACACTAGCATAACGTCCGAAGACAATTGAAAATGGCTCGGGGAAATAATCTGATTGATTTTTATAACAGTTTTCAATCTAGTAAAATGCATTTAAAACGTTGGATTCTATTGTGGTCTTTTCTGACCATATTGGGGGTGATGTCACTTAAGTTTTTTGCCACCTGACACACACAGATTGCTATGTTCCATCATTCAAAATGCATCTTCATTTAGAACTAGGAATATTGACCCTATGGACCAAACTCTTTTAGGCCAAAAAATATTGCTGTGACATCACTGATACCCTCTGGGTGACCACAGGCTATCATTAAATGCATTTTAATCGTTTAGAAAAATTCTAAAAAAAATATATCAAACTATTTCCCCAGACAGTGTTTAATGATCTGTCATCTGATAAATACTTTATTTTAGTGCTTTCTTTGCCATTTAAGATGCTTACTTCCAATAATTGCATTGTATGCTACAAAAAACTATTTTTCTTTTCCCTGCTGAAACAGTGCTTGATTAGCCTTTAGTATAATTCATTATAAATTTCTTATACGTTTTTCATTTTTGTAATATTTACAAAATGAGAAATTCAGCCAAACTATGTCTTGTAATAACCAGTGTCTTGCAATGCATTCATAAAGATTAGCAGGCAAGCTTTGTAGAATTCATACCATAAATTAAGTGTAACAAATTTAGGATTAGAAATTTTGGCCTAGCATCACATTATACTTCCAGGGCTTGATACAGCCAGCTGAATAATTAAGGTACCCTTCTGATTCTCAAAACTACAGCAACCTGCGGATGGTTGTGGGTTTTCCCCGGGCTCTGCCCGGTTTCTTCCCACCATATGGCTGGCCGCCATCGTATATGTGAAATATTCTTGAGAACAGTGTAAAATATCAATCAAATAAATAAATAAATAAACTGATTCTCAAAGCTGTCAAATTCACCATTTTTTAATCTCAAACTTCTCACTACTGACCCATTTTGGCAGGTTCAAAAGTGCCCTGGATCAGTCCCTGACTTTCATGCAGGCCTACTTACAGTCACAGGATTGAAGGTTACAAGGTTCTGTCTGTGCACTGTCCCCTGGGCAGTGTAAACCTGGGTCTGACACCACACAGGAACGTTCTCTGGTCCGCACACCATCTCCACAAGAAAACGTACAGGGGCCCCAGTCCTCCCAGGCACCCCAGGAGGTGGTCTCTGTAAGACAGGAGGAAAGTTCAATCTGATTATCATGCCTGCATGTATATGTACATTGTGCATTTTTTGATATATTTCTTTATTTATTTATTTATCTGATTGGTGTTTTATGCCATACTCAAGAGTATTTCATTTATACAACGGCAGCCAGCATTATAGTGGGAGAAAACCAGACAGAGCCCAACCCCCAACCATCTGCAGGTGGCTGACAGACCTATTTGATATGTACATGTAAGTACCTCACAATAATTCTGGCAGAATTTTTATTCAACTTTTCACTTGATAGTGGAAACATTTTGTTATTTTGTGACATTTGATAAATTTCTAAACAGAAAAACTGAAGTCCTGGTATCAATGCAGGAATTATTTGCATATCAAGTCATGAAAATATTAACTTAAAGCAATATCCTACTATTTTTAGCTAACTCACAGACATCTTGCCTTGCATAATTTGTACGCTACATAATAGATACCAGGTGGTACTTTTTATACAGTGAACATGCTGTGATATAAATTAATGTTCATGTTTATGAGTATGATAAAGTGGGTAGGCTAAATGTACCAGGACAACTAAGGAGTTCAGGTTTGCATGTCTTTGTGTCAGTATCCTCCCCTTGGCAGGTCACACCCGTCAGCGGGTCGTTTTGACACTGTCTTCTTCGCATCTTCTCCCCGACTGTGCCACAGGTTACAGAGCAGGATGACCAGGGACTCCAGTTGCTCCAGCCTCGCCCTGCTTCACCGGCCATGCTAGACGCATCAACAGTTTTAGCTTCCTCCTCTGCCACTAGGGCATCAAGATCCTACCATCAAACACAATGGGGTCATTATATGTCAAATCAGTCCCCCAAGAGATGTTTTTTACACTGAGCCCTTGAATTTTTCTGAAAAGAAAAATTCTTAAAAATACCTTGGCATATTTATGAGGAGAGTCTATAGCTCCAAATTCCAATTTTTTGTTTTTTGAGACATGGCTTTTTAGAAACACTATATATTGCTTCATTTTCAACATTGCTGGAAGGTTCTCCCACAGCTTTGCCCGGTGTCTGCCCACCATAATGCTGGCCGCTGTCGCATAAGTGAAATATCCTTGAGTACAACATAAAACACCAATTAAAATAAATAAATCAATAAATTCTTGAAAGGTTAATTTGCTCTGGAAACATTTTTGATAGCTGTGATTTGTTATTCAATGTGATTTGCGGTCTGAGAGTCTGATTAATGGTTTACTTACCCAGCCTTTCAGAATATCTTGAGAAAAAAACATATGCCACTTGCTTGGCTCTTTTTAAAATTTAATTACAATAGGGGGGCCTCTGTGGCTCAGTTGGTTAGTGCACCACTGACCCATGAGCCTCTCACCAATGCAGTCGCAGTGAGTTCAAGTCCAGCTCATGCTGGCTTCCTCTCCAGCTGTACGTAGGAAGGTCTGTCATCAACCTGAAGATGGTCGTAGGTTTCCCCCTGGGCTCTGCCAGGTTTCCTCCCACCATAATGCTGGTCGTCATCGTATAAGTCAAATATTCTTGATTATGGCGTCAGACACCAATCAAATAAATAAATAATTACATCATAATTAAGAACAACTTTTGAATTTTGCAATTAGCTCATAAAAGCATTTTCAGATAATTACCAAAGTTCACTTTTTGAAGTTTGAAATGGCTGTGGAGCTGAATTAGATATTTATATACTTATCCTTTATTTGTTAAGCTGATGCATATAGTTATAATTATACGTCCATACCTGCAATACAGGATCACTCGCTTGTCTCTTCTTCAACACCCTGTACTTATTATTTGCAGGGTGACTGAACAGCTTACTGACATTCCACTGGGTTTTGCCCAAGGCAGCTGTGTTTGTGCTGGGTGACCTCCATGAACTCCCTGTAACCATTTGTAATCTGCCCATGATTAGAATTACAGCGAGAAACGATATTAGGCAAGCAGATAGAAATCTTGTTCAATTAAGTTTAAAAAAAAAAAAACAAACATTTAATTTAATTGAACTAGATCTAAGCTACTACCCGATAGCGGTGTATCAATAGGCCTACGGTAGGCTCTAAAGGAAGTTTGACATAGGTTTATGCTACATGTATAAGCCTATATATGTACGCACCCGTATGTCCTGCATTTATTCGTCAAAGCCAAATTTCCATGTTCTGGCTGGAGATAATGTCTTGCTCCAACTACAAACAATGTTCTACATTTCAGGATAACCAAGTATGTATATTAAAACAGACCTATATGCCAGTACTAAAATTAAGGCTTTATCTGGGTTATCTATTAAGATGTCTTGCCAAACGAAGTCTAGAGTAAATCTTCATATCGAAAAAATAAAATAAAAGTGTATCTTCGCCTGTATTCCTCATCCTACCTTCAGCCGGAAGACGCCATTGTGGTAAAATGACAGCTGTAAGCACGATGGAAAGTACCAAGGGCGATGACAGCATTATCTTTAACCATGAGAAACTTTGCTAACTACATGTCTTCCATAAAAATCCTTCCAGAAATTAGTCAAAAACACTGCTAAAACATTATCCAGGAAAACATATCACCCTCATCGGAAAGTTCGTTCGAATGTACCGCGCAGGCGTTGTTGGGGGCGGAGGACAAGTTATCTCCCCTTACATGGAATCCTGCGTGGGTTGTTGCCCTTGCTTGAATATCTGACGCGATCCTTCTAATTCAATTTACAGCAGAATGTCCTGGCTTGTTTTGTCACAACTGATATGTACATTATTTGTGAGCGGCATGGAAAATGACAATGGTTTACATATTATTACATTACTACCCGCCCCTTACCCCAAACACAAAATTAGAAACTTCGGTGCCATGTCATGTAGACCTACATGTAGGCCCTATGTGAATCTTCTTATCTTTCAATAATGTTTACATTCCCTCTCATATCGTATGAACTTGCGTTTGAGGCGTTTAGTCTGTTTGAGGCGTTTAATCAGAAATGTATAATAGTCTCGCGGGCTTCCGTGGTTCAGTTGGCTAGCGCGCTAGCGCAGCGTAATGACCCATGAGCCTCTCACCTATGCGGTCGCTGTGAATTCAAGGCCAGCTCATGCTGGCTTCCTTCCGGCCGTATGTATGTCTGCCAGCAACCTGCAGATGGTCGTGACTTTCCCCCGGGCTCTGTCCGGTTTCCTCCCACCCTAATGCTTGCCGCCGTCGTACAAGTCAAATATTCTTGAGTACGGCGTAAAACACCAGTCAAATAAATAAATACATCTACAGATTGATTTTCTGCCTTCATTCTTTAGCGGGCTAGAGGGGCACACCAACTCAGGAACCTCTCACCTGATGCGGTCACGCGCAAAACACCAATCAACACCAATGAATAAATAAATAAATAAACTTGCGTTAAATACTTTTCCTGTCGTGACACTGTGTTGACTGTCCAGTCGTCAAATGTTTTCCGTCAGTCGTTACAATGGACTTCGGAAGTGTTATGTAAAGTGTTATGTTAAGTGTCTAGGGTAGAGAGCGGCTCATGCGCTGTAAGGAGTATATCCCGTCGTCATAATAATCCTACAGGAATAACACTCTAATAATAGGCCTGTAGGCATACATCACGTCCAAGAGGAACAAAGAATTGGCGATAGGCGATAAGCCTACTGAGAGGACATGTTATTATTTTAGTACTGAGGAAAAGTATTCTGTTAAGTGTTATTTACATAGAGGTCGATATCATATACCATAATTACTGACTTTCCATTAGGTCGATTAAATGGTATTTTAGCCCACAGTCGATGTTGTTTTAGAGAGCACAAAATACACGTTGGCTAATGGTGTGACCTGTTAAAGAATGGTGTAATTTTTGGAATCCCATATGTAGGCCTACACTAGATTAACTGAATGTAGTACATTATGTCAAATTGTTTGCCACTTGTCAAACGTGTAAATGTACATATATATCTTTTTGGTTTTGTCCCTATATGTCAACTCCTCTGTCAACCAAAAGAATCGCGGATAGCGTATGTTACAAGTATTGTATTATGTCCTTTCTGTGGCGAATTAATTGAGTGGTTAGGTGTACATGTATGTCACCGAAGTTTCTTATGCATTCTAACAGACCTTCTCTTAATGGATATATAAAGCCCACAACAGCTTGGACCCAGTCTCCACTGAAAACTCTTGATGACGTAAAACGGGTTATTCAGTATATATGGTCCTCTCTTCGGCCTTTATATTTTAAAGCCTTCGAAATTACCTTTGTCTCCACACTCACTTTATAAGCAAATTTTTGAAATGTTGACAGAAGAAATGACAAAACTAAATGTATTTATAGCAGTATGCAGACGTTTTATTGCAGATTTGCTTGAATTTGAATTTGAAAATAAGTTGTTTTAAATAAAGTGGGATAAGTTGTTTTTCACAACATTCCATTAGTTATTATCGTTATCCAGCATAATTAATTGATATACTGTATTAATAGATATAATTAATGGCGTTTCCAGTCATATTTTCTTCACTTTCCTCCCCTTACAAAGCAATCGAGTCTTTCACTTTTTACAAGCATGGAATACAGTACCCACAGATTCACAAATTGGATCCAAACAACAACTCAGACACATTCTAAACAACTTCTTGAATGGTGTACAGTTGATCTCCAGCCATTTCAGGTAGGGTGTGATGTACCAGATGTGGTAGAAGGCCGTCTCAGCGAAAATACAACCCCAGTTCATGGCGATGCACAGTCCACAACAGAGAGTGGCGATGTTGTAACACAGCTGTTTCCAGAGAGTGAAGCATTTGTAGGTGAATTTCCAGACACAGTTCATAGAACGGATTCCTTCCGGCTCGGCCAGCACATCTTCAAAGGCCACCTGAAAAGAACACCAAAACATATTTCATTATGAATTGTTCTTATTGCTCCATTAATAGTTATGCCATCACATTCTGATCTGCCCTGTTTGCTATGGGAAAACGTACAAAGAAAATGAAAAGCCAGCTCGACTAAGTGATTCGTTCTAATCCTTAAAATTTTGAAATTAAAGTCAAGAACGGTAATAGATTCTGTCTTACGTTCCTGAACGCTTGACAAAGGAGATCACGTAATCGAACTTTGCTTTGGTTCAGTGGTCTGCGTCTTAACAGCTAAAGGTTTGACCGGATCGAGCTGAAGCGCGCTAGTTTCTTCCCGGCATGTTTCGCTCCGCTACCTGCTCTGTTTCTTTTTTCTTTTTTTTTCAGTAAGTTACCAAAGCTGACAAAAAATAAGATGTCAGCCTTTCGATATAAGAGTACTTGTTCAGTGATATGGGGAAATTATATACGTACTCTTCGGAGAGGCTTCAAAGAGAATGCTTTGTTTAAGTTCAAAAAGCATCAAAGTATAATTTGCAAAATGAGAAGGCTTAAACGCAAGTAAAGATTTGCATGGGTATACCTGATGCTATGAACTGCTACTACAGATACAAACACAGCAGTTCCTTGACTTAGAATGGGAAGGTATTCCTGCGACATGCAGATGGTCGTGGATTTCCACCGGGCTTTGTTCTCCAGCCATAATGCTGACCCCCGTCGTATAAGTGAAATATTCTTGAGGTAGGCGTAAGACACAAATCAAATAAATAAATAAATAAATCCTTGACTTAGATCATGAGTTTCATAAGCATTTATCAGCATCTATGATTCACTGTAAAACCGCCCGAATTTAAGTATTTCTTATTTAACACGCATTTCTGGTATAATTAACATAATTATACACCCCACCCCCACCAAATGCGAGAGAAAGCAAGTGATACGTTGTACGTTTTTATCTTTGTTGTATGGTTAACCACTGAACAAGTATCTGCTACACCCTATGATGTGGAGAAATGCAATTAACTGCATTCGCAAGACTATAGGGATATTGCCTCGTTTAAAATCTCTTGTTTTGATATCTGAGTTTGTAATCACAAGCTTCATTTCTACCATGAAGTCAATCATTACATTTTAAACTCATGCTCGCAGACAACAATGTGTAACTAAACTAAAACAATGTATCACCGTAATTCATATTTAATCTTCCGACATGAAGCATTACTTGTTGTGCAAAACATTACTCTACTGGTATTTCCTCAAAATGGCATTTACTGTGGCCTGCCTATTGAAGATGGACTTGACCATACCTGGATATGCTGATTAATGTCGTTGGGGTCACGATTGTCCAAGTTGAAATCAGCCATGATTATGTTGTTTTTCTTCAAGATTGCCCAAACTTACAACTGCAATACTGTCGTCGATCTCTGGTGCACAAGTGGTACACCTGGCTTGGCTGGGTATTTAAGTACTCGTCGACCTGCACATGTTCTGCGTCGCTAACATTGACCATTGTTTGTCACGTGCTCAGAGCAGGTCAGTACGTGCATACTGACCAGTTGCGGTTCCGTTATAGTCACCTTAAGCCGTTTCCTTAGATGTAATCGGCTGGTTTTGTCTGAACCTGCACTGGTAAGATTATGCAAACCTATTTTGCCAGTTATAATAGACGCTTTCCAAACGAACTATTGTTTAACATGCAGGTGTGAAAGATGTAGATTATATGTACCCATACAATACAATAGTACCTCTATTGTGCACCCAGCATGAACACGTGGTCTGTTTATTAACAAGTTAATGAGACACATAATATCAATTCATTCCTTAAATGAAAAGAGATAGTGGAGTCTGTCCATGTACATTTACCTCTATATGTGCTTTCAGTTCTACATATACAATTTTAAAAAATCTACTCCCATGCACTTGTCACTGCTTCGCTTTGTATTTGCCGACCTTGTAGATTAACTGAAAAGAATGATTTAAGTGTTAGAACGTTATATTTGCTTGCGGAATTATCTTTTATCAACATTATGCCTATATGTTGTATGTATGTATGCTTGTTTTACGTTGTATTTAGCACTTTTTCAGTGATTTAACGGCAAGGAATCATTGGCTGTGTGTACATGTACTGTGTCTTCTTGTGGCAGGGCGAGTCCATGTCGACAAGGTCCACTGAAGTGTCGCGTCGAAGACACAAGACATGACACAACTCCCAGTCACATTATATTGAGACGGGGCCACCCAGTTGTGTCCTTGCTAGCGTGGCAGTAACGAGCACCATTTTGTAAAGTCTTTGGTATGGCCAAATCCGGATTTTCTCCCGGGTCTCTCTTCGTTCGGACACTTTAACCATTACGCCATCGAATGAATGAATGATTGATTATGGCTTAACTCCACATCGGCAATATTTCAGCCATATCGTGGCGAGAACAAGATGAAAACGCGAGGCGGTTGAGGTTTCCGATATGGTGGTGAGAACATCAAAAGCGAAACATAAATGTTCGGACATATTTAAAATCAGAAAAGAACAACCAAAACCAGTTAAAACTCGAAAACCAGCATGTTTTAAAAATAGTATATCAAGAAATCTATATGTCTATAACTTTTTATCTATAAATATTTATGACAATTAAAATTTATATCTTATTATAAAGGCCAATGGCGCCAGCGATGCTGTCAAACAAATCATATATAGAGTTGACTGTGTAGGATCTTTGCCGGACATGGACAAGGTCTACGTAGTCAACCAGGATATGTCTGATGCCATATTGGGCATCACATCCAACACACTGGGGAGTACTGCTCCTATCCAGGATGAAAGTTTAACCCTAGCCTCTGCAGAAAAGATAGATGAATCTGGAAGACGAAGAAAAGTGACCCGCTGTTCTAAGAAAGCTGCAGCAGCAACCCTTTATTTCAGGAAAACTTTGCTGAATTATAAGAGGATTTGTATTGGATTTATTATATCTATGTAGATCAAACACCAGTTTAGGCCGTGAAAGAAGCCAGGGAGGTGACTCCGGAAAAGACACCGGAGCTATTTCCTCTAGCTTGATGTTAGCTTCTACAATATGGTCCAGTACACCAAGACCGAACGAAGGGATCTTATTGGGACATTTATTAAATTTGTCTACATAAGATAGATTGAAAACACAGTCGTAGGCAGGGGTTGTTGGATGAGCTTTAAGCTTTGTAGCATATTGAATGTCGGTTTTATACGTCGGCTATATAAAGAAGGCTCATTACCCTCATGGTATAAACTCTCCACTTGCGAGGTTCTAAAAGCACCAAGGCTTAGCCTCAAACCTTGGTGATGAACAGAATCAAACATTTTAGAATATACTCCTACCGGAACCGTAAATGATGGACCCACAGTCCAATTTAGACCTCAACAGAGAACGATATAGATTGAGTAAAACAGATCGGCCAGCACCCCAATCGGTGCTAAATATATCGAGAGCCTTTGTACATTTATCTTTAAGCATTTTTATATGAGGTATAAAAAGATAGCTTACTATCAAATATTATACCTAAAAATTTAGTTTCTCCAACAATTTTAACCTGTTCACCACAAAAATTAAGCTCGGGGTCAAGATGAAGTTTCCCTTTATTACAAAAATGCATGCCGACGGTTTTAGACGTTGAAAATCTAAAACCGTTTTCAGTTGCCTATTTCTCGATCTTATTGAGACAAAGCTGCAACTGACGTTCAATGTTATTCATATTTTTAGCTCGGTATAGCATAGTATATAAGGAAATCATCCACGTATAAGGAACCCTCTGTTTGTTTGTTTTTGCTAAGCTATTTATTTCTATGCTGAACAATGTCGGCGATGATATTCTGCCTTGAGGAACACCCATTTCCAGCTCATGAGAGTCGGGAAGAGTGGACCCACTCGAACCTGAAACTGACGATCAGATAAAAATTCTGATATGAATATTGGTATTAGGCCTTTAAGGCCCATGTCAGCAAGGTCTTATAAAATACCATATTTCCATGTGGTGTCATAGGCCTTTTCAAGGTCGAAAAATATCGACACAGCATGTTCATTATTGATGAAACCATCCCGAATAAAGGTTTCAAATCGGACAAGAAGATCCATAGTATATCTATCTTGCAGAAAACCACACTCTATATTAGGAAGTAACTTGTTGGTTTCAAGAAATCAAACAAGTCTATCATTAATCATCAGCTCCACAGTCTTACAGACACAGCTGGTAAGAGCTATGAGACGGTAATTGGACGGATCAGTATGATTTTTACCCAGTTTGGGAACCAGGATAAAACACTCCTCCCTTCATAACGGTGGAAAATTACCAGTTATCCAACTATCATTGAGCAAGTCCAAGAAACCTGAAGTGGCTCAGGCGGTAAATGGTTCAGAAACTTATAATATACGTTGTCAGGACATCACGCAGTATCATGTGCCTTTTTAAATGCAATTTTAAGTTCCACGATATTAAAAGAACGATTATAATCTTCTAAATATTTAGAAGAAAAAAGGCAATTTAATTTCTCCCTCTGGTTTTTAATATGTTGGAATTCAGAAGTATAATTCTCAGAAGAAGATTTCTTGGAAATTGTCTCAGCTAATTTATTTGATATATCAGATGGAGAGGTTAATATTTTATCTCCATCTTTTAAATGCTGGACTTTTGCTTTATTATTTTTGCCCTTAAGTTTCCGACCCATGTTCTAGACCTTCCTCATAGGTATTTTTGACGTAATGCCCGAAACAAAGTTTCGCCAACAAGATCGTCTCTTGGACTTGATTAATCGTAGAGCCTTGGCTCTAAAAATACGAACCTGGTGTAACTTATTATCAGTGGGGCATGATTAAATCTGCCTTCAGGGTTTTCCCGGTCCTTTATAGCTTTACGACAGTCATTGATGTACCAGGGTTATTAGGCCATCGAAGGGGTCTCCAGCATTATAAGACAAATGTGCCGGTTGCGGTGGTCAATACTATGTGCTATCGCATAGGGGAGCTATAGTTGCCTTTGTTTCCTGTAATAAGCTTCATTCGGGGATGAGATTTTTCCATTATTCAGGTGACATCATGACTATCTTCCGATAGCAGGACGCTGTCAATGCCACCATGTCACACATCAAACCCCCGAATGCCCGGGGGTCGAACATACATCAACTCATACCTCTATAGTTCTCGACATATTCCAAAAAACCTGTAAAAGTCAGTAAACCTGTATTGGATTAACTCTGGGGAGACCATTCAGTAATCTCCTCACATTAACAGTAGCTTTATTTCCAGGAACGTTGTCAAGTGGCCGTATGGCGATATCTGATATACAGACCAGTTTTGGTCGTGTTCCAATAATTTACCCATGCATGCATGACCATCACCGGTGAAAAGATACTATATACCATATAACCCAAATAAATAAGTAAATAAACAAACCATCTTGTATTTGGAGTGAGTATATTAAAGCATATAGGTTGTTTTTTTTGTGGGTGTGTTTCTGTGGCTCTGTTGTTTGATTGATTGTGATAACAGGACATCATAACTTAATAACCTACATTCAAACGCCCCTTATACCGCCTCGCTGTTCTAATGGTTAAGTCATCCGCCTAGAATTATAGCCTGGAGTTATACCGGCATGGGTCATTCAAAGGACTTTAAAAATGGTACTTGCTGCTCAGCACTGAGAGTTTAGATCAAGGAGACAGGACTGGTCCTGTCTTGTGTCTTCGACATAATACTCCAGTGGCTTCAGCACTTTGGTGGCATGGACTCGACCTGCCAGAAGAAGACACAGTATAGATCTACACACATCTGCTGGCTTCTTAAAGTCATATGAATGAAACATTATTAAGTACGACGTAAAACCCCAAGCATACATACATACATACATTCAAACGTCTCGACGGTCAAGTCCGGAGAAGAATGCAACAAGCAAAGTGCCTCACAGGTAATGTTGCCTTTACACAGGTAAGGCTGCCTGTAGAATTCGTCGGATATAGCGTATGTCTTGTTTTCATCCAACGAATCCGACTAGTCGATACGACAAAAAAACCGTATCGACGTTTGGGCCAACGCTATTAGCGAAGTGTAACACACCATCCTTTTAATTCCTTCCGCGACAAATGTGTAGATCAGAGAAAATCACTGGTCGACGTAACTGCTCTATTCGAGCTACCATACACCAGATGAGTGTACACAGTTACACAGTGTACACATTCAAATACAAATGCATCATATGACACTCTCGACCATCGGAAGCACAAGAAGAGAGCGGGCCGAAGTCAAAACGGTGTTCAGTTGTCACTGTGTATGGAAAGCAATGGGCCGCTGCGGAATACCATCGATTATTCGTGTTGGAGAAAAAGCGAAGCCTGCTTAGTCCGACCGCCTAATTACTTAAATGAGAAAATACTTGGCCATCTGCATAATCTAAATCACGCTTAAACTCACGACCGAATTAGAGATAATCCTTACATGGCCCCAGGATCACAAAACTCCCTTGAATATGTTTGAATGTAAATGCTAATAAAACTACGATAGTATTAAATTAAACATTTGTAGGGTAACTCACAATTTTATCGCGGTAAACAGTTTTGAATTTTCTAGCCGAGCTTAAACCTAAGAAACTTTATGATCCTGGCTGAATGTCTCACCACCCCGTTGATTACATGGGGACCTACATTTGTATGCATGTATTTTGGATACATACATGTTGAGTCTTTGCGTTTTCTCTAGTCATCTGCAGACAAAATATCGTCACCCGAGAATACACGGGGATCATTCTGACTGTCAACGGACATTCACGCAGACGTAATGTCACTGCAGCAGTGTACGTCATTGATTGTGACGTCGCTATCATAATCACATACCTTGTGTTGATCACAGCATCACAAGACGTCGATACGACAACAGCGGAAAAAAGGTGATTTTAACATTGATAAGAGTTAAATTTCCATGTTACTAGACATAACAAAGCTCTGGTAGTCATCGCGAATTCAATTTTGAAAGCGCTTTTTCATCGAGCTTAAGGCAAGTCTTAAGTTATTTTACTTTGGTCACTTGTGTTTAAGATTGCTGTAGTGTAGCCCCATCATGGCAATGGCGTCTGTTGGAATGTTCAAATCTTTGGAGATACTATTAATGTGATGCATCACAGAAGCAAACTATTTAAATATATTTACTTAATATAGTAAATCATATTCAAGCTGTTTCGACATAGATACACAGGCATATGACTGTTTTGTTCGTATGATAAATTACCGATATCTGCTACTGGACGTTCAGAGATTATTCCATTAAGTTCTGCTGTTACCGGTAATGAATAGGTGCTATATATATGGCGACGGGAACTCTATTATGCTTTCATTTTGTTACACAGCATGCATTTATGTCGTTTGTTTCGTTTCAGATCATAGAGTAAAAATGATATTTCTGACATTTGTGGCCATGGCCGCTTACGCTTTATACGACATAAAGCCCGTCAAGGAAAAAACTGAAGGTATGTTAAGACTGACTTGGAAGTTTTAAAAATTATGTTTGAGTACAAGTCTACCATAAATGTTTCCTGTGACAGTGGGAAAGGTAAGTTTATAGTGATGAAAGTTTATATCTTTTCTGGTAGTTGATGATGTCACGCCATTTGATTTTACCATAGCCATGAACAACATTTCTGACTATAAATATACAACAAAAAATACGAACTCAACTTCCCTCACAAACTCTCTATTCCAATAACAACTCCATTCAATATTATAATTATTCACCTTTCTTAAAGGTAAAAAGGACTGGTTAGGATGTTTTACTTTGGAAAGCGTTTAAGTGGGCAAATTCTGTTAGAAAAATTTAAAATTCTTGAGATAGTCTCAGTGTAATAATCTCTATACAAACGTTATAATCGCTGTGTATTTTTTGATAAAACAGTTCACAGAAACCTCCAGGATGCTCCCGGAAATTCTGGGTGCTCTAAGGGACGACCCAAGGCAGAACAGAGAGAAAGTGAAACTAACTCATCAAAACCATACACATATTGTGGTATGAGAAAGGGCTTCCTTCTAAAATAATTTATTATTTTCTTGTAATTTTGAAATTTTATGCAAACTATGTACTAATCTTATGTTCACTGCAGAGACTTCTAAATTGCTTTCACGCCCTCCGCCTCTTTGAATCAGTATATTTTATGTTCGCAGAATCCTTTTAAAATCAGCCAGTAATATTGTATTATAATTTCTTTTATAAGTTAAAATTATGAATAGGAAATAATCTCAAACATATCTGATATATATTCATATTCTCTTTCCGCTATGAACATTCAAAACCATTATCTTTTCTTTGCTGTCTTAATTTAATCACAGGTTTTTGATACATTAGATTTGCTTATTTATTATCACCAATTTCAGTATGTCAGTTATTATAAGAATCATATAGTGGTGTCCGGACGTTGCCATGGTTATGAAATGTGAAAAGTTGTAAAAACATGGATGAACTTGGTAAAGGGCAAGTTAACAGACTTCAAACATAAAGCATAAATTTTACAAACTTTACAAAGTATAAACTTGTCGAAATGTAATCTACAGAATAGAATCGGTGGCTAGACTGCGCTGTCAGAGAGAATTATATGGGCTAAACACATTTGTTTTGTTCCTATGAGGAATATCTTCACCCGACTTATGGAGCATCTGTCATCGCATGTGGAATACCTAACCATAATGGTTTAGACAGGTCTTCTTTTATCGCCTGTGAAAGAATCCTCGTCGTCTGTGGAACGCCTTTTAAAGCAGGTCCCATGTTGTGTTGTTGGGATGTCCGATTTCAAATCGTCGGAGAGACTATATTAATCACACATGCTTACTTTCCATTAGAGGTATCTTTACACCAATGATGGACCCCCTTTAATCGTAGGTGAAATGTCTAACAAAAATGGTTTAGAATTCCTCTTTCATCGCCCGTGGAAGACTCTTCGCCTTTTGTGGAACGCCTTTGAATTCTTGTGATATGCACTATATGTTTGGATGTCTGATACCACCTATGATACGACGTTGTCTGTTCTGGAACACCTTCTGTGAGATGTAATCCATATGGAACGTCTTATATTGCCCGAGGGGCAGTCTACATCACCTGAAATGTACGTCTGGAATGGTTTACACTGGCCGTGAAACATATTACATGGTCTCTTCTATGTTTGGAACGGTTTATATTACCCGTGCAAAATCTTACATGACCCGTGGCACACCTGGAACGGTTTATGTTGCCCGTGGAAAATCTTACATGACCTGTGACACACCTGTAACGGTTTATATTACCTGTGCAAAATCTTAGATGACCAGTGGCACAGATGGAACGATTTGATATCACATGTGGAAAATCTTTACATCGCCGGAGGTACATTTTGGACGTTTTGTAATGCCCTTGAAGCATTTTATATCATCTGTGGCACATCTGGAATGGTTTATTGCCCGTGGAACAGCTTACTTTCTTGGCATGTGTTTGGACACCTGACATCACAACCTGTGAAATCTGAAAAACATCTTTCGTCGCTTTCCGTTGTTTTGATACCATATACTTCACCACTTTGCCTTGTTCATGGGACATCTTGCATCGCCTGCCAATTGTCGCACAGGGAACAGTCCAAGTTATGTTCCTTGATTGTGGTACACAGAAAATCGCCTGTAAAAGCGCTTGGGTTCCCTATAAGATATCAACAGTTCTTGTGGACCATCGTGTATCGCCCGACTCATTCCTGCGAGTTATCTTTATGACCAGTCATACATCTTCCATGGCTTGTTAGGGCCCTCACATTGCGGATGATATACGTTCAGTCACTTGTGTATTACCTTATATCGCTTGTGGGACTTATTTTAAAACACTGTTGTGGAAAAATCTTATAAACGTTAGTTTTAATACTTCTTTCATAGCCTTGTTAATTGCTGCTAAACAGATGTCTCTTCGGGTACTTGTGAAAGTCGTTTGGAGCAGCACCTCCAATAGTGGGAAAGGAAAAATTGTAACATCACCCTCAAATGACTGTATTTGCAACGTCATCTTTGTTTGACATCGCAATACCCTAACGTTCTGACACACAACTTTTTCAATTTTTATCAACAAGGCAACGTCCGGACTTCTTCTCTGATCAAATTTGATTTTTCTGGCAGTTTTTGTCTGTGAATGTGGCATGATGATTAGACTATGCTATAGAATAGCATGCTGATGGAGTGTGTTTACCCATACTCCTTGTTAGAGACTCCGTCATTTTCACAGATCCGTGTGTTACATGCATCTTTGTTCCCACTGTTTAATACTGTATATTGTAACATGTAAATTAATATTTATACACCGGTTTGCGTATGCAATATCTTCCACAGCATGCTTAATAATGTACGTATACTGTTTTATTCCACGTTTCTTGTAATAAAATGTAATTTGATCTTTAACAAACAGACATTTTTCTAGCTGTTATACTGCTGAGCTATTCTACAGTTGGAATTAAAATGTTGTTGAGCTAATCATAAACGGCTCAAATAAAGTTCATGGCGGTTGGTTCATTCAGATTTTCCTGTGTTGTATATGTTAAAATAAACTGAATAATGAGGCCCTTCAACCTGCCGATCCATCCCTAATACCACCAATTCCCCCCAACGCACCCCCCCCCCCCACACACACACACACCTCTACTCAGTGGTCATTTAATACTTTGAGAACATTAACCACGCAAAAGTTAAAGTCAAATCGAAATAGTCCAAGTTGTCTGTTAAATGACACAGAGCTCTAGGCCAGTATCGATGGGGTTATCTGTTCGAATAAGCCTTATGCTGTCAGAAAGTTTTCAAGCTGGTGGTTAAGTGTTTTAACTGTGATGACAACACAACACTTTGAGTAACTCTAGACCAGTGACGTGTAATAAATCGCAATTAACATTACTGCAATATTTTCTTTTGCCTTTTTCTGCGTAAGCCGTGGTGCTAGGGGCGTGTCTTTTGCTACTATTTATGCAAAATTTATAAACCCGAATAAAACCCGAACTGGGGTAAATTGACAAGAGGTCATATTTCAATGGTTACGTGTGACCATTTCCCAGCTGTCGTTGTTGCTCTGATTTTCCTCTCTATGATGTACGTCTTAATTATATTCTAGCCTTTATTCCCCACCCATAAGCCTGAAACCATGTTCATCATTAACAGTTATACGCCTACTGAAGTTAAAAGGTGTAATGAGGAACATATCCAGCCTGGATACATCGGTTGGGATATTTCCTCCGTGTGTGTTTTGTAAGATTATGTTGAATTCCACATTGAAGAGTTACGTACAGATACATGTATGCAGTGCCACTCTGTTAGTAGGAGACGAATGTCCAGCGAACAATCGAATCAGCTAACGACCAACAGGGGGCGTCCTCGACAACTTTATGTCATTCAAGTTCTTCACGAACAGCGAAACTTGGGGTCTAAAGTCGCTCCACGTGTCTCCTGCCAATTGAAAGACGCACAACACATCGTCTATGCGCATGTGTCCGATAACAAATTATTTTCCTGTGAATTGACAAGAAACTGAGAGATTAATCGCTAGTAGTAATACTGAATGAAATCACAAGCATCGATTATTGAACATACATTTACATGCATATGTATACGCTTCCCTTCCAATCGTTCGTACATACACGATGTTGGTATTATAAGCTAAGCTTCGAACGTCGTGCCCCCCCCCTCCCTCCCCACTTCCCTTCCTGATCTTGATGGCAATAAGCAGACATAGAATCATTTATGGTTATTTGAAGTTGTTTGAAGATCATTTGTTGTCCACCATTATATTTAGCATAAGCATTAAGCTTGTTCTGCTGGTAAAATGTGGTCAGTTATTTGCCAAGTGTCAGTGCTCCTTTTCATCTACAATAAACGAATAAATCTAGGGAAAATAGGGATTTAAACCCTGAGTCTGAAATGTTCAAATTTCACACCTAGGGCTTAAAACCCGAAATACCCTTGCAACTCGCGGATAACGACTTTGTCCCCATAATATTTTGACAAAATTAGGCAAGCGTCGTTCGCTGCAGACAGTTTTGATGGAATGCCATCGAATGCCGAAGTCATGCTGATTCCTGTGCAGAGTATGAATTACTTAAACCCCTGATATGATTTATACAGCCGGTGTGGGCGTGCCCTGGCAAGTGTATATCGACATCTTAACTGGTTTAATCAGCCAATGACAGAGGAGAATCACGGGTGATTTGGGGACAAATGTAAATTATTCTTATATGCGGTGTTAAGCAATTAACCACTCAACTGTTCATTCACGTTATGTGTTGAAATACACTGAGGGTTTGTTCTGTATAGCTGGTAAGAGGCAATGATTTTTATTTATGTCTTCCCGATATACCGGCACACCCCAAAAATTAATCTGCTAATTTTAACAGCAAATCTGCTGTGTGAGTCATGCTAGATTTATTCTGTTATCATAACAAGATATTCTGTCACTCACATTCAACATAATATTTTGTTTGTTTACTAGAATATTTGTATAGAATTAATAGAATTTGTGCATTTAATTTAACAGAATAATCTGCTGTAGCAAAAAGAATACATACTAGCATCACTCACACGACAGACTTTCTGTTAAATTCAACCATTTATTTTTTTAGAGTAGCCCATAAACCTGGTACGTGACATGTAACTACAATGCGCGGGCAGGTCCTGTAGCTTTGAAACCTCAGCGCAGGTTTTGGGGTAATTATTTTTAAATGGTTCTGTTGAAGGTAATGCAATACACAAACATAAAGGAACATGAAACAGTTTTATATAACTAGTTTATTATACAATGTCAATGAATCAGCGGCTTATGAGGTGACTGAATCAATATACATACTGTATATGAATAAAGCAGATTAAATAATACAAATATAAGTAAAAGTGTAATATTTAATAACAATATCTGAACTCTTGATATACACAGAGCTATCACGCCAAAGTACGGCAGTTTTGTTTTTATTCGTCCGTATCTTGTTTGACAGTTCTGTTCTCAGCTTTTAAAAGCATGGAAAACGGTACCAATTGATTCACAAACTGGGTCCATACAGCAACTCAGGCACATTCTGAATAACTTCTTGAATGGCGAACAGTTGATCTCCATCCATTTCAGGTAGGGTGTGATGTACCAAATGTGGTAGAAGGCCGTCTCAGCGAAAATACAACCCCAGTTCATGGCGATGCACAGTCCACAACAGAGAGTGGCGATGTTGTAACACAGCTGTTTCCAGAGAGTGAAGCATTTGTAGGTGAATTTCCAGACACAGTTCATAGAACGGATTCCTTCCGGCTCGGCCAGCACATCTTCAAAGGCCACCTGCAATTTAATTCACATTCAACAGTATTACATTATTTAATAAAGGCACTCTATACAGGGCAGTAATTTGATTATTATTACCATGCATATATTTGCATAAAACAAGCTCTTCAGAAAGAAAATGGGCTTCTACAGTTTTGCGTCTTTTCCCATTCCCCAATTGTTGCTCATTTAAATTGCTCTCGTACATGTTTTTGACCGATAGAACTGTTCGAGAAAGATGCCACGTATAATTTGCACATCTCTCTTTTTCGGCTTAAAGATTAAACGGGGCAAAGCCTGATTTATTTACGTCATTTTGCTACCTGATCTGTTATACCAATTGTTTTTGCTTTAAATCGACAATATTTGAAAAGTTTTGATTTATACCTTAGGTCTATATACAGACACATCGATCTACATCACGTGGGATGAACAGCGGCCTGGTTGGCAAAATGTAGTAGAGTGAAGAATTGACAAAAAGGAGCCTATGGTAACTGAACAATCTGAAATGAAACAATGTAGACGTACCTGGAGATGGTTGTTGATGTCATTAGGGTCTCTGTTTACTATGTCCAAATCCGCCATGGCGATGTTGTTGTTGTAGTAACTCAAGAGCCGAGTTGAAGGAGTCTAGCTTCGGTCGAGGAATGGTTGAAAGTATCAACAATTTGGTGCCTTTATATAGGCACATGTTTGGCTGCCTTCGTTACACCATAACAAACAGTGGTTGATTAGATGCGTTGTTTGTGACGGGTCCGAACCAGCAATCTTTTTACTTTTGCACTGACCAGTAGGAACAATAAGTGTTTATCGTAACGGCACTAATCACATTACACTGAGATTAGGACTTAGTGTAAAGTGTTAGTTAAGCTTCATCGCTCAATGGGCCACGTGGACAGCCCGAAAATTATTTGTGTAAGGCGCTTGATACGATGTTGTTGACTAAATTATATTGCAGGCCTACCTTGTAAAAATTATAGGTTCTTAAAAAAGAAGATTTGAATATCCAACAAAACCACAAACTATCAAGGGACCATTCTTCTCAGTATAATACATTAACGGTACACTGCGTGCAATGAACGTTTTTCAGTGTTCTATAAGAAGCAACTTTAATCACCACAGTTGGTATTACCATATACAGGGGTCAGCCACGGAACTAGCGAAGCCACTGGCTATTCTCGAAGGTTAAAAGTTTAAATCCAGAAATCCAGATTCACATACACATGTTACAACACGGGGAGTTATCAAACGAAACAGAGAAAATAGCTGATTGAAAATTGAGCAAAAGCCCTGTGATAATGGAAAAAATTGGTTAAGCTACAGATCGTGCATACCCTATAATAAATGAAAGAGCTATGATTGTGTTAAAAGGCAATGCAAACATAAACCTAAAGTATATGTCAGACCATTAAAAATAGTTCGATTTATCTTTCAAGAATTTTTTCAATCTAGTGCAAAATGCATTTGAAAGTTTGCTCCCTAGTACACAAAGACTGTTACATCTCATCATTAAAAATGCATATACATATAGATGTATGAATACATCCGGCGAATAGATCTTGAAAAGAGTCAGTGTGCAAGTTGTTTAATCTATGATGTAATTTTTGTCCCGAAACTGGACAGAAATGTGAAATACGGCATAAAATGAATCTTATCAGTCATTTGTGTACAGGCTCAGAAATTGGTAAAACTGAAAGTATAACTTTATAATTAGTGAAGACCTATATACACGGCTATACTAAACCTGAACATACATGCAGGGCCGACAGTCTTGTTCATAATAATGTTCTACATTGTATATAATAATAATAATAATAATAGAGTCTACACTACATCTGAATAAACTGAATTAAAACTAAAATAGATGTATGTGAAACTAATAGAGAACAAAACTATAAAACAAACAAATAAATAATTTAATTAACCGTTCGAAAGTGAGAGAGAATGACTTCATAGTCTACAGGCCTAAACTGTGTGCTATGGACAGTACACGTCTGTTAGTATCAAGTTATACGTCAAAGTCTATTATACAGACATCAATGGAATGTTTTGGAGACCTCTTCGGCTTTGCAAGAACAATGTACATCAAGAATGTTTATGTTATCCAGATGTAAGACGATGCATTAATTCCCATCTGTAACCTTTGGAGGAAAGATATTTTCAATTTACTGACAACATAGGCTCAATGAATAATGTCGTCACTGTGTGTGTTTTGTTATCTTTTTTTTTGTCTTCTTTTCCTTTTCGTAGTGTTGAAAAATAACTTGAAAATGATGGTGAAATATTAACTGGTAGTTGTTTCAAGCTAAAAGTGCCAGCTGTACATTTATATGTCATTGTTGAATATAGCAATGGTAATTTGGATTTTTTACGTTGGTGTGTGTAGCTAGCCAAAAGGCGAGGTTAACCCTCCGCTGTCGACTTTGTCAACTTTTTTTGCAGAACATGTGTATCTTTGTAACTGTAACTTTGTAACTTTGTAACTTTGTAAATGTCTAACAGAAAGATCAGCGAGAATTTTGTCCTGATTCACATCATTACCCACACCTAAAGAGGCGAAATTTGTTTACGTTCTTCTTGAGCTCAGAACCTAACTCGTTATTTGCTCTGGAATGTTTCAGTAGTATATTTGAACACTTTTCTTTTGCACACAAGTTCAATCTGGTTATTAGTGATAACTCTCTATTGTGGTAAAACTAAGCTGAGAATTGTATTGTTGGAAGGGTGCAAATTGAGGTTTTGCTGTGCGTGTTTCTAAAGTCTATTTCTTGCGGAAGTATACTGCACATTTCGAGGGTAACCTTCAAGGGAAAATGCGAAAAATAAAAAGACTATAAATCTTATTTAGAAGAGGGAAGTCGATGAACCATCAATACATGGAAAACCTGCATGGCTTTTGGCATTTGGTTTTTCTTTTTTTTTCTTTTTTTACCCCCTTAGCAGGGATCTTTTATATTTTAAACGCTTCTTGACCATTTCCAGGTTCGTCTCAAATGTAGAATTGTAACTCTTTGTCTGTATTCGGGGACTTTGGCATAGCAAGACATTTCATTATTTAATTGGGCCTTTTACGCCATATTCGTGAATTTTTCACTGTAATGCAACAGGGGCCTGTATTATGAGTTGAGGAAACCAAAATACATGGAATAAACCACCCGCCATTAGAACGCAAATGAAGGACTTTCCCACGACCCACACAAAGCTTTTCAACTTCGGAGTTAGCACAAAATGTGTATGCCTTATTGGTGTGCGGTAAATAGTTGCCAATGAACATGATTCAAGATCACTTAACCTTTAAGTCACTCTGTCTGTCACCAATTATGACTTGCTAACCAGTGGAAGCGGGATAATCGGATTCCCTGTGCGAGACTGTGACGGAGATATTATCTCGTGTGTCCTGTACCAAGTTTGAACTTTCATACTCAGGACTGATAAGTCTGATTAAATTCTGGATTCACTGGTTCAGGTACTCTGTATCAAGAACATCAGAATTATACGACAGCATTCAGGTAAAAGGAAATCTGGCAACAAAACTCAGACTTCTCGGCAAGGTATTCCAGTGAGCTTTCTCGGTTAAAATAAAGAATTCAGAATCAAAGCATCAGTAATTAAAACGCTCATTGATATACCAGCCGGTAACCATAATGGATTTTCCGGATCATTTATCACCACAGCAATTTTCAAAACGTTTAATACAAACCATTAAAGAAAGTGTGTGAAAGTATATGAAGTATGAAATTATGACAGATTGGTACAAGGACAGGCTGCCAGCAGTTTTTAGTAATGACTGTAAGGTACATAGAATGTCCCATGCGAATGAATTCAATCAGTATTCAAACTGTATACTGTGCTAACTCACACGCTGTCGTTAATCAAAGGATATATCTTAGTTGTGCTTTGAATGCTGACATGGCGATCGTGTTTAACATGATGAATATCCGAACCCTGCCCAGGTTAAGCGGAATTGGACACAATTAGGACAAGTGTGGCACTCCATCCATATTTATTTGAAAAGGGCAGTGTAGTCACGGTGAAACTCAGAGTGAATGTGTTTGATGTACATATAATAACCTTGTCATACTATTTTTGCAGTAGTAACTCGTGACCTTAATTGGTTTGAATCCTTATACACAGCACGCAGGATCTAACAGTTGCTGAAAGGTTAGATATGTACACGCCAAATTACGGCCTTTTCGCTACATTGCTACAATGTATCCAAGTAAGGATTACTCACAATGTCAAAATTGACAATATCCCTCTTGTAATAAAGTCGTCGCAATAGGAAACCATTATGGTCTTCGCACGAAACGCATCTGGAGATGAAATTATATATTCGATTTCCGATATGACGCTTCAAAAAGTCAGGGGCAGAGGGATGAAGCCCTGCAAAAATAACTGACCGTTTTGTTGCAATATGCTTTATCTCAGTGCCACCTATTACAATTATTTACATGGCACTTATACCTTTCAGAAAATTTCATTCTATATACTGTTTTCAAAACACAGCATGTATTTATTTATTTATTTGATTGGTGTTTAACGCCGTGGTCAAGAATATTTCACTTATACGACGGCGGCCAGCATTATGGTGGGAGGAAACCGCGCAATGCCCAGTGGAAACCCACGACCCTCCGCAGGTTGCTGCCAAACCTTTCCACGTACGGCCGGACAAAGCACAGCATACAACAAGCATATACGACAATGTCAAGAAGACGTGAATGCCAGAATAAAAAATAAAGTATTGTTTATTACATGTTAATCTTTCAGTTAGATAAGTTAGATTTATACAATAGTTCAGGTTTTGCAATCACAGACAATCTCCTTTATTAAAGTATGACACAAAAATTAATTAAGCGTTAATTAAGCTGTCTTTGTGTAAAACAGATATACAGTATAATACTGGAATATTCCGAAATGTTTTAATCTTATGCTGTTTAATTTAACTCTTTGTTTAACAGGTTTGCGGTCACTTTTTAAAAGCATGGAAAACGGTACCAATTGATTCACAAACTGGGTCCATACAGCAACTCAGACACATTCTGAACAACTTCCTAAGTGGTGTACAGTTGATCTCCAGCCATTTCAGGTAGGGTGTGATGTACCAAATGTGGTAGAAGGCCGTCTCCGCGAAAATACAACCCCAGTTCATGGCGATGCACAGTCCGCAACAGAGAGTGGCGATGTTGTAACACAGCTGTTTCCAGAGAGTGAAGCATTTGTAGGTGAATTTCCAGACACAGTCCATGGAACGGACATCCTCCGGTTCAGCCAATACATCTTCAAAGGCCACCTGCAATTTAATTCACATTCAACAGTATTACATTATTTAATAAAGGCACTCTATACAGGGCAGTAATTTGATTATTATTACCATGCATATATTTGTATAAAACAAGCTCTTCAGAAAGAAAATGGGCTTCTACAGTTTTGCGTCTTTTCCCATTCCCCAATTGTTGTTCATTTGAATTGCTCTCGTACATTTGTTTTAACTGATAGAACTGTTCGAGAAAGATGCCACGTATAATTTGCATAGTTCTCTTTTTCGGCTTAAAGATTAAACGGGAAAAAGCCTGATTCATTTACGTCATTTTGTTACCTGATTTGTTGTACCAATTGTTTTTGCTTCAAATTGACAATATTTGAAGGCAATATTTAACCTTTTAGCTGGACGAAGGAGAATTCCCTTTCATTTTAAACAATAAACATGCAATTTCTATTTGTGTTAGGGAATTTGAACGGTGGCCTCGAGAAAAGCATTTGATCAGTCCACAAATGACTGAAGGAAATTACCTAAATTAAGCAGAGCTAAAAACAATAGAAAAAACCCAAGCAGGTAAAAAGTGAGCTGAGCATTGTTTTACCTGTAAATGATTGTTGATATCATTGGGATCTCGGTTCACCAAGTCTAAATCCGCCATTGTGTTGTTATATGCTCTACTACAACCGCAAAGAATCGGAAGTGACTGTGGCCTAGGAAGGTAAGGAATGGTTCGAGTTGCCAACTGTTTCGGCCCCTTATATTCACAGTTGTCTCCTTGCCTCCTCAACAACACAACAAACGCTGGTCACTTAAGCCTAGGCATTGTTTGTTACGAATTCAGACTGACCGGCTTACGCCTCCCGTGTTTATAGTTACAACCATAATCCGTTATTGGGTGACGTAGCCTGGGAGGCCTGGGCAGTGGACTACCGCATGCACTGGGGACCTCTGGAACATAGCACACGGCGTTACACCCATACATCTACACCCTATAGCGTTATACCTTAAACTATTGTTCTTATACATCATCTCATTCCAAAATAAAAATCCAATTGTCCACAGATAATTAGTATAATAAACTTAGTATGCAGTTCAGAAGAAGTAAAACCCGAAGATGGGCACACCTGATGTTATATATTACAACAAGTATGTGTCTATTTGGTTAGAAAAAAGAAATAATCTCTGGATCTAATAACAGCTATAGCTTTATTTGCGCTTTCAAACATTAAGAGCCATTTTGGATTATGCAAATGCTCTATGTTTGCCATTTCTTTATTCCCCGAGGATTTGGCGAATAGACCTACTTCTGGGTTTGCCTATCTATCCTACTGCTTCTTTGGTAAACGTTGTAAATGTTTGTGTGTGCTTATTTGGTAACACAACATTATGTACCTGTAGGCCTATCATGAAAAAGGCCAAATTAATATGGAAATTTTGCGAACAAGTTACTGTTATACAGTACATGATATGTTTTGGTTAGGTTTTCCCAGTTTGTCACTCTTCTGTCCGAGTTAGTTTAAGGTGAAACGGGCGAGGATTAATGTTAGAGGTTTATTTAGTTTGGAGAACTTTTTGTTAAACCATACATTCTACCCCACTGATAACACCTTTACTAACGCATTCGTAGTCTCCTCTTCGACTCTAACACCCAACACTAAATTAGAAATTGCTAAGCCAACATTTGTGGATTGTGGATTTTCAATCAATCAGTTTTGAGGTATGCACTGCCGTCAGTAATAGAATAAATATTTTATGTCTCAAATGCACATTTTACACCTGAAAGCGATGCGTCCTTTCAATAAATGAACACTTCCTATTAAATATGTAATCCCGTCAACTCGTGTTCAGATCTAACTAATCATACATATGCGTACTATGGAAACGGCTTAATAGACCATTAACAATGATATGTGGACACTGTTGGCCTTCAAATCCGCGCGTCTTGTTCGGGCTCGTAATAATCAATGGCTGGGCCTCGTTAATGAGCCTTTGTTACGTCATCATGAACCCTGTAGAGCTTATGCAGGTATGTTGGTTTATAAACGTCCAGGAAAAATCAAACAGTCATTCAAATTTGGTCTAAGCACCATTACTCGTGCAACGGTTTTTGCGACAACAACAACATCATGGCAGATCTTGATTTACAGATGCGAGACCCCAATGACATCAACAGCCATATCCAGGTAAGAAATCAAAAAACTTTTTAAAAAGACAGAATCTTACAGTATTTTAACTTTAATCAGGTCCGCGTAATATTTGCAAAGAACGTGTGTTAAACAAAAATTGTTTAAGCCTTTTAAGTATATGACACGTTGAAAGTTGACGGAATGAGCATACGCCTGTGACACTTGGAAATTGGCGGAATGTATATACATAGCCGGTCGATTTGGCTTGCTGCCACTGGAAATACAAGCGACACGCTAGTGTTTGTCTGTCGAGAGCAATAAAACAGCCACAATCATTTTTTTCCATAAATTGTAAAAAAAAAATACGTCAGTCAGAAAAAAAGCTTTCCACATTAACTGATGTAACATTTCAAGTCAACCTGTTGAACGGCATATTCAACCCCGTTGTTTCTTAATAATCGCATTATTGATGTCGTTTACGGAAACTCGAAAAGTTTAGTGCCGCCAGTTATATCCGACCAATCATAAAAGGGGCATCAAGAAAAATTCCGCGTGATTAGGCCGACGACACAGTTCAGTGTTTCGACACAGACTTATTTGATTTATTTATTTGATTGGTGTTTTACGCCGTACTCAATAACATTTCACTTATTCGACGGCGGCCAAGCATTATGATAGGAGGAAACCGGGCAAAGACCGGTGAAAACCCAGAACCATCCGCAGGTTGCCTTCCCACGTACGGCCGGAGAGGAAGCCAGAGTGAGCTGGACTTGAACTCACAGCGACCGCATTAGTGAGAGGCTCCAGGGTCATTGCGCTGCGCTAGCGCGCTAACCAACTGAGCCACGGACGCCCCCTTAAGGATTAGAAAAACAATTCTTTCCCAAGGTTGATTTTATGTGTATCTACAGAAAACTTTAACTAAAATTTATTGTTGCCTCAACTTATGGGTGCTAAATGACATCTATTTCATCTGTCTTCCACTTTTTTCACATATGTATCGGTGAAGAGAACCTTACATAGACGTAAAAAAAAAACAGGAAAGGTCGGTGGTTTACTCCGAGCAATCTGGTACCATCCACATGTGCACCTTAGTGCCGTCAAATAAGAGAAACGTTGTTGAGTACAGAGTTTAAAAAAAACATCAAATCAATAAAAGAACTGAAAACAAAATTCTCCAATAACTCATTAAATTATATCTCGGATCTATTTTCAGGTGGCCTTTGAAGATGTGCTGGCCGAGCCGGAAGGAATCCGTTCCATGGACTGTGTCTGGAAGTTCACTTACAAATGTTTCACTCTCTGGAAACAGCTGTGTTACAACATCGCCACTCTCTGTTGTGGAATCTGCATCGCCATGAACTGGGGTTGTATCTTCGCTGAGACGGCCTTCTACCACATCTGGTACATCACACCCTACCTGAAATGGCTGGAGATCAACTGTTCGCCACTAAGGAAGTTATTTAGAATGTGTTTGAGTTGCTGTATGGACCCAGTTTGTGAATCAATTGGCAACGTATTTCATGCCTTTAAGAGGTAACAAGAGAGAATTACCTGGAGTATTTCTGCGGAACGGCAAATAACCTGTGCCAATGATAAAATTAAACAACAACTCTCTTCGGGTGATTTCCTTGAGAACATTAACCAGTCATCGGCTTAGCCTGTCATTTTTTCCCATCTGCATGCAACCATGAGAAACAGTAAACTTTTCATTAACTCTTCGTACAGCCATGTATCTGATATATCCAACAGTACTTTTGAGGTTTTTTGCAGAGAATCATTCATGTTGTACTTGTAACGGAAACAGTGTGTGAGAATTTGTGATAATATGCACTGATATTACTGCCATATTTGTAATCATTCAATTTTTTATTAAATATATACAAGCAAATGCATTACTCTTTTTTTTTCCTTTTTATTCTCTTCTTTTTCCTTCGCCCTGTTACTTGCTGACTTGTGTCCAACGCGGACATTATAAATTGAGGCAAATAGAACACTGGAGCTAAATATTTGTGAGTAAATAATGTGAGCATCAGCAATCAGCAATTCCTTTGTTCGTGTCATCTATGCTACGCGCATTAAATCTAGCTTTTAAGCCTGACTGCGGTAGATCTGGGGGTAAAATGAGCATAGTTCTTCTCTTGAGTGAATATGGGCGGGTTGCCCTGGATCACCAAGTTCATCCACGTCATTGTGTCAAATTCCGCTAAACAAGAGACAAGGGACTGTACATTCATAACGTTGAACAACCGCGCCGGGTCTAATTTCAACAGTTGTAATCAAAGGGCAACTGAAGCTCGGTATATACGAGATCTTAAACGTAATCAAAGGGCGACTGAAGCTCGGTATATACGAGATCTTAAACGTAATCAAAGGGCGACTGAAGCTCGGTATATACGAGATCTTAAACGTAATCAAAGGGCGACTGAAGCTCGATATATACAAGATCTTAAACGTAATCAAAGGGCGACTGAAGCTCGGTATATACGAGATCTTAAACTCGAGGCGGGTCCTAAGTGCGAAATATTCACTCGACTCGATTGGAGTTGTACTCCAATCGTTACATGTATGCCGGTCAATTTTGAAATGGCATGGCCCTCAGTGATTTGGACCAACTCCGTACTACCAGTTGAGTTAAGCTGAGTCACGTATTAAGCTCTTGTTTCTGCCGAGCTTAAGATACATCTTTTTGATTAGTGACAACGTACGAACTAGTATAGTGCACAATTTGGACACTTCCGTTCATTCGCATCGACCATTCCTTGCGTCTTCCCTAATCATAGAAAAATATTGACTGCTTCTCATATTTAACTTCGTCTTGATTTCTCTCTTTATATACTTTCTTGTCCGTTGCTGGTTTAAGTTGAACATTGTCTTTAAAGTTGATCTGAGATTATTGACCCCAACGTTCATTATGGTTGACGAATGGGTGCCATGGGTGGAACACACTTTTAGCGTCTTTTATCGTTTGGTCGTTTATGATCAGATTGTTTTACATTTTGTTATGAAAGTGTACTGTACTATAGACGTCTCTACGTTAAAATATTTACCAGAGATTTCCTTGGTAACCATTCAGTATATCTTACAGCTCCGAAGATAGCGTGTACATTAAAGGCAATTTACAGAAAAATAATGTCTAGTTATGGAAAATGTTAAATCTACCATATCATCTACCATATCGATAATGGGAAGTGATGACACGATACTACAACGCCATGGAATGATATTATGAAGCGACGGAACAATGCTTGCATACGTCGCTTCATAGTATCGTGGTATCGCTTCGTCCCATCGTTCCATCGCTTGGCAGTATCGTTTCATCGCTTCGCACGATCGTTCCATCGCTTCGTTCGACCGTTTCATCGACATTACTGTTGTATTATGGGTTTTTTTCATACTTAGCTGAACGGTCGTTTAGACTTCAAGTCTTTATTCATTATAACAGTTACTTGTACATACATACGCTAATGTGAAAATGATATCATTTCTAGTTTCTGTTTTATGTACTATTACTTTAAAAGAATAGTAAATAATTGACACTACTTTATCAGATAATGTTTGTTATTTACTTGCCTCTGTCAAAAGTTTAATCTATTTCACTGATGTTATAACAGTTTATTTCACATCTATAGTCGGAAACAGTGACTGGTTTTAGCGGTGGAAGCCATTATGGTTCTGGCAAATAAGCCTACTCTTTTCTTAAAGAGGGCTCTTATTTCATGAAGCTAATACTAGAATACCCTTAGTTCAAAGTTATCATTTTGCTATTTTATTTTTGTATGAATAAGTAAAACATCATAGTGAAATGACTGATTGTTCGTGAGAAATGTTGTGAAAAAGGCGAAACTTTTGTTATGGTCGAAGACATATATCCATTTGCCTGACTGAGACACCGAATGGCGCTGTTTGTTTTGAGCGCTTGATTCAATCATTGTGATACCTGGCAAATAGTCACACGTAACAGACATGACCGGTGAAAGGCGCCCTCTCGTCAATTTACCTAAGTTACAGCTTTATTCTAACTGCATGTAAATGCTTAAATATTAGCAATTTGCTGTTTTACGACGTATTCAAGAATAGTTCACTTATACGACGGCGGCCAGCAGTATGGTGGAAGGAAACCAGACAGAGCCCGGGAACTCACAACCATCCACAGGCTGATGACAGACGTTGAGCACTGAAATATACACCAGTCAATAGGCCTATTCGCTATGTTGTGATATATTGATAAATATGCAAATATAATTTTTTTGTACACAATATACAATATGCACTGTAAACTTAAATCAATTCTCAATGAAAAGCCTATAAATAAAGCTTTGATTTGGCGGGTTATAATGGGGAAGTGGCCCTAAAGCCATGCAGTATTTCAACAACTCTCATCACATAGTACACAACATGATGAGTAACTCACTTCAGGGAGAAAGCTCCACGGCGCAAGACTAATACGTCGATCGGCCTCTGATTTTGCATGTATAAATCAGAATGTGTCTGTTTGAATCTACTAGTTTACTGGCTACAGCGTAGTTTCAATTCCTCTATACTTACCCTGTTTAACGAACGGGTCATGTTACCCTATACTTATTTTTCGGGTAAACGTAAGGTAAAAATGCAATCAATCGATACATGTATGGGATATATCCACCTGAATAATTGAACTCTAGGAATATTGCCTTGAAATCATACTAAGCATCAGTGTACACGATGCAGGTAAGTAAATGTCTGCACCTGTTTTAATATCGGGTTGCCAGCTTTTAATACCCGTAATAACATACTGAACAAAAGAAAAAACTTCACAGTTGGAGAAATAAATCATTATATTGAAAATGGGTAGTACAGTGTAGTTAACATGGGTGAATACGATGTTGACCATTGCAATTTTGGTGAACCACACGACGTGCATGCGACACACTCTTTTGTGGAAACACAACCCTGCTCTTGTGCGAGGTGACGTCAACACAATTTCATGTGGTGGAGCATCAAGAGCATCAAGACGTCAAGAATTTGCTGGTGATAAATAGAGATTATCATCACACTGTGCTGATCTGCATCGTCGCATCTGCTCGAGTTCTCTGCGGTTGCATACCGCATACGGCGATGCAACCGCAGAGAACTCGAGCAGATGCGACGATGCAGATCAGCACAGTGTGATGATAATCTATTTATCATATACCTTCTATTTACACTAATTTGTGGGGCATAAAATCCAGATATTTCTTCAGACTACTTTGCTTAGCGTATAGTGCCTGGCAGTGCACAGGCCGTCATGACGCTCACAAACTATTACGCGCACAAGGATTGCGTTCTAAGTATAGCATATTTCAAAATAGTTGACCACCGCAGAAGACACAAACAGTGGGTTAAAAAAAATGAAAATAAAACAAAGACTCGAAAAACCGTGGAAATATTATTTATACAACATCAAGTAAGTATAGCTGGCTTTTCGAAACACAGATGCTATCTGTAGCGTTTATATAAACATCATCTCAAACCTGACAAGTGACATTTTGAAATTGAGTATAGCAGCTGTAAAGTGCGCTAAAAAATCAGGTCAACCACCAATTTTAGAAGTGATTTAATCACATGTGGATGACTGAAAGTTCTATAAGCTTGCTGAAGTCTCTGTGAGTTCTTGAAAGAGTTTGTCAATAAAGTTAATGGGCAGCTGATCCGTGGCAGAAATTGAGGTGGAACGTGCAATTTGAGAAGGATGCACCCTGGAAAATACCGGCAGTTGTACGTGTTCTAGTGGCATGGTTTACATTGTGTGTGAAATTCTGTGAAACAAATAGATCATTCTGTACTGTTGAAGATGATGGGACCGCTGCATCAATTTCTGTGGATGTACTGGGTTGGGAAGGAAGAGTTACGCTCATAGCGGAAGGCTGTGTGACTGGTGCATTTGAAATGATGTGGCTCATCTTTCCCTGCATACCATGCGAAGCAACAGCGTAATTATTTATACTTGCAACATTTTTGTGGCCAGTGAGTTGCATAATAGTCTTGGGAGCTACGCCAGCATGAAGGAGACGGGTACATGTTGTTGTGCGGGCACTGTAGTTTGTCAAACGGCCAGGTAAGTTCGTTCTTTTTGCCATGGTTTTCAAAATTGATTTTAGGGTGTGCTCTCCCATTGGTTGACATTTGTACCATACATTACTGCAAGCTTTTCTTCTGTAATTGATGCCGAGGTAAAATGGACTGTCGGCTGTGCACATTTTTGGTGGCCTGTGGTCCTTGTAGGCTTTGTACGCCTCTACCAGGCAGTCATCCTTGTTATCCAGCGCAAATTGTTTCGGCTGGAAGGGGCGGGCATACATGTTTGGGTTTTCACCACTCCTAGTTTATTGTCGCGCTCATTGTACTCCAAGTATTCTGTCCCCTGTTCATCACATTTTAAGGTCACATCTCCCCATCTGAGTTTACTATTTTCTTCCCCTCCACGAAGGCCAAAATGAAGGGAATTCATCAACAATATTTTGTTGACAAGTGCGCGCAGACTATGGTTCCCTATTACCTTATTTTCCTTCAGTATGCATTCCTCATTTTCTGTCAGTGGCACAGCTTTGTTTGGTCTGTTCCCTTTGCCTTTCTGTTTGAACTCCTTGCGTTTTGAAGCAAGGATGTCACGCGAGGTTTGAAACTCTTTGTCAAAAATCGAGCTATATGCATAGTTATGCTCACGTAGACAGCGTTCTATGACCCTGTGGTAACTGGTCAGAGTGTCTGGTTCATACTCGCTACCGTCGTGTTTTCTCAGGGAAAGAAGGAACGATCCAACGTAATTGTTCAACTGGACGGGTGGTATGTCCTCAATTTCCCGATCATCTTCGCGAGGAAAGGTTCACAGGAATCCAGAAAATATTCTGACTACGCTTTCCGTCTTCCGGACAGTGTTTTTGTTCCTCATTGAAACGACAAACTCTGATTTCTCCCTCTCACCGCATTCAACGAAAGTTGGCCTCCTGTTCGGAAATGACGCCCGTTTTAGGTGGTTGTCATGGGCCTCGGTGACCAAAATTTCCTGTTCGAAAGCATCTACTCTAGCAAGAAAATCACCGTCATAGTCGGATAGCTGCTCACTGTCCCTGTCCGACCAAAATCCGAGTTCAAAATTTGGCATGTCTGAGCTATTCTCAGCTTCCATAATGGCGTGGTTTGCACTGGTAACACTAACAGTAGGCCTATAGCACAGTTCCAAAGGTAAACAGTTTAACAATTCGGAAATCCAGAAATACTAAAGGAGCAAAAACAAACATTTGAGAGGAGAACGAAGAGGAAAAGGTGAATTTAAATATTTACAGGAGAAAACTTTATGTGCAGATGACTTGCAAATGTCTCGAGCTAGAAATCTGGCCTGAATCGACATCAACAGCTGTCAGCGTTGCGGAATGTAATTTGACGCCAAAAATCATGAAGCAGACGACACAAAAAAATGACGAAAATATTTGATTATAACCTTTTTGCCCATAATGTTGGCATGTAGACAGTGTAGAAAAAAATTTATTAGTTTTTCTGGGTCTTAATTTGAGGGAGAATAAATCGCATGTTCATGTAAGTAGGTCAGCTCTGCATGGAAATCCCCGTCAAAGACCGCAGGGCTTTCCCAGGGAAAGGTCACTCGGTGCGAAAGTAGTTCCGCGCGTGCAAAATGTTCAGAGGATGGTGAAAGGAAAAAATATCAGGGGGCTCTGTATCAGGCGGGTAACACGCATAGGTATATGATAAGAGTGAGTGAGTGAGTGAGTGCTTGTGGTTTGACGTCATTCTCAATAATGATATATTATATATTATATGACGACGTAGGAATCCTTAGAGCGTATGTAATGTACCTCCTGGTTGCAGGAGGGATTTCCACCGCTCTTTTATCTAATGCTGCTTCACTGGGACGACTTGCCGAAGGCAAGTAAGCCGACCCACCCGAGCCATTATACTGATACGGGTCAGCCAGCCGTTGCACTATCCCCTTCATGCTGAAAGCCAAGAGGCTGGTGATAAGAAAAAAACACGCTAACAGCCCTTAAGAGATAAGCAATTCTAATGCCACTCCTTACAAATGTTTAACGTGAACGTACAGTGAGCACGTTCCAGGCTGGCCAATTACTGTGGCTGTTGCACGTGCCATGAGATGCAGTAGACGAACCTGAGGACACATGTGCATCAAACGGGTACGACATTTGATCGGCACAGGTCAGGATGGCAACGACACCGACGACATTCAGCTTTGGCTACGTCATTTGCGTAGCCTACGACCGCAACGTGAACCTATAATACACTGTAACTGTCCAGATCATACAAAACTGCTCCGGCCATACGTGAGAGGGTTTTCCAGGAACCTGCGGAAGGTCGTAGGTTTCCCCCGGGCTGTGCCCGGTTTCCTCCCACCATCATGATGGTCGCCGTCGTATAAGTGAAATATTCTTGAGCACCAATCAAATAAATAAATAAATAATAAACCTACGAAACTGCTTGCTCGCTGCCCATCTTCGTGGCCGACGTCCTCATGTTGGGCTAATTCTGACACAGGTAAACCGTAATGAGCGTCTTCTGCACAGGAACAATAGAATAGGGTTGAGATGTGCCGACAGAATTGTGTAAGCCCGGCGACGGATCGGTGAACGTCAAGCCCACGCCATGCTGCACACAGGAAGTTGATTAATTCCTATAAATTCCACAGTTAAATTGTTGGATACGCAGGGCGCATGTTTCACAACAAACAATGGATTCAGTGTTCACCAGGTTGCAAAACCGCAGGACACAGTTAAATTTAGACGAGTAACCCCACTGGACCACGTATAAGTGGGTTGCCGTAAAAGAGATTAATGTTCATGTATCTATAACTCTTAGACTCGGTATACATGAGAGATTGAGACGCTACTCAACTCAGCTTAACTCAAATGGTCATACGGCGTTGGTTCCAGCTGCTTATGGCCATACGATTTTAAAGTTGACTGGCATACATGTAACGACAGACACGGTTCTAGTTGAGACCCGTCGTTATTTCTTTAAGTTCGACATGCACCATAGTGTAAAGGATACATGAAAGCGTACTATAAAATAAAGCCTATGGTTTTCAGGGAAATGTAGACAGATATGGCAAAATCAGAAAGTTTTTATTTTTTAGGAATATTTTATACCTGTGCATGCTCGGAAATATTCGGAAATGACGTATTCAATGAACATACTGGGAGCGCGGGACCGGCTTAGCGCCGCCAATTCGGGCTCTCCACTCAGCAATGTTGTTTTAACAGCTATCACCATTGACGCCACCACAGTGGGCTACTTAATTTCCGGACTGTCAGCTGGGTCCTTTCAAAAAGTACGGTTTTAAAACTCTTTTACACCCCAAGATTGTTTGGCAATCTATGCATACTTTGCCTTCAGAACCAGCAACTTACCGATTCTAATTGGTATACAAACCTTTCACCTGGACTAATGGTTTCTTCATGACAGGGTTCCCATACCTTTCTCCGTTATCATGGTCTGAAATCATGACTATACATGTACTTCTATAGTGTCTCTTACCAATAAATACCAGTGATGTCAGAACTGAATTTCAACATTTGACGAATTATCATTTTGGCCATTCTGACCGATCAACAGTGCTTGGAGCTCAGCACTGAGAGGTTGCAGCAAAGAAATAGAACTGGTTATAATAAACACATTCTCTTCATTTACTGAACATCATTTTCATCATTTATAAATAAACACAAGGACGCGTTTCTATCGCAAATCATCGAACCTTTCACCTGCAGATATACATGTACACAGCATTTTGGCCCAAATGAACACACGACGTTGAAAGACACGGATCTTTCCACTCGTCCACTCAAACTACACTGCACTCTACACTGCAAGAAAATCGGCCAAAATTAACCGTAAAATGTCCCGCGGCTTTTAACAAACCGCGAAAGATTAACCGTAAAAGGTACCGCGGCTTTTAACAAACCGCCCAAGATTAACCGTAAAATGTCGTGCCGTTTCATTAATTTGGCATTCACGAATTGGAATCGCGCGTGCCGTCATAAAACCCGGGATCTATTTTTTCTATACGAAAAATCTCACGGTTTTGGTTAATATCGACAGTGATATTCACGACCCAAGGGTATTTAAAGACTCCATTTCGACCGCATCCGTCTCCATTGACAAAATGTTGATCTTTTAAACCTCTCTGCAGCACCTTTGCTCTGCTTTGGATCAAGTATATGTTTCCTTTAGACACTGATTTACTAACGGGAATTAAAACATTTGAAATTAGCATTAAAATTATATGGTCATACTTTATATACCGATGTGTTTTACGTTTTCGGGAAATAGATCGATTGACGTTTTCAACATTAGTTCGGTTCATATCGGAAAACTGACTCCTTGAGTTAATGAGTATAATTTGAGCTACATGTCAGAATATTCTTGTTTACGAAAAAGAAAGTTAGAAATATGGGCTACATAGAGAAAAGGCTGTGGTAATCATCCAAATCGTGATGTCTGGTTTAATTGGCCAGGAGTTGAACAAGGAACAGCAAAATAGATTTTCAGTAACTTATGCCGAGGTGATGAATCAATAATAAACCGGGATATGCACGAGGGGATGTAGCCATTTGTTCTCACTGATGAATGGCCGCAAACTCTTATCCAGCCCCTATTGCCCGGAGGATTTTCATGGACTTGGCGATTGTTTACCGTGAGCTCTCGAATTTCCGCCAGGTATAAATCTTTCTATGCACCGTTTTAAATGTGAAAAATTCTTGAGTCCGCCGTAAAAGAGATGAAATAAGTGTTCTGGTTTATTACTGGGTGCAGGTTCTGATCCAGACATCAGTGCACAGTGCAGATGTAGCGTGAAGTCAGAGGGTGTGTCAGGCACTAACGAAAGCAATGAACAAAAGGCGGAAGACGAATATGCTAATGGCCACATCCGTCTTCCATACTATGGTAGTCGGTGAGGCCACTCGCGTTCTAGAGTGGCGTTTATTAATACCCGGGAGTTGAGAGTGACAAATTCATCAGTGTGTCGGTTCGTCAACATTTTGTGTTCAAATCAAAAGTAACATCACGTCTGAAGCAAAAGCCCTGACATGACATGCAGCTCTTACAATGGGTACCTGCTCAAGCACTATGATGACTAGGGTGAAAGTGAGGGGAATTGGCCCTTTTTCTTTCTTTTCCAATACGTGAGTAATAGGACATCGGTTTGCTCACACACAGTCAGGAATAAACATTACATGTAGACTTACACCGACTAAGCCCAACTAATTTTGGGCAAGGCAGGCAAGGTTCTTTATTTGTGCGGCAAATGCGCATACTCAAGGTAAAGACATTTTAACCACAAGAACAGGCAGACTACTTTAGTGTTTGTTACGTGCCGATATCAATAACTATATGTGACATGTCTGTGATAGTGGTTAAACAATACAACGCCATTTAATGTTTCGCCAAGAATATTACATGATAGAAAATATGTATTTGATTTGAGTATAACGCGGCCGAAATCCTCATGAAGGGATTCTACACCGTATTACAATGCAAAATATCTTGACGATATTGGCATAACATTTTAAAACAACGTTTCAATACCGCCAGAAAAATCTGTGAATATTAGGGTTACCTTAGTGTTGGGACATTATGAATTTTATACTTGTACAATGGCGCAATTGCTTTCAAAGATGCACACTCCCTGGAAAGAGAAGGCAACGAAAACGATTCTTTAGACATTTGATGTACTTGTGGAGTGACTCCAGGTAAAGGACGTTTGAAAAAAATCTTAGACATTCATTGAAAGCTTTGGAAGCTAGCCATTAGTCGAAGTTATGACGTCATAAAAAGTGCCTAATTTCATGTATAATGTTTTCATGTATTCTGGTTTATTTGGCAACACTGATTCCGAATCTGCTTTCGGATTTTGCCTATCCTTGTAACTTTTGGAGATATGGTCAAAAAACTTTTTTCAGTTACGTAATTTCACTGGTAGCTAGAAAGGTGAAACTTGCACCAGACATTCAGTTTCCGATGGGTGTCAAAGAATTTGAGCTACGATCAATAGTTTTCTTGCTAGAAATGTTTAAATGACCCTACTTCAGGAATAGAAATCTGAGCACGTGCATTTAACATAGACTTTGGAGTGTTATTATACATATGATGTGGGTAACTTGCCACTTGGGTTGGTCGCCTGTCACTTAAACCGAGGAATGAGCAACCCTCCCTAGTCTCTAAAGCAATCAACTGACTTTTTGGAATGTTTGCACATAAGCCAGCTCTGTTCGCAATGTATCATGGGTAATTCTCAATAATGCGGACGCCATTCCCTCCAAAGCCATGGTCAAATATTCCAACAATTTCTATCCACACATGTACCTTGAGTCATGATGAGCCCCCAAAATATACCTCCTATAAAACCAAATTCAAGCGTTAAAGAAATGAGTTTCTTTTCAGGTCTAGACCTTACATACCCGTAAGTGAGAGACGGGCTTTAGGATGCCGTACGCCGTGACTTTGAACGAGCGATCTTTTTTTAAACATAACAACACACAGCACCGCTTATTTCTTCTAACTATTTAAATTAAAATTTCATATCTTTATAGTCTCCTAACATTTCTGTCCTCGCCCGCTGTCAAAACTAACCTGAGCCCAAGGGAAACAGATGAGACACTAGAGTGAGGCGATTGCTGACTATGTGTCGAGCAGCCTGAAGTGTACATACTTAACAAGGTGCGGTGATCGTAAAGGCCTAACACCGGCAAGACGGTGTTGTGCTCTTCAGCATGGGACCTATCGTATATGATATCTGGTGGTGTTGGGTTCAAACCCAGTTGATTATTTTTCATGTTGTCATGCTTTTTCTCCATGTTGTCTGTTTTTGTAGTTTGTACATGCAGGTTGAATTCGTTGAATTGTCCATTGTCTATGTAGTTCGGCAGTTCAATCCTGCTATTCGTCGTTGTGTGTGTTAGCATCTGTTCGTAAACAGATGTTTGCCAAAGCTTAATTTTTCCGATCGTGCAGATTAGTTTAGTGCATTACTTTCACATGTTTTTGTCTTTGACATTCAATTGAGCCTTGATGCTTGGCCACCGGTATCGCTGTAAGGAACGTAACAGCTTTCATTAAATCATTAAATTGGATAGTTCGGAGGAAGCGACCGACCCTTGCCATCTTCCTGACATAAAACCGCAACCGGACAAGCAGGGACGGAGGAGAACCAACTACTACTCATTAATGACAACAAACGACTTCATTTCCTCGTGCAAATCCAGGTTTTTTAATGATTCGTTACCTCGGCATAGGATATTAAAAATTTATGATGCTGTTTTGACGACATTTCCTTGTTCAGTTCCAATTAAACGAGACATCCCCATTCTGTTGATTACTGAAGCCTTTTCTCTATGTAACCCTTATTTCCAATTTTATGCTTCCATAAAACAAATTCATGTCGGCACGCATCTCAAATTACACGTATTAACATCAAATATATATTTGAAAATATGTTGATATTTTTTGTAAAAGAGTAATAAACCATAATGCAGAAAAAGCTTTGTAAAAAATGTACAATTTGTTTAAGTTAACCATCATGCTGGCTTCCTCCCGTGGGAAAGTCTGGCGGTAACCTGCGGATGGTTTTGGACTTCTGTCCGGTTTCCTCCCACTATAATGCTTTTCGCCTTGGTATAAGTGAAATACTCTTGAGTACGGCGTAAAACACCTATCAAATAATAATGGTCAGCCGTGGCCTACTTAAGAAATAATGTTTCTGCTATGGGTATCTTGGGGCAGTTTTACAGTCAATGAGGTGGATGAAGATATTATTTTAGGCGTAGCGTGAGATCAAAACATGTCTTAACCTCATCTGTTAATTGACTGTAAATTTCCCGCTACACATCCATATCACGAACATTATTTCTGTTCTATAATCCTCCTCTGTACGTCAAATGTGGATAATAAGCAGGTGAATTTAAACAAATCGAGTCATATCACTACTTTTACAGCCATACCATGTAGAATACACTGGAATATCCCAGTACAGTTATTCTAAGAATCACCTGGTCAAAAAAGTCACACCCACCAGGCAAAACGGTTGGTTCTAAACAAGAGGGGTATCAACCGATATAGGTGACCAATTTCAGGCTGAACCTTTATCAAACTGATCACAAGTGTGACTGTAGGAAATTAATCAGCAAATGGTTTTAACGATGTAGCATTTGTGGGTACCGATCTGCTGCTAATCTTTCTTCTCACCGTGAAACGAACACGGCTGACACACATGTGCATATCGTCTGCCACACATTTGTTACAAGATTTTCACATTTGTACGACGCAATGACGTCATAATAGCTTTCATCGAAGATGGAATGAAAAGTATATATTGTCACGCGAAATTGTTTTATGACACCTGAATTGTGGCATCTATAACGATTGATTTTTGTCAAAAACAAAACCATCCCAGTTTATAAACAGGCTGGTGTGTTTCATTGACGTCATTGGACGAACGTTTTACTCTGGCAAAAGGGAGTAAAAAATGAGATTTACAGTTTTTAATCACCTTTTCTACATGTAATTCCCAAACTATCGACGGTTATGGAATGCTCCATAGAGCCTCCCCAGCAGAGGGCAATTCGCTATGTACTTGTCGACTCGGTATGAGTAGTCTCTGGATGAACTTCTTCAAGACATTAGAACGAGAGAGAACTAGACACATGTCGTGATTGGAACCGGCCTACAAGGAGTCGTCTTCCTGATATAAAACGAACTAATGTTGAAGAAGTCGTCAGTCGATCAGTCAGTCAGTCAATCTATCTCCACGAAAGGTAAAACATATGGGTATATAAGGAATGACCATTTAACCATGATGTCCATACTAAGCCAATCTGCAAAGGACATACATTTGATACCAAGAGAAGCAAACTTGCCTCAAAACAGTCTATAAGATGCGCATATACATGAGCACGTGAGGTCAATACTCTTTACCCAGCGAGGGTTTAAGTTAACTTAGCCAGGTACTCATTTCGTGTCCTCGTTTCCTCCATTCGAATGTTGCGTAAACTGCAAAAGTCGGGAACGTCACATCGGTCAAATGGCCTCATGAGATTAGTGTAATATTCGTGTCGTTTGTCAAAAAGTGTGCAAGCTTAACACTAACATCGTGGGGCTTGAAAATGCGAGTGAAAGCATACGTCGATATCTTCCACAGCAGTTGGTCGTGTCCGAACATGGCGTCTCTATGATAACCACAACTCATTTGGTTCCCTGCAGGACTCTTTCACATATCTGCTACACAAAACAGCTACCATGACCCTGTCGGCAATCCAATAGCTTGCGGTAAATAACATACTTGCGCAAACAGAAGCAATACGTGCTCCAGAGTGATCTAACACTATCGTATACAATTCCAGTGTCAATTCAACGAATAGTTGATAATGTTTGCAAATACAGCGGGGAAATAACAGTAATCGATTGGATAGTGACTTGATCGACTTATCACGGAGTTCTTCTTACACATACAACTGACTATGGCCCATTGAGAAATGGCTAAAATATAGATAAACTTATATATATTATTTAAAACAGTAGACGTCAGATCATTGTTATTAGTATTATTATTATTATTATTATTATTATTATTAGCCCTCCTCAACCTACTATACTCTTATTGTTCTTATTGCTATTACTGTTGTTGTTATTCTACCTACTTGTTCATATAATATAACGTTAACAAGACACAAGCTATTCTCTCTTAGAATAAGTTTTACTTGACCAGATTTTCTCCACTGTATAGCGTCACTGAAATCCGGATAGAAGTGTGCGTAGAGTCATTCATGTAGCCTACATACAGGAGATATGTTTCGCTTGTTACATGTAGCAACTAATAGTGTCACATGACAAACTAGGGCGCCATCTGGTGAGGTAGGGCAGCAAATATCTCCATACTTTGTGTGGGTTCATGGGGACTTGATTTCAAGACGATTGTCTATAATGGCTGCAGGCTATGCCATATTTTTCTGTAATGGTTCGACTTACATGTGAGAGACGACTTTGAAGAACAAATGCTAAGCGAAGAAAGAAGCTAACTCAGAGCATCATCAACAAAGCACCGTATTAGATGAACAATACTTGAAATACATGCTTTCAAGGAAAATAATTTATCATCGATATAAGCTACACAGTTGTCCTGACATGACATGACTTTATTGAACAGAGTATGAGATGTGGCTGCAAAGTGTTTCATTCGAAAAGACCTGACCTTGACCTGGTCATGATGCAGGCCATTAAGTCTCCAAATTAAAGAGATCTCCTCAGCTCTCTAAGTTAAGGCTATTTACCAGTATATTTGCGACAAATGGATCCAAACTAGTCAGCGCAGGACTCATTTCTAGTACTCATTGTACGGGTAAGGATTCTCTGCATGTTACAACACTAACTTTACGATAATGATATAAAATCCTTAGTAAAACGATTTGGTTTAAATCTACGTATAATTGCATGCAGCTTAGGGATAAGGAGCTATCAATCTGTTGTAAGATAATAATATCGTTATCAAACGTATTTAATTTCCTCCAAAATACTGCAAGGATTCTGCTTAAAGTTAGCCCTTTGCGCTTAAAAAGTATGAAACTGAGTTTTTTCCAGGCTTGCTGGAAAATAAAGTAATACTTACGTAACATGAGTTTTTCTTTTGTTTTTCTGTAGTTCTCGTAAATAATCTGTCTTATAATCTGGACTTTTCCAGGATCCGTGAGTTGATCATTTAAGTACATGATGTCTTTGAGAGACATCATAATCTCCTCACAGACAACATTTATGTTGTTATCCCAGGTTCACAGACATCAGGCACGTTGTTTCCTCAGACTCACTGACATCAGACACGGTGCTTCACCAGTCTCACAGACACCTGCTACGCTGTTTTCCCAGTCTCACTGACATCTGGATCACTTTCTGGATGATATGGTGTACAGGTAGACTTGAATTACTTATTTCCCAGCTTATACATGGCTTCCTTAAATATACCAGACACAAAATTTTAACCGTGGACTTAGCGAGTGAATTCTCTAAAAAGACCATCTGCTCTACACTGCATCTCTACGGGCTCTACGAACTAAAGAGCCTGACGAAGTCATGGAATTTCAATTTTGAGATAAGCGCTGCTGTGAAACACCGCTGATGTGAAACACCTGAGAACTTTTCTCCATCGATTTTTACCGAAGCAAGTCGGTTTGTCAGTGTGACTACCGAAGGGTACACACAGCAGGGCAATTGCAGACCAACCAAGTTGTGGACAGAATTAACGATTTACGATCTGATGCCCAGTACATATGCCCACTGAAAATGTCTGTACTACATCGATATGAACCATAAACTGAGAGTTAAATGGTATTCATGTCCGATCGAACAAGGCAAGAATGACAAGACATTGTTAATAAAAATAAATATAAGTACATGGAGGCTAATTCTTAGTGATCCCTTGGTTACTTCTTCAATAGTAGAAGACATCACCAATATTATTACATGTCAGACAGCCGAAAGCAGTTGGTGGTAAATTATTTATGTTTCTTATCACTTTCATCTGTTTTGCATCAATCCAAATGGTTTAGGCTCCAGCGAGCACTTAGCTGATAAAAGAATCAGGCTGTCGCGAAGAGAATTTCCTGTAAGCTTTCAAGATTTATATCGTTCGCTTTAGTTGTTGTGTAATATGCGTGCGGTTGTTACCATGCCAGACAGTCTAAAGAAAATACAGCACAGGGTTATCTATTTTTACTATCGGAAATGCTCTAAAAACTGTAAGCAAATGCATTTAAAGTTTTACATTCTACAAAGAAAGTTACTAGAATATACTGATAAGAGTTGTGTCATTTAGGTCACAACTTTTTTTGTCAACTTAAACTGAATATTTTTTTTATTCGGTGTATGTAAACTATCACCAGACATACATGAAAGTAAAATTTTATCCTGCGCCGAACACTATATTACGCTTTGTTAAGTCCCCGGCGTTTATGGATTTATTATATTCATAAATCTGTGAAGATATTATGTTTAATCCAATTAAACAAATAGATAAAGGTATTAAATGTTGAAAGGGCATTAATTAGGACTTAACGCAAAATATGTAATCCAGAATAATGTGGAGTAAAATGTTGATGAAATATATGTGTACGTCAGACTGTGATCATTATTAGAGTTCCGCACCACCATGACGAGATACAATTGAAATGGTTAAAATTATCTTCCCCGCTAATTTCAAACCCTGTATTTCCAAAACTGCTAAATGCAGCGAAACAAAACTCAGTAGTCACAATACTGCACTCATGACATCACTCGTTACTTTCCGACTTTTGACAGGTCACGTGATAAGGCTATAAGGTTAAAGCGATTTCTAATATAATAGAAAACGCTAAAAACATTTCACTATCAAAAACCAATCGGCCGATCAGGCTGTAATTTGATTTACAGTTACTACATGAGTAGTCCTATACTTACATCGTAAAGACATTTTTGATTTCCATATGAAAGTTTGACTTTTGTAGCCAGGTCAGGTCACGTTTTTCCTCATTTACTTTATCACAGAATGACGCAAATCTGAGCCTATCTGATGTAACTTTGTGCATTGAATCCAAATATGGCAATACGTTTTAACGGAAATTTCAGAATTTCACCGAAAGTGAAGAAAACAACAATGAATATTAAAGGAAAAGAAAATTTAAATGTCAATCAAATACCATTGAAAAGAGTATGCTTTTCCTCGCAGGTGGATGCCATAAAAATTCTAATATGTATCTCAAGTTGATAAGTTATGAATAAAGTCAAAATCCGCTGCGGGCGACTCCATTTTGCCTCAGAACTAGTCCTGAAGTCTTCTGTGTTAGGAGGAGAATTGCCGTCGGAAACCGCCGAAGTGCAGTTCGTACATTTCCGGTAGAATTCTTCTCAGAATGTAGCGAACAGTACAGTTCGTTTTCGGCTTGACGATCGGGAAACCGGAATGTTGGAAGTAGGTTCCGCGTTTACCCGAACTCTTTTAGTTTGCAGTTTTAACGACTCTCATTGGCTTAGAGGCAACACACCCCCTGCATAAATTACAGGGTGTTAAAGATGGAGGACGCGATTTATGCCAGCTTTGCCGTTTTCAGGCTTTACGCGTATGGCGAGAAAAATCGCAAAATTATGCATCAGGCACCACCAGATAGAAAAAATGCGCTCTTGTCATGTTTTTAAGTTTTCTTCTCGTTTAACGAATTGTTTTTTAAAAACTTACAATCAGAAGACCTCTTCATATCTTATTTGCCATGCCAACGTCATTGGTCTCAGATGTCTATAATATATATCGTAAATTTTGAAGAAATCAGAATTGCCGATGTAGAATGAAATCTATAAACGCTAGAACGATGGGACCTGCACGGAATTATAATCTGTGGTCTGGTCTTCAGTATGCAAACAGGTTTGAGCTATGACCAACTGATTTTTTTCTGCAGATTTTTGAATGATGCAAACATTGACTTGTACGGTAAAAATCACACAAATTGTCCGCTCCCATTTACTTAACATAAAACCTTCACTAGAATAAAGCAAAATATATTCTTTTTGTCGGTGGCTACTGTATCGACAGTAGATTAAAAGTACCAAACTAAGTGTCTGCATAAGAAAACAATATATTCTTTACTTTTATTGGCGGTCAATAGTAGGCCCATTGCTCGCATCAGTTTCAGGTTCAAATCCAGTTTATCCCGTTTTCGTTTTTACCATTTGTTTTCAACAGACTACAAATGTACCACAAATGCTAACACTCTCAAAAGTGGTTCCCAACAGGCCTCTTGGCCATGAGTTTTCTTATTTAGTTTTTAGTTAACTAGAGCAAAGGGAGGAGGAGGGCCATGTAAGGATTACCATGTAAGGCTATGATCAAGTGAATGGCATTACGTTGGTTAGGTCTTGATTTATTTCACGCAACATTTGAGCACAGATGCCATTAGGCCGTGGGAGGATTTCATTGGGCTTTGATTAAACTGTTATAAGGTATCAAGAAAAAAAAACAGCATTTATCTGTTAATCTGGAGCTTAAATCTTCTATTCTGGATGGCCTCTTTCGTGTTGATTCGCATGGTTCTCATGGCTAATTTTTCAATTAACTCTATTGTAGATTAAAATATGTAACTTTGTTCACTTTGCACTCTATTTGGTAGATTGAGCCTTTTAGTTTAAGAGGACATGATTTTTATTCTCTTGGATGGTATGATAATGGATGTGAAAATTATTTCTGTTAGCTGAACTGGCCCTTATTTCGTGTTGGTTTTTGTGTCTAAAATCTGATGATGCTAAAGCTCCGCTCCAAAACTTTTGTCTAAAATTGTCATACTTGCTACCAGCGTGAACAGGCCAAGGGTCTAAAATAGTTCGAGTGTGATGTGAGGAGATTTATTCATTTATTTTATTTGATTGGTGTTTTACGCCGTACTCAAGAATATTTCACTTATACGACGACGGCCAGCATTATGGTGGGAGGAAACCGGGCAGAGCCCCGGGGAAACCCACGACCATCTGCAGGTTGCTGACAGACCTTCCCATTTACGGCCGGAGAGGAAGCCAGCATGAGCTGGACTTGAACTCACAGCGACCGCATTGGTGAGAGGCTTCTGGGTCATTACGCTGCGCTAGCGCGCTAACCGACTGAGCCACGGAGGCCCCCGATGTGAGGAGACAGCAAGTACGAATACTAAGCAAAGAATCCAAATCAGAACGTCCTCACCAGGGCACAATATCAATAACAATTTAAGTCAAGGGCATTTAAATTTCATCTAAGAATATTTACTAAAGATTGATTAAAGAGAGGGTCTTGTAAATGAAATGTTGTGTTTCAGTGACTAGCAAGATAAATTGATCAAAGGCTGGCTTTTCAAATTATATTTTAGTTAGCTGTATAGGCATGCCAGGCAACTTCGTACAGAGCACACAGCATAATGCATTCCCTTTGGAGCAACGCAGCTAATATATATATAGCATACCAACCAGATGAATATATATAAAGACAGTGGAACAATAATAAAACATTCTCTTTTCAACTAATATCGTTGCATCTGTAATTTATATGGAACTTCATACCTGTTAACTGTTCTCTAAGTATGACTACTTGCGGAAGTAATGTTTCTTACGCAATACGTCATTCTGACAAGGTTGGATTTCCCACATCTCACATCAAAGGCGCATAGATATCAATGCCTTCAGGGTAGAGAAAACATAAAAATTGCATAAAGTTCAGATCAAAGAAAGCAAAAAGTTAGTCGTAAATATGGTCTTCAATATCTTTTTCTATTTTTCTTTATAGGGAAAAACACACTTGAAATAATTTTTGTACGGTCGGGTTTTGGGACCACCTTTTATGAATAAATAGACTAAAAAAACACCCTAAATGCTGTGATGTCATCACATATAACACACAATAACACTAAAACGTGCGTTACCCGGCGTGCTTTATTCCACTTTACTGTTATTTTCTCTGAACTCTGGGATAGCTTGATTGTCGATCTGCCTAGCCAGGTATAATCCCTTCCGAAGCCAATGTAGCAATCCAACTACTTTGTCTAACCAAAACCGTCAACAGATTCAGAGTTCATATCATAATCCTAAGCCAGCACACAATACAGTGAGCCAATTGCAATAAGGTATACTGACAATTATTTTCACTTCCTAAAATTTTCGCATGTCAATAGTTAAGCATGTTTAATAGATATTGCTCTGTAATGGGTTTTCATTTTCCCAGCCTGCTTTGTACACAACACCAGCTAATGATTGCCGGTCTAGATCCGTCTACCGTCGTAATTTATTGATCAAAGGCTGGCTTTTCAAATTATAGGGTAACATGAGCATGGTTAATATGTTACTAGCCATAACGAAAGTAACGTTGTTAAAATGCACGAAGCCTATGGCATGGAGACAACTGTTTTCTGGATTGTTAACTATTGTTAACGCGACGAGCGCTATCTCAGATATTATCCTCTATAATGGACCAGAGATAAATCACGTATTCATTGATCCAGGGATGATACATTCTATAGATAATTAATAATTCAGTGAGAAATGGTTGAAAATTTTCCAGCCTGTTAAGTCGAAGTTAAGTGCAGCGTTGTTCTCTAACACCGTCTGCTGACGTCAGAACGGTGGATTCATTGAAGACTCTGCAACGGTAAATCCAGATCACGTAGGCCACTGAACTAAAGCTGATACAGGGGAGGGAAGGCATTCCATTCCAAAGTCCGTTACTGGTCGTGGGGTTGGAAAGTCTGCTTTGAAAGCCGATGTGAACACTCAGGGCATCAATCGATTGACTTTGCTAATCAAAACTAACTGTCAACTTCTTATATATAGTAGAAGAAAGTAGATATTTTAATGCAGTGCTTTCGTTCTTCTCATTATTAACATGTCAGTTTCCCGAAAATGTATAATACATCTAATCGTTACGCGATAGAGAGAAACAAAAGTCATACATGCTTAATAACGGATTGCTTATTTCAGGTAAATCTAAATCATATACTGAAACGATAACAGGAAAGCGTAAAAAGAACATCTTCCTGTGGGAATCGGGACCAAAGAAGGCTGATAACTCAGCTAAAGACAAATCCAAATGTTGTGAATTTTTTATGAGAATTTTGTCCGAGTACAGGCTGAAAAACTACGCCTATTCGTAAGATGGATAAGCTATCACATCACAAGTTAAGGTGGTACCAGTTATCTCGATTGGGAATGGAGGTGTGAGGGATGTACGGGACCTTTGGGAAAACCAGAGATCAGCTGCTCTGATCTAAGAGATACGTACTGATACATGTAGATGATGATATAGAAAACAGTTCAGTCGGGCTGAAAGCTGATTCAGCTTGATGTATACTACAGTTTACGAGCTGGGTTAAAGATACATGTACATGAGACCGCATAAGATGACGGAAATGGTCCAGTCGCTTACAGGAATAACTTACAATATCAGTGGCAATACATCACCATGCAGCAGTGCATTCTAGACACTCATAAACACAGGCCGGCTCATTCTCCCTTAAAACACTTTGGTGATCCAGTTATTACAGAGCAAATGAATGGGCCTATCGGAAACATGGAGTGAGTGAGTGAGTGCTTGGGGTTTAACATTGTACTTAACAATGTTTCGGTCATTTGACGACGAAGGAGTTCGTAGAGTGCATATAATGTGCCTCCTTGTTGCAGGACGGATTTCCACCGCTCTTTTATCTAATGCTTCTTCACTGAGACGACTTACTGATACCGGTAAACCAGTCGTTGAGCAATCCCCTTAACGCTAATCGCCAAGCGAGGAAGTTACAACTTCCTGCTTTAAGGTCTTAGGTATGACCTGACCCAGGATTGATCCCCGAAGCGGCCCTCTCCCGACTGAGATATCGGGGCTGGTCTGAGATATGGAAAATCCATACATAAAAATACCATTGCATGGTTTATGCCATGAGATCCAATTTAAAGCTCTACATTACAACACGACTGACTGCTTGAGGTGGACAAGGGAACTACATGTATGCAGCAGGTTATACATTCCGATCATACTAACGTTGTTAGTGTATTCCTGCTATAGTGCTGTTACGTGTCACTGGCTGAAGGCAATTTTGGTAGCGAGTATGACTGATTTTGAGACACCTGAATATAGCCGACTTGCTAAAAGAAATAGACTGTAGTCAGTCTTCTTATATTACTAGAGCATAAGCTTAGTGCCAGCTGGTTTCCAGCCGCAAGGGCGATGGGATGTCAGGGATGTCAATACCACTGTCAGTTAAGGTAAACGTTCTTCATACAACAGACAGCGTATGTAGCCGAGTCTCATTGATTGATGAAGCTTGTTGAGTTCATGTCGCGGCGAAGTAGATGTATTGGAGAATAAGAATATCTTTATCAGCGGTTATGGAAAGGTATGGCCGCTGATATTATGAGCGTATCTTCCAGGTTTGCATTCGTACTTTCTGGCACTGTTTTGTGGTTCGACAATTTAAATAGCATACCAGCTACATGGGAAAAATTTTATGGGAAAATAAGTTGAAATTAAAGCAAAATGAATAAATAATAATAACAAGAGAATCCAGCCCCACGAATACTGAAAACAGAGAGATCCCCTGACTAAGATAGACAACCGACATTGTCAGGAGATCCCAACGAGACTGGAACTACATTTAGTTCAGAATCTCGTGAAAATCTGTCGCGTTCGTCTGAATTTGTTTATTAGATCTCCCGCCTTCGTTCGAATTTCCCTTCTTCGTTCATTTCTCGACCAAATGTTGACTTAATCTCAATAAATTCTCGAGCAAATCTCGCACAGTGCATTGATTCTCGACTTAAAAGAAAGAAAACAGTAGACAAATCCATATGTATAGTCGATAAAGTATCCCATATAAAAGACATACCCTTCTATTTTTTTGATAATGCGTAACCAAGATATCGCAGTTTAAAGTAAACTAAAACGCGCACAGTGACAAATTTTAATCAGTCAGGAGCCAGTTGTCTCTGTAATCCGAGAACGCGTCTGTTTCCGATGGCGTACCCGCATCCTGTTTGCATTTTAGCGTTATGATCGTGGGACACAAGTGACACGACATCGCGTTTTCGGTTTTTTCAAGGATACGGCAACATTCTGACGAGAGTCGAGAGTCACACGGGATTTGGTCAAGCAGACGAGACTGAAAAGAAAGGCTAGAGATTTAACAGAAACCCACAAGATTCAGACAGAAATTTACACGAGATTCTCTACCAAATATCGTTGGAATCTCCTTTGATGCTAGTCTGATTCTTGTCAGAATGTCCTAATCTTGAATGAATCTTGCACTGTTTCAACCACAAGTACATTTACAAGTGAAGGCTACACTACTCTCACATTCGTGAACATCTAATTCCGCTGGCTACACTACCTATTTTTGTTTCGACTTACGTAACATGCATGACGACCAATACTGAGCTGCAGTATAGGAATCAGTACCACTCCCGTTTGTCCTGAATGTAATCTTACGTACTTATTATTTACTAGTATTTATTTGTTTTATCGCGGCCGAGGCGATTAGCGTGCCAGCGCGCCGCAATGATCAAGGAACCTCTCACCACTGCGGTCGGTGTGAGTTCAAATTGAGCTCATGCTGGTTTACTCTCCGGCCGTAAGCGGGAAGGCCTGCCATCAACCTGCGAATAATCGTTGGTTTCCCCGCGGCCTCTATCCACTTTCCTCCCACCATGATGCTGCCCGGTCGTTATAAGTAAAGTATTCAGTAAAGTATTCTTGAGTATGGCGTAGAACACCAATCAAATAAATAACCTAAATAAATCTAAGGTATTAAGCAAGAATAAAAAAATATCTCTTTAAACTAGAATGGCTCTTTAATAATGTGAATATTGTGAATAATATTAACACAATTATAAGGTCGTAGGAAAAACAACAACAATGTACTGTATCATGTGACACACAGTCGCAATATACATTTAATTATTTTCGTCGTTTTCTTTTAAAAAATACAAGTTATATTTATGTTGGTTGCATGCTATTTTTCTGATATAGTATCAAGCCAGGGCTGTGACGTCACTGGAGATGGAACTTTCAGATGCTCTACAGAATATACCCTTTAAATCGTTTCGAAATTCTCGGCCACTGAGACAGTAAAGAATAAAATTCAGGCAGTTGTTCAAAAACAGAAGTTGTAACGTGATCCCAATTAACATGATGTGAATTGCCTGTTGATGTGGAGTGTCAAGTGACCAGTACGGCTCCACGATATGCAAAACTGTCAGGGGGGTTGTTGTTATAAAGAAAACCAAACATATCGAAAGTAAAAGTATATTCGTGCGTTTCTGCGAGGCCAGTCTCCCGTCTGACGGCTGTCCCATCACGTGAACACGTTTGTTCTGACTGCGCATGCGTAGGAGAATTGCACAATTGAGAGTTGTAAGTACGACGCAGGGCAGAAAGGACAGCACCGTCATGTCGATCCAAGGCCATACGAAATTTAACCACTCAGAATAACCCATAAGAGCGCCACATGTGTAAACAGAGGTCGTCATGTTTGATACAGTTATGGTTTGTTCTGTTCGGTGATAGGCAAAGCTGATTGGGCAGTTCACGGCAATGAGAATAACAAATATCACCGACATAGAAACCAGCGCCCTGTTCCGTGTACACAAGGTTTTGGCCTTGAACGGTAAGAAGACATTGATTGCGCGATCCGCTGTCATTGCGATAATAACGTACACTGACATGTCGGTAGTCAGATAATTGAAGAAAAGGTAAACGCCACATCGGCATGCCAAGACAATGTCCCACTGGAACGCATGCGCAAGAAATCCCCTCAATGACGACAACAATAAAGACATGGAGTCGAACACGGCCAGCACTGCCAGAAATGTGTAGGACGATTGCGTTCGGGATTTAACAGCTTTTGGGTAAAATATACAAAATGATAAAACATTTCCGATCAACCCGCAAATCAGAAGCAAAGGTGACATTGATAAGGCGAGATAGTGTGCCACTTGGTATTCGACATAGTCTTCTGGTGACATCGCTCACAGCCTAATACCACACACAGCCTGTGTTCAAACTCCAAAATACTTAAGATCTTTCGCGTCTCAGAGTGGTCCTTTAGTCCTGCAAAAAAAGGTAAAGACATGAAATTTGGAGAAACTGGCTTTTAAGAAGATTTTTTGCTGATCCTATAGCTGTCTAAAGAATTTGATATCTGATCTCACCTATCGATTTGAGGGCACTTCCATGAGCAGTTGACAATCCTGACGACGAGCGTGGATGAAAAGACGATCAACTTCAATATACTAATGGTAAATGGAGTATTTTACACTCAAATTTGATGACAGTTTGAACTAGAGTACATTTATATATAGATGACCAGCTCTCTTTTAACTGTAAAGTTAATTCTAGTGGCGTAGTTAGAGAAGCAAAGGTAGAGTAAAACATTCCTCTAGCCCCGTGCTTTTGTCACAGACAACATTAGCTTTCAGGAATGCCAACATTGTCAATGTCAAGTTTCCGATATTCTGGAAGTTATACTGATCTTGTTTCACGAAGCTATCCGAAAATAATAACGCCTTGACAGCTAGCAGCAAACCCAGTCGGTCGCACTCAACATCGCCAGAAAAAGGATAAACTCGTGAAACTTTTGCCTTGAAACCGAAGACCTGTGTGCCATTAAAAGGACGATAGACAAGTATTAACTTTAATAATTGTTTTAAGATTGAAGAGAAGCAAATAAGTGCAACTATTGTGAAAAAAGATGGTTTTAATTTGGGAAAGAGCAGCAGAGTTTACCTTAGCAACAGTGTCACCCGCATTGAAAAATGGCGGTTTGCGAAGTTCCGATGCCGTCTAATTTGAACGGTATGTTACATTCATAATATTCATAATAAGGGTTGTGACGTAATAGCAATTTATAATTAGTTTAAGATCACTGTGGGTTACAGTATTTGGAGTTTGAAGACAGCGCGTGACAGGACCGGCTTCCAACGATTCAGAGCGGTTAATATGGAAGCTAATCTACGAACAAAGCAAAGCCATCTCTGAGCTATGCAAAGGTATATCATCAACTTGATATAAACCGCTATTACATACAGTTACAGCTCAAATGAGTGTACGTAATTAGGTGTTATATTGAAAATATAAACCCACAACTCTTGTATTTGTACGATAATTTTTGTAAATCTACCCCATTTTTTTCTGTAAAAGATTTACAGCACTTTCCTCTATCGTGAAATACAACGAAATATTTTGTGTTTATATATAAATGTTAAACAGTAAAAATGTTATAAGTAATCTGTCTGCTCTGTTGTTATTTTTGAAAGAACAGTAATGTATATCACATTGAATACGGCTATCCCTGTATGGAGTGTACAACTTTCCCCTTTTACACAAAATGTGCATCGAATAATGCATGCTTCAAACATTTAACCTTAATATCCAGCCGCTGTTGTTTTTTTAAAAACGAATTCTGTCTGGACACATTTAAAGCATACTGTCAAGTTAGATTAAAATTGAACTGCTGTTCAATAAAGGAGATGAGACGGAAAGGCGATTTCGCACATTGCAGATATGGAGTGTCAGGCTGAACGCACATACCTTCAAGTCAATCATCGGCAGGCTACAAACTGAAAATTGGGCCATCAGATTAGCGGGTGTGTCCGTGTATGCATTGTAGACATGTGTATTTCTGAAATCAGTATATAAACAAATCAAAGTTTCTGATATGCTTTAACCTACCCAATCATTTATCTATTCTTTTATACAACAACAGCAAAATTAGGAAGTGGAGGTCACCTGAACAGACTCGAACCAACAACCTCACCGCCCAAGCAAAATTTAACGCTGTGCGGTTGTACATGTACTTGCTAACTGCCACACACGTCAAAATAACATTATTTCTTCAAGTCAGTGTGACAAAGAAGTCTCTTAAAATAAACGACACTTATTGTTTTAACCATGAGGAAGTTCTCCCCAAAGAAGTTTCTAATATTGGGTTACAAATCCTATGTAATAAGTGTCCTGGGACACAATTTCTTTCGTTCCTAAATCAAGACTTGGAACGACCCAAAGCTGCATCTATAGACCGCATTGAACAGTGGGGGACATTCAGATGTCTATGGCGTCTAAAACCATACCATCATTGGAGCCTTGTTACAACATATATGCACTGCTATACTGTGTGTTTTAAAATTACAAGTGTGAAAAAAAAGGAAGAACATTATTATTTCAGACCGATCTGATGTATCAGCTTTAGGTCAAGTCCCCCTTACAGCATCATGTTCTTAAAATTTTTCACTATTTTACCTAATTTTTCGTGAGAATTTGTTTTCAAAGAAAAAATGCGGACGGCGGCGCTCGTCGGACTGTTTACGAAATGAAACGTCTGTTGTAGACCACATGCCCAATGTGACATGCCTAATGTTTTCACGTGGAAAATTGTTTTACTAAATTTCCAAAGGTGGCGGTTTACCACGGGCGCTCAGCGTTTCTCCGCCCACTATACTTATAATGCTTTTTAATGCCCCTTCCCTAATATGCGATTTGAGAATCCTTAGCATTTGTTATTAATGAGTAAAGCGACTTACGGAAGTACGACGACTGAATCCCCGGAGCTCCAGTATACACACACATCCTTCCACATACAAAAAGCCCTGTCGTTGTGGTCCCGTTGAAGCTAATCCCTGTGACTCCTCGTCCTTGTTTATATAAGCTCCATGGATACCACCTGAAGCGACATCCACGCGCACACATATATCTTTGGTAGGCTTATTTTCATATCACGCGTTGTTAAGCATCATATTTCCGTTCACATGGGAAACTCAGATGATGGTTCGATTGTATTTGATAAATGGCTCGTGGCCAAGTTCCTACTACACAAACGGGAGTCACCAAGGCTGTGTAATTATAGCCGATAAGCGATTACAGTCAAGCAGAAGAAACAGCCCTGCAAATAATCATCTGATGCTGGGACATCTTTTCTTGCTTTGTCTTTGCTAAAGATTTCTCGAGACCTACCACAAAGAGTCTGAGATTTCAGATATTTGACACAATGGGTAATCGATACATGTGTATCGACTAAAGTTATATGGAGAAGATTGAACAATATCTTTTCTTGGAAGGGTTTAGTTGGTTTCCATTCAATTTCTCGTTGCAAAAATGATATTTATTCTAGAAAATGAAGTATTAAAGCATTCTGAGAAAGCATTCTGCATGGCTGTGTACGAGCTGACAAATGAACCCATTTGTAAAGCTCACGCCTCTGGTACTACAAGAATCAAGGTGACCCAAATGACATATGTACCTATAAGGTTACGGGCAATACTCGTCAGCCTCCATCAAACGAGGCGCCGTCATGACGATTGCCACCCTGAATGGATAACAATACAATGCAATTATTGAAAGATTTATGCCAACCTAACCAGAAAATTTTAAATTTAAAGTTTTATTACATGAGAATTTCTCACTGGTCATACTACCACCTGCATACCTTGGGGACCACTGTACGAAAGGGCGAGGCAAAAGTACAACACTGCGAAGCAAAACAACAAACTTTTGCCACCTCCCCCTTACGTACTTTTATTTCGTCTTTTCGTAGTTTTGCCTCGCACTTTTGCCTCGTCCTTTCACAGTTGTTTTCTGGTTTAAATAACATTACGAAGGTACACATAGCCGCTGTCGAGTTCCATAGTTAGACTATCTAATGAACAACATACTCATACCTTTACTTTTCCAAAAAAGCAGAAAATGTCAGAAAAAATTAGAAGAATTAAGGTATGCGGTGACCAACTTCATGTTCTGTTCGTTTCAATAATTTCATTAGCTATGTCAAAACTAATTTTTTGTGTGTGTGTTAACGACTGAGCTTTCGACATTAGAAAAACTGTATTCACATGGTTGTTTCCAATGATTAACAGATCCGAGTCTATATCTATACTTTACCCGAATACCAGACTGTCTGAAATAAGTGTTTCCCAGAAGAAAACAGACAAGGAACCAGCTTGAAAAGTTTTAATTCTATCTTGAAAATAGATTAACGGGGCTGGTAACCTCTGTTCAAACTCGCCTGTACCAGCATCGTAATGGGGTTGATCAGTTTGTCCTTCTACCAGGGGCTTTTCTTCTTCTGAGAGCCCTCGTCTAATGAAAGTAGGAGTTTACAATTAGCAAAGCCTCTTGCGGCATACGGGTCTTTTGTACTCATACGAGTTACCTCCCCTTAGTTCATAATTATTTCGTGGTGACAGTAGTCGCCCATGCTCCTAATTTTGTTCTGTGTTTTACTCTTCTTCTTTTCGCCATCTAGATGGATTGTATGCCTGATGTCAGCATATCTGACCCCCGCCTGCATGTTGGCTTTGGATCTAACATCTACATTAATACAAGAGGGTTGGGTCTGGGGATTGGCGGGGCGGGTGGGGGGAGGAGGGGTGATAGTGGCAGGGGTGAGGGGAGATGTTGACAAGTATTTGGTGCGGTTGGACAAAATGGCAGTTGTCGGATGGAAATTGAGTATGTCGTCATCTTTTCCTGGTGAGTTTTAGCTGAAAGCTTGAGCTTACTGTCTATTGCAAGGAGCAGACTTTCGCCACGAGGGTATATTTGCCTTGTCAGGCTCGGTGACGTCCTAGTTCTATACAAAATACTTTTCCTAGATCTGACGAGAATATTATACACCTTTACTGTTCAAAAACCATCTACCTCTCAAGAAAAACAGCATCCCCCCATAAATTTAGTACTGGGCGCAAGCCAAATAGCAAAGGCATCGATACAAATACGCCTTTCTCTCCGTCAGTGCAAAGCTCCACTGTTTTGAACCGATGCTTTGAAACTGTTAAATATGTCATTTGTTCCTGATTGCAAACTACATCCGGCCACTTTCCACCATTTTCAGGGAGGATCCATTTAAGTTTGTCAACATTCATTTTTCCTGTTTCATATTATAAATGTATCTGCTGAGAAATGTATGGACAAGGCTTGTCAGATAATAAACAGTCTTGAAACAGCGTTTAAACGTTCAATCGTTGAGCTATTCCACTTACCCATGGCTTGTCGGTTTCTAGACTGTTCATATATACTTCATCCAAATTTTTAATTGTTGGTTTTTCTGTTTTTCAAATGTATATCTACCCACTTCTTTATTTTGAATACACTTCTCTTTAGTCGATTGTTCCACGGAACAAGCACGTAGGTGCATTATTCTCGTGCTGACAATGTCTAAGTGCACTTCATTTCTAAATCCATTTTGTTGCAGCCCTTTTCTACACTGAGGGATTTGGAAGTGGTGTTAAATTGAGCTTAACCACCGTCTCAAAGAGCATCTTGAGAGCTTTGTGGATGACATTCATGTTGTTGTCTAACAGCTTGGCAGCATGTACAGACAGTGAATTCTTCTGAGAATCAGATTTCTTGATCTGAGGTTGAGGAGCTTTCTCAACATGACTTGTAGTTTCCTGGGCACCTTTGTCTAAATTTGAGACCAAGGCAAATGCGCCAGAGCGATTCATGCCAGAACGATTTCTGCTCAGTTCATGACAGTGTTAAACCTCACAAAAGATCAAACGCGAACACACTTAGACAAATTCAATGCATATAATTGAATAGCCTAATCTAAATGGTACAACATATTTACAGTAGGCCTAGAGTATACAAAATAATGTAAACAACAACAAACTATAGCTTTTTGTGGAGATTACAGCAGTCACAATTCCGGCCAAAACATACGGAGTCTCAAAGGCAAGTCACAGTCCATACAAAGCTACACAAATAGGTATATCCAAAGTGCCTCGTGAAGTCCTGAAGTGAAAGCTGTCACTTGCATTCCGGTGACAATCAGTCGTACTCTGGTAAGCTGTCGAATGGTACGAAGTATCCATCCTCTCTGTTAATCACACTCTTCCCTTTAACACTATTTACCAGTATAGTCCCAAGTCAAATCCGGATGCCACACACGAATACAGTGATTATCCTAAAAAAAAAGGCCGTCCAGACAAAATATATTCTAACACAAAACAATGCTTTCACTTGTAAAGAGTTCCAGATGTAGGTCAAACGCTGACCTGGATAACGTCAAGATGGCCAAATTCCGTCGTAGTACAAAACAATGAAATAAACACAATGTATTACAAATGGGCTCACGACAGGTGTTATTTAGCAGAAGGCAGATATGTTCAGTAACGTTGTCCTTAACCCAACAACAAATTCAGAACCTTTATGGAAGCTGCATAAATTGATTCTTTTCATCTCAATTGTTGACAATGGAAATTATGATTAAGGGTATTCAAACGTGATATTTGTCAGAAATTGTTGTCCCAGTTTGAAAAATCACAACAATCAACATACATTATATTTAACCGTCAGAGTACAAAACATACAGTATTAAGAATTAAATTCTTTTCTTAATCCTATCTTATTATTTGGTAGAGAGACTCCAAGGCCTGTGAGTTCAAGTCCAGCTCATACTGGTTTCCTTTCTGGTCGTTTGTGGGAAGGTCTGTCAGCTGCTTGCGAATGTTCGTGGTTCCAACCAGACTGTGCCCGGTTTCCTTCCACCATAATGCTGGTCACCGTTGAATAGGTGATATATTTTCAGTACGGCGTGAAACACCAAACAAGTAAATAAAAAAATATTATCTTATGCAACACATTAAGAACATATAGAAATTTTTAAAATGTCCACCTAATGACCCAGACTCTTCATGTACAGTGCAAGCCTTTTATGTCCCTATAGCAACAGTTTGGAATTTTCTGGCAATAGAAGTGTCAGATCAATAATTACATGTACTTTTTGTGTCAATGACTTGTCCTTAGGTCAGCTGAATAAAATATGATACATATCTTTTAAAAAACGCTTAGGGGTGCCCTAGGTCGAGACAGGATAAATTATACACAGGGTTATCAGATATAGAAAGAATGACCAAGTCGGTGGCCTAATGGTTAGAGTGTCCGCCTTGAAGATGGGTGACCGGGATCATACCAAAGATTTAAAAATGGTATTTGTGCTGCCGCGTTTGGCGCTCAGCACTGGAATAGGTGAGACCAATGAATCAGAACTGGTTGCCCCGTTGTCAGTATATTGGGCGGGGTGTCATCTGGTGTCTTTGGCATGATTATTCAGTCTCGCCTTTCCACAAGTAGACACGGTATATGTACACACACCTAATGACTCCTCGTCGTTATATAACTGAAAAATTGTTACGTACGACATAATGCTCCAAGCATACATACATACGTACATGTCTATAATAAAGAGATTTACAAACGATATTTTGTTATCACATATTAAAGTCAATCTTAAATACTTGTGGGTTTATGTATGCTGTGGAGATTTGCTGTTTTATAAGGATTCTTTTGAGCTTTTCATTGTTTTATTCTTAGGGTAAACGAAGATATGGTAGGATACAAATGTGTTAGATACAAGACATCACGAGACTCGAAATAAATGCACAATATCTCTTCATTCCAGGCAACTCATTAAATATGCAAATACAAAGAGCCCATGACGCGGGAAAGCTGCACGAATGTTCTGCATTAAAAGCATACGGATTTATAATTGTTGTCCTATTTATTTATTTATTTGATAGGTGTTTTACGCCGTACTCAGGAATATTTCACTTATATGACGACGGGCAGCATTATGGTGGGAGGAGCCCGGAGGAAACCCACGAACATCCGCAGGTTGTTGAGAGACCATCCCACATACGACCTGAGTGTTGTTCTATTTCCTTTGTCAGTACGTGTGCATATCAATAAGCATAAAGCCCTAGTCTCAACGGTATGATTTGATCAACCATCAGGAGTGATAAGCTTATACACCGCTTATCGGTGCACTGCTCAGGTAACGGCACAATATGCAAAATAAAACACTCGCGGACCCGTCTATGTATAACTTGGTTTCCCTAGGGTTATTGGAGCTATTGATGATTCGCATATTTCAGTTGGATGCCCCGGGAGAAACGTCGAGAAACTTTACAGAAATGAAAAAGGAATCTTTTCCATAAACGTACAGGCAGTAAGTGGACCAAATTTGGAAATTTTCAAGGTGGCCAGGCTTAACGCACGAATGAAGGATATCTGAAAACAGTCATCAGTGCGAGAAATTGGAAAGACGTGAGTTGGAGGGAATTCTTCTGTGAGACCCACAATATCCATGCTTGTCATATTTAATGAAACCCTTTCCAAATCCAACGAATGCACCACAAAGGCGCTTTAACAACTCTCACGCTCTATTGTTGAAAGAATCTTATCTATGGAAGTAAAGGTTTACGTGTCTCAAAGCAGGACTGCGATTGAAATTACATGTAGATACATGTAGAGATTCTTACCAACATTACCATCGGATTGAATGGCCGGGAGCCTGCTGATGACACCCCTGTAGAAGAAGCTATCGAATTCGATCCTCCACCCCGAGGTACAAGGAATGCAAGGAATGCTCGGCGTCTGGAAATAACATCACGGCTCGTTGGGTAGAGAACATCTAAACGGCTTTCACCCAGGTGGAAACTCACGTGATGCAAGAAGCCTCGTTCTCGTTTCCGTGGACAGCCGAATTTTAGGACGGGTTATTAATGGAAGATGAAATCAGTTTGACTACAGATATAATTTTGTGCACACTCTATAGAGAGGTCGAGTGGAATTCCATGTGACTTGCCTCATCCACGAATTTCTCCGTCATGCTGAAGTTCTTACCTGTTATAGTTCATCATCATTCTGCCCACGGAAACGAGAACGAGTCTTCTTGCTTCACGTGAGTTTCCACCTGGGTGAAAACCGTTTCCACCCAACTGAAAACGTTTTCACCCAGCTGGAAACCTAACAAAAAGTTACAAGAGTTCAGAAAAAAGGAAAATGTCGTATATGGGCCACCGTAAAGATGCGTATACGTTTGTCTCAGACACAGGTCTATAGCATCGCAATCATCTGCGGCGGGTTTGTTACAAGACGCGGCCTTTGTCTGTGCGCTCTATATTTCCATTTTAGGCTGTGTTGTCCTGTGGCATGTTTAACATTAAGATTAAGCAACTCCTTTTTCCATGTTCCTTTTTCGGCATTTCCAGGATTTTGCACACTTGAACGTTTTCTCTTCTTGGCTCTTGTTTTCTGTCATGTGTATCTCAGGTCAAAGACAATTCGGCATCGGCGGGATTTGAACTTACTGGCGAAAGAATGTATAATATGGCCTTTTAATGAGCAGCGAATAAAGCCTTATTTGACACAATTGTTACATATACAACTTGCTTACCTTCCTGCAGGTCATAATTTACTTCATGGTCTCGCTTTTGAGTTTAAAGCGTAGATGACCCATTACTGTCATCACTGACGTCATCATCAAATCGTTTATCCAGGGGTGTTAGCTGAGAGGGAATAATTGTAGTAATTCGTTGTGCCTGAAGAGATGACTCTCCACTACTCAGTGTACCTCCTCATGTTTAGTGTCTTTGATGTTTCATCGATAGCAATCTTTCTTTGCCCTCTTTACTTTTGCATTTTTCCAATGGGTTTGTAATTGGGATACGCCCTGTTTGATAACGCCTCTCTGTGTATTAAAAGCTTCGGTTATCAGTGTCCAGGCCAGTCATTTCTGCATCATTGCAGATTTATGATTTTCAATCATATATGTATATATAAGCAGAAGCTCATCACCTAGAAATGTTTAACTTCCCAAAAGCTAGTTTCCACGGCACTTTACACTTTTCTTCGATCTCTAACGAATTATGTGAAGTATCTGCACAGCTATTTATTTTCTCTCTGTATTGTGTAGCAACCGTTTGAGAAGCGGCTGATGGTGGGGAAAGATGTTCCATACGCGGTTGTGTTGATACACACTAAAAAAATTATGACAACGGAGAATTTTGTAAAAGGAAAACAAAGTCTTTGATAGTAATTGTTTTAGAGTTGCTTGGAAATATAAAAATAGTCAATAGCTTCTTAACTGAATAGCAGCAATCGTAGACTCCTTATCATTCAGTTTACCATTTTCAACGTGCATTTTGTAACGTGCCGTGGAGACCGACTGTAGGGAAGTTGCGTACTTCTAGGTAATGGACTTCTGATATGAGTTAATTTTTGTTGCGCTTTCTCAAGCCATTATAATATACACAGATATTCTGACTCTATATACGGGATGCAGTGGCGTGAAAAATGTGCTATACCACACCAGACGCTCACTCGTATATACGGCAAAGTCAGTCCTGATTTAAATACCAATGACATGAGTCAGCAATGGCATCGTCTGATTACCTTTCGGGTTTGCAGACATGAAGTTTAACTTAAGCTGAAAAGATAATCTCAAGATTAGTAAATTCGAACACAGAACGGCTGTTGCAGATAAGATTAAGTAAGGTTGCAGTAATAACAATTTATGTAAATCTTAGTATATCCCGGTTTTTAAAACCAAAACGTGTTTTAAATTAGTGGAAGGTCGGAAACAAAGTCAGAACTCATCTGCTCTCAGGATTACGAAGCTGTCTTACACTTCAGTTAGACATTTTCTCAACATAAGAATTAAGCCGAGACTGTGTTTAAATTCTTAGAGTTTGACTAAGACTTCCATGGCAAACTTATAAATCAGAGTTAAAATTCAAAGCTATACAACGCCAAGAAGACAACAAGTGAACACAAAGCCTGCTGTAAGTATAAGCTTCAGTATCCTGGGGCCTGATCCGAAAGCTATGAAAGCTATGACCCATTAGATTCAGCCTCAACAGCTGGCATGAGAGTTACGAAAGCTGTATGACACCTCAGATAAAGTGTCCGCTAAACTGGCATGTGGGTTAAGTAAGCTGCATGATACCTCAGACAAAGTTTGTGCTAAAATGGCATGAGAGTTACGAAAGACATATGACACCACAGGCAAGGCCACAGCTCATTTGGTTTTCGAGGTATAATAGCTTTATAGGTGCCATCTATGGTCGTGAGTTTCCGCGGGCTCTACCAGGTTTCCTCCCACCACAATCCTGGTCGCTGTCGTATAAGTGAAGTACTCTTGAGTACGGCGTAACACCAATCAAATAAATAATACAAAACCTTAGGTGAAGGGTTATATTGGTATGACACATTAAGCAAAGCTACATGTAGAGCCAATCTGATGTAAGAGCTACAGAGGCTGTATGACAACTCAAAGTAAAGTATTTGCTCACCTGACATGACAGCTATGTACGTGAGGAGAGACACTTTCGAGTAAATGCTCTTCCGCTACCGACGTTGGGCATTCCCCTCTGTTCTTGTGCATGGCCATTGTGTAAACCGAATGTTGTAAAGGTGTTGCATGGCCCACTTCTGACAGTCATAGTTTAGTACTATGGCTATTACAGCTCATGTTAAAAGGACTCCAACATGGCTGACTGACTATTGTTCTGGCAGGGTGATGATGTCATGTGCAGCCTCTCCATGGTTTTTGTGACGCTGGTATGCAACAGTCTAAGGGCAAAAGCCAGCCAAGACCGTGGTAAATAAAAGTACGTCTACAAGCTTTCGCAATAAAAGCAATGCTACTTGACAATTTATGAATCTCGACGATCGTTTTCACTTCTTAATACTATCGCATTTCAATGAACGAATAATTATGGCTCAACGCCATATCGGCAATTTTTCAGTCATCTCGTGGCGATATCGCATTTGACGCTTTAAGCATGCAACGACACTTTAATGGACCCTTTCATGGCCATTGATACCCGCTCTCTTCCTGGCAATGCCACCCAAGAACCGCCTCTTAGTCTGCTGCCGTATTTAAGACGGGCGCATGACCTGATTTAACAGGGTGAAAATACTAACAGACATATACCTATTCCCCTCCAGGCCTGTACCTGTGAGAGTGGCCGCGTGGGGAGAGGGTCTATAAAACCAGGTTGTTTTGGTGAAAAATGTTATGACTTGACTACACCAGTCTCTCGTGTACTGTAGCAATTCATTCTTGATCATTTAGTCATAAAAAATATTTTTCCGTTATTCGCTTTATTAGCCTAAAATAGACCAGAACGCATCTCCTGCGATCCTGGAGGGTGGTGCTTGAGGGGTCTGGACAGCCCCTTGATCGTCGCTTTGATTGGCTGTGATGGTCAATCCAATCAACGCGGTATAAGGAAGGCTAAACATTAAAGGATTTAGACGAAGTAAACTCAAATAGGCCTAATAACGGTATGTTTATTTCAGGCAAACGTAAAATATGTCTTATATTTATATAGAAAGGGAACATAGAAAGAAATATATCCTTGAGGGGACAGAAGACGGATAATTCCACTGATGATAAATCTGGTTATTGTTAATATTGTATGAGATCTGTGTCAGTTCATACTCAGCTAAATAAGCTCATTCGTTAAACCCACGTCAAAGCTAGAACACAAGACGATCTCCATCGGTAATGGATATGTCTAGCCTATATAAGGTTTTCTTATGAAAAATATGGGTTCCGCTGCAAAGAGAGCAACGAAAGCTATATGACACTTTAGGTAAATGCAAGAAAATAAATAAATAAAAAGTCATAAAAGTACTTCGAATCAGTACTGCCAAAAATAACAGTGGCAAACTTCGACATCCACTCTGGCCGCCTGTCAGTGTAAACCAGGACTTCATGTTCACTTTTGAGGGTGTACAATCTTGTAAGTAATGTACTTAACTATCTGACCTCTTCGGTAGCCTGTTGGTAGAGCGTCTGTCTCGAAGTCGGGAAACCTTGGACCAAGAATTAATACTGCAATAGGGACAGCACTTTGGGGGCATGCACACGCCCTGCCACTAGAAGACACTGTATATGTACACTCACCTGATGACTCCTCGTCATCATATGAATGAAGAATTGTTAATTACGAAGTAAACCTCCACGAATAGATACACACTTTAATATTTAAGCAGGATGGCTCTTGCCACATATTTCAGCAACGTCTTCTGCTTTCACATGGATGCTATGTATGTACTTCTTGATGACAAAAACAATACTCTCGTATAGTACATGTACACAGACACTGGAGCTGTTAAAAGCAAGTGCGCTACTTGGTTTTTAACAGCAATTAGTTTAACGAAGTGTTTAATAGTTTAGCAGATGAATAATTTAGTAACACAATATATTTCTTAAACCAACGCTGACGAATAGGTTGCTTTTGCGTGGATATCACGCCAACCAGCATTTAAATTAAGAAACTCTCTACTTTGACTAATTTTACATCGACTCGAAGGGTGTGCATTTGAAACTAGTGGTGTAGATTTCGTAAAAACGATCACATGGTTTAAGCTAAAACCCAAGACTCTTCGGATCCAAAGATTTAGATTGTACAAGAAGAATAAAGTGTAAGCATTTCACGTGCTGACATATATGCCCACAATCGACTCTGTACTGCGGTGATTAACGTCATTTCAGCTAACAGCCATCGTGACGTCACACCAGGATTGTGTTCACGTCACTTCTGTTTAACTGTCCTCAAACTACAATGATTTTGTTTTTGGGGCACACATTTTGTTGAATTGTATCCTTGTATCAGTTCTGTAAAGTATTACACAAGACAACCAGAGAATTAAGTGGGAAGCGAAAGCCAATACTATATATTCAACGTCTTTAAATCACACTTCAGGTTGTAGAAAGAACAAGAGCAATGTACTGTAAGACATGACGCACATGGGTAGCACACATTTAACGAAATCATATACTCTTGCCGTTTTATTTTAAGAAAAATACAAGTTGCTAATTTTCATTACGTGCTATTTTTCTCGATGTTGTGGCATCAATTCATGGCTGTGACGTCACTAGACACGGAGTTTTCAGATGCTCTGCAGAATATACGCTTTAAATCGTTGCGAAACTCTCGGCCGCTTAGACAGTAAAGAATGAAATTTAGACAATTGTTCCAAAAGAGAAGTTGTGACGCAATGTCACTTACCATGGTGTGAATTGCCTGTTGATGTGGAGTGTCAAGTGACCAGTACGGCTCCACGATATGCAAAACTGTCAAAGGCGTTGTTGTTATGAAGAAAACCAGACATATCGAAAGTAAAAGTATATTCGTGCGTTTCTGCGAGGCCAGTCTCCCGTCTGACGGCTGTCCCATCACGTGAACACGTTTGTTCTGACTGCGCATGCGTAGGAGAATTGCGCAATTGAGAGTTGTAAGTACGACGCAGGGCAGAAAGGACAACACCGTCATGTCGATCCAAGGCCATACGAAATTTAACCACTCAGAATAACGCATAAGAGCGCCACATGTATAAACAGAGGTCGTCATGTTTGATACAGTTATGGTTTGTTCTGTTCGGTGATAGGTAAAGCTGATTGAGCAGTTCACGGCAATGAGAATAACAAATATCACCGACATAGAAACCAGCGCCCTGTTCCGTGTACACAAGGTTTTGGCCTTGAACGGCAAGAAGACGCTGATTGAGCGATCCACTGTCATTGCGATAATAACGTACACTGACATGTCGGTGGCAATAAAAGAGAAGAAAAGGTAAACTCCACAGTGACATGCCAGGACGATGTCCAACTGGAACGCATGCGCAAGAAATCCCCTCAAAGACGATAGTAGCAAAGCCAGGGAGTCGAACACGGCCAGCACTGCCAGAAATGTGTAGGACGATTGCGTTCGGGATTTAACAGCTTTTGGATAAAATATACAAAATGATAAAACATTTCCGATCAGCCCACAAACTAGAAGCAAAGGGGAGATTATCAAGATTAGGTAGTGACCAACTTGGTATTCAACATAATCTTCCGGTGACATCATTTTACAGTCCACAAGTCAGCTCCTGCAAGCCCTAGATGCCATTCACGTCACGACGTTATCCTTTTGTCCTGAAAATATGAGAAATGACACACAATTTCAGAAAATTATCATGTGTGATTTTATTCCATGGTTGTAGGTATCTGAGCAAGGTGTGATCTGGTCACATCCATCACTATTAAAGCAGTGCCATGAACAGTAAAGCATTGAGCTGCCTATGACCTCATCAGAAGCGCGATAAGCGCACGCGCACGCCCTGGGTGATTTTTCTGATTAACAATCTACCTTTTTATTTCTGTAAGAGAACAAAGATATAGATCACAATGGATAACGTGAATATTGAGCCGATGTTATTGTGCTAAAATGAATTACTGCCTAAGCACAATTTGCTGAGACAGCGTACAGTTAATTGCACCCACAGGCTAGTTAAACATTCCCACATGCTAGGATGGAATGTATAGCATTGGCGCACGCATGACTCGTGAGCGTGAACCGCCAGATAACATTTCCTCGTTTTTGCTATATATAATTTAACACTGCATCAAAACACAGAGCGAAGACATTTTTCGAGGGATTTTCTTAGAGCATACAAAATTATACAGACGCTGGGGAAAATATCATTCATTTTTCCACTGTGAAAGAAAATCTGAACACCCATATTCTTGATGTACATCGCGCTATTTCAAAATCGGTGAGTTTCCTTTATTTGACTACTATAAACATATATCAGTTCTCGTTGCCTGAGGCTTGTCTGTCGTATCATTGATTTTACATTGCTGTCTTTCATATCCTATCTCTCATTGTTCATCGGGGTTTGGAGTCAGAAGCGAACGATGACACTCGTGGAGCATTTTACAAAGGCTTACGTTTCTTGAACATCACTTGTCTACAGCCAATGTGGGATTTAAGCATGTGCCTCAGACTTGGAGAAGTTTTTCAGTAACTTGCCAAAGGTCGGTGGTTTTACCATGGCGCTCTGGTTGCTTCCACTGTAAAACTGACTGCGTTAATTCTGAAAATCCTTGAATGTGGCATTATGCAGTCAAATTTTTCTAAGAAACAAAACAGAAAAAACGTACTAGAAAATTTATATACTGCATACCTCAGCGACATCTGTGGAAATCAAGCCGAAAGTATCAAAATATCAGAAGGCTAAATTAGGTTTATTCGTGAACTGTTTTTCGCATTTCTTATTGTGTGATTTAAAAAAAAACCTGAACGTTTGCTATTAAAGTGAACATAAAGTTAGCCAACAAAGCTGAATTAATTAATAAATTAGTGTTCCAGAAATATTCCAAAAATATTTTAAAATTCTACACAGCGTATCAACAAAATAAATAGCAAAAAATCGTCAGTACCTAGCCACTCATTTGTGACGCCAAGTTATAGCTATCTAGAGTGACGTCACAAAACCTAGGAGCTCTCCCGACTCGTCTGTATCAAACAATGTGACGATGAGAAAATACAAACAAAAACGCCTGATACCCAAGAGTATCAGCTCTGATCCGTGTTCAAAGGGTCGTATTTTAGCGGTCCTGCTCGTCCTCGTCCTGCATGGATGTAAACATTTGGCCTAACTGGCTGTACCGACTTCAGGGAATTCACCGAACATAACAGGGCCTTCTGACTGATAACAGTCTCTTTCATTCAGATTCTTGGAAGATATTTTTGTAATAAATCTGACTTTGCTAAGGAAAATAATGCAAAGTCACAATATTTTTCTTCAAGCTATGACTCTCATGAGGCGTTTTTTTTTTTTTGCCAGCTCACCCTGACAAGTTACTGCAGTATTCCGCAGCCGTTCGCAGTTCCCTGCTCATAAATGTGTCGTCCAAAATGCATCAGTTTAACAATTAAACTAACCACAAAATCTAATTTATTGTAACTGTATGTCAGGTGTAAACAGAACAACGACTCTTCAGCAATAGCAAAAGCTATTTTGACGTCATGACGTCACAGAATGGTTAGACATTCATGTATGTAATCAGTATATGGCGGAGGCTGTGTAACTTTGTATTCCATTCCCAGTGAAGACAATTACGTCACAGAAAGATTGAACATGTTCATGTACTAACCAGTGTGCTGTAGACGATATGATACTTGGCTGCAGTGTTTATTTCCCGGTGAGAAATGTGCCATTGTCGAAGATTACGAGCAGATCTGTACCAACGAATGTTTCACCTCTCAAAACACTTCACAGTCGCATTTGCCGTCAATTTGATACTCTTTCAGACTGAAATTAGTAACCATATAGTCTGGCTAGGTACCCCTTTTGTCTAGAAACAGTGGTTTTGCCTGGTATGTATGACGTGGTCTTCCAACGCTACGTCGTATGGGTGTGAGAGTGTTTACATGACTGAAGTTTTTCATGTCTAATCATAAGATTACCTGCATTAAACGTTTTGGGTAGGGTTATAGAATTGAAATAATGTTTCCTGCGATGGGTGTCTACCGACAGTTTTATAGTCAATAAGGTGGGCGCGAATAGAAAATTTAGGGTTCAGGCTACGCCTTCGACCTAAAATACTAACCTCGTCCCCCTTATTGACTGTAAAATTGCAGATAGACACTCATATTTCTTAACAAGAAACCACACACTGACAATCGAGAGCTAGGTTTTTTGTAACCGTCAATTATTACGTGACGCTTTTATAAGGGCTTCTACAACATGGTTACTGGGGTGAATTGTGCGTCAGTGCCATATCCCCAATGCTGAACTTTATCTAAGAACTCGGCTTTCAAAACTTTATAGAATTGTTTACATAGACATATTTTTCTGTGATAATTGTGTCCTATATCATTTTTTCTATGTACATATAGTGGCAGACTTTATGTTTACTTTAATGATACTGACCATTAGTAAAGCGACCTACGGAAGTAACGCCGTCTGAATCCCCGGAGCTGCGGTGTACACGTACTTCCATATACCCAATGGCCTAGCCTGCGCTTAATGTTGTTTTCTTGTGGTCAAGCCGATGCTGAATCCCTGTGGCTGCTCGCCCCGTGTTTATATAAGTTCCATAGATACAAATTAGAAGACGCGACATCCACGTTGCACGCTTTGGCTGGCTTAGTCTCCACATCCTGTGCCACCCTGTCGCAAAGGAAGTTCAGATGATCTAGTGCTTGATAAATGCCTCATGCCAAGTTAATGCAACATTCGCAGAAATCGCGTAAGGCTGTTTAATAACAGTCGATAAGTAATTACACTGAAGATAGTCACGTGGTGTATCTAAGCGCTTTATGTTTGCCAAATACTTCTCGTGACTTACTACAAAGAGTGTGCATTTACACCATTTTGACGTCCGAGCAATGCAGATTTGCACAAAAGATGTTTATTCTAGAAGAATGAACATTAAAAGCAATCCAGAAATCTGATCATTAACATTTCATAATCTCTAAACTGTTCATCTGTATTAAAGCGATAAGAGCTGTTGCCATTGAACTACTTTCCATGCAAGTTTTACATAAGACTTAAGACATGGCGTTTTTAATCATTCAAAAGATTCTTCCCTGCACGTAATACACATGACTTGTAACAATCCTCCTTCTCGTATGGTGTTCTCTGTATGTGCGTAGCTAAATGTGTTGAAAATAAGTAGCCACGTTAAAGGAAAAGACCTCTCAAAAAGGAACGTTAAAAGAACAAAGAGTTTATCCAACTCTGATAACGCTTTTTACGCATGAGTGAAAGCTAGCTGAACTAGTGTTGCCAAAAATTCCATCCCTCTGGTGGACATCATTAAAAAAGATAATGTGACGTCAGAGTTCCTAGATACCTCCAGGACGTCTGATAAAGCCCACCATAATATTCAAATATTTCAATGCTTTTCAACACTCCTAAAAAATCTGAAAAAAATGGACTTATTTTTAAACATAGTTTGCAGTTGCCTGTGTGATGAACCTTACTTCCGGGGCGAACATCCAGGGCCCTCTATATTTACTTGGCGGGCAATCACACAGGACAATTTAAACACATAAATCTCTCAGTAGCCGAATGAGTGCAAACTGTTTATGTAACAATCAGTGGAATGCTAAGCCTAATGTTGTAAGTTGTTGTTACCATGGATAACATTCTGTAGATTCTAAGATTCTATACTTGATCTCTTTGTTATTAACCACGGTAATCGGAATAAAAACCGAGACAAAAAGCAATAGTAAAACACTTTTATGTGTTCATGTATTCAAGCTATTTGCATTAAACAACAATTAAAATCAAATATGTTCTTTTTTTATGTCAACAGCATTCGTCGGAAGCCAATTTCGAGGGATAAAGGGCAATAGAAAAAAGGCGCAGATGGAATTACGTAAACACAATAAACAGTCTGTCAGCAATAGCACCGCGGACCAGTGTTGTCGGATTGCGAGGACCTCAGCCTGATTCTTACCTAGATATGGATAAGACTTTCTCGAAATTCTATTCTCACGATGGAATGGAATATAATGAAGCCGGGTAATTTCACTTTCATTGAAGTCTGGTGACGTATGCATATATATATATATATATATATATTATATTCCATTCCATCGTGAGAATAGAATTCATTATATTCCATTCCATCGTGAGAATAGAATTTTCGAGAAAGTCTTATCCATATCTAGGTAAGAATCAGGCTATGGTCCTCACATATATATATATATATATATATATATATATATATATATATATATATATATATATATATATATATATATATATATATATATATATATATAGTTGAGAGGGGGGTGGGGGCATGTTTCATGATGACTTAATAGCTTACATATATATCATGGTATAAATAACCTCATGCCTTGGTGACTATATAGGTCTAATATAAGTAGCTAAACTTCTGACACGTGTAAACAATATTTTAAATTAAAAAGAGGTATATGGCGCCTCCGTGGCTCAGTCGGTTAGCGCGCTAGCGCAGCGTAATGACCCAGGAGCCTCTCACCAATGCGGTCGCTGTGAGTTCAAGTCCAGCTCATGCTGGCTTCCTCTCCGGCCGTAAGTGCGAAGGTGTTCCAGCAACCTGTGGATGGTCGTGGGTTTCCCCCGGGCTCTGCCCGGTTTCCACCCACCATAATGCTGGCCGCCGTCGTATAAGTGAAATATTCTTGAGTACGGCGTAAAACACCAATCAAAAAAAAAAAAGAGGTATATATGATATGAACAATATAGGTCAGCCTACGTTATGGTGTGTGCCATACTGCACGATCTTAATGTCAAACGCCCTTGACTGATTTATTTATTTGATTGGTGCTTTACCGCGTACTCAAGAATATTTCACTGATACGACTGTGGCCATTAATGTGGTAGGAGGGAACCATGCACAGCCCAGATGGAAACCCACGACCATCCGAAGATTGCTGGGAGGCTGAACACTTTGAAGAGCCGGAGTTGTTCCACTTAATCCACTTCCATGCTCCAAATATACCTACATTTTTATATCGGTGAAAAGTGACGATATTTCTGTTAGCAAAACACCTTGGCAAACGGGTACAAATTAATCAGTTTATAACACAGCTTTGCATTATCGCCAGTCAGTGACGTTTAGTGCGGTAACTCAGTCCCAAACAATCCGCGGCCTACCGGCCCCGATAGCACAGTTGGTTGAGCGTCTGCTTCAGGAGCGGTAGATCCGGGGCCGATCCTGCATCGAGTCACACCTAAGGCCTTAAAAAAGAGAGTTGTAACTTCCTCGCTTGGCGTTCAGCATAAAGGAGCGACGACAGGTTCAGTATAATGGCTCAGGCGGGGCAGCTTACATGCCTTCGGTAAGTCGTCTCAGTGAAGCAGCAACAAGGAGGCACATTACATACACTCTAAAGATTCCTTCGCCTTCATGCGACTGAAAAATTGTTAGGTACGACGTTAAACCCCAAGCACTCACTCAGTCACTCTGTGGCCGATAAGCTTTGGTGCATACCTGGCACGGCCTGTGGGAAAGCGGCCTTAAAAAAAATCTTAGATTGACTCAGAATGAAGCGGATAGTGCAACGACTGGTTGACCTGTATCAGTGTAATGGCTCGGGCGGGGCAGCTTACTTGCCTTCGGTAAGTCGTCTTATTGACGCAGCACTAGATAAAAGAGCGGTGGAAATTCACCCTGCAACAAGGACATGCACTCTAAGGGTTCCTCCTTGGTCATATGGCTGAAAAATTGTTAAGAACGACGTTAAACCCCAAGTACTCACTTAGATTGACATTCAACATCTGGACCTTTCTAACAGCTGAGAGGGGGGCCTCGCAACACAAGGAGATGTCACTCGCAGGCTCATCACCACCTGTCTCCTTGTGTCCTCTCGCTCATAATTTCATTAAAACTCATACCTGCCCTAAATGTAGACAATTCCTATGATTTGGATGCCAAACATGACACCCGCACACCAAAAATGGCAGGCAGGCATCGAAAAAAGACTTTACGCCCTAAAATACGAAGAATTACATTTCCCTCCCGAAAGGGCCAATAGGGTACTAATACCACATGCGTCATATCCGTTTGGAACTTAATAACAGGATAATAAAATGGCTCCTGGTGAAGTAATCCCCTTCCTACATGTAACTCTCGGATTATCATTAAATTATTACGGAGCCAACGGAGTGAATGCGTCCGCTTTTAAACCGTCGCTCCCAGTGTCGCTTTGACTAGGATTTATCCTACTCTTCCAGAATAAACATGGGATTTCTCTGATGGAGAAGAATGACTGTAAGGAGATGTGCGTTCGTCATCCAAATTAATAGTGCAAGAACTGTTGTCATTAAAATCTACCGTTGCCTAAACGCCTGTCCTTCTATTGCTCATTCAAAGCTGTGGATAATATACATTGTCAGTAATAAGTCATCTTCGCGGTGATATAGGATGTACAGTGAGCTATAAATAATAAGCAGGCATTGACGTGTTATTCCAGATGTTTAAAGGAGAGGTAAACATAAAAATGATGCCAAAATCAGATGAAACAGAGTCAAAACTTATTTGCAAATATGGTCTTTAATATGTTTTTGGATTTTTTTTCAAGAGAAAATGGTATTTGAAAATATTTTTGTATAGTGGGTATCTATACATATCTATACATGCCAAATACTCATATAGTGGGTATTTTGGTATTTATCGTTGTTGCATAATAATGTTCTAAATAAAGATGTGATGCTTGTCTAATAAATTTATTTGAATGTAAATTTGTTGTCTATATCGAAACATGCATTTAACCTAAATTAAAATAATATTTGTGAACATATTACAAATGTAAATATGATCCAAATTGAGGTTTAATACATTTGTTAGCTTAAAGGAACAAATTCTAGTGCAAAAACGTTTATTACACCTGTGTTACATCCTCATTTATGACATTATTAAACAAAGACTATAATTACCAAAAGGTGGTACCAAATACACACCATACAAAAATTATTTTCAAGTTTCTTTTTCTCCTTAAGGAAAAATCGGGAAAAAATATTGAAGACCACATTTAGGAATAACTTTTCGCACTCTTTCATCTGAACTTTATGTCATTTTTATGTTTTCTCCACCTTTAAAATATTCAGTGGGCAATTGCACCAGAACATGCAATTACACAGATCAGGGCGTGGTGCAAGTGACAATGTATTACGATTAAATTTAATCGATGCCTAATGCTAGGTATACAATATATCATTTATTATCAAAGCACTCGACTGCCCCACTTTGTCGGGCCTCGAGATAATCAGCCAAAGGCCGCATTAAAAGCTATAGATACTCGTAATATCCTTTTGATGTGTCTCTCACTTACGTAAAATCCATTATTAACACATAGCATATGTTGTCTTTGTTTAACATGTAGCCCTAACTCTAAGGTAGCCAGCGATCGTCGCACTCTGCGTATCTCATTCATGCTTGCTTGCGGAAAGGCCCAGTAAACACAGGCTCGCAGACACTGGCTGATTATCTCGGGGCCCGACTTAGTTATGTCATCCAATGACAGAATCACATACACGAGTGTGTCGACAATAGAGCGAAGCAAACCGTAATGCGATTGGCTTATTATGTCGGTGCTCGAGGTCTTTTTTTTTTTTTTCGTCTGCTCAAAAAAAAAAGAGAAAAACTGCCACCTGATCTCTTTAAGTGGGAGTTTCTATTTTTTAGTGGGGGCGCTTTAAAAAAGAAAAACTCCGGAAAATATAAAAAAACGCACACTTTAAAAAAGATCACCATGTCCCCGTTACGGCTCGGTGCGTTCGATATTATATCGCCATAATTTCACAAAGACAAAGTAACGAAAGAAACATCCACACACAATGACAATATTGTCATAATGAAGGAATTAGAATGAAGGCACGACATGCTAAGCATACATTCAAATAAAACTAAATTTCATTACGAACTCAAAATACAGAATAAAACAGCCTCAAGAAAACAGACGCGGAACAAATTAAGTAAACAGACATTCTCAGTAAACGATTTAACCATGTGTTACTGAGAGACTTAATTTTTAGATGTCCGTCAAGTTTGTCGTCACCTGCTCCCCCATTTCAAATCAAATGGATCATTCCAATTTCTGTATGATTAAGTTTTATTTATTTATTTGATTGGTGTTTTACGCCTTACTCAACAATATTTAAATTATACGACGGCGGCCAGTATTATGGTGGGAGGAAACCGGGTACATCGACCATCCGCAGGTTGCTGGCAGACCTTCCCACTTACGGCCGAGGAAGCCAGCATGAGCTGGACTTGAACTCACAGCGACGTGCGGATAATAGATTAATTCTTGAATACTGAACTATATTAGAAACTGTGGTCAAAAAAGTCAGCGACCGGAATGGTGAGAGGCTCCTTGGTCATTACGCTGCGCTAGAGCGCTAACAAACTGAGGCACGGAGCCCTCCTCCACTTATGATAAAGTGTATCATATTATATAGGTTACACACTGAATGATGTACTGTTAAGCCGAACAAGTTAATAAAACCAAACTTTTTTCTCCCTAAGTATAACATTTACAATTTAAAAAACTGTTTATATATATATATATATATATATATATATATATATATATATATATATTCATACTGTTGATTTTCACTGTGTGGTTAACATGATAACCCCGAAAAGGCATGAGACGTCGTCATCTCTGTATCTATGTATTTTCCAGATTAAAAGTGTACATAAAATACAACTGGCGTTGTAGTCCGGATACAAAGTCATACCTAATTATTAAAGTGAATGGGCAACAGTAGACCAAATGTATTTATACATTGATGAAGTATCCCACATAATGTTGAAAAGTCATACCTTTTCGATATTGTGATATTGCATATCCAGAACATAGCACTTGAATGTAGGAAAAATTTCGCACATTGAGAAATTCGAAAGTTCTACCAAGTTATCAACTTTAACCAACCAGGTGCGATCTATCTCTGTATGCCGAGAACGTACCTGTTTCCAGACGCTGTTTTGCCTTCTGGCCGTATAAGCTCAGGTTACGGGTGACGTCATGTCTTGTTTTCAGTTTCTCTAACATCAAATGTAGTGATTATAGATTAAACGATGATTTATTGCGTTACCGAGCACGTCGGAACGAAATGGCAAACGCAGAAATGCACAAGTGGTACGCACAACACGTTGTCACATTTCTATCCAGAAAAAGAAACCAAAACTGCGCATGCAAAAAGAGTTGTTGTCCGGACAGAACATACCTGTCTATATAGAAGACGCAAGGATATTGGCATTCCTGATTACCATGACAACTGTAAATATGGATAAAAAGTCGTGTCACTTTTGACCAAGCTGTAACATCTTTTCTTTGGTTCTTTCACTGTCCTTATATAAACTACTACGGGCAGTCATAATAAGTTGTGAACTAATAGTAAACATAAACACCAGAAACAGCCAAACGTCCCTTCCTAGGGATTTTTTTGAATGACTCATTTTAACCAAACAAACAGTTCACATGGGTGTTTGATTTGTATCAGTTACGATACATGCTTTAACCGTGCGTTTTAGTGGCGCTAAGTATGCATTATTATGTCATATCAGCCACTGGTATAAGGCATCGAGAACTGAACGTGTTAATTCCGAAACGACATGCTAAATAATTAGAGCTGCGTGCGGAATCGGTACTGTTTAGTCGTCGTCCAGCCATTCTCTAGTTTGGAGTTCTCTCAAACTCTGGAGTTGTGACAATATACGTGTGGCTTTCTCGTCGCTTTCTTGTTGGCCTAATTGTGCTTGGTTTTCACTTTTGTCGGCCTGGCACAGTCTTGTGAGGTGCGATGACACGAAGCGATGAAATGAAGCGATAAAATGAATGTACGAAGCAATAGGGGAATAATACAAAGTTATGCCACGATGGTATGAAGCAATAGTACGATAGCACGAAGAGCTATGACGATGGTACGATGCGATGGAACGTTGATAGGAAAACAATGCCACGATGACCATTGCTTCCCACCACTGCTCTGTATTGTGGTTTTATCTTCTTCCGGTAGGCATACTTGTGCTTTGTCGAAACACTCAGGCACAGGATGAGGTAACGGGAAATAAAATACCATACCCAGTGACGTCATGATCCATGACTACCAGATGACCTATGATACCATGGTACGAAGCAATGGGACGATAGCTCGAAGCGATGCATGGTACGATGGTACGAAGCGATGGTCATTATGTCATCTTTTCACGTCATCGAGTCCTACAGTGTCGTCATAAGGCGACAAATTTTCTCCTTAACACGGGCTGGCCAGTCTTTGTGGTGCAGGTCGTAAGCGACAGTAAATCGATTGAGCTCATTGAATATCTACATCACTTACATTGTTCTGCATAACCATACGTATCATAGAGGATCATTAATGGTCCTTTAACACTTACATTCGATGAATAGATTATGTTTTTCTCGCATCTTCAGGAAAGGAAGAGTTTACGTAAAACAGGGTTTTGTTTGTTTTTGGTTAGTGATGTGTTATGTGTGCCTACTTTTACTCGTCAGTATGTTCATTATATGTTTTTTCACGTAATAGAGGGAAATCTGTACTCCAAAGCATAAGAGTTGTGGGGGTTATTGAGGGTCCAATCTGCAAAAGAGAAATATAACAAAAACACCCCACTGACAGGTCTGGGGAAAAAAGGGAAATCGCACGTGTAGGACAATGGTGGGGTAATAGTGACGTACAAAATATCGTACGACAAATGTACCATAAAAAATGTCGTACACCACTTTAAATAAATAAATTAATTAAATATCACAGCGTTCAGACAATATTTCTTTTCATTTCATATGAATGTTGTTTCGCCGTAGCCAAGAACACTTCATCTATATTACGACCAGGATTATGGTGGAAGGAAACCGGGTAGAACTCGGGTGGGGGGGGGGGGGGTCCATGACCATTCGCAGGTTGCTGCAGACCTTTCCACGTAGAGCCGAAGGGGAAGCCAGCATGAGTTGGACTTGAAATCACAGCCAAAGCATTGGCGAGAGGCTCCTGGATCATTGCTGATTGACACACATCTCTGACTAATCCAAACCCAGGTTCATGAAAGCTGATTGACATATATTTAATTCACAGCCAGCTTGTAAAAATAGCTGTACATACATCTTCGGTCCTTGTATCAGACATGTTGTCAAACATTTGTGATGGACCTGAACATGAATTTGTAACTTTTGCAACATATACACCAGAGTAGCCTCCCTTTATCCATAGTGTGGCCATGTTCGGATAAGATCGTACAGCTTCTGACCGGGGCACTCCGTTGATGACACGTCTCTGTGACCTTTTAGGGAATAGTTCTTAATAACCTTTCCATTCTGGACAGCACAGTCTATAAGGCGACGAACAGCGCTTAGCGCGGCATCGTTTGGGAGATGACCAGTGAAGGTACCGATGACACAAAATCCTGTTGTAAAAACGAAAATATATCGTTGAGAAATTGTGACCAAAGATTTGTATGTAGTGTTATATTATAACCAAAGACGAAAGAACATAAAACGGAGTTTTCTGTGTGAACAGTTAGTGGTTTGCCTTGGACACAGTACAGATCCAGTGATAGCTGTCAGGCCTAAAACTCTCATCAAACTATATCTTCACTCTACCCATCAAAATGCCCTATCAAAACAGACTAACCATTTCCTTGATTTTAGGACGGATTTGTTTCAAAGATGAACAGGCTTCCGAATACCAGAAATACCATGGCAAGTGAAAACGACTTCAACGGCTTTTAATTATGTTAAAAAAGAAGAGGATATACAAAAGTTGCTAGTATCAAATGGAAGGGCGTGAATACTGGTTTACAAATTAGATCTTTAAGGAGAAAAGGGTATTTGAGAATATTTTTGTATATCTCTGTAGATATCGTACTTGCCTACTAATGTTTTAATTAAGGATGTGATGTATGTCTAATAAATTTATTTGAATGGAAATTTTTTGTTTATATTTACACATTCATTTAAACTGAATTACGATAATATGTATGGACATATTAAAAATATAAAATGGTCAATATCCAGGTTAAACACATTTGTTAGCTCAAAGACAAATTCTAGAACAAATATATTTATTTACACATGAGTTACATCCCCAAGTATGACACTATTACGCAAAGACAATATACACCTGGGAGATGGTCCCCAATGCCCACCACACAAAAATTATTTTCAAGTGTTTAATTTATCTTTATTGAAAAATCTAGCAAAATATTGAAGGCCACACTTACAACTAACTTTTCACACCCTTTCATATGAGCTTCATGTGTTTTTGTGCTTTCTCCACCTTTACTAACAGCGCACGGAAGGATTTCCCCGTTTGTGGTATGCTTAATAGATTTCTATGCCAACAAAGAATGGCCATGATAAGTTTTGTTTACATTAAAAATGATTTGTGTACATTTTAGTATTTTTTTTCCATTCATTAAACTGACTGGATTTCTCAGACATTTAATCACTGCATGTTAAACTACTTCAGTAATTATGGTGAACAGGTCTGAAAGTCTGTTTACATGTATACGACAATCATTCGGGCGTATTGCATAACATTTTATACCATGCAAATTAGGAATTTTTGCAAGAATATATAAGCAAAAATGAATCAACTACATGTACATGGTACATGTTCCATTACACACTACATCTCAGGATGTAAGTGTTAAGAAAAAGTCTTTGATAGCAGCAACACATATTTATTTTGGCAAATATTCTGAACATAGCTGTGTTATCGCCATACTGTGTATGCTGACATTGATACGTATATTATGTTGGTGATCAAAATTAGTTAATTTAATCGCATATTTGAGCACTGATTTAAGTGGGCGAGGGTCTTAAGTTTATGACAAGGGATCTAAAATGGTGGTGAAGGTGGGACTAGCAGTCCGTGGACTTACCCAAAGCATCATGGTTGTGGCCGTACGTATGGGCCCCGATCTGGTTCCAGCCACGCCCCTCATAGACATCCCCATCCTCGCCGACTATAAAGCTATACGCTACATCCCCCCAATCTGTGGACATAGTTTCGTATCATTAAATGTGGAACCAGGATACAAATAAATACATGAAGTCACCCATTAGGCATTCATAAAGGTCATAAGAAAACACTTTTTTCTTAGCAGTGAAATACATATGAATATTACATTTTTCATTCTTGAATGAAAATACCAACTCAAGAATTTCGTCTATGTGTTCTATAAAAACAGAATCTGTTCTTTGCTGTTTGTCGAAAATTGTGTCTCCTAAAACTTTACAAGACACAGAATTAGAAAGACTTGTAAGATTCGTCGCTCTTGTAATAGTTGTTTGGTTGGTATTGTTCGTTCGTCGCTCTTGTAATAGTTGTTTGGTTGGTATTCATCGTTCTTATTCTATACGCGAATATATTGGATAGATGTATAATTGTCTGTTGTTTTCTTTCCTTTCATGTACAAAGAAAGTAAAGTAACAAAATATCAACTTTGTGAATAAACAAATAGCAAACGTTACTCGTGGTTAAGTAGGCCTACTCACGCTTGCTGTCCATGTGGTAGTTCTGAAAACTGCGCACCTCAGCCGCGCAGCTCTGCTGATTGTAACAGCTTCCGGTAGCAGAGTGATGGATGAAGATGCCCTTAGGGATCTGTGTTAGCGGCCAGGGTCCTCCTTGACTGTTCCGGGCACCCCACTCTGCCCGGGTAACAATGTGGGGGCAGCCTGGCAGACGGACGTCACCGTAGCTACCTGTGTGCACAATACTAAACGACGCTTGTTTTGTTCTCGGTTTTTTGTAAGATGAAAACCACTTGTAAGAAAAAAAGGGTCGACATTTCTACACAAATTACAAAAACATAATTTGTGAAATAAGTCGAATAAGGTGAAAAGTGTCAGTATAGATTGAAATGAGGAGGGATAATGACATGAATTGTGCGTTCAAAGCTTTCGCTGCATTTACTCTCGTTACCATTTGACTTTTAGGTAAGGAATGAGGATATACTATGGATGTAATTTGTATACTGCTGGGTGGATAGTCATCGATGTTGGTTTGATTATAAAATGTAACTAAAATGTTTACGGTGGGTTGATCAATGCAGTGTAATTGGTTGGATGATTGACTGGATTTAGCGATGGGCTCCTCAAGTAACTGTGGTCAGTGGCTGTTATTGAAACAATTAGTTGAAAATCAGTACCATGTGCGTCCTTTGTCGGTGTTGTGCCACAGGTTCGAATTGCAATCCAGTTCACAGCTATCCAACCGTCCTGCAAAACAGTTATGCCAACATCGTGAAAGAATTAATTCAAGAACTGACTTTTTTGACCACAGTTTCTAATATAGTTCAGTATTCAAGAATTAATCTATTATCCGCACGTCGCTGTGAGTTCAAGTCCAGCTCGTGCTGGCTTCTTCTCCGTCTTAAGTGGGCAGGTATGCCAGCAACCTGCGGATGGTCATGGGTTTCCCCCGGGCTCTACCTGGATTCCTCCCACCGTAATGCTGGCCGCCGTCGTACAAGTGAAACATTCTTAAGTATGGCGTAAAACACCAAACAAATAAATAAATAACTTATCCGCACGTGTTGTTTGATGAATATCTGGGCCCAATGGTTAATCTAGCCTTTCAGTCATCATTGCTGTTGTCATTTTCATGATCGAGTAGTCTCCCCTCTATAAGATAGTAAGAAGAACCGATCTTCACCTCACATGAGGAATCTTCTTTTTTCACCAAGCCAGTAAAAATGCACAAGGCAGGGTGATGCATGTTTCTACATAAAATTTCATTTCATTACGGTCACTTGGGACGGGTGCCAACCTTGGATGAGGTGGAACGAAGTTTGGTAACTGGAAGACGGTCCGCGTACACAACACTAACAAATTTATAAAGCTCGACACAAAATCAAACTCAAATGTCTTGGGATCGTTCTCATGTGATATCTGACTCTAGGTTAAAGCTGATAGCTCATGCGGGAACAAACTCACATTCAGTAAAGATTTATTATCTCGGTCGCAGAATCTCGTTTACTTAGAGATCTAGTTTTTGTTTTTTTTGAACGTTCATATCCTGACAGCCCGTCCTATATGGGTTCTCCTCGGTTGGATGGATCAAACATTAGGATCAGTCCATAATCCAGTCCGAATGATCAAAAACACCGATTTCTCTCAAAATACGGAAGCAAGAATTCGACTGGACCGAAAATGAACGGATTGAAAGTATGGGTGTTTCTTTACATTCAGGGTAGATATCTGCTACACTTGACTATATAAAAATATCCATTTATGTGGTGTTTAGAACATAAAATATTTGTAGGTGAATTGGATAATTGAACATCAGTGTATAGGGTTTTCTTTCTATGTCTCATTTTTTATATTGGACAAACGTACTTTGCAAATTATGAGTGCGTGATTATTTATTTGGTATAGTTCACGAGTGCCTTTACCATATCGTTGCTAAACCCGAGTACAAGCTCACCTTGCCATTGTAGCTGACCTTGGCCCAGGTCAGTCCCTCAGACAGTTTTTGCTCGCCCTTGTACGGTACGCAGTGTGGAGGTATGAGAGTGCTCAGTATGTTGTGACTCGCTCCAGGGCCATCGCGTATGTGAACGCTAAGTGTGGCACATGCGCAGTCACTGGCGCCCACCACAGCACCAGTTAATCCTAGGATCGCCTCTACTATGGTTATTACTATCACCCTCATCCTGAAATGAAAACTTGAAATGACCTTTGCAGACTAAATACCACATTTTTTTTAAACAGCGTTAAATGTTGACAAATTATTACATCCCCTGTGTTAAATTAATACATAATTGGACTAGCACAGCCGATAAAAACAACTTTAGAATTGTTTGTTGACACGTGTTTTTAAACTCACGGGCACGTAGGATAATGCATAATGACTTGAATTTAAAGTAAATATAAGTCATCCTCATTTGCACATATAGCGAGAAAGGTTTTACATTACTTCTACATTTAAAGGATTAAAAGCGTATATATATATATATATATATATATATATATATATATATATATATATATATATATATATATATATATATATATATGGTGCACAAAATCATGTTCACACATAGACATTTACGCTAAATTGTCGTATCCTTTTATACAGTCAAAGTTATTTGGGAACCCTACAGTACTTCCATGGCATTGGAAATCCACTTTACACAGAGATTTTCTCTTGCTGACTTCATGTCCCGTCATACGTGGGAAGGTCTGTTAGATTCCCCCCGGGTTCTGTCCAGTTTCACCCGAAATGATGCTGGCACCCGTCGTATAGACCTAATTGAAATATTCTTGAGAAGGACGTAAAAATCCAAGCAAAAAATAAGTGAAGAACGATAACAACACCAGCTACAACAAGAACGCCGTCCCCTCATATAGCTGTCTGTTGCAGCTAAGGCATGATAAAAATTGCGCACAATGTGTAATTATATTATAATATACTACCACTTTAAACTGACTACAAGAATCTTGAAAGTCGTTACGTTGGTCATTACTCACATATGCTACGTTACCTTTTCGCTCTCCACTGATTATGTTTGCAACCATTAAATCACACAATTTGTCCGTATGTTATCTGGAGAGGTCATCTAACCGTGTCTTGATATATAGGAACTGATAAGCGCAAGCATGCAGTAGGCTCGCTAAAGAGCCATCATGTTTATTTGGTTTGTTTCTCTGTTTGACGGCTGTCGCTTCCGTTCATCTGTCATTCCGTCTGCTTGTCTGTAACGATCGAAGGTGTGTGATACAACATTATGTTCGAAGATAAAATACTAAGATTTACCTAGGAAAAGAGAGCACATTCTTTAGTAAATCCATTTTTCTTCAATATGAGCTGCTTATAATATTTAATATATTAACGTAAGTCTTCATTTTATTTATTATCTATTTCTGTAGGGTTTTTTTTTTTTCAATCATATACCTGTTTGACAAAAAATAATCAGAATTTGAATCAAATTGATGTCTTAAGTATAGTAGAGAAACCAAATAGTATTTTAGCTTTTATGTACCAGCTGTTTCAAAAGGCCTGTCATATATTCATGCCCGACTAATACACCGCTTGTGAGAACATGACACATGTTCTTCTAAACAGTTATTTTTATTTCCTTAACCCTGACCTATTTAATCAAATTTTGATATCCATAATAAAGTCATCAACCTTTACAAACAGATATTCGTATATTTGCTAAATTTGTGTTATTTATTTGATTCGATTGAAATATAACGCTGTAATCAAGAATTTAAGATGACCGACTGTTATCGTTTATGCCCATGAATGGCCCTTTATTATTTATAGATAGCAAATTAAAAGTATATATATGGAATATGAAAGGCCAGCTGTGTAATTTTTCGTAAAAATGGCAGGTTTTGTATATTGTTTTCTATGTTCGCTATAATTTTAATAACTTCCTCGAGTAATTACATTGCAATATAATTTCAGTCCGGAGTGAATAAACATTTAACGACGTAGATTATATACGTACATCATTTTGTATTTACATTTTTCTTGCATTATGTAAAACTTTTATGCTTTCTTCTTGTAAAAAAAATTGATCAGATCCATCATTAATGTTTTAAGAATTGGTTGTGCTAATTTTATTGATGAAACAGTTTTTTTACAAAGTAAGTTGATTTGATTTCTTGGCCCATAATTATTCAAATGCAGTATGTCTAAATAAAACGAATGGGCAAGGCTGAGTTGATTTGGCAAACGTAAGAATACTATAAACAAATCTTCGTTTCCATCATCCAAATCTGTTTTTTTTTAGTAACGTTTGAGTACCTATAATATACTATAAATAATATACATGTACATGTATGTCATACCTTGATTCTGTAATGCACAGGAGGCACATGTATGTCATGCCTCCATTCTGTAATGCACCGGAGCTACATGCGTGTCATGCCTCAATTCTGTAATGTACCGGAGCTACATGCGTGTCATGCCTCGATTCTGTAATGTACCGGAGCTACATGCGTGTCATGCCTCAATTCTGTAATGCACAGGAGCTACATGTATGTCCTGCCTCGATTCTGTAATGCACAGGAGCCACATGTATGCCATGCCTCGATTCTGTAATGACAGGAGCTACATGCATGCCATGCCTCGATTCTATAATGCACAGGAGCTACATGCATGCCATGCCTCGATTCTATAATGCACAGGAGCTACATGCGTGTCATGCCTCGATTCTGTAATGCACAGGAGCTACATGTATGTCATGCCTCGATTCTGTAATTCTGAAAACTATGGGTAAAAATACCTTTATTTATTTTTTTTTTCAGATTTTTTTTAAGAGTGTTAAAAGAAATTGAAATATCTGACTATGCTATGGTGGGCTTTATGAGCCATACTGACGGTGTCTAGGAACTCTGTCTGCACATCAACACCTTTTCCTCACTTTCATGGGAAGGAAGGAGTTTTTCGGAACATTATTTCAGTAATCTTTTACTCATGGGTGAAAAGAGTTATTCCAACATTTAGTATCGTGATTAGAGTTGGGAAAACTTCATGTAACTTCAGAGTTCCTAAACAATGATAGTGTGGTACATAAAGCCCACCTTACAATTCAAATGTTTTCGCAAAAATGTAAAAACAAATAAATGAAAGCATATTTATGCATAGTTTTAAGTGATCTATTTATTGATACTGACTTCGCTTTCCAAACGTCTTTTCTTTAACGAAATGGTTATACGAATATATGTTGTACAGGGTGATTTGCACGCCTTCTCATGGATATACCTGTCTATCTTGTACAATCACAATGTTATTAGAACCAAAGAGAAAACAATAACCTCCACAGGATAACCGCTTACATCACCCAAGAAAGACAGTTGTGTTTGATTTGATATATCGATTTCCAGATGTTGAAAACTTTAACTTCACCTTTCACTTCTTTGTATTTCACATTGCCCGTAATTTCTCGCGCTGCCGAATGTGCAATTTCCATACTTTTGTCAAGGACTATGGCTGCCTTAAAGACGTATTTGTCATGTGAAATGGCCTCGACTGATATGAATGAAGTCTACTTCGAGCAAAACACGAGTGGTGGGGGGACAGCAGGCCGACTACGCCAACCGGAAAACTAACCGGAAATCAGACATGCAGCCACTTCTCCTTTATAAAGGGGCCACTAGAGGATCTTTTACCAGGCACACTGGCAGTCTCGAGTGACACGTAAATGATATAGAGAATTTCGGGTATTCAAATACAGCTTTTTCTTAAAACCCTAGAGAAGGAACTGTCACAATGTGAGTTATCGTAGACATCTTTCCAGTACATCCTATCGCGCAGGATTTGTTGCTTGGTGAAGACGATAAAAAATATGTGGTGTTATTCAGCGTCAAAAAAGAGTAACTCCGTAATAACAAAATTATAGTCCAGTGAGAGGGTTTGCAAGGGTTTGAGCTACGATTTATTGAATGGAATATGAACCTACCTGATAACACTCAAAACATTCAAAAAGAAGTGTCGCTTAAAAGACGCTAAGAACTCCTCTTTTACCACTGGAGTGTTGTGCCATTTAGTCATAGCTGTAGTTATTTCCGTTATCTGCAAGGAACTTGAAACTGAGAAAACTCAGCAAAACAGCAAATCGGAGACGTTACCTGCAAAGATAAGTGTTCTTTTTTTCAGCTTTGACGTCGGTCAGATTTTACATTTGTACTATGACGTTTCCTGCCGATCTTGAACTCAGTGTAACGCGAACCGCCCTGGGTAACACATCGAGGACACTAAACAGCCAGTATTGATGCGTCAGTAATGCATAAAGAATGGCTAAAGTTTCAGGGTCAGTTTCAATCCATAGATAGGAGATCTCCGAGCAACCCGTTATATACCTTAGGTGACACCTCAGCGCCACGTGGCCACAGATAATATCACACCGCACAGCAACGCAATTGTAGGGCAATCAGTGTGGATGCTGAACGGCTATTTAATTGTAAATGAGGACAGATCTTATCCCCACTCGCCTCATTTCCTACTCGGATTTAACTGTCGAAGCAAGCGACACCAAAATCTGGACCATATGATGTACGGCTTTATAGGCGCATTCAACTGTAAATGGATATTTTAAAGCAGATTTGAACTGTGGGGCGACTCTGTGTTCGCGGGTTTTTAAATGTCTACGGTTATCAGTAACAGCATGCATGTCTGCGGATATAACATGGATTGTTTTCTCAAATCAAATCAAAAATTTATTGCAGAAGTATCACATGACGTGGATTACATTTGAAGTTGGTGATATTTAAATTATCAAAAGACAATAGTTTCATCCAATATGACGGCAGCATGGCGTAGATATTGCCTAGCCCACAAATAGCATTTGGGTGTCTGTATATGTCAAGGCAGAGAGGATTTTTCCAAAATAAACTGACGCTCAAAATTCATCTCGGTTGTGATGACATTTCTTTAAACATTTTGCCACGGATACGATAAAGTCTAGATTAAATCTAAAGTCGTTTAAAGTATATTATATATCATATAGCATTATAAGGGCATCTGAAATACACTAGCTGACATTTTTAAAAGCTTTTACCTTAACAACACTCAATATTCATATGCGAGTGCAGATGTATAATGTATTGTAGGTTTACTACGGTAAACATTAACCCAGCTGACAGCAATTTGCTCTCCAGTGGTAAATTAATAATGTAAAGTTGCACTCAAAACAATATACTATTCTAATAATATAACTACTCAGTTACCAAAAACAGACGTGTACACCCAAATTGTAGCAATCGTTGCAAAAAGAAAGCAAACAGAAAACAAACAGACAGGACCAACTTACAAAAGCTATAAAATTGACAAAGCCCGAATTTACATCATACACTGTACATTTAAAGTGTTATTTCTACAACTTTGGTTCGAGACACGCGCTGAAATTTAATTTCAGTCTAATTGAATTAGGCACGCCACGTCCAGATATAAGTCATTGAACACAAACCCAGTCTGAGGTCTTCCACATATAGACAAAGTCCGGAAAGCACATAGAAAGAGTGGTACAAAGTCACGGCTTCCAACGTCGGCTGTCCTCACAGGGTAGGAGATCTAAGAGATACCCGCCTTCGTCGGTGTTATAACGGTCTGTATACTTAGCTAATTGTCAAATTGATTTCTTTCATTTACCATTTCTAAGAAAACTCTTATGTAAGATTCTATGTACATAAGATGACATGTATACCATGGCTAATAGCAGAATTAGGTAAAACAAATTGCAGTGATATTAATTGCAATTTATGAGACTTATATGTCATAGCTGTATTTATTTCCGTTATCTTCAACGAACTTGAAACTAAGAAACTCGCTGAGGCAGCAAATCGGGGATGTTCCGTGCAAACGTTAGTGTGCATTTTTGGTTTTCAGCTTTGACGTCGTTGAGATTGCTCACATTTGTACAATGACGTTTCCTGTCGGTCTTGAATTCAGTGCAACGCAATTCAGTGATGCATATAGATTTTAGGAAAACTGTTAAGTAGGATGTTAATTGCAAATTATGAGACTTCACTGGTCTAGAATTACTCAAAATACTGTCTTGTCACATTTAACGTGCATAACTCTAAGCGTTGCTGTCATTATATATATATATATATATATATATATATATATATATATGTATATATATATATGTGTTGGATGTTATATATCTTGGTCTTTCCATGTGTACACCCGTACATACCCATTGTGAAATGGGTTCGCATATTTATATTTTTTCAGGGAAAACTAATATACGTACTAACATTCAGAGATTCACGGTCCCACGGGAGCGGAGTAGTAGCTACGCAATTTGTGTTCATATATCGTTTTAGTTGTGATGATGGACAAATGAAAGGATGTCCAGGCATTTTTAACTGTTTCCATAGTTTTATGGACATGCCATTACTTCTTCCTGAGGTGCGTTATGTACCTAATGGTATACGTCAATACGCCACAGAGGGATGACATTTCAATTTTATGTGTTACGTGTATTTATGTGAAGGCCTTCTCTTTTGCCGGAATAGAATATTACAGAAGCGTGACGGCGAACAAGTTTATAGCTTTGACTTCAATATTCTCCACCGAATTACTGTTAAAGCAGGATAAACTCAGCAGTCAGACGCAATTTATCGCCAAGTGTTGTAATTTTGAAGGAATTGGACTCAGACGACCTATTAGATCCCCGGATGCCCTATGTTTCAAAACAGGCTTTAGTCTGGTTTTGCGAAGAAGCGAGCGACTATGATGTGAAATATTGACCATGCTGAGAAAGGGACATAGGCCTGACTTGTATTATTATCCATTGTGACTATGAACAACTCAGGGTGACAGCCGTTCGCTATGAGAAAAGGATAGCTTTCCCAGCAGAGACTCTTCTCGTTGTCGACGTGTATGGTGGAAGCAGTGTACGCGGATTTTTATCAGCGGATAGCGCAGTGGTGTAGGGCCTATATACATGCTGTGTGATTGATGCTCTTATAGCGGATCTTGTACTTCCTTATATATCACTGGTATCATCAATAATGTGGATGTTGGCGGTTTAATACAGCATGGCGTAGATGGATATTACAGACCATGATTACTTCATTCCGCTTTTACCATCAATCAGCGTCTGCGACTGTACGTCGGAAGAGAAGAATTTTAACTGGAATAATACCGTTTGGAAAATCAGAAGAAGAAAAAACAGCAGAACACTAACGGAACTTTCCAATTTGCATACAATCGTGTAGAGTTGAACTATAGCAGCCATTTTTTGTCTTCCTTTTTTGAGCGGGAGGGGGGGCGGAGGGTAAGCTTTAGATCTAGGATAATGTAATCTTTTTGGTTTCTATACACAAAATAATACACTCGTCTAAAAAAGTGTAATATCTTTGTCTCTGACAATCAAGCCAGTAGCATGGAGCCCGTTGAAAGTAAAAACGTTTACAGTAAGGCTTCTGCATACGGTTTTTGCAAGCAAATGTCGCTCGAGACTGTCATACTTGATTAATTTGATAAACAGTTCTCTTAACAAAAATGTGACAAAAATAGCCGTCTCACAATTGCATATGGTGATAGTAAAAACATGCTTCTTTTATTTTGCGCTATCTTGGTGTATATATTGTAAACTTAATACTTCATAACATAAAATTACCAATAGTTTTTGTGGCATACATCAGCTACTGTTCTGCTGTGGTTTACATTCAAGACTGTACCCTCTGGGAGAGCGAATTGATACATGTGCAACACTAAATCATAAAAAGTATATTAGTAAGGCTTACTTATCTATTTGATATATACTTTGCTCTATTCCTCTGTGTAGCCTACCTCGTACTCAAGAATATTCCATTTACACGATAGTGGCAAGTTTGTGCATCCGGTTGGAGGAAACTGTTTATCATTTCACCATGTTTGGTTCAAAGTTTTTATTTCTCATCATGAACACGAGTCACTCCACTGAAAAGCAAACAGTGACTATTTTAGAAAACCCAGTAAGATGTTCTAATCTTACTGGTTTTCTAAAGTAGCCCGCAATATGTTAATAATTTAAAACAGTTAAGAGTTGTATTCAAGAAGAAAAAGAGAGGTGGGGGTGGGGGAGGGGGTGTTAAAAGTCTCTGTGCCACAGTAATGCAAAATTGCTCTGGTGTTAGCATTGCTTTGGTGTTAACATTGCTTTGGCACCGCTTAGCCACAAGTCATACTTGACTGATTAAGTACAGTGTTAAATTCAAATCAAAACAAAAGCACTCGTTGCAAAATGACGGTGTCGAAGTCTTTGCGTTTATCCAATGAAGCCCCCGCACGAACACACTATGTAGTCGTTATTTACTGGAACGGCCGTTGCGGTGAAAACTTGAAGGAGCCGTCATTGCTACTACATAGAATTCATCGCCAAAACGACAGCATTTGTTCAGTTTGTATCATATTGTTGATAGCCACACTTAAATTATGTCAAATTAAAGTCAAATTAAGCGGAAATTAAGTCGTCACATCAAGTTTCTTGACATCACACCTTTCCTGACAGAAGGCAGCACTGTTTGTTTTCAAACCTTTCATGGCTTGCAAGATATTCAAATCAAGGTAATTACGTCACAAACTGAGCTCACCGTGATCCTAATCATTGGAATTCTATTTCCAAGTAACAAACTACACACTAAAAAAATGTATTCATTTTAACAGTAATATTTTCTGTAATCAAACATGATACTATGTCATTTTCAACGTAATATCCTGTTAGCCTAATAGAATCATTATGTGGAATTTATGGAATACGTGTGTTTCTGGTTTTACTCAGATATCAGACTTTCTGTTAAATTTAACAGATTATTTCTTGAGAGTTAAAATATAATGCGGTCGACATGTATCAGTTTTGATGCCATCGATATAATTATCCACGCTTTGCTCGGATTACACAAGGCAAGATTCCTTTGAATAGATATTTTGATATCTGGTCTACTATAAATTAAGTCCGCTAAACTTACGTACCTTTAAAAGAAATGTCTTTTTTTATGCAGTACTATAATTGCACCTCTTTTCATTTACTTTCATCCGCGGACCGAAGGGTTGGTTAGGTGCTAGAATTGATCCAGCTGTCTTTCTTTGGTAATGTCAAAGGTTACTCTCCCAGACAATATTATTTCTTCTTTGATTCTTTTCATCGATCGGCTGATAATGAAAACGTTAACTTCTGCCACTCCAGCTTCGTGTCTCACATTCCTTGCAATTTCTCGCGCTGCCGAAGGCGCAATTCTCATACTTTTGTCAAACACAAAGGCTATCTTCAAGACATATTTGTCATTCCAGTGGCCTCGAATGACATGACTGAAGCCTACTTCGACCAAAACGAGTCATGAAGCAGAAGCGGATCGAGTAAGCCAACCGGAAATCAGTCCTGCGGCTTTTTCGTCTGTCATTGTCAGGACGTTCTCCAGGGACATAGGCAGCCTCGAGTGGCGCGTCAATGATATCGAGAACTTCTGGTTCCTGAATAAAGCTTCTCGACAGACCCTTCGAGGGAAACTCGTTTTAGACTGTCACAATGTAACGGACTCGTAGACAGGTTTTCAATACAGCCTATCAGGCAGGACTGTTACTGTGTAAAACTACTGATGCCAATACTCAGTTTTAATTATAGCGAACATTCTGGGAGTTAACAAAAAATGGTTTGTTGGAAAAGTTGTTCAACTTTACAAGTATTGCACAAGTATTGCGATGTGGAAATATTCATACCTGCTTCATTCCCGATGCCTATATAATATTCCGACAATATGCAAACTTCTGGAAAATAGATGATAGCCAACATGTTTGATAATGCATTTGTTAATCAATACATCAAGCATATGTACAGCCTTTGAACAATCTGAAGGTTGTGTTGTTATCCTCGTACATAGTCGTATCCCCCCCCCCCCCACTTCCTCCCTCCCCCCACAAACTGCTTTCTACGAGTGGCCTGGCAGTACATGTAATTCACCTTGCCATTTTTCCTTCAACTTATTGTTATTAGTGTTATTAATGGTGTTATATTTAACACTTTAGTGTTATTTTTGTCTCTTGTTTATGTTTTATGTTGACAGTCTTCCGTGTGTTTTCCCTCATGGGCCAAACGCCTTCTATACAGATTAGGCAAAGATTAAACCAGTTGTGTTTTTCTTCGGATGAATAACACCTGGATGCTATTGTACACCAACGTGATGTCGGTATAGTGGCATTGTGACGGCGAGCTGGTGGTAATGTGACACCTGGGCGGTATTGTACACCAACGTGATGTCGGGATAGTGGTATTGTGGCGGCGAACTGGTGGTAATGTGACAACTGGGTGGTATTGTATACCAACGTGATGTCGGGATAGTGTTTTTGTGAAGGCGAGCTAGTGGTAATGTGACACCTGGGTTTGTATTGTACACCAACGTGTTGTCGAGATAGTGGTATTGTGACGGCGAAGTGGTGGGGTAATGTGACTTTTGAGTGGTATTGTACACCAATATGATGTCGGGATAGTGGTATTCTGATGGTGAGCTGGTGGTAATGTGACACCTGGATAGTATTGTACACCAACGTGATGTCGGGATAGTGGTATTGTGACGGCGAACTGGTGGTAATGTGACACCTGGGCGGTATTGTACACCAACGTGATGTCGGGATAGTGGTATTGTGACGGCGAACTGGTGGTAATGTGACAACTGGGTGGTATTGTATACCAACGTGATGTCGGGATAGTGTTTTTGTGAAGGCGAGCTAGTGGTAATGTGACACCTGGGTGGTATTGTACACCAACGTGATGTCGAGATAGTGTTATTGTGACGGCGAACTGGTGGGGTAATGTGACTTCTGAGTGGTATTGTACACCAATATGATGTCGGGATAGTGGTACTCTGATGGCGAGCTGGTGGTAATGTGACACCTGGGTGGTATTGTACACCAACGTGATGTCGGGATAGTGGTATTGTGACGGCGAACTGGTGGTAATGTGACATCTGGGTGGTATTGTACACCAACATGATGTCGGGATAGTGTCATTCTGATGGCAAGCTGGTGGTAATGTGACACCTAGGTGGTATTGTACACCAACATGATGTCGAGATAGTGTTATGGTGACGGCAAACTGGTGGGGTAATGTGACTTCTGAGTGGTATTGTACAGCAATATGATGTCGGAATAGTGGTATTCTGATGGCGAGCTGGTGGTAATGTGACACCTGGGTGGTATTGTACACCAAGGTGATGTCGGGATAGTGGTATTGTGACGGCGAGCTGGTGGTAATGTGACACCTAGGTGGTATTGTACACCAACATGATGTCGGGATAGTGTTATGGTGACGGCAAACTGGTGTGGTAATGTGACTTCTGAGTGGTATTGTACACCAACATGATTTCGGGATAGTGGTATTGTGACGGCGAACTGGTGGTAATGTGACATCTGGGTGGTATTGTGCACCAACGTGATGTCGGGATAGGGGTATTGTGACGGCAAACTGGTGATAATGTGACACCTGGGTGGTATTGTGAACCAACGTGATGTCGGGATAGTGGTATTCTGACGGCGAGCTAGTGGTAATGTGACACCTAGGTGGTATTGTACACCAACACGATGTCACGATAGTGTTATTGTGACGGCGAGCTGGTGGTAATGTGACATCTGGGTGGTACTGTGCACCAAGGTGATGTCGAGATAGTGGTATTGTGACGGCAAACTGGTGGTAATGTGACACCTGGGTGGTATTGTACACCAACGTGATGTCGGGATAGTGTTATTGTGACGGCGAGCTGGTGGTAATGTGACATCTGGGTGGTACTGTGCACCAAGGTGATGTCGGGATAGTATTATTGTGACGGCGAACTGGAGCTAATGTGACACTGATATGATAGTATAATGACAAGTTTATTGTAACAGACATAAGGCTTTCAACAATTTAAACTTGAAGTGTTTTCCTTTTTAACTAATGCGGTGCGGCGAGGAGCCACGCAAGTAAGAAATCCCCCACGGACATCTGTCTTAATTTGCAAATATACTGCTTCAGCCACAATGCGTACCAATCAATCGAAACGTAGAAGAAGTAAAAGCTTTGATGGCAGTATTTTATCTCGTGGGGCGTGAATACCGGAGAAGCCAAGCAGTCAAATCTAATTTGACAGCATGTGTTCAATTTTGATGGAGTTGTTTATCGTTAATCTCACATCTTGTTTAACGTGCTTTTTTTTAAAACGGTCATCAATTCTCAAACACAAAATTTACCCTTTTGTAAGTTAGCAAATGGAGAAGAGTATTCAGTTTATGAGAATGCAATAGCAGTCCTGATTAAAGGGACGCCACGTTTCTCACAAAGTAGCACATTAGTCTTTCAACAACAGCTGTAGGAATGGAAAGCTCTTTTGTCACTGAAATAATGGTTTCTTCTTTTCATGTCATTGGTGTGTCTATAAAACACTTTCCCCCATCAAAATTTTCACATAAAATTAGTTTTTAGTGAAATTGAAATTTTGCTGTTAGGAAAGCTTTCTTGAAGAATCTGAAACTGAATCGTCCGGAAATCTGAGAATGTTGAAGCCGGAACTGGCAGCCATTTTTGTTCAACTAACTAATCACTCTTCAGGCATTACTTTGACGGATTTGCCATGTGTGGAACTTTCTTTAAATATATGTATACACGACAAATCTCACCCAGAATAATAAACTGAATTTTTTCTTATTTATTTATTTCATTGGTGTTTATCGCCATGCTCAATAATTTTCAACTTTAATAGCGGCGACCAGGTTCATGGGTGGAGGAAACCACAGCACCTGGATGGGATCTTTAAGCACATTTGTGGTCTTCATGGGATAAAGAAAAAGGCAGATATTTAGTTCCGCGGAAAAACTTTATTATCGCTGCTTGAATATTTTTGCATACTGTACTCGAATTTCAATTCATTATGCTAGGCTTTATTTCTGTAGAAAAGAAAAAGACGCCGTGGGAATTTTGCTTAAACATGTGAGGTCATATTTCTTTCAAAGTGAACGGATTTCCTGAAATTGATTACAAAAGACATTCGGCAATAACAGCGATGCTACCTTTTACACGTCTTAGCGGAATTTTAAATGTTTTGCAACTCTCGACGAATATTAAAGAAATCAGGCACATCCCTTTTTAAACTGATTTGAACTTTTTACCCTCATAATCTCGCTATGATTGCCACTGGGCCTTTTGTCGGTAACATTAGCGCAGACAAGAATTTTCTTTTCAAATATTTACCCTCAACAAGAAAGCCCTGTTGTAGTTAACACGGCAGTCCAGATAGATTCCATGTATTCTAACAACTGCATATGAAAAAAGGCATCCATTTAAATCGACTGTCAAGTAAATCCGGTATAATCGCAGTTCATATCATCAGCTGCGAAACCATCACACTACACCAGATTGGCTTGGTGTAAAGCCGCCCAATTCACATTGATGTCTCAGAGCCATTGTTTGCTGGTAAGTTTTCATTTGTGTTTGGGATCAAATTATGTTTTAATGCTTGACAAACTTGCGATTTGCGAGCCAGCATTCATGTTCACGATGTATACAGAACGTTTAAATTAAATACTTTAGAATATATGTGTACAATATTTAGCTACCCATGTTGTGATCGGATGAGCGTCCAACACATAAGCATAAGACCTGTCTTCACTCCCGATTAGGGTCATAGGCCTACCTTTAACTCCCGTGACAGTCAAATAGCTGATCTAAGTTTTTTTCAGCCTTGCCAGTGTTCTGGTGTTTTTTAACAGATTCCGATAGATGGCATTATATACAAGTGTGTAACTCTATCTCTTGATCATGAAAACTTTAACTTCTGCCACTTCAGCTCCATATCTCATACTCCTAAGCAATTTCTCGCGCTGCCTGAGGCACAATTCACATGCTTGTGTCAAACACAAAGGTTATATATTAGACATTTTTGTCATTCCACTAGCCCCGACAAAAGTCTTTTTCGAACGAAGGCTGGGTTGTGAAGAAGGGGAGGATTCTGTAAACCAACCGGAAATCAGTCCTGCGGCTTTTTCGCCTGCATAAAGTTATCCTCGTCAGATCGTTCTCCAGGGACATTGGCAGCCGCAAGTGGCGCAGCTATGATATCGAAAACTTCTGGTTCCTGAATAAAGCTTCATCGACAAACCCTTCGAGGGAAACGTTTGGCGGTTACGATGTGCCGTACTCCAAAACAGCCTTCCCATACAGTCTATGTGGCATATCTCTTACTATGTGGGAGCAGAGCCCGTTGTAAAACAAGAGAAAAAAAATCTGATTACCGAGTGAATTTTGCTTTTGCTGAGATTTTCCAATGTAAGATATATGTGTATATATAAAATTGTGGTGCTATGGCTTTAAGAACATTCCCTTTTTCGGGTCTCCAAAAATCCAATATGTATGGACACCGAAATATACCCAAAGCTGAATATCAGATAGTTACGATGCACATTTCATATTTACTCAGTCGCAGCATCTATTCTTGCACAAGAAAAATTCGTTTTTAGTAAAAATATTATAATATATATATATATATATATATATATATATATATATATATATATATATATATATATATATATATATATATATATGAAAGATGGTTCGAATTTTCGTGAATATCTATAGAGGATACTTGTTATAACCTGGGTAATCGTGAACTGTTTTCCTCTTACAATAAAGTTCTCACAGCTGTCATGCTTCGTAAGATATGATGTAAGACTCTGGGTTCGAGTTCTGTCCAAACAACGCCTGATCACATTACAGAACCTAACAGTTCTACTTAGCGTTTGATTTGAATTTCTTCGGAAAAGACTAAGCGTTGAACTATGCTATCGATTTAAGAAATTTACCAAAGTTCGAAAGTTTTGTGAACCGTACACAAGGCTCTGACCACCTGGTTAGTAAACTACCGTTGATTTATGTCCTCAGGTTTGTCAGGTGCGTGAAAAACTCAAATTTAGCATACGGAACCTCAAGCGCGAGCCACTCCAGATGTAGAATGATCCCGCTTATCATGAGAAGGTGAACAAATTGAGTTCCTTGCTCTGAACTGATTTTAGCGCACTATATAGCCGCCAACAAGTCATTGAGCACTACATCAGGATTTCTAACCCGTGAGTTTAGCACCTGAAGAGATAACAGGTTCTGGGTCAATGTCAATCTGCTAGCCCTTCTAACCTATGTTTGATCCCTATAAGACAATCAGATACATGTTTTTAACGACTCCATAACGGCATGGTCTGTGATTGTTATCGCATTGCCCGGAATCGCCATTGTTCACCATTGTAGTGTGTGAAGACACTGAAGGCCTACTTTATCGTTAACCGGATCTGCCCTGGCCTGTACTCAACTCTATTATGATCACGACTGAAACAACCGCTACCAAAATCAGAAACACCTTCACGAGGAAATCGGTACCATCTGTTTCTGAGATGGTAAATTATCTCTTTGGCCCACAGGTCTGTAAACAAAATTATATCTTGATCAGATAGGGTATAAAATTTACAAACCTAGGTCAACCTTTTGACCTAGTTTACACCCAACATCTGGTAGTTTGCCTGGCTATCCATGTAATTGTTAGATCAAGAAACCTAATTTCCTGCGTGCAATAATATCAATACAAAGTAAAAGTAATACACCAAGTGATGGAGAAAATAAATAATCGACTGATCTAGAAAGATAATAATATACAATCATAAACTGTAATAAATAGGAGATAAATAAACGCCAGAACTACCTAAATCCTAATCCCTCAGCTGTTAGAGTTCTTTTGCACAGTGTGGTGATAAGTTGAAGTCCCGTAGCTTTGTGATGATATACGTTTGACTTATCACTAAGACATAACATAGTATGTTGGACTCTCATAGCTTTTTGGAAGGAAACAGAAAAGGTGATAAGTTAGAATCTCATGATGTTGGAAGGATATAAGAATGAATCATCCCTAAGGCATATATGAATGCAGTATGAATGACTATGGTTCAACGCCACATTGGAAACATTTCAGCAATGTACATGATATGATATCAGGAGGTATGTGAAGTAGCGAAGTGGCTCTCTACGCGCACTCCGGTGTTATCCGCCCATAAACCCCCGCCGTCTTATAAGTGACAAACCCTTGAGTACGCCGTTAACATAAATCAGGTAAATATATAAAATGTGCCCCACCAAGTCTTCTCTATAGCTTATTAGTGTCATATACTGTGTGGAGCATTTGTTTGAAAATGGGTACAAAAATTGCAGTCGTTAGCGAAAACCCGTCCGCAAAAAGCCGTTATTCAAAGACAAAATCAGAAGACATGAGACGGTATGCCAAAAGTCACTCGTCCTGGCAAGTATCGAATTTGGCCTTGGTCTAGTTTCCATGCATTAAAAGTCATAGAACGTATCTCAGCACACTGGGAGATGTCCTACCGGAAAGAGTTTCTGACCACAGAAAGCAGGTAAAAGTGAGCAAAATTTCACCCTCCCTGGATGACCTGCGACTGAGTCCATTTCTGAATTCGATAAACTTTTGCCAAGCATGAGCAAACATCATACGGAAGGTTAAATTAAAATATTTATATACAATATTTATATTTATTCGATAAAATATTATTAATTTAATCTACGCTCTGTTTTTCTGTTTGTTGCGAAAGCAGAAATAACACACTAAAATGTCCTTAAGTTTTAAACGAATGTTTGCCAATGCTAAAGATTTTCGATGGTGAACGAATGGATAAAGGGATGGACACATGGGCACACGGAACCACTTGACTTCAGCAACACACTTTGGTTTAGTTTTACGTCTAGACTTTGGTTCATTATGTTTAAAAATTGCACACTTCTTTCTCGGATATTATATTCAATAAATTAATAATAATCTTATGCTATACGTTGTGAAGAGAATGAATTCCCTAATCCAACTTCGGTAGCGGATAACTGTAGCTTCCGTGTAATGAACACACAAGTTTGAACGTACAAAACATGTGTCATTTTTACAATTCGTATGGAATCAGTGGTTATACACGCGTGGATAACTTTCATTTCCTTGTGGGCAGTTGTCGCAGTTTGTAAATGTACCATAATGGCGTTTCTGTAATAACATTGATGGAAATATTGTTAGCTCCTGTGGTGTAAACACCGAAGAAGTCTAACAAACGAATGTAATCTAACAGCAAGCGCTTAATTCTGATGGAGTACATGTAGTTTACAGCCAATCTATTTGATACCCCACTGTGTTTTGTTTCAACACGAAGTTTCAGACATCTAAGAGACAAACTTTTTACAAGTGCTGTGAATACGGAATAATTTCTGATGATGGGACCAAATGACATAGCTGTAATAGCATAAGAAAATATGTGTATGTGTAGGCATTCATGGTGCTAGTAAGTGGAGTGGCTGTTAATGTTTTCTAAACCTTGTTATGTATAATATTTATTTATTTATTTTAATTATTCGATTCTTGCTGTACACATTGTATTACCTAGAAAGCGTCAGACAGGAAAGTAGAATTCTGTCAATTCTTCCAGCACTTCAATACATCATGATGTCAGGTATTGTCATTTGAGTTAATATCACTTGATTGCACGCCATTGCTTTCTCTATCGATCACTGCCTACGATAACATATCCGCAAAAAAATAATTTTGAGCAAGATCGTAATTATGCTTTTCGTAAAACTCTTCGGAAAAAATCGAAGCCCCCCGGAATCTCAGGATGTAGCTTCCGGTACTGTAGAGCTCAACTCCCAGCCCTTTTTGTTTAGCTAACTAATCACAGATCAGGCATTTTTTTCAAAATGTCAGCGTTCTCTTTCATGGTCCAGATGGCTCGCTCACAAAACCCTGACATTTTTAGTTTTCAACATTTATATTTAGGAGAGAGCAGCGATTGGACAGAAAGAGCAATCACAAAATGACGCTACCACACAAAGGTTATAACGTTATCAGTATTCAATAATAATCCTCGAAAATAGCAGAACTTTCCACAGAACAATGAGTTATATATTTATTATTCAACATTTACGTGATAAAGAGAGATCTGAATGTTTGATTTTGTTTGCAAAAGTTCTTTTTACTCCGAGGATATGTCAATTTTAGATAATGTGCTCTGATTCATTTCATTCGACGCTAGTTCAAATCATGAATTTTTTTCAGAAATTGATTTTTTTCAACTGCACAACTGTAAAAGTCCAGATGCCATCTTCTGTTATCTTTATTGATTCACTGGAACTGGTTACAGAAGGCATTTTTACAAGAGAATGAAGCATTAATCGTAGCTTTTCCGTTGTCTTCGTCCACTTTAAAATTTATTGCAAACGTCAGTCGAGACTGAGGAAATCCGAAGACATTACATTTAAGTTAATTGACCAGAGTTAAATTGTCTTCTTCATTTAGCTCTAAACATACAGCTGCAGTGTTGGCAAAAACCTGGAACAATCCTTTTGCAACGATTATTTTTTTTCCACATCGAGAGCCACCATCATTTTCACGAAACAGTATGGTGCTAATGAATGAACCATTTCACACATTAAGCACGACTGGAAAGGGGGGCCATGACTAGACTTATTTATTAGAACCACTTTAGTCGCAAAATCTTCTCAAAGATCGTACCGGAGTTCATCAATCAGGCATTCGAAATACAAACATGTCATTAAATGCGCTTTATCTGTCACGAACTGAAAAGTTTGGAACCACTTATGTTTCCTTGAAATTTCCTTGAAGTCAGTTAAACTCATGGCAAATCCATTCAAAGACAGCCAGTATTTTCTGATGGACATGTCGTCAAAACGTTTCATTTCTTACAGAACAATCTTTGGAGAGTAACGGTTTCACACGTTTTGTGACAGCTAATGCATCCTTACATTATATGGTTTGTGACAAAAACTGGTCTGGAATAAAATGTCACATTCTGTTACACATTTGTTAATACAATTAAGGTGTCTCCGTGACTGATCCTCTATTGCTATCTAAATTACGCCAAATTCTTTTCATTGAAATGAAGGAAATTTCCATTTATTTATTTATTTATTTATTTATTTACTTATTTATTAATTTTTATTTATTTGTAATATGTGATTTATGCGTTTTTCACAAGAGGACTGCCGAAACATTTTAATTAGACATGTGAATAATATGGGATTCCATCAGATAATGTCCTTAACATCGGAGTTTAAAAAAGAATTGCTGTTTTAAATAACCAGGTGTTTTCTATGACAACCCCTGAAAAGCTGAACAAACGAGGGCCTATATGTCTATGCAACCAAGAATCCAACAACCTAATAATTATTTATTTATTTAATTGATGTTTTACGCCGTACTCAAAAACATTTCACTTATACGACAGCAACCAGCATTATGAAGGGAGGAAACCGGGCAGAACCCGAAGACCATCCGCAGGTTGTTGCTAGACCTTCCCACTTGCACTCACAGCGACGGCATTGGTAAGTCTCCTCAGCCATTGCGCCGCGTTAACGTGATAATCCCCTCGGTTACGGAGGTCGCCGACAACCTAATATGACACAAATGAAATACTTTGTAATAAAAGAGTATTGAGTAAAGTGTAATAAAGAGTCGATAACAAAATCTAACGGAAGACACAGAAGAATGTATGTTTATGAAGTCCCCAATAGACATAATGTAGAGAAAGGCTTTCCCGAGAACTCCATAGTGTCACGACTATTGATCAAATATCTAATTGAAGTGTCACGTAAACATACTTATGCAATAGTGGTTAGAATTATGTGCGGGGCAAACCAGAGTGAGGTATGTTGGACACCATCACTTTTCTCATTTACCTTACAAACATGCATATCTTGGAACATTCACACAACGCACTTTAGTCCTTGTATTCTCACGTGACGTTTTGTCATTACCATAGAAAATAAGCGTGGGAAGGTCTTCCAGTAACCTGCGGATGTTCGTGGGTTTTCCCCGGGATCTGCCCGGTTTTCTCCCACCATAATGCTGGCCGCCATCGTATAAGTGAAATTATCTTGAGTAAGGCGTAAAACAGCAATCAATTAAATAAATAAATAAATAAATAGAAGATAAGTTTGAAGTCTTACCGAATTCGCCAACCTGCAAGAAGGACAAAACACGGAGTTTCCTAAATTACCTGGGAATCCGGTAGAACGCAGTGACGTTCATGTAAACCACCGAGAAACAGTCGCCGACGAGCATCTATTGCATTGCATTCTGGGAAGTGTCAGCAAATGAAAGGTCCCCTTTTACTCACCACCCCACAGCGTCAGTTTTGCTCGTTTAGTTTCGTGACCGATTTGCGTTAACTGGTCACTAGGCTGACTTTTGATTTTGATGCATTTTAGGAACGTATTAAACAAATTCTGTACAAATGTCTTTCTTAAAGTAAGAAATACGTTTGAATCTACAAATCAAATTAAATTTGCTTGCTCTTCGTTTACCCTCCATTCAGATGAAAGGATACTTTCTCTTCATGCGAAGGGACCATGTCATTCACGTAAAGAGACAAGCGATGTTCACCTGAACAGACAATTGCCATTCAACTGGCGGGAAAAGAGACGTTCACACGAGGAAATAGTTGACGTTCATGTGAAGAGACAAGTGACGTTTACCTGAAAAGACAAATGACGTTTACGTGAAGAGACTAGTGACATTCATGTGAAGGGAAAAATGACGTTCGGGGCCTCAGTAACCGAGGGGATTAGCACAACAGCACATACACAATGACTCAGGTGCCTCTCACCAATGCGGTCGCTGTGAGTTCAAGTCCAGCTCATGCTGGCTTCCTGTCCGGCTGTAAGTGGGAAGATCCCCAGCAATCTGCGGATGACCGTGGGTTTTCCCGTGCTCTGCCCAGTCTCCACCCACCATGATGCTGGCCGCCGTCCTTATAAGTGAAATATTCTTGGGTACGGCGTAAAACATCAACCAAATAAATCAAATTAATAAATAAAAGTGACTTTCACCAGAAAAGATAATTGACGCCTGAATGATGAAAAGTGATGTTCACCTGGCCGGAAAAGTGAAATTCACCTGAGGAGACTGCTGACGTTCACCTGAAGAGACAAGTGACGTTCATCTGAGCAGACAATTGGGAACTCCGTCCCGACTGTAATAGAACGGTCCAAAGCTATGCACTTTTTTCTTCTTTTTTTATTACGTCACAGTTATTGGTGTAAATGTGCTCACTTAAGAGTAGTGCACAAGCACCGCAACTTCGTAGAAGAAAACAGTGTGTTGTACTACGATTCCTCTCCCACAAGCTTCACGTCCGAGCGCCTAAGCTACCCTTCGAATACAGTGTATGGCGCATTTGTCAAATGTAGTCCGGTAATACACCGAAGCATGATATGTTTTCTCTTGCATATGCAATGCTCTTGGCTGGATTATAATTTTGTCATGCACCGAACATATAATAAATATGCGACTGTATTCGCTTCAGCTTCGATCTTATCACGATGCAATACGCATCCCCCAAGGAAGTTGCGTGTGAAGGCCGAGTTCTGATTATGAATCTGGGCATATGTACTGGCAAGGGTGCATCTTGTTCTTCAGCGCCGGACCTTTGATCTCACGCTGCAACAAGGCATCAATGAGGGCAAGTCTAAATTACACCCGGCCTACCAATGGAAAGAATTGACCGAAGTCAGTTAGAGTTAAGCCTGTCTTGTTCTCTCGAACAATACAAACAGGAGAAGCCAATTTCACGCAGTCAGACCCGATGTTTCCCAGAAGCGTACTGCACGGATGGTCCTTTATGTAAATACTAATTCAACGCGACGCAGTAATTGCCACCTCATTGCCGGCGACGTCCATTCATATTCAACCAGCTTCGAGGAGACCTTTGTGATTACAGCTTTTTCGAATCGCTCGTCATTGTCATAAAATCACAATAGGCTGCAAGAAAGCTTCAGATTTAACTGCAAAGCCAGATTTGTTCCTTTGTCAAATGGGTACGACAGAAAGACAGAGAAGGAAAACACTGAACAAATTACGAAATCAAAGCTGGTACTTCACGCCACGGCGTTTTTGTTCACCCAAAGTTCATCACAAGGGAAATACCCCTCAAGTACATATACCAAAGGCACTGGTTTCATAGCATTGAAACTTACTATTACCATGCAGGCTTTGTACACAGCCTGAAGAATATGAATGACCACAACATAGCAACACAACATAATTTGATGTAAAGGTGCAGGACTTTTAGGGTCAACAGCCACATTTTCAAAGAGCCCAGAAGAAAACAAATGCCAGCAACTATCCAGTACAAATGCTTTTCATAAACAAAATAAAGACATCGATGTGTAAATATAAAACATTTTTTTCAGCGGATTTCCAGAAAGGATATATAGAGTTCCAAGCACTTTTGCGAAGAGATGCCTGTAATACGGTTTTTGTGAAGTCAAGTTTATATACCAATGTCACATATTTAATTTTCCATCGTTCGAACACGGGTACATTCTCACTTCGAACACGGGTGCCGTGTTCGATAAAACACGTTTCAAGGGCCGTGGGGCTGTAGGCATGTGATCTTGGGGGAAAAGAGTAAGAGGATTTTAACGAGTGTAATAGTAATTTGATTTCTGTGCTAGCCGAAGACAAGCGGTTACTCCTCACGTTGTGTTCAGGTCCCAGGATCCCGTAACGATCTTAGACTTAAGTCAAAACTTTAATCATTAAATTTGGCGTGTTCCTTTCCGTTGTTTAGTCGAAACTTGATGTAGAATAACTTACCCAGAATTTTCGTCGTCAAGCAATATTACATCAGAAATAATAATATTAAAGTGATTTTGAATTTTGATTTACGTCTTAAATCGCTTCGTGGCCCAGGGCCCTGTTTTACAAAGTGCTCTACGTGAATGTGATACTTAGGACCTCAGCAGCAAGGATTCGTTCCCTTTGGCCAGGACGACTATATAGCCAAACCACTGTGTATCTAGACTCTAGTCCTGCATGAAGATAATAAGCTTCAACTTCAAAATTTATCGTTTTTTTTTATTCTTGATATGAAAAGAAGTGAAAATGTTTAACAAATCTCTGCCCTTTAAAATGTTTGGCTTCACCTAAAACATCTGTGGAGCTTTTGATTGGGTGAAATTCCATCAAAGCGTTGCCTGTTGCCGAAACAGGGGCTGGTCCGATCATGGTAACCCCGTTCACTCGGCCCTGTGAGTTTCAACACCAAGAGGTGACATCGGGCTATCCGACGATATGAAACGAAAATGAAAAACGTGTTCATTTGACGGGAGGTGATTCCGGCGGGAGTTACAAGATGATTACAAATTGATTTTTGACACCGCGGACGTCTCGGCGGAAATGAAATTTACCCTTATCATCAGGTTTAGAAGCGGTTGGCGTAGTAATTGATTTTTATTAAGTCTCGATGTGAGCTGTCGGACCTGGTGGTCACGCATAGCGCCATCAGATGAAAAGCGCTTACACGGCTGATCTGGGAGTTGGATTAAGACCATGAACTCTTTGGTCGGAATCGCTGCGAGGGCTCACTTAAGCTTTTATAACAGGATGTAACAAGGGTATGTGAACTGTTTACAGAAGACGGGGAGATTTTCGTACAAAGCCACTTCACCTTTCACATTTGGGGCAGTCCAACACGCTACAAGTACTAATCACTCTTCAAGTCTCGAACGTGTTAACCCATGATGAAGTTTATAGATATTTATACTACTTGTCACATGGAGTATGCCACCGCCACAGTTATATGCCCTTCACGACAAGGTGGAATCTTTGCAGAAAAGAAATAAAAGGTTTACATGTATAAAACATAATCGTCATGCGATGTTGTATCTTATCTCGCATCCTAACCGCTTTATCCCGTGGTATTTTTCAAATGAGGTGATGTCCGAGATTAAAAGATGCTTTCAATTATTTTATAAGACACTCAAAGTAGTTGTTCGATCCGGGCCTCGGGCATGGAGTTCTGAAGATTGTCCCTCCCTCCACTGCTCTTGGGGCTTTACTGGCAAAAAGCAGTCGACAGTATCCATTAGCTTAGTTCGTATGACATAAACTTCCGTGGAGATCTCCAGTATGGCTCTTACTTTGATATTACGCTATTGCTGAAAATATGTATGGCCGATAGTTTATTTATATATTTACTTTATTTATCGTGCACAATCTTGAAAAATGTCAGTCAGTTAATTTATCTGATTGTTGTATCTCGCCATAGTGAAGAATTGCTCACGGATACGATGGCGGTCAGTTTCATGGATGGAGGAAACCAAAGTGTCTCGCCTAAACCACCCATGATATTGAGGAGTTTCCCACGTGTCACATACGGATATACACACCATACTAGTGGAAGACAAACGTCTTTCAACGAATCTTTGACTATGCAGAAGGTAATATGAGCGTTGTCGACTGGCTATTGTAATTAAAGCCCTGAATTGTGAGAAATTGCCTGTCTAAGATGTGGAATGAATCCTCGATAGGAAAAGGTAACTCGTGTGTCCTTCCGTTTTAAAAGACGAGCGCTTTCAACCACTCATCCACTACCAGTTTCCTCGATGGTTTATTCGAGCTCTCCGGTTTAAATTTTTCGTACAACTGACTTGTCTTGTAAAGTAAAACATTTCTGCGCACGGAATTAAAAGATAAGTCCAACAATGTCAGATGCCTTTCGTTTGCGTAATATCCCAGTACATTGCCTTCATTTCACACAACTTATCTTTAAATCGCTTCTCATTCCCTACATTTCAGCACGTTTTATCCATTTTGGGTAGCATCTAACCTCTAAAGTGTTTTTCAAAATCAAGCAGCGTTTCATACACAGTAGCTTGGTAAACTATAATTATTTTACCCTTTCCTTTGACAGCCACAACACGTTAAACCGTCGATTTGTCTTGTTTTCGGTCACTAAATGAGCATAGATCCAGTGCACGGAAACCAACCGTGCTTAGAAACGTTGGCGTCAGATACATAAGTAACAAAACTAACCACACACAAATCTAGATGTCTGTAAGTTGTGGGCGGTCCGCCAGCATTTCATAAACAGCGGGGTTTGTTATACAGAAATGTCATAACCTGCGTGCATTAGCACTATCTCTCGCTAATGATTCTGACACCAGCCCCTAGTAGTGCCTGCTAACCTGAAACAAAACGCCGAGAGTATCCACCAGTGGAAACGCACCATTATTGTCCATGATAAACTATTTAACGTGCATGTGATCTATTGTCCGGATGCAAAAGATTTTCAGTAGACCATAAAGTCGTGCGAGAAATTAACCTGATTCCGTTGTCCAGTTAAGCACCTCTAGACACGGTTCATACAAGCCGTAGAGCCCCAGCAGCCCCATGTACCCTCATTTCTTGTCATTATTTGCATTCTAGTGCTAAAATGAATTGGCCTACTAATCTGGAATGTAAATCAAAGAATTGTTTTTTTTTTACATTTCATAGAACCTGAATTTCACAAACGTCACAATATTTCATTTATGTAGACCAACGGAAATACATGCATATATCATTCAAAGGATGTGACTCAATTGCTTATTCAGTGTTCTAAACCAGATATAATCATAAATTCGAAGGCATTTATTTCTTCCGAGGGGCCATGTCAGGGAAGTCTCTTGATGATAGTATGTCACTTCACTTTATTATCTGTGGGCCCATTTTACAGTTCAATTCCAGAAGAAAGCGCATGAATCTCATAAGAAGACTTGTATATGGCACGCTAGGTTAGATACCAGAGTTACAGGTTATAGGCAAATCGTGAATATGTCATCGACGATGCAAGAGTCCAGCATGACAGCCAACACTTTCATCCAAGGCATAATGACGAGTGACACAGGAGAATTGCACGGATGATGTGACCAATCTAAAATGATTGCCCGGCAGAGGCCATTCCACATCGGCTTAAATGTCGGGATACAAATTGAATCCGTGATACAGGTGATTTGGTGTCGAGGGGTTTCTACTTCAGCCGCTCCGCCGAACCCAATAAAACCGGAAAACCAGAAAATTTAGATCCCCGGCAGGCCGGTGTTTGACCATTAAAGGTCAAATCCATTATACCTTTTGACAAATTAATTGAGTGACGGGGAGATTTTGATTTGATTGGTTGATCGGTGGATTGATTGTGCTGAACAGTTATTCACAAAAGAACTTTTTAAAATATCCACGCATATTATTTCTAAAATTTGGCGAAATTTTTCTTCACTAAACATGGACATTTTACTGAAGGGTAAAAGAGCAATGATGATGAGGACCGATAAAAAAGCAAGGCCTTAAATTCCTCAAACTCCATCCAATCACCACAAAAGTCGAAGAGTAAATCACAGCGTCGAGGATTAGTGCTTCAGTTCATTCCATTATCTACAAGGCTAAGTGAACTAATCTCTGATTCATTTAACATTACACGCAATGAAGTCGTCACCACGTTCACATCACTTTCATTGTAATTTTTCCCTCGCCTCCGCTCGCCAGCTGCGGTAATATGCACAGGCTTACGTCAGGTGTCCGTTACTGATATCAAATGTCGCATCCATATATAATGGCAAGGCATTACGAAAACCCAAAGCTTATGTGCAGTAAGCAGTCAAAGGTTACAATGAATTTGCAAGGGACATATATCAACCTCCTACGGTGAAGGTCATTTTAAATAGCAGTTCAGATAAGTCCAAATATGTCTGAACTATTTGATATTATAAGTAGTACATCTTGAATTAACAATAAAGACATTCCCATTATATACAGTTTTCTTCCTGGGTGTTTTGCTCTCTGGCTTCACTGCTATTCGCTACTTTCAACAATATATAATTAGTGTTAATGTAAAGTTAATAAAATAGTAAGAGAATTTTCTTCACCACCTTTAACATCAATTTTAAAACCATATGAAACAGAAAGATATTTAAACACGCCCTAGAATTAAACGTGCAGGCACGGTATTTAAACTGAAGATAGCATGCAGAATTGCACTGTCATATTTAATAGGAAATGATGTAGAAATTTGCTTTTCTAATTTTTTATGGCAATAACCGTCGAAATTAGAAAAATGTTTATCCAGAAAAATAATCCCATGAGTGATTTTACTTAATTGACCTCCCTCACAAATTGACTGGACCCATCTTGTGACTAAACGTGGGGCTCTCTATAGAATATTATAGCGGAAAATTCCTTGCCTTTGCCGTCTTGAAAACAGCCTGAGTTTACCCTTCGTGATTTCTTCCACTCATTTCTTCCCGACCGATCTTTTTCAATAAACTGCTGCATCCTGGTAAACACAGTTGGTGAGGAAAGATATCGACGGTTAAAAAACATAATCAATAAGTAATATTTGAAGTTTCAGTTACGACACAACGCTGGCTTTGTTAAGCCTACCATTCAAGGCGAAGCGGGTCTCGAGAACTGTCAAAATAAGATGGGCCGTGGAGGTAGGATGGAAGTAGTATATTACGCAGCCCAAAACTCATCAGCAGGAATTTCTTAGAAAGTTGTGACAAATCTTTTCCGATAACAGCAATGTGGGTGCTAGCTGTTCAGCAATAAATTATCATCAAAGGCATATAGGTCTCTTTGTATCACTGTAGAGAACAGCATTGCTTTTAAGAAGGTGGAAAAATATGCCAGTGACTGAGGCCTGCGTTGAATCTATTATACGAATTGTTGGATGTCTGTACATTTTGGTAACGTGAAAAATAAATTTTCAGGCGCCCACAGATTTATACCCAGTTGTTTTATGTACCTTAACTTGGCTGTACATTGTAACACTGGACCAGTTTTGTGGACATTAAATTTGAGATTGTTTCGTAAATCCAGAATTAGTTTTACCAGTTATCAATGGATCGTAGCAGGCCCGGTTTGCCTAGATTGCTCTAAGGTTTTCCCTTCTATACAACATTAATCCTGTGGAAGCAAATCATGCGAAACATCAGAAAATATCTTCTGCCTATGGCACTCACAAGAGAAAAAAAGAAAAAATGGAATTGTGCAAGCGGAAGTGTCTGTGGGATTTTATCGAATAACGAATACATGTGCACCGATGCATCAGAACAGATTTGTGGGACTTCCTGTTTGAAACCCTGGGAAGGCGCATATGTGCAGCTATATCTTATCCACTTCTCAAACGCTAAGGTGAGGCACAATTTAGACAAATCCTCAATGTGTTTTGCTTCAGGTGCTAAGATGACAATGCTGGATGAACACGTGCAGCTAAAAACTTTTACCAGTTATTTGATGGCGAATTAAAGAGAAGTGATAGGGGGTAAAATCCCTCTGGGCAACACGCAGATTTACCTAATGTTCTTAACCGCTCTTTTTTTAATCATGGTGTTGTCTTACTGTCCACATGGATTGGTTTCGTGCTTTATTTTCCATTAAAGCCTTAAGAAAATTGTTAGTCGATTGAGAATATTATATGATTTTACTCAACGCAAAATATAAACTTATGCAAAGTAGAACAAAACTAGTAGGGCATTTTCTAGGAGCAGCCTTCAATTAAATTGAAGCATCATACTTGAACCTGAATAACCAAGAGTAAAACCACAAACCTTTTGCAAGTTATTGACGAACTTTTCCACGTATGACATACAAATATCCACACCTTATTGGTGGAAAATAAACATTATACACTTTATTAGTATAGTGAGAGTTACTATGCTTGTCGTCACGACATGCCTGTAATATTGCCTACGTACAATGCATCGTTAAACCATGATCATTCATTTCGAAAAGTGTTAGTTGTTAAACGTTAAAAAAATTTAGCATGCGGCGTAGAGCCAGATCAGCTACGACAGCATGATAGTTTGTAAATCAGATTGTGATTTTGATCAATCAGAGTACCCGTCTGTTTTTAAGACAGAATAAAAATCATCATCATTATCACAAGACATCATCATAACAAAATATGATCATCACAAAACATCGATGTAAGTTACCTGAGCGCATTGGTTTTTGTTAATAGTTTTGTAGTGAATTTGTCAACTTAAACCACAAAAATATATTCGCACATGTACTGTCACACCACCATATGCAGCGTGAACTTGTCTGTACAACATATCGCAAATTCAACAGAACATCACCACCATTTTCCACCAGGAAGTGGGATCATAGCATTTTATCAACTTGATAACCTGTAGGGAATGGGTAGTAACTATGGACCATAGATTTCAGTTCTATCCAAAACAAACAAAATCCTGATATATTTTAACTAAGTGAAAATTAAACATTCAAAAACGTTTTGTGTATTAGTATCCTATGATGTGTATTACCCAATCAGTGCCACAAAACTCAGCTGGACGAAATAGGACTACCCATGTGTTAGCTGGATGACCTAGTTAAGATTAACCTATAATCAGGTAAAATCGGCTGCAATATGGAACACAGTTAAGGGATCGCTTGCTGTAAAGCGCAAAAGAACTGTTGAGATTATGAAGGTGTCCGACCCAGGCTGTCGACGGCTTGTTGTCACCGTCCCCGGTGTCCCCTGTTGTCATCTCAATAGGACAGTTGAGATAAGTAATTTTCATGTCCTATTGGCTTTTATACCTATTCGCCTGATCGTTTTGAGCGAGGTGTCTTGGGTGTCCCAGCGGTTACCGGCAAATCCGTGTACAGCAGAGAATGCCGTCAGATGTTGCATTAATTTCACTGGGTAGAATAGATTCGCTCACCTGAGCACGGCGTTCAGGAAAGCTTTCTCACAAACAATTGAAATATTCATGCTGTTTATCGCTAGAGGGCGCTGGGTGCCGAGACAAATTAGTCATTTAACCGTAAAGTTCGATAATAAACTTCCGTCAGTTTGAATTATTCAAAACGATATGAGTTATTTTCATGTTTCATGCCAATCCAACCGAGAGAAAACAGAGGGGGCTGCATTTTTCATCTATAGATGCATGCATTTGTGTTGGTTTCTAAAGAAATTATACATAAACATACTAGCGAGCTAATACTGTACAATCCGTAGACCTATACAACAACTGCGTATTAAAGGCTATTTTCATGCAAAAACTTGTGATTATCTTTCGAACACACAATGCAGATTTTGATATCTGTACCCCGGTTTGCAATTAGGTGTAGTGTTCCACGACAATCAACTTCCGCTTTCTATGCACGTAATCGACACATTAGCTCACGTGCGCGGAAAGTTGCTTGAAGGTTTAATTAAATTTACAACTTAACAGATTTACAAAAACCCTAAATTAAACAGATACTGATCTGCACCTAAAGATACATTACCTCAAATCACACGATTTCTAACAACTTTACAGAACAAAAAGTGGGAAATACAGAAGCTTCGTCATGTTTAAATGTTACGCACGTGTGCCCGAGATTCAACATCGCCCGGAGATGCAATATGAGCATAAGACGATGTAAGTAACGTTTAAAATTCTTACCAACAACCACCGTGGCTTCATGGTGGTGTCAAGATCCGCTAACTATCTATTTTTTATCTACTTATTTGATTGGTCTTTCACGCGGTACTCAAGAGTATTTCACTTATACGGCGGCGGCCAGCATTATTGTGGGAGGGAACCGGGCAGAGCCCGGCGTAAGCCCACGACCATCCGCAGGTTGCTGTAAGACCTACCAACGTACACTAACTATCTAAAGCAGCCAGTTGATCATGATCTTATTTAATCCTCCGTCTCATGTTGTAATTATCTGAAGACTCGCTTAATGGTGTATTGCGTGTTTGCCTTTATAAAGGAATTTCTTAGAAATAATCGAGTACGGGGTAAAACACCAATCAAATAAATAAATAAATTAGAAATAATCAAGTCACCAGGCACCCACCAAGGTGTAAAGAGCTTGCCTCAAACAAAGGCTATTTCTGCATCCGTGTTTTTATATGAACAACATATTTATCTGGGCATTGCATTGATAGATGATTTGTTACTTTATTAGCCACTTCACTACATCTACAGTTTCAATACAGCAAAAGATAAATCCCGTTCGTTTCCGTTCTTTTTATTATTATTATTATTATTATAAGAAACGATACTGAATTGAGGAACACCATACTCAATGTACATGGGTAATTCGGCTGTCTCCAAAATCAGATATATTCAATTACTCCCTGTTCAAATTATTTTGATGGACAGACATGCATAGTGATTTTGGCCATAGTAATTTCCCGGTGGATTTGACTCCTGATTCGACATATGGCTACAGCGTGCGAAGTCACCAGTATTTGACTGGCTTTTCCTCTTTCCTCGACGCTGATTGCCTTCACAGTCAGACGTAAATCAAATCACTGGAGAGCCCTGCTTGTGTTCTGGAATCCAATCAGTTTTGTTCTCTCTGCTGATTGTGCGCAGCGCCTTCAATAATTGGATGAAATTGACGGCAAACATCTGACCATCATAAAGCTATGTGATAGCCAATTTAATTACGCGCTGATTGTGCCGTGTTTTTCCAGACCATTTGGCAAATAAATCTTGTTTGGACTAAGCGGCCACAGAATGGCCCACCCGGCTCCCTCCTGTTTGAGGTGACTTCCGCGTATTACATCTTGCCATTTTTACATAGTATCGTACCTATATTTACGGAGACATGGCTCTTAACGTATAAACCTTAACATTGTCTGCTGATTTCTATTGATAAATTAGCTTTTCTATCTGTCGAAATAGTAAACTTATTGTGCTCTGAGATAAGTGCAATGAATAATGAAAACAGATGTTTCTGAATTAAGAGAAATCTTTTTGTCATTTTTGTGCTCGATTTCTATAACTTTCACCCTTTTCGTATATTACAATTAAATACTGTCCTTGCGGAAAAACTTTGTCCACTGACAAAAACAGTTAAATAACTACTTGCTTACAGCATGATCACATAGAAAAAGTGATCTCTTTTGGCTACGGCATACACTCACCATTAGGAACATCAACCAAATAACACCCAGCCGTTTTGCAGAGATACTAGCGGACACTTATATGGGAAAATAGTTTCTTTTTTAGGAGCAAGTTAAACTCTGGCTCTCGACACACATAACTTTGAAACCATTGACTTGCAGAATATAGTAAATGTTTGTTTACTGTAGTAAATTTTGCCTTCCTTTGTCAAAGATAGTCTTTGCATCCATAAAGCGACCGTCACTGGCCATGGTGGGAGTTTTAAGGAAGCTATGGGGTGACACACCCCACATGAGCTGTGCGTTGCAGTCTTACAGTACAGTATTTCCGATGCGCTTTTGGAACTCCTATATAATTGTATATTTCAATGTGATGGCTAAATACTGTACACTTCAGTTTAAATATGATGGATGTTGGCAGAAAAGAGGTTTAAAGTTAACTTGTGTTGAAAATGACAGAAATCAAATTGCGTTTTCACATGTCTTTAAATTATTTGTAATTTTCAACTTCCCAATTTTCCCAACTTTCAATTTCACAATTTTCCAAATACACATTTGATTTGGGATGTGTGCAAAAATATCTTATTGATATAACGGCAGTCCGAGTTATGGATGAAGGAAACCGGAGTGTCCGGATTAAACCACCGACATTCGACAGGTATCTGAAAAACCTCTGGACTTGATGCCGGAACTGTACTCAAACAAGCGATCAGAGTGGTCTAGGGTGTGGTGGTCGGAAAGACCAAGCCCTTTGACCCTCTGAGTCAACAAGGCACCCCACTAAGTGTAAAATAAAGATGTAGATCATAATCAATGCATAGCAAAATCTAAAAAAACATTAGTAGTTATCAGCATGAAAAGGATCTTTTTTTCTGTAAAGAAAATTCTGGTAGTTTACATTTACGTGGATTACAGGATTATAGTAGGAGCACAATGCTCGCAATTCATCGCCGAATAACCAGCACACATTCTTGTACCCGGTTAACCTTTTACATCTGCCTAGGTTAGCTGCTGGCAAATCTGGGGTAGATGCCTTTTTCTACATACATTTTGTATTATATTTATCCTGAAATTTAATACCTTCCTCCCCACAGACCTGTCATGAGAAGGTTCAACGCTGTTATATTGTGCACCGTAAAAAATGTCATACAAGGCTCTTTGAATAATGAATGGCATCCAGTCAGTTTCAGCAGTATTTAGGCCGAATACCGACGATGTCCTCTCTTACAGCTCCCATTTCGTGGTACATATAGTGATGCCGCAGGCTACAAATAAACAAATGCCATTTTAGAAGTCACTGATGTGATTGTGTTTGGACTTCAACCCAAACACGCGAGATGACACACTTCTAAAATACGGCCGAACATACTGAGTTGCTAAATGAGGTTTCTCCATCTTTGTTTTCGCAGATCAGAGTCCCCGTGATACACCTATAAGACTGAATCTCGCCATCCTGTATTTGAAATCTAACGTCCTGATGAAAAGACATATCCACTGAAAATGACGCTCTACATTTTCATATGATAGTTGACATGGTGAACAGAGACTGTAAGATTCAGCGTTATCTTCCTCGGACGTTAAGCATAGTGGTCACAAATTATCTACCGTTTATACACCAGTGGCTGGTCGTAAATCTTATTGAATACACTCAACAAAGGGATTTGTTCATTTAACAGATATCTAGTTTTGTCTAACACAGTTCATATGTTGAATTAAGAGAACATGTGTGCTATATTTAACGGAATAAGCTGATGCAATAACTAAATACATTCTAACAGCACTCAGACAACAGACTTTCTGTAAAATTTAACAGATTATTTTCTTACATTTACCCATTGCTTTCAGTTAAGTCATTAATCACTTCATTGTACATTGTTCCATTATAAATACAAATGATAAGCTCTAAACATCACTGCGGTGATAGCACAAGTAATATTGTCCTGTTATTTCATGACACTAAATAAATATAACAAGAATATAAAGATAACATACTAAATCTGGACAAATTTCTGTAATGTATTGCTGTGTAGACCATGTAAATGGATGGAAAGCTACACAATCAAGTAAAGCAAAGTGATTTGTTTATGTATTGATGTACATGTATGCCACGCATTTTCCGTGCATGTTTGTGGTTATTTCTATGGGTGTAGGAAACTGCTGGGAGAGGGTGGGAATGGGGAGTTTGAAGAGGGGGGGGGGGCTTATTTATTCCAATACCAGGCTTGTTACTGTCTCTTTTTTGTTGGAACTGGGGCACCTTTCACAGATGCACAAAGGTTGGGGACACAACGTCTGCACGGACCTGTTTTTGTCATGTTACAGACACAAAAAAGCAAGAATTACCAATTTGCAGCCGGAAATTGCCATGGCGTGCCTAAAGGTGACTGGTATTGCCAGTGACCGTCTTCATCCATGTGGCATGTCCTTGAATACTTGTGTAGATCCTCTTTAAGGGAACAAATCTTTGTGTGTGTACAGCGGCAAGTGTGAGCTAGATCGATGGTGGGTAAATGTGAACTGCGGATGACATATTGGCGGACAGGTTCTAGTGTTGACAAGAAGCTATGAAGAGGGTCTTGGGCTATTTAACCACAGAATGAAGTCTGGGCTACCTGACATTTCGTGTCTTCTCGTCCGGAAAAAGAAAAGAAGAAATCGAATTGTATGGTAAGAGACTGGTATTCTCCCCATGTAATCATGTCCAGCGCAATGAAATGTGACTTATTTGACCTCGCTTGGTTTCAGAGACAATTAATTATGCATGAGGAGCGATGGATGACCTTTGAGAGCGTATCATGCAACTTCGGAGGCCTTAGAGGGTTATGCACGAGTCGGTAAAACAAATGCCTATATAGTATAGTGGAACTCAGGCATTGTTCGTCCACCCACGACATGGGTCGTCCATCCACGTCATGGGTCGTCCATTCACAGCATGGAACGTCCACTCACAGCATGGGTCGTCCATTCACAGCATGAGCCTTCCATTCACAACATGGGTTGTCCATTCACAGCATGGGTCGTCCATTATTAAAGCCTCAATTCCATAGATTTTTCTCTTTGTAGATCTTTAATATACATGTTAGTGCATTGTGTTGTTACTGTTACTTCAGTAGTAAATCCCGAACATCTCTGTCTATCTACTGGTCATGTTTTGGGCTTTATGAGAAGAAATTTAAGAGTTTATAGCACTGATGCATTTTGTTTATGATTTCTACAAGTGCGGATGTCAGGTGATGCAATTGTGCACCATTGGGGCGGAATCATATAAGTTAAAGAATTTAAAAAGTTATTTCTCAATTTCAGATTAATGAAATCGGTCAACAAATAGAACTTATATTTCAGATCTGTAAAATCTTGCTCACTGATTTTTCCCCTGCGGTCATGTACACACAATTTGTATGGCCATTTTCATAATGCTAATTTGTCCCAATGAATATCCAGACACGGCTGATCCATCCTAGCCGAAGGTCCATCAAGTGTTGTCAAGTGAAAGTTGGCACACTAGACATAGGCAAATGACGACGGTTCGCAAAGCATAGGGCATATTCATCTGTTCACAGGAGAATACTATTTGTGTCAATCTCAGTGTGCACAAGTGGGTCAACTTCTAATGTGCAGGAGAACTATGTTAATTTTGTCTATAGCGGCATGCTGACTGAGCGCTCTGGAGTGTTATGACTGATCGCTTTTGACTAGTGAGATACCGTATTTGCATACAACTCTCTTCTGGCGAAAAGTGAAAAATAAAATTAATTCAGTTGTAAAAGTATACAAAACAGGGTTCTAAAATATCCACAGGTTTACTATAAATGGTAACACTTTACTGGGTAATTGTGTGAGATGGTTTAAGGCATGCATTGACAAATAACCCCGATAGGTGCATAAGGCTATTGCCATTATCTAAATCGTATGGGCGGTTTCCATGGAAAAGGTCCGTAGCAAGGCTATTTATGGCTTTAATAGAAAAACTCACGCCACTTGCTTCAAAACGAACCAAAGAAATACTTAATGGAGTTATTTACATTAAAATGGAAATGCTAAGATACACCTAGTTCTGTGGTTGAACAAATCGCCTCAATGGACTTCAGGAAACTGCCCTTTCTGGCTTCTACATTCCCCGGCTTAATCGAGGAAAAAACGAGATCATAGGTGATAAATAATCATGTGATCTGATTGAACTTGGAAACTAGTTCGTGTATGTCAGCTTCTTGAACCGAGGACAAGGTTAAGGAAGTTCGCTTAGAGCATTTGTCAGGCTTTCTGGGTCAGGGAGTATCTAGGCGGTGTGTTATTCATATCACGCTTTCTTGACTAAGGCGTTAAAATGAGTAATGGTCTCGGTCATTATACAGAGAGGAAAAGCAGGATTTATTTCACACTATAGCTACTATCGGGAATTCCTTGTTTTCTTGCTGCCCTGGCCAAGTGATGCTCAGCCGAAAACCCATTACTTTACATTATATTGTTCAGATTTGATTGTGTATAATAGTCTTGTAATTTAACTCATCCATTATCGTTCCCTAATGGGAAGTTCTTATCACCTTGGACAAATCGCCGAAAGTGCCCCAGTTTGATCAAAATAGAATATTGAAATCACTTTGCTCTGTGTAAACCGTTCCATACGGGATATAAATTGGCTACTGGTGTCTTTGTTTGTTGCAATTTCTGTACACTGAGTTGAAAAAAATCACAAATCATGCTTGAATCCGACATTTTGAGTAAAATATAACACAAAGATGGTCGAGCGGTGTTCGTCTGCTTTATAACAACACGTAGCTATGATGATTATCGATTCTGTTTAAAATCCAGGTAAATCCCTTGTATAAAAACCGTTTATCGTGCATTTGATTCGTGCACTTAGCGTTAACATCTTAGCGTCTTTCATGTGAAATAATGTTACCTAGAATGGCATCTTCAAACTGTCTTATTAGATGATATTAATATCTTACATGGTACATAATTAAAATTAAAAACTGCTTACAGGCTTTTGTCTGGTATATCGGAGTGTCCCTGTTAGTTAAAACATATCACAAGACCGACTTTGGAACACAGACTTATTCATCTGCATTTGCAGTGTTGTGATTTTGTCCTTAATTCGTAATGAAAACGGGACATATTCTGTTCACGCAAGTATGATGGTTCAATATCATACAAAATGGAAACCAGTGGAAAAGTATTAGTGCAATGTTAGTCATAGCTTAATACTATTGTTGTGTAAACACTACGTTAAAAGAATGAAAAATGTTTAAAGTTTTCTCTGTGTATCTTCACAAATCGCTATTTCTCGTCATCACGATGTATCTACAAAACTGCCAACGTGGCGTTAAACCCTATCATACAGTCAGACAGTCACTCATCATTTCTCGTGGCTTTTCAAAATCATTGAAATCCTGACTAAATAGCAAATGCAGCAAAATGCCAAAGATCCACAAAACCTCTGAAATGTCATCTTAACGTCATCCTATTAAGGTTTTAGACTGAAATGCATTTTGTGAATATTATCAAGTAATTGCATAACTTTTCTGCTTTGTAGGATTGTGGTTGTTTTTATTGGAGTGGTTTGCTCCTTCCTTTTACTGCCGACTACAAGTCGCCTGCAAATCACTCGTCGCCTTTGGGGAGCTTTAATTTTACGTCTTTCTGGTAATGGCCAAAGTAATGATTGCATTTCCTCTCAAGTCTCTTAGCAGAGGAACGTTTTTAAGTTTCCCTTAATAGCGCCTATTCATGGTGGGAGAAAATAGTGAAAACACCCCTGGTGAGGAGAATCGATTGACCAGCCTCTGAGTTCTGGAGGACGTTACGCCTCTACGCTTGTTGACGGGAGAACCAAACCGATTTCCGCCCATGTCAAATCACATGAGAACTCCAGCGTTATTTATGGTCACTCAAAACGACGTTTACGAGGCGGTTTTAGTGGACAAGAGCTAAAACCCTATCATAACGTCTGGAAATGCGTTTCCACGGAACACTATTAGGACTTGACATAAGACAGCAATTTGTGCTGACCAGCTTAACATTTTACTTACTGGTGCTTGGTGTTTTTAACAGCGTCCGCATAGCACACATGTACATAAATGCATATTCTTCTAATAGCTGAGTTATTTGTCAAAAATAAGAGGCCTTGGCTAACCTTACATGTCTTCGGTTGGAGTTAAACTCAGCACCGAAAAATATTTCGCGTACTCGAAATGATCATGTATATGAAGAATAAATTCGGACAGACAGCAGGAAGCCACCACACATATATCACCCGGCGTAAGGCTACATCCAGAACATAATTAACGGTGCGTGATCTAGAGGAATGCGCAAGAAATGGTGAAGGTGATAACTTCATTCAGTTACTTCAATAACGACGCATTATAACACAAACTATACATTCAATACACTCAGTCAGGCTGCCGACAAAGAAATAGCTATAACACTATTAATATTCACGCCTTTCGGAATTCTGAGGACGACTAGCATTTATGAATAACGAAGCTTGTGCCAGCACAACATTCGTCATTCGGAATGTGTTAGCTTGGAAGGTAGTATCAACACTGTCATTAGAGTAACGAGTATTGTGCTAGCACCAAATTCCATATTGAGATATCAAATAACCCGCTGTGCTGGACATAAGAATTGGGTTTGTTATATAAATCTATACATGTTTCTACGTTAGTGTCCCAGCTAGAATATAATACCAGCACGTTATTCGATGTGATAAAAGAAGGCTAGAATATTAAAAACACGTTTTTGGTTATTTGTTTCTTCAGTAACGAATTTTAATAGAGTTAGCACGTTACCGGATTACCGAATGACAAATGTTGTGTCAGCACGAGTTTCGTTATTGGAATATAGAAAAAAACTAATCCAGAGCTAACTTCCGTCTAGCGTGAGAACGAACTTGAAAGTTTTCATGTTTCGCCTTCACTCGTTATTGGTTGGCGATTTCGCTTTCCACAAGAACATACTTGCATACTTACAATCTTAGCTTTATACATGCAGTTTACATGCATTTTTTGGACTTTTTGTTGAAGCATAAAATACCAGATGGATGCTTATACCCAGATCGCCTCTCTAAACCTCGTTGCTCTGGAGTGTAATCTTTTTAGATCGGTGGCGACAGAGATTCACGAAGTTTCGAATATACTACAAAAATTTGGGAAATTGAAGTGACGAGCACAGCTGTGTGGGATATTCTATGTCATAAAGATCAAGCTTAGGCGTTATTCCCGGCTAGCCTGAGCTGACAAAAGTGTGGTCTAAGCTCAATATAGCCCTGACCTTGTGCTCTAGCCTTCTTCAAATCCATACACGAAGTCTAACATTGAGGCATGATTGTTCGGTGGGAATGCCAGGAAGACATGATCTGCGTGAATTGGTTCATGTGTCCTTTTCCTTGGAGGAAATTGAAACAATTCCCCTTAATGTCCACGGCTGTCCCTCAGCGTACACGGAAGAGAAGAGACGACTGTCCGCAGAGATCAATGCTATTGACCTTTCATTCAATCCCAAAATACGGTTCTGTCAGCCTTGCTTTCAACTGGTAATGTGGTTCTTACTCTCTGACGCGAATTTACATATCCAGCTATGTTACTGGCCAGTGCTGATAAGAATAATGTACGATCTTCTGGGATGATTTATTCCAATTGCATATTTTATGACGCCTTAAAGGTTTCACGCAGATATCATATAAAACACATTGCAATTCCAAGTGAACTATAAAAGGGCCAATATCTGCAAAGCATATCTTGTCTTCCACAATCTTTATTTCTCTTTTATCTTGATGACGACAAGTTCTAAAGCTCAAACTGTGTAGACTACCGTTTACAATATCTTTGATCATACCCACATTCCACAAACAGAAGGTAATAATATTCACAATACCACGTTTTACAACATTTTGGCAAGGAAGCAAATATTTTTACCAGGACTGATCACATGACTGATCTCATTCACGGTGACGCCAGGTAACTCACCAGTGCGGTTGCCGTGAGTTCCAGTCCAGCTCATCCTGACTTCCTCTCTGGCAGCAGATGATCGTGGGTTTCCCCCGGGCTCAGCCCGGTATCCACCCACCATATGGCTGGCTGCCTACGTATAATTGAACTATTCTAAAATACATAGAAAACATGTGAGGAGTAGCAAAAGCACACAATTAAAACAAGATATGCATGAAAAACATGTGTAAGAAAAGATGTAGTATGTTCAGAGCAGATCACAAAGTGGACATGTCCAATAAAAATAATCCCTCTGTTCCAGTTTTAATGCATCTACAGTCGTGTCGAGTTTCATTTTACTTGTGAAATGGTATCATAATTTGGCACTCAGAGACTCAGAGAATTATGACTTTTTCGTTCGATATCTAGGTGTGTTGACTGTTTTTATATCTCAGGTTATACATATATATGTATATTTTCACTGGCATCCATTAGATTAAGCAAGTATTCGGGATGTATTTTGTTCACAATTTTGTACAAGCCTTGTACAACCTGAACGATGTAACATCCGCTCGACAAGTTTTCCACAAGTTATATTGTCAGAGAAGACAAGGCTTTGCTTGGAAAACCCAAATACAACTCGGAGCTTGCAAAAACCAAAATAGAACCCGCAGTTTTCAAAAACCAACTACAACCCGCAGAATCATCTCTACATTCAAAGGTACCACCAGCTGATTCTAGTATCCGCTTGAACCTGCAGGAGCTGGGGCTGATAATCCAATGTCACTGACACAGTGTTAATACTAGCATAAGACAACGTAACTTAACCAGATCGGTAGCCATGGGATTCCAAGCGCTTCAAAGGCACTGTTTGATTTAATTTGGAAAGTTAATGAATTTTATATGCCTAAATTAAATGGGTTATCTTCGCTGTCAGTTTGCTGAGCCAGGAGATGTTAAAGATAATGTCTTTCAACAATGTATGCTTTTAGTGGTTAAAAGCTTTCCGATGACGACCAATGGGCAAAGCCATGCGATGAATTTTCCCGCTTATGTATCTCCCGCTTACCTGGTTTTAGCTTATTGGTAACCCTCCTCTGTTACAAATCTCTCACAAATGTGATCGTACCCAAATTTTCATTTATTTCCAAGAAACCTCCAGAAGCAGATATATAAATAAACTTATACATGATGTTCATGGACACACGCCATATCTTGTTTGCCTGTATAGGTGGTAACTTCGACAAATATTATTGAACGTGTAATACTGAAGTACAGCCTTTGTTCATTACTTTATATGAACAAACCAGTTTTGAGAGTTAAGTCGAAGTCGAAGCAACAACAAAAGTAATTCTCCATTTCTGGACATTAGTCATGCATGTAAGCTCATTTTGCTGATGATCACGCCGATATCACATTAGCACTTTTCAGAGGTAATCCCGTAATGATTACTACAGTGTTTCATGCCGTTATCAAACCAGCATCTTACAGTTCCTGCACTTTTTAGCAGTGATCGTGCCGTTACCACATGCAGCGGTGCACTTTTAGTAGTGATCAGGCCGTTGTTATACCAGCGCTTACAAAGCTACATTTATAAGATAAGAGCCAAAAAATAGCCTTCACCAAGAAAAATAAACTCTCACCCATAAATATCTTTGTATTCCGCACCAAAAATCTTCATAAATGAATTTTTACTGAGGGTAGAAAGGAAATTTTAGTCATTTTCAATAATTGTTCAATTTATTTGGAATACCCTTTTTGTGTGTTTTCAATGATTTTGTAAATTGCCAGATTGATGCTGTAAAATCCCAAATGAACTCTGCACGAAGAACTAATCGTGAGATTTCTCCGGGTGATTGCTCAAGTGCACTATGAACTTCACTAATCAAAGTGATCAGAAGAATTTCATTATTAAGATTTTACCGCTCCAGTGGCCTAATGGTTAGAGAGCCCGCTTTGAAGTCAGGAGACCCGGGATCAAACCCTGGTCGGGTCAAATGGTAATTGCTGTCAGTATAATGTGACTGGGTGGGGTGTCATGTCATTTAACAGTGTTTAATTACTCGATTGTACTGAACTTTACTATATGACTGTTTACATGTACTGTTACTCATTTATAGAAAACGGATGAGGTTTGTTGGCTTGTTTGAATGTGTATTTCCCAGATTTCTGAAGTTATCGCTTTATGTCTTCACCCGTGTTTGTTTCAACTTTCTTCAACTTCATTTCGCACGGAATGCTTTGTTAAAATTACTTACAGCCGTAAGAGTATTCCATAAGTTTCAAAAATAGATTCCATCCTTTGAACTTCCACTAGATTTTCCAAAAATATAGTTGTGAAAGCTTTAATTTGAAAGGCGTGTCATCAACCAACGTTTTTGTGTTTCCTTTATTTCTCACTTTCATTTTTTTTCTTTACTTTCTTAAGAGGAATGAAAAGAATTAGGAAGATTGTTAAATTTGGGAATCCTCCAAGTCCTTCTTTCTGAAATTCTTTTGTTGTAAATCACTCTTGTTATTGGAATCCCGGTTCTCCTTGTACGAAGCCGTTTGTTTGGCACGGGCACGACGAAAAAACTCTATTTTTCTCTAAGTACACACGTCTACTTCTGCGTACTAACGACCACAAAGAAGATAAATTTCAGGGAGTGCCAATAATCTTGAGAGGAACTGGCACAGCTTTAATATCTCCGCACCCCAGATTATATTGTTAGACATCAATCAGGGTGTTCCATCCATATACAAACAGAGAGGAGTCCAGCGTGGCGGTGCGAGGAGGGCTGGTGTGCACAGCCACAGACCTCTACGCCATTACCTGCCCGACAGACGGGCGCCCTGGCCTGGAGACCAGTGCCAAGAAAATGACCGAGGAGCATGTGCCAAAGCGATCAGCCAGATTATAAGGTGTAATAACGCGTCAGAAATGAGCGATGGGCATATAAGTCCTGGGGTATGTTTAGTCCTTACTTAGCCCTTGACAGGGTCAAATCCGATGATAAAACATACAGATTTCCACCAAATAACATTCTATTAATTGCCCCCGTTCAGAGCGTTTCCTGTCTAACTATTAATCGTTTTCATCCAATCAGAACTTTGGGTTGTCTTGGTTGCCGATCATTATGGATACCGTGTTATTTGTGAAGGTTTGCAAGCCATCGTTCCATCCGTCAGCAACCGAACTGTCTATTATGCTTTGACGCTATACACTGGAAAACATACACATACTTATTTGTGTATGCTTCCTAAGCTTTTGCGTTTCAAACTTTTGCACAAATTTCGGTATTACACAGGGAAGTTGTTTCAATGGTAATCGCAAAAAACAAATGAGTTTTTGCAATTTTCTTCACAATACTTTACACTGTTTGGGCAAGACCGTTCACATTACTTGTTTGTTATCTCATTGTGTGTACATGGGTAAATGTAGTTGTTCAAACTGGAATTTTTAATTTTTAATATTAAGCATATTTGAAGTTATCACTCTATCTTATCGCGTTTGCCGTTGCCACAAGCTCATTCATTTACAATGCTGTGGCAAGGTTGTAATATGGATGATGGACATTGGTCAGAACCCTACCAAAACATTACAGCACCTCGATGATGTCAAATCAGTGTTTATGTTCAAAACGAAACCTATAAATATGTTTTACCCTGGCTTAATATGTTGTCTCATGTGTTACGTCTGTACTGAAATGTTACATTTATATTTTATTGAAACGATAGGTTATATTCTCTCGTGAATGTGGTGATGACGAAACAATGTCTGAGAAAAACCATTCCAGTCTCAAACTTTCTGTTTGCCTTTGAATTATTACACTGTTGCCGCTGCTTTAGTTTCACAAATTAAACAGCACGTTTTTGTGATCTGTCCTATTTATGTGTTTAGGAGGCCTCCATGGCTCAGTTGCTTAGCGTGCTAGCCCAGCGGGAGTTCAAGACAAGCTCATGCTTGCTTCCTTTCCGGCCGTATGTGGGAAGGTCTACCAGCAACCTGCGAATGATCGTGGGCTTCCACCGGGCTCTGCACGGTTTCCTCAAACCATAATGCTGGCTGCCGTCGTATAAGTGAAATATTCTTGAGTACGGCGTAAAACACCAATCAGATAAATAAATAAAAAAAAATGTATGTGTGTAGGCTGCTGAAAGCAGACAGTTGTGTAAGACGACATCAAACTGCTGTGGACAGTATCACCATTTGGTGTTTACACTAGCATTGTTCAATTATTTTGGAATTATTGTTTTTATACTCATCTTAATTACCATAATTGCCCAATCAGCTAGAAATGTTTCCAAGCGCTTGTCGTTGCAAGAAACTAGTCCGCAGGAAGCTGCGTATTTTCACAAAGAACTAGGTGACATGCAAGTTACAAAATATGTCCAGAGGCATAACATTCCGATGACAACAAATGTCCAATACTACTCAACTAAAAAAACACAAACGTTAAGCTGCAAAATTAAACACAACAGTTTTCTGTCACAAAGGACGGGTTTGTGCTAACGGGCATGCTCAACATTCAAGGCATAGAACTTTTCTGTGACAGAAATCTAAATGTCAAGTAACCGATAATGTTTGGGCCGAAGCCAGCTATCTTACAGACGTAGCCTTTGCTTTACATGTGTGTTTTGTCAACTAATCTCTGTACATGTACCTATGTATGGATTTGATTTATTTGATTGATAAATGCTTTATCGCCATACTCATGAAATTTTCAGTTGTAGGAAAAAACAAAAACCATGATGAATCTTTGACACATTACAATCTAGCTTTTTCGTCGTGTGACTCACACGCCATTGAGGGGATAGCGCAACGACTGGTTAACCCATATCAGTATAGGGGCTCGGGCGAGGCGACTTACTTGCCTTCAGTGAGTGAGTGAGTGCTTGGGGCTTAACGTCGTACTCAACAATTTTTCAGTCATATGACGACGAAGGAATCATTAGGGTGCATGTACGTGTAATGTGCCTCCTTGTTGCAGGACGGATTTCCACCGCTCTTTTATTTAGTGCTGCTTCACTGAGACGACTTACCGAAGGCAAGTAAGCCGCCCCGCCCGAGCCATTATACTGATACGGGTCAACCAGTCGTTGCACTATCCCCTTCATGCTGAACGCCAAGCGAGGAAGTTACAACTTCCTCTTTTAAAGTCTTAGGTGTGACTCGATCAAGGATTGATCCTAGATCTACCGGTCCCGAAGCGGACGCTCTACCAACTGTGCTATCCGATAAAACAGCAGTGTAAATCCGTCCTGCAACAAGGAGGCACATTACACGCACTCTAGGGACTTCTTCGACGTCATATGAGTGAAAAATTGTTAAGTACGACGTGAAACCCCAAGTATTCACCCACTCACTCACACGCCATTGTTGGTGGGGGACACATTATCTTCAAAGATAAAAGGTCGCACGCTCGTTGACAAGGCCCCATGAACATTTAACACAGGGGGCATAATACTGCCTTTCTTCCAATGGCAGATTTTAATAATAAGCAAACATTTAGGCGCCAAATATTTACGATCTGAGGACAGAAAAATTAATATTTTGCTTAGGGGGTGGGCATCTAAAACAAACAAATTTCAACGTGGTGCGTTCTGACATTTTCTCATGTATATGTTGATCTACGTAAATTGCTACTATTTATGCATTTATATGAACAGTTAGAATAAAACACTAACTGAGGTAAATTGACAAGAGGCCGTATTTAATGGACTACGAGTGATCATTTGCCCACTATCACACTGTAGTCGCTGCTCAGGTTCTACTCTCTATGTTGTACGTCTTTAATTATAATGTTACTGAAAATCAGTAGACATGGAAATTCAGTGTATGAATTTGTAAAGTGTTGCTGTGGAAAAATTATCCGCCCACCAGAGAGTGGGCAGAAATATAACGGGAATGCGGTAAAGCTGTTGAGCATTCTTGCCACAGACTAATAAATGTGATGTTTCACGTAAGCGTTATCTTCACCACTTTCAACCGATAAACATATTAATGTAACGCATCCCAAACTGTTGATAAAGATAATTCTTTAAAAATCTGAAAATAGTAACATGCGATTGAATACAGTGCCATCAGAGTAGTAAGCTCTGTCCTTAAATATGTCCATTAATCAAGCTTTTAAAGGGGCTCATAATGAACACTGATTGTCACTTAGTATACTCAAGGGGAACATAATGGAATATAAATGGTCACACTGACGCTTTAGGGTCACATCGGATTCGCTGATAAGGAAATATCACTCCGTTCAAATTAATTGTGTATATGAGTTTTACTGTGGTGAAACTATAAATAAAATATTCTGGGACAGCTAAAGTGCATGTTAATGTCAGTAACAAATGTGGCCCAGCTACAAGATAACACCTTTAAAATATTTAAACAGATACTCACGCAGTCGAGTTATCAACATACAGGGTAACTGTTGTTTATTTAGTAAACCGAAGTATTGTGGTTAAAACATGTACTATTATTTAAAACAAATAATAAAGACCGGCTTCAATTGTTATTATCATTTCCCCATGGCCATTTTTGATGAGGCAAAATTGGATGGATTGCTCTAAGCAAAACAGTAGCCTGTGTCTTGTTTAGAATGGCGTGTGAACATGTATTAGCTTAAACTTAGAAAACCGCAATACATCATGAATTTAGCTCTTAAACCTCCGCAAGCATGACAGACACTGATTTAAAGTTGCTTTCGAACAATGCAAACAGCCTTGTACCATTTTTAAATAACTACTTTTCCCTGTTGAGCTCAGTGTTATAAGAACTGGGTAGCTGTTTAACAGAACATCTCAGCAGATTTTCGAGCTGTTGCATTTGTACAAACTGAGTTAAATCGAGTGTCTTTCAGGATAAACATATGGGAAATCTTTTGATCATAGATCATATAAATGTTGACAAAACATCCGGAAAAGACGGACAACCTTTTGTCATCATATTACAAGGCTGTACTTCAGCAATGTCTCAGTTCCTTCTGACTTACAAATCTCCATGTGACACACACACAAAACAGGAAACTATACATCCATAACCTCAGCAGGAATGTAAACAACTTATCACAAACTAATGAGATGTTTCCTTCAAAAACGTTTTGTCGTGATAAAGAGCAGTAAAGTCTTTAGCCGCCATATTACCATTTTGATAACAAACCACGGTTCACGAGGCGTCTACCCGTCCTAGCTATGTCGATCAATCAGTGGAGAATTGGAAATTTGACAATCGAAATTATGGAAATGATTGCGAAATTATATCCGGAGAATTTCGATGTATTATTACACTGATAGCTTTGACGTGTGTCCCAACAAGTTTTATGCTTCAAATTAGGCTTATCTGGACTTACACAGCTGGGAAGCGGAGAACAAGGGTTGGTTGTATTGAAAAACAAAATACAATTCACATCGATCAAAATCATATTCAAGGGGATTTCAATCATCAGTAGTATGGCTGGAATCCCAAATACTTTTTCCATGAACACAATGCCAAATTTTAACGCCAATAAAATCATAGTGTAACCTCTGTGTTTATTGCGAACACACACAAACGTAAAAAAGTGGAATAATGCATAGACCGGATGGGAAGAAGGTTCGGACCTTGCGTCTTGGTGTTGCCTCTGTCGCAAAGGGTGTCCCGGGAACTGAAAAACGCGATATTAATAGAAACCGCGCAGTGCCAGCCCATAATGTCCCGCTGTTTGGCTAAACGTGAGAAGTTCAACGGTGACCTTATGCAAGTGTAGCTAATTTTACCATCTTGAATTCCCTCGGATGATTTCTTTTTATTTTTTTAATAAATAACTGCTCTGCATAACTGTAATATCTCAGAATATTTAAGTATCTCAAATTATAAGTCATAACATGAAATAAGTTTAGCATCCGAGCTACTTCGTTTGTATGAATGATAAACCACTAGGCAATAAATGTCGCTTATGCAGCAGCGGTGAAAAATACAGTATTTCTTACCTCCACTGGAGCAGCATACTCTTATCAGCACTAGATGAACGACAGTTATAGCACTTTGCTAGCTGTCTGATAAACGTTCCAACGTGACGACAAGTGGATTTCACAGGGTGTATACACGAAAAGAGCTACAAGGCGAATTTACAGCGAATGCACCCTCAATACACTTACTCTGTCAAACTAATTTAAGTTAATACGTAACTAAATGCTTAATATTAAACGATAACATAAACATTATCTCTGAAATTTTGCTGCTTGTTTTACATTGGTTAATGAGTCTTTTAAATTTATAAAATCCATAAAACTTAACGCCAGCGTAGTAGTTAAAAATTATTGAGTGTGGCCTTAAGCAGCAAGTAAATGACTGAATTTAAAAGTAAGTTGTTTAATTGCAAGAAATTACAAAGTGACGTCTCCGCCTGTCATAAGTCCAGTTTTAAGCCAGTAAGCGAGTCTTCTGTCATTTCCATTTCACTAGTCATCGGAATCACAATACGGAAGACACTCAGGGCTACGTTTTCAAGGAGAAGCAATTCCAGTCGACCAAGTACTTGTATGAGCCCAAGAGAACCTGACTAGAACCCCGCTTTACGGGACAAGAGCATTGTCCAAGAAAATGATTACTGGTCCCAGTCTGAGGAAATTCCTTTTCTTAGTTCGCCATTCACAGAGAGCGTCACGCCTCTGTGGCTGTTGACGGGAGATGTGAAACGACTTCCGGGACGCCAATCGGTCGATCCTCTAGCTGTTGTACTTATCCACGGGTTAACGGCAGCCAAATGTCCAGATGATTAGGCACACGGCGTGGCATTCCCGTGTCAGGACATAATCTCAGACATTCATCCAAACTCCCATGTCACTTTGATAAAGTACTCTGATTTCTTTTTCTCCAACAGAATTACCACCGTCATACAGATTCGTATAGATAATTTTTGTGAAATTTTAGGCTCTTAAACGCCATGATACTTTAATCAGATGATTTTCTTTTTACATTGAATGGTTATGTGTGTATGATCCGTTATACACAGAGAGGGAAACCTAGGCTGTTGAAAGAAAAATGATTGTTTGCACTTTAATACTGTATTCCTCCTTTTTTTCACAAAATCTAATCAAATAACTATGGATCCTTCGTTATTGCCTTACTCACACCCGACGCAATTTATTAAGGTATTTTAGATAACTTGTTTTTTAAACTCCTGTATTCTAAACTGCGACCAGTTATGGTCGAGTATATGGAGTATATCTGTTCACACCATTGGAATGTCATATACTGAATTTTCTGCGAAAACAAATAATAAGCCATGGGTTCTCCGGTGACATATTAATGTACACTCCTACAAATATGTGCGTGCGCTGATTAACAGTTTCAAAGACAGACGTATTGCTGAGTTCCGACCTTGTAACTTTACATCTCGTATCTCACCGGGATACAGCAGAGAAATCCTTAATCGCTGGTCGTTTCCTGTTTTCGTGTTCCCAGGAGGAAATTCAAACAATTCCCCTTAATGTCCATTGCTGTCGCTCAGCGTACATTGAAGAGAAGAAACGGCTGTCCACAGAGATCAACGATATTGACCTCTCATCCATGCCCAAAATACGTTTTTGTCAACCCCGTGTATAACCCATGCTAAGTCATCTTCTATCTGTACAGGTGATATACGGGGGAATTCTTGACTCTACGACAAGCAAACACCGAGCAATTATTCGCAGGCAGTACAAAGCTTTTCCTCATACAGGGGTTGCATGAAAGCTTTTCTGCATAAACTTTCTTGTATGGTTTGTCTGGTTTGAATAAATCACTGCTCCTCGTCACTCTTTATCGATAAAAAGGCAGCCGGAAGCTGGAAATGTTTGTGTTGTGATGGCATTGTTTGGTTTATCATGGCCATATTTGATATGTCCTGTATCCATATCGGGCCACAGTACAGTAACGCTAGCCCATCACTATTTTGGTGTTTCTGTCAAGGAGCATTAATCAGTTCTCAGTTATATTTATGAGCGTCTGTTAAGTATCACATACTTTAACCACAGTCCAGATAGTGTCCCCGAGGGATCTCCACTGGCATTAAGTCGGTAGTCCCGTGTCATTGTGTGCACACGGTTTCGTTTCTCCTGGACAGTTTGTCCTATCTCCTGCAAAAAATGCTCTTATAAAGCAGCGCATCCCTTGTTGAGACTCAAAAATCTGTATATTGGGATAGCTTTGGGCCGAATTGTTTAGGGCAAAGAATAAATATATAGCCTATTTATTAATCTCTAAATGACTCAAGGAAAATAATACTGGTTAGCTTCTTACGACACTGTATTTAACATGTGGTTAACAAAATCATCCACACTAAATGCTTAGCACCGAGATCAAAACATGACGTAAATTGATAATCATATAGATTGGGGCTTCCAGACGGAAAAACTGGTTTTATGAAAAAAAATGACACACTTGGCGACAAGGAGCCTTTCTCCGTCAGATAGACTTGGAAGTTGGTGGCTAATCTGACAGCAACCGTTCGCAAAAGTTTATCTATCACGCAAAAGTGTTATTACTGTAATCACATTGTACCACGCCTCACATTTTTATTTGCAAATTGCTTCTTGTATTTTTCTCCTTCATAATAATTATACTAATTTACAAATCAAATCCACGGTCTAATGTCAAGTTGTATCCAATCCATGTATGTTAATGTGTGAGAAGCATTTTCAGTTGTTCGCTATGTGAGAAAAAACACATTATCCACATTTACGTTGACAAAAATCCACTTTGGTACAGGTGTAGCTCAAAAATTCACTGAATTAAATAAATGAAATAAGTGTTAAGACATATTACTGGTAAATAGTGTGGAAAATATTTTACGTGTGTGACTTCATCAATCTTGTGCGAATATGTCCGTTGCGAAACGCACACTCTGTCAGATTATCATTTCGTAGCGTTGTTCAGAATTAGGCCTACTCGGCGTGTCGGTAGCCACTCTGGAGTGTATGTTACTTTGTGCGATTATCGGCCAGCGAGGTCGTGTTACATTGTTTAAAAGATTATGAATTTATATAGACCAGTTTACACGCAGGGCATCATTTATAGTAACAACTTTGAATGAATAAAATCATTTAACAATCCAATCGAAGAAAGTAAACGTGTACTTGGCCCAATTGAAATTGAGGTGAAATGAAGAGTTGCGCTTGTCAGCCTGGAGTTTAATTATAATTTTTTAAGACCTCGACGTCTGTATTTGGAAAAGAAAGTTTATTTCCTGGACTTAGCGTAAGATCATCAGATCAGTTAAACGTTGTCTTACGCCCACCATTGTAGACACGGACAGATTAAGCTACTAGCCTCATCTCCGTGCGCTTTGGGAATTTCTTCGCATCATGAAACACTTTGTTGGATCAAATGAGTAAATCTTGGACTCGTTTCGCCTAATCCCTGTTCATTACTTCTCTATTGCCGGCAACACGAACTCAATTCATTCAGTGCTAACTCCCGCTTTTCGATTACTTTTTGGCCCATCTCTAGCTTGCTGGTATGTTATATGTAATCCCTGAACACAGGATCTTTGTCAGTGCTCCCAACCAACAGACAAACAAGCAGAATTTTATCAAAGAAAGACATTTGGAAAAATCGATTTTTAATCACATGCTTGTCAACGCCGAATTACCCTCCAAAGCCTTAAAATTTCTTTGCAGCCTGAACCGAGTAAATTTACTGCAGTGGGTTTCCAAAGAGCAGATAAGGCGTAAAACTGAAACGTTTCCGGTTTGGTAATAACCATTGCAAGGTGTATAGACGTGGAAAATCGTGCCACAAGGGCCTAAGCATTTCAGGTACTGCCACCTGATAATACATCACCTTAGTGTATAAATAATTTGCAAGTTTTGACAAGGTTATTGTTATCCGCATCAAAATAATAGCGGGCTTACTTACGCTCATTTAACCATGCATAAATAATATATAATTATTTTTTTTAATTTTTACCTTATTTTAAAGACAGCTCTTTTTTAGTCCTATCTATTCACAATACTGATTCTGAATAGTTCAGAACATTCTGTAGTGTATCATAACTTATAATTAAGGATAAAAGATTGTTAGACAAAGTATCTCATCTCAGGGACAATGAAGCCTACATTTACCACCACTGGAATGTTCTAATTGTGGTTCCATCACTGTTTGTATCTGATACATATTTTACAGGCCAGACCAGGCCTGTGGAGTCACACATGCCAGGACGTGAAAGTGGAGTCAGACTTGCAACGCCGTGCAAGTGAGACAGACATGTCAAGCCGTCGTCTGAGGAGTCAGGCATGCCAGGCAGTGACCTGTAGCGTCAGAGATGCCCGACAGTAACCTATGGGGTTAGACATGCTAGACCGTGGTAGGTGAAGTTAAGACATGCCAGTCCGTTGCCTGTGGAGTCAGACATGCCAGCCCGTGTCTGTGGAGTCAGACATGCCAGATTATCATTTGTAGAGTGAGACATGCCTGATCTTGCCTGTAAAGTTAGACATGCATGTTAGGCATGTCTTGACATGCTAGACATGCTTGTGCCTGTAAAGTCCAGAATTCAAGATCGTGATATACCGGAAAGCATGTAGAGTCACAGTGCTGAGAACGTTTGTTTCTAGTTGGTTATTCACCTCAAAACCAAAAACTATATGACAACGTGTGCTATTAAACTTGAAGGAACGACTAAACTGTGTGACTTTTTAATCTTTTGTTACTAGCACGAAAGATTTATATTTTGCACTTATTAGGAGGTCAACAAATTTGCATATCTATTTACCATAACCCTTTCTTTCGACTGACTGCATACATTGTAAAACGTGAAATTTGTACATTTTCATGTTGATTTCCGCCCTGTTCGGGATGGGATTTTATATCACCATGTTATGTCCCTTGCATTAAAATTAGTTTTTCCTCGTTCTTGTAGGCTTCTTACGGTTCCTTCAGGGTTTCACTATGGTTGGCCAATGATTCATTTAGATCCCTTCATGGTTTTCCCCAGGGGGTCCTTTAGAGTTCTTCCAGTGCAGTAGCCATCATGCACCATTTCGTGTAAACTGGAGGAAGACCAATGTGATGGTTTCCACCATGGTTTTTGTATACGACAGAAACTTGTTTACTATATTGCTTAAGCAGGAATAGTTCACTAATGTGACAATTCGTTGGCTTTGTGGGTCATCCAAAAAGTTCGTCTCAGGAGGAGAGACTTTCTCGCTGTCTCATTCCAGGCAAAGCTTCTTATTGATTTCAGATCAGCTGCATTTTGTAGAAGAAATAACGTCCAGAAGCAGTTCAGGGCTGGACAAAAAGCGGACTACCTTTGCTGCCAGATCTTGATTGTATCTCATTGCCCCTTTGTTAACGTCTCCCATGATCGTTCCAACAAGCGTGACGTCTTTTTTGAAAGAACACCCCTGGTGATCAATTTCTAATCAATGCTTACGGGTCATACATTTTTTTTTCAAATCGTGAAAATGCTGGCGATAAGCGAAAAGCCTCAGGAACTCACTAGATTGCCACGAGACGTCAGCGAGTGAAAGCGCAAGTCTGAAAAAAACGTGTGTTGGTTGTATGAGTGAGAGTAATCCCATCAGGACATATGTCAAGTTCAGACAGGCAGTAATCGTTTCACTTGTTTGGGAACGAAATCGTCCAATACCTGCTGTCATGAAACTTTTAAATTCATCACAAAGACATAACGCGTCGACGGCCTTGATTAAACATGAATATAATTAACACTAGATTTTACATTTTTAATGAATTACAAAAGATCAAATATGAAGCGTTCATGTTAGTTGTCTGCAAGACGCTCTAGAGTTGATATTTTCAAACTTATTGGCATGAAAAAACACCTCAGTAAGTCCACAAAATTACAAACGCTTTCAAGTGAATATCTTCGCCGGATAATCTGCTAAAAAGGTTCTTGTAAAAGAAAACTTGTGATAGTTGGGATGGTTACACGCAACCAGCGAAATCCAGCCTCCTGTCAACTTTCCTCAGATGGAGTTTTATTCTAACTGTTCATGTAAGTGCTTAAATAGTAGAAATGAAAGCAACATTTATATACAGAATAATCACTTAAGCTGGAAGAAAGGTTCAAGTGTGTTGTACTTCACACGTTAAGTGGGCATCAATCTGATATCATATTGTTAACGAGTGGTCTAGTTTTCAGTTGTCCCAAGTCTGTGGCGAATAACATTTTGAAAATTACATTACGAGTTTAATACATTTGATGTAATGGGTCAATAATTTCATATCCTACTAACTCATAAATTATTTTGGTGGTTGATAGGTAAGACAACGTCTGTTTTTTTGTTGTTTTTTTTTTTTGTTTGTTTTTTTTTTGTTTGTTTTTTTACAATTATGTAAATCAGATGAGAGCTGATGTCCATATATGCTAAACGATTGGGATCAATCCACACATTTCCCGAAATATTGTTCTAGAAAACATTGAGCAAATCTGTGACTTCTGTGAACCGAAAACATGACAGTCCATTAGTGTGAGATAACATGAAAAACATTTTTTTCTCGAAAATATAAGAATTCATCTCTCATACTCATCTCTCGAAATATTTGGCCTCAAAACTGTGGCCTAAATCTAGGTCGTATATCTGTGACAGCTAACGTGTCGCGATCACTAGTAGGGTGCGAGGACTTGCTTCATGGCATTTAAAGGTTGGGTTGGATATGCTTGATAACAATACCAGTACCTGTACAGAACCGTCGCTCACTGAATAAATAGAAGTTGTGATCCATATATTCATTTGTTAGGGTGAGAGGAGTGGTGATTTGAAAACCATGCTGAATAAAATATATGAGATGTTAGACTTTTAACACGAACAAACCATCTGGTCTCACTAACCATCCCGGAATTTTGGAGGATACAACAAAGCTGTGTCTACGATAGTTTAAGAGGCTTGATTGTGGTTCTGTTGTGATGATAGGCATGATGTTGAATGAAAAGGTCACTGTGGGACCAATTACCGTCTTCGATGTGGCAAAGAGAATGAACTAAATCTGAGAATAATGTTGAAATACCGAAACATCATTTGCATATCAGTTCATACACACGAGACAAGGCCTTCATAGTCTACAAAGCTGTAAGGTAAGTTTGTAGGTGTTTAACTTAAATCTGATACTCATGGATGCTGCTGTTCTTGACTGTGAGCCTGTGTTTGTGAGTACCTTCAACCTCAAAAGCTTCATTTCCTTTCACCAAGCTGTGCTATTCTTAACATTTCATGAAGATAGATTTCGTGCCTATCCAGGGTCGCAAAAACTTAACCATTTGGTGTCAAGAAACCGCTGTCAAGGTGTAGTAAGCGATCGATGGCCTGGTATTTTTTCACGTCAACATTCAATAGATGTATTCCGGTATATAGTTGAACTCTTTCATTGGAAAAGCTTGTCAATAGGTGACCAATCAAAATTTCAGGTTATTTGTATAACGAGTGGAATGTTAAAAATTTACATCACTGTTATATCACTGACACCGGGAAATTATGGGGTAAACTGATTTAGCTAAGTTCAGCTAAAAAGAGCACGTCATGAATACCTCAGGGTAGATGATATAGGAGACAATATGCGCTGATCCTAACATGGTTTAAAAGTAGGTTTTAAAAACAAATTTAGCGTTCTAACGTTGTTGATTTAATTTGAGAACGTAAACGGTGGTTTTAGGCGTCAACAAAACAGTGGAATCACGTGTATTACGAACCCACCTTTACCGGCAAAGAAATTGACTTTGGCTGTAGATTGTGAGGCTAGGAGAATGTCCCTTAGCGAGAAGCAATTGCGTCTCTAATCGAATTTCCCCCGAGTACATAAAAAATCTGCGGTTTTATTGCGTGCTTTGTGTCCCGCCTCACGTCTCTGTAGTTCCGCTGGAGGTCAATACGACGAGTCATATAAGAGTTGTAATTTCCCATAGGTATTCCATTTGTACAGACTGTTTCACTCCGTCGCTCCTTCACCGTCATACACTTACAACTAGAGACAGCTTCTCTCTCTTAATTGTTGTTAGTACAACCAAAAGCAGGCGAATTAACAACTCACTTCGAGCACTCACTTCGAAACCTCTATTTTTGGCAATGTATTCATTAATTCATTTACTTTACGTTAAGAAAACTAAGTTTACTTTAATGCATTTTTATTCGCCTTAATTAGACTGTGTCACATGCATCTAGCGTCTTCCGGCGTACAACTCTGTAAAGAGTCTGTTACATTGTCATTCTGACTCCTATAACTAACATCTCCCTTTGAAGCTTTAGAATTCCTCAAGACAGTCGATCTTCCTTTGATCATGCTTGATGGGTAAATATGACTGCGTTGGCTAAAAGCAAACTCTAAGTCGTAATTGGACAACGTCTTTTTGGCAAAGATCGCCCTAGCTTTAATCGCAAGATTTCCCCTTTTGGTTGATGGTTGCTATAGGTTCGGCAGACTTATGAATGAGGAAAACCATAAGCAATGAGCATCGCACACTGACAAACCTTTGACATATTTCTTCACAAAAAGCCGATTCACTGACAGTTGAGTTTATTGGCTTAGCTCTATGGATAGTTATTGGCGTTACTCACATGGCCCATCTGAACCACTGACACTGCTTGTACAAACACAGAGGGAGCTCCGTGGCCGACTGGAGTAGCTCGCCAGTGCGGCGCAATGACACAGGAGCCTCCCACCAATGCGGTCGATGTGAGTTCAAGTCCAGCTTCCTGTTCGACCGTATGTGGGAAGGTCTGACAGAAACCTGCGGATGGTCGTGTGTTAGCCCTGGGCTCTGGTCGCTTTTCTCAAACCATAAAGCTAGTCGCCTTCGTATAAGTGAAATATTCTTGAGTGCGGCGTAAAACACCAGTCAAATAAATAAATACAAACACAGAAATATAGTTACTCACAGGCCCCGCCTGAACCGCTGACACCACTTGTAGAAACACAGAAACACGCTTACTCACATTGTCCGTCTGAATCACTGACACCACTTGTAGAAAAACAGTTATTCACAAGGCTCCTCGGAACCACTGACACCGCTTATGGGAACAGAAAAACACATGCTGTGTGTTTAACATGAAACTCATATGCAGTAAAAAAAAGCTAGTTAGTAATGGCGACACCAAGACAATTGGTACATTTTAGCCGCGCCATCTCCCCCAGGGGTATTCTTATGTGTTTATGGTTACGGTCTAGTGATACTTAGGGCACTATGCTGATCATGGCATGATGATGCTTAGGGCACTATGCTTTTTATGGCCTAGTGATGCTTAGGGCACGATTCTGTTTATGGCATAGTGATGTTTAGGGCACGATGCTGTTTATGGTTTAGTGATGCTTAGGGCACTATGCTGTTTATGGCCTAATGATGCTTAGGGCACTATGCTGTTTATGGCCTACTGATGTTTAGGGCACGATGCTGTTTATGACCCAGTGATGCTTAGGGCACTATGCCGTTTATGGTCTAGTGATGCCTAGGGCACTATACTGTTTATGGTCTAGTGATGCTTAGGGGACTATGCTGTTTATGGCCTAGTGATGCTTAGGGCACGATTCTGTTTATGGCATAGTGATGTTTAGGGCACGATGCTGTTTATGGTTTAGTGATGCTTAGGGCACTATGCTGTTTATGGCCTAATGATGCTTAGGGCACTATGCTGTTTATGGCCTACTGATGTTTAGGGCACGATGCTGTTTATGACCCAGTTATGCTTAGGGCACTATGCCGTTTATGGTCTAGTGATGCTTAGGGGACTATGCTGTTTATGGTCGAGTGATACTTAGGGCACTATGCTGATCATGACATGATGATGCTTAGGGCACTATGCTTTTTATGGCCTAGTGATGCTTAGGGCGCGATTTTGTTTATGGCATAGTGATGTTTAGGGCACGATGCTGTTTATGGTTTAGTGATGCTTAGGGCACTATGCTGTTTATGGCCTACTGATGCTTAGGGCACTATGCTGTTTATGGCCTACTGATGTTTAGGGCACGATGCTGTTTATGACCCAGTGATGCTTAGGGCACTATGCCGTTTATGGTCTAGTGATGCTTAGGGGACTATGCTGTTTATGGTCTAGTGATGCTTAGGGCACTATGCTGTTTATCATCTAGTGGCGCTTACGGCACTGTGATGTTTATGACACAAAAATGGGACACAGTGATATCTGTGGCAGGTTCATGCTTGTGGCTCATTGATTATTTTTTATTTCATTGATGTTTTACGAATATTTCACTTATACGGCGGCGGCCAGGTATATGACTTATTTATGTTTATGCACACAATTCATTGATGTTTGTGGGATATTGACGCATATGCTACAACACAGTGATGTTTCTGATACACTGAGGATATTGCACAGTGAAGGTTGAATATCATAAATATTTTTCGAGTGAGAGCTGAAAATGATAACCCACGAGACGCGAAGCGTCGAATAGGTTATTTCCACCTTTCACGAGAAAAGTATTTATGATAATCAATCTTCACTGTGCAATATTCTATTTATTATTTATATTTTGACAATATCATGATTTTGTGTATTTGAACAAGTTTAAGGAATGTTTTCACCTGTAGGTCTTCACAGACTTGAGTATGTAGCGTGACGTCGCACATGACATCTTGTATGATGTCGTGTCGTTGCGTGACGTAAAAAATGTTAAAGTTGACTGAACTTGTATTATGACGTCATTCTACTAAGCTCGGATTGGAACGTCATAAAACAAAATATTTCTTTGCGACCTCATGGCGTCGGGGTGCGTAATAACTAAACTGATATCTAACTTCAGTCAGTGAGATATCATTTTTATCAGTGACGGAAATCCTGACATTTCACCTTTATATAAATAAAATATTGTTCGAGTAAGAGGTGGAAATGCTAATGGCTTTCACGAGAACAATATTTATGGCATTCAACCTTCACTGTGCAATATTCTATTTGTTGTTTATATCCTGACATTTTCTCTACATGTATATAAATCCGTATCAGTTTATCTGTTGCATCCGTGAAAAAAATAAGCAATGTTCCATCTTTGTCGTATTTCTGATTCTATTCATACGCGCTGCAATTTCTTTGACGTCCGCGCTCACAAAACCTTTTTAATGTTCTAAACGCTGTCTGTAAGGAATTATACATTCTAAAAAGGTACGTAATGCTTATGCAATATAGGTTTTTACGTAAATTAAGCGCCCTTCTACCTCTTTTTTTTTGGTGAGCTATATATTGGGCGGAAGTGCACAGCGTTGTTATGCGGTCCAAAAAGATATCAAGGTCTCCAGCAGTGTAATAGCAAAATGTACTAACAAAAATGATATCTGACTAGTGAAAATATCATTTTCATCAGTGAAGGAAATACTGGGATTTCACTGATGTATAAATAATAAATTCGTGTTTCTCACTAAACAATGTTTACATCATTCTTGTGTTCGGATAGATGGGAGTTGATACAACTACATGTATGAAACACAGTACCGAAGATCCTGACCAGAAGACAAACTTTTAACACATGCTGGTTTCCTCTCCGGTCGTAGAGTCTGCAAGGCACCTGCGGATGGTTGTGTCGTTTTCTCCAGGCTCTGACCAGTGTCTTCCCACCCTAATGCTGGTTGCCGTCGTATAAGTGAAAAATTCTTGCGTACCGGCGTTTATCAAATAAACAAATACATATTCTTTGAGATAATTAGCGTTCAACGTTTTAATTCAAATCAAATCAAACAAAAATATAAACGACAAAAGTGACATGATTCATAAAACAGGAAACCTATATACTAATGTAGCTGTGCTGTTCATGTTGACTGAAGCTTTCACCTAGACACAGCTTCGTTTAGCACACGGACTATTTGTTACACATAACAGCATGTGTCCTAGTTGCATCTTGTTTCATCTTCAGTGTTTCTTACGGGAAAATGACTAACCCGTAACCTATAAGGTCACGTATTTTAGCCCAACTCCCATACCACTGGCTTTTTCTGCGGCTACCAGTTGAAGAAGGACATTCACCGCTTTGGTGGCATAATAGTCAGAGCTTTCGCCTCAACCCAGGTCAGGTCATACCAAAGACTTGGTAAATGGCACCTGTTGCTGTCTTGCTGGACTTTCAGCGCTGAGAGGTTGGAGCAGGAAACAGGACTAGTTGGGTGTCATGGCTGGTGTCTTCGACATGATACTTCAGCGGCACTCTGGCCACATGGACTCGTTCTACCACAAGAAGACACAGTATATGTATACACCTAATGACTCTTCGAGATACATACATGTACAAACATACATAGATACCAGGTGAAGTACCTTTATTTTCGACGGCTTCTGTGACGTAATGGCACTCAACAGTGACAGGTTAGAGCAAGGAAACATGACTGGTTAGCCATATGTCAGTATAATGTGACTCGTGTGTCTGTTGTCCTTGGCATGATGCTTCACCGGTCGCAGCAATTTGAAGGTATAGACTCGCCCTGCGACAAGCAGGCGCAATATATATATATATATATATATATATATATATATATATATATATATATATATATATATATACCGTACGTTGTACGTTGTCAGTAGGAAACAGTTGTTCACTGTCTCGTGTTGAACGTCACAAAATGCTACAATTTCACGATTTCCATATAAAGAACACATATACGGGAACACATAGTCGTTATTGTCAATGTAATGATTAAATGTCAAACTAATAACTATCACATAATCGTCTCTTATTGATTTGGGGTGCGTCGCATTTAATCTATATTTTCTGTTGACCTGCTAGTCAGACACTCAGGACGTGGTTTGACACAAAGCAGGAAAAGCACTTGAGTTTCTCCTGCAGCCTTTAGTTGACATTTAGAAATGTTGAGGCAAATGCAACTGAAAATCCGCCAAAGAGGAACGTATCGTAATGAGTTGTTACGGCTAAATTGCAAGTTTCTTTTAACAAAAAATACCTTCCCGACCACCAGGTGTGAGAACTTCATTCTTAATACGTATCTTCCAACGCTGTTCAACTGCCGACAACTTGGTTTGACGGATGCTATCTATAATTAGTTTGCGTTGACATCAATTTTTGTGCCATTGCCAGTACAGGTACATTCACTGGTTGAGTAGATGTTATAAATGGATCGAGTTGCCAAGAAAAACGGTTTGCTATTTTACAGTCCAGTCAGTAAATGTTTACATCGTGAGTACTGTCACTGACGCACCACGGAGACAGTCTGTCGCAGTTCCTGTGTGAAACTTCCGGCCCGTCAGTTTCAGTTCTCGTGAAGCATCGACGGTTCCGCTTTCTCTGGCTCTCAGCGTGGAAATGTATGTCTGCACACAGTTGCGCTGAGACGTCAGTCCAGTAGTAATTGAGTATGTAATAAATGACTGTATGGTTGTTTTAGAATTTGCGTCATATCTGCAGCATTTCTGTCATGTCGTCGTGAGCACATATGGAAAAACAGAAAACAGTGTATCTCTGTCGACAACGTGTAGTCTCGATGCAATGAAGAAATCTGCAGTCTATTATAGTGCATCTTTTGCGAACATTTTCGAAATACAACAGCCGCACTTCGCCAGAAGCAATCACAAAATCAGTTATATCCATTCCTTTACGTCATCATGACGTCATAATTTCAAATCGCGAAAACCTAGTATTATTGAGGACAAATTTCAGATTCCAACTTTTTTGGCTAGATCTCAACGTTTTCTTATCAAGTAACAGCAAAAACGTTAGCATGAGACAATACGGAAATCTGTTATCATCTGAAGCCTGACCAGTTTTGATAAATTGATGTACAATGGAAACGGAAGTGAATATCTTAATCAGCTAGAATTATATTTCTGAGCAAAATCTGGACATATATCTTTCAAACCTGAACAAAAAACTGGATCAAAATACTGTGGCATCTAAAGACCTATTTTCAAAGATGAGATCGCAATTTAAAATAAGATTTTTTATCACATATCACATTTTTCACGAATCACTATTTTTGCTGCTTTATGGGCCCAAAAGTATCAATAAAAAAGTGCGATGTAAGTTTCGGCTCAGTGGCGCAGTCTACACTCCCGATAATTGTGGAATATGCGAGTGTAATTCTAGATTTCGGATGAGGTTAACAGTGCCAGAATTTCGCATTGCATTTTTTTTTTGCATTGCATTTTCAGAACGTCTAGCCACTTTTAACTACAACCCGTGAAATCCTCTGCTAGTTCGCTTATTCGGAACTTGCCTTGACGCACGCACAGCCGTTTTAGATGTAGTTGCAGTAGCAGTCAAGCTGATGTGTAGTGGCTTGTACACCGTTGCAGCGCACTATTCCTCACTATTCCCAAATCGCTGACAGGAATCGTGATGACCGTGTGATAAACAGTCCAGTCCTTCAGCTGTTGGTCACATATCCAGACAGATGAGGGTCCTTCAAAGGAAATATCATTTCAATTCATTCATAAAATTTTGTAATTATTGGATCGTTGGGTCGTTTAATCCGCTCTGCTAAGAACAAATCAATACAAAACGGGCGCCATGGTAAGAAAACCAACGCGTTTAAACGAGTCGAGCAAATCTTGAACAAGAACTCGATTATTAGCAATGATGGGCCGTAAATGCGTTAATTGAAAACATATGAGCTGAATGTTAAAGGGATCAATAAACAGCAAAACATAAACTTTACGAGAGATGATAATACAATACATTACATAGAGATACAGTTCCGATACAATACGATTATCTGCTTAGTTTAGACATAGGGCTACACTACTCTTCAAATGTACAGCATCGAAATGGATGGTTGTGGGTTTCTCCCAGTGGTTTCTCCCACCATATTACTGTCCGCCGTCGTATAAGTGAAATACTCTTGAGTACGGCAGTAAAACACCAGTCAAATCAAATAAATCATCGCAATGGTATGAGTCTTTTTACCCACACACCTGTGTTTTGTGATCATTCCACACAGTATACAAGGCTTAAGTAGAATGTTGTGTGCAGAATTTTTAATATAAATCTGCTTCTTGTCAATGACAGAGCTGCATAACTGAAACGTCATGACACCTTTCCAGTATGCGGAGAAAAGGTCAGTAGGTACATGGTCATTTTTTCTTAAATCTGGCTACAAGTCAAAAATATAGGCGATATGTGTACCAGATGTGTACCAGACGTAAACCGAAATTGACCTTTTATGTCAATAAATGCAAGGCTAATTCCCAAGGCAACATTTAAGTAAAAGTACAAAAACGTTGTCAATTTTAAGTTTATGCCTGGTATTCAAGTCGTTCCCCTCAAGCATTGTTACAAAAGCGGACAGTCATAACTCTCGGCCATTGCAAAGTGTTCTCAGAAGCAGGACTGGATGGCTATAGTGATACAGGTCTTGCCATAAAAACCAGACAACATGAAACCGCAACTTTATTTATATAAGAAACTATTTCAATAAATTAACGTCAGCATAAGCTGAGCTTACATTTGAAAACTGCATGTTTGTATTTCGTGTGACACATTTTTGACAATAGTTATTAAACGTGACCATCCGGGTGAATTATCGTGGCTATGAATTCCCGCAAAATGTTGAGTTCCTGTTAAGCAGATGACTCATATTAAAACATAACATATCACAAATTTGACTAATCAACTCTTGCTAAAAGAGATGACATACAGAGCGACCTGCGAAACGATTTCATTTACGTCAAATAGATGACTGTGTTGTATGCATGTCTGTTACATATGAAATTGTGTAACCATCATTCTTTGTTATACGTAAGCGATGTTTGTGTAGGTGATCGGTTCCAACAGCTAAACACTGATTACTTTGTACTGTTTCAGTGAAACATACTCATAGTATACTGCCATCGGACCGAGCAGGACTTGGAGTTCACCCTTACGTGAGAGAAGTTTTAAATTTTAAAGTTTTATAGGCATATCCAAATGCGGGATTGATCCGTAATATTCCGTTCATGAGGTAAATGCTTAAACGCCGTTTTCCCTATAATCTGCTCAACACTGAAAATGAAATTACCGTAAGCACTTGAACAATTCAATTTGAATATTTTGCCGTACGTTTGCACTTAAATTTAACAATCAACATTGTTTGTAAATTTGACATGTTCAGTGTATATACACTTAACAATTCAAAACATTTGATGTCTGTCTATTAAATCCTCTTTGATATTAAGACGGTGAATGCAGTCAGCTAGCATTATTGAAATGAAACAGGCTAGAGTTTTCAGTCAATAATTTGATCACAATGTATCATAGAATAAGATACTTCAGCGAAATATGTCTAACGGTTGGACATTATTGAGTGAAAATGAACATTTCGACCCCTTGCATAAAGAGTCGTGTGCCCTCTCACCCCCCCCCCCCTCCGTCCCCGACCGAAACTCATGCAGTCAGAAAGCAAAAAACAATGGTGAACTACTTGCGAGTGCAAAAAACGAGGACAGCAATTCGCGATTCTCTCGCAACTGAAAGTTAATCATTGGGGTATCATGATACTTGAACGTGTTTTTTTCTCTTTTTTTTTTTTCATTCTTGATGTATCCCTTTTATCACGGGGTTGCATTTGAAGACCTCGATCTGTGTCTAAAAAAGATTTCTCTGCCACGATAATCGATTCTAAGAGGTCTGCTCGGCTTTGATGTGGGGTTAAATGAGCTAGTGGGGAGGAGTATCACGTCGTTCCACGTATACCTGTTGAAACACGAGATCATAGTTCCTTGAGAACCTTTCTAAAACCGAGCTACATTTCCTTACAGCACTTTGCTAGCCTTGCAAACCACGGCTTATTATCTGCTTCTTTGCTTTTCTTCTTAATACCCTTGTGCTATTGAAACCCTCTCATTTGATCACGTAAAGAAGAAGATGGATTTCATAGCGTTTGACCACACTCAGAAATCATCATGCAAAAATGCCCACTGGGTCTTTATTTGTGTCTCATAGCACACGCGCTCTTTGAAATCTAAACCATTGTTCCGTTTTTACGCATTATCTATGCCACATAACAGGGAGCTTTATAACATCAGTCCCAGCTGAATGAGCAACAAAACAGTGATATTCTCAGCGATCGGTGATGTAACACTGCATGATGAAACAATCCCTCACTCAGCAGAAACAATTTTAAAATATTTAAGGATTTCTCATATTTGATGGTCATTTTCCGGGAGACTCAAATCTCAGAGATATCGGTGATCGTGAAAACTATTTAAAAACAGCACTACAGGTAAACAACAACAACAAGCGTGTTTTATGCATGTGATTGTTCTCAGATTCTCAACAGGTAATAGTTATCTAATACGGATTAGGCATGTCCATATTCTTGATGTTTTCTGTGTGTACTTAGTTTACTACTGATCGACTTATTTCTGTATTTTATTTGACTGCATAGTGTTTTACGTTGTACCCAAGAATATTTCACTTATACAATAGCGGCCGGAATTATGGTGGGAGGAAATTGAGTCCGGGGAAGATCCACGACCATCCACAAGTTGCTGGAAAACCCTCCCACGTACGGCCGAAGAGGAAGCCAGCATGAGCTGGACTTGAACTCACAGCGACCGCATTGTTGAGAGGCCCCTGGGTAATTGCACCGCGCTGGTGTGCTAACCACCTCATCCACGCAGGCGCCCTGAAATCAATAGGACCCATGGGTTATACACTAAATAAAACATACCGACGTATGCATACTCAGCACGCGGGCAACTCGAATTGATCGCTTTCCATCGTGCAAAACACACGGTGAAATGGTGAAAGTGTATCTAATATTTTGTTTACCTATTTGGCAATGACCCGTCATTTTAATCCTACCTTGGTTACATTTATAAAACAACCAAAGGATTAATTGTCACGTATTTCTGAACTGCCGATCTACAAAGAAGCACCTGGAGTTGACGAAATTAACTGTATCCATACATCGAGTCGCTCTAAATCAAAACATGGAGAAATGTTTGAACAAGGTGGCACGAGCCGAATATCTTCACATGTTATTCGCATGTCCATTATGCCGCTGTCATAATTTACTGTTCTCCATTAACTGGTTAATTTGCATGATGTTTAAATAAATTGTTTGTTCTGCTTACGTCCGCGAGATTTTTGGTTGCTGGTGATTGTTTAGGCTTACGGTGGACGTCCGCTGTTCTTGCTATCACATGCAGATTTCTGAGTTCTACATTTGGTCTCCACATAGATTGCTAAGTTTGACAGACACCTGTTTTGGTTGTTTCATCATATAACGTCTGTTCTCTTGACACCGCTGATGACATTGCACCAGTATAGCCTTTGGAGAACTGCCACGCTTATCTCTCATTCCGTGAGCTTTTTTATTTTTTCTTTTCTTTATTTTCTTTTTTTATTCGTTTCTAATTGTTATGAAGACGCCAAAGCGCAATCTATGCACTAATAAGTAGCTGAGATAGAGAAATCCTTTAAAATGCTCCCCATCCTTTGCTGGTAATGGCATTAAAATGGCATAATTTCCCCAAGAAATCATCTACTAGAAAAACCGCATGTAAACAATGTTTCCAGGTGTTTGCCGACATTTGCTTTCTTGAATTATTAACAATGTAAAGCTTCAATTCGCACCAGAAAAGCGTTGGCAAGCAGTGAATGTCACACTCCCACCAGCGCTTTGACATTAATTTCCAATTCCATATATACATTTAAGGTGGGAAAAGACATTTTCAAGGAAATAACCGTCTTAAATTCTGTGTCGTTTATAACAACTGCAGAAGCACATATATTCACGGAATGCTAAGCAAATTCCCTTTGTCCAAAATGAAACCTCATGGATAATTATTGCTTCATTTTGTTCAATCATTCTGCGCAATTTTCACCTGGAAGCATATTAATCAAACACATTGTTCTCTTTGATAGTCGTTCGTCTGTTGGCGTGTAGCATATAACCATAAACTGTGTTATCGTTAATCTCGATAGTTTCCTTTTCTGCACTGCTGTCACATTCAGCAGTGCACTCCGCTGATAAATGAACTAAAAGGTGTTTTTGACCTAAACATTTACAAGTGAATGGTATTCACTGATAATATGACGTAGCATTTTCATTGAAATTGCTGTCCCTAATGCAAATATACAGGTCAAAATTTGCATGCAGATGAATAAGGCGGGTTATTCTGGAGTTCTTTGGAAAACTGACTAAATCAATCAATTTTTTTAAAATTAATCAATCTACCAATCAATCGACCAATCAATCAGGCAGTCAGTATTAGTATCTATATCATGATTAATGAATATGATCTGCTCATATATGGTGTTTTACGTTGACAGGTAATATACACATCGTGATATAGCTATCCTGTTTTTCGTCCTTGTCGTCTAAAACGGAAATTCTACAGAGGGAGCGAAGTGTCAAGGTATAGTCAAAAATGACGACGTGTCGCTGCGCAAGGCCGTGAGAGGATGTCAGTTTCGCTGCACCAAGCTGTCAGACACAAGGCAGACGTCGTCAATAATTCTACACCGACAGATGCTTAACAAAGCCCAAATAAAAGGCCAGCACAGGCCTACGCATCGTAGATCTGTTTTAGTCTCAGCTTCTTCCGGCTCTTCACAGCTTCAAACAGAACGGCCACCGACACATAAACAGGCCAGATTGCTGTGTATCCGCCTTGATATGTACCGCTGCAAAACAAATGTGATATGCTATCAACATTACTCCGAGAACATATTGTAAAGCATAAGGCCATTTGTTGCATAAGTGGAACATACAGACATTCGCATTTTTCATGAAAAGGGTTGTGTGTGTGAAGAGATATATGTATCATCGATTGCAACCCATCTACTAAGGTTCAATGCTTATAAATGGAAAATGACGTTTATATACTCACCTATTTATTTATTTAGCTAGGTTTCGATTCAGCATCGTGTTCGGTACTGTTTCGGTTATGCCAGTACAGCCGTTTCTTGTAAGATCTGTTGAAAAGAGCAACAATGACTTTTTCCCAGGCTAATACAACATTAGGATCAGTATAAAATTCCACCTTGAACTGTATACAAAAAATATCACTGCAAGCAGTTTAGCGCTCTTGTTTTAATATGTCAATAGCATTATTATGACTTCTAATTAATCATATTCCTGTTGTTGGTCGTTAACTATTTCTCCGGTGAGACAACAGAGCTGCTTATTCTGAAAGGAATGGGTATTGCCATTCTGAATTTGGAATACCCTTTCATCGAAAACAAAATATTAACACATGAATGTCGGAACACTGTGTTAGACATTAAAACCACAGAAGAAATGGCATGTACATTCATATGGCATTTTGTCACCATAGAAGTGTGTTTGAAAATGTGTCTGTCTATCGTTAGTTCAATTTGCTGCTTTGGTGTTATGTAGCGACGCTCATTGACATTATTTGTCCAACAAATACAATTTTGCAGGAATTGTTTTGTGAAGTTTCTGCTACTTAAAAAAGTGAATAGGGCTGTCTTTGTGCTTTACTGATTGATTGATTAACTCATTGATTGATTAGTGTGGAAAGTCAGTTTCAAGAATTCTTCACTTTTATGTGCGCTGTCATGTTCATGGCTGGAGAAAACCAGGATCCAGCTGTTCTAAAGTGTATTTGAGCTTAATTGGTTGGTTGGCAAGTTTTGTCATGTTGGATCACAATAGACTTTCGCATGCCACGAATGATAACTCCCATTAGATAGTGATTCACATGTCGGCAAAAGTCACATCTCCTGTTTGACTGGTGTTTATGGTGGGGGAAACCGGGCAGAGCAGGGAAGAAACTTCGGCCATCTGTAGCTTGATGACAGGCCTTCCCACATACGACTGCAGAGGAAGCCAGAGATCGCACCGGTGAGAGGCTGCTGGGTCATTGTGCTGCACTGGCACGTTAACTACTAGACCACGGGAGCCTGGAGGTGTTGATAACAGTCACACGTCCACAACAGATTATGAAAACCTTTAGTGTTGAGTAAATCGCCTAACTGGACACAAATCTTGGCTTGAAGAAAGACTTCCCTCAGTAATGCCACAGAATTTTATTGTACACGCAACTATGCTCACAGATACAGCAAGTAATACATTTGCATGCTCATCAAAGGATTTAGCCTTTACAGCACAACCTGCAATTTTCCCTTGCATGACATGTATTTAATGTGTCAAAAGACATCATGCCTTATCACCGAAACCCATTGGTTGCAACAAGAAAATTGAGTAAAATGCAACAGATTTAATACAATATATATTATACAGCATCTAGGGTAGAGCTATCGGACGGGGAGATATCAGCAGCTGTATAGCTAAACACAACATGAAACAACCTCATGTGTTCTTTGGAATCTGTGACTGGTCATCTAAGCGGCATGTCAAGGCATATATTGCAGGAGACTGACACTTAAATCGCTGATTCCGAACTGGAAGTGATCTCAACCAAGCTGTTTACACAGAAACTGAAGTCTCAAAATTCGATGGTGCTGTTACTTTTACAAGAACTCTTTCTTGACAAGAAAATCGATTTAAACATCCAAACAACGGATTTTAAGACTCCCAGTGCGTAGTGAAGTTACAAACCGGCATGGTGGACGTGATTATCGTACAACGCTTAATTCCCGTTATGGTAGGCCTTGCTATCGAGGTACAGGCCTAAGTTTAACTTCTGGTTGACATTCCCTGTTCGCTGTCCAGCGCACATCCTTTCTCATAGTTTATTGAAGAACTCTCCATATTAGTCCGCGAGAGCTAGCCACAAAATCAATGGTACGACGACATTCTCATGAAACAAGTCATGTCATACAGCTCTTAGAGGAATGCACAACATATTCTGACAGCCGTTGTATTAATCCTGCAGAGAAACCCCCCTCAAGGAATGATGCAAAACTCTCCATCCACCTGAGCCAGCTCTCTGGAGTTTTTTACACAGGACATTCAGAGTTTCCAATCTGCGTTCACATGAACGGTTTGTGGTAATGCCGAGTTGTATGTCACTTGTCGCATAAAAAATACTACGCGCTTTATTCCATTCGATTGGTACGACTAAAATTGCATGACAGTTTGTTCACAAGTTGCTATATTGTTTTGGTTTTTTGTGGCCAATGATACAAATTGTCAAGTGTGTGTGGGTCGTTATTTGGTTTCAGACAATGGTACAAACTGCACGGCGTGAGTGAGTCGTTGTGTGGTTTAAACCAATGTTACAAATTGCAAAGCGTGAGTGGGCCGTTATGTGGTCTCAGCCAATGGTACAAATTACACAGAGTGATTGGGCCTTTCGTAATAATTAAAAGTCAGTGTTAAAGATACATTGTTACGGTATTGAAAACAGCAACAGAAAACAGACTCAGTGACTCAATATTACAATGTAAACAATGCTTTATATATAAAATGAGATGTACAGTTTTACAGACAGTTCAACAACAACAACATAAAAAAAACATACACATCAGTATTACCGGTCTTTAAAAGTTTCCAGTTCACCTTTGTATCCCAAGGAACGTATTCCAGGAGATCCAACGTAAAGACCATGGGATAAACACACAATTCACACAAGTCACAAATTGTCCCAGTCAGGTACTTTGCTAGGTTAGCGAACGCGAACACAGTACACAAGTTACACAGAACTGGAACAGTCAAGCCTTTGAATGACGTCACACCCGTAGAGCACAACACAGGGTAAATCCAGGCATGGAGGTATAATCCACTTTAGAACAGTCACAGCTCCCGCAGAAACTCACAAACGAGCCGTTCAGAGACGTAGAGTAATGTCACCTTGTGGCAGAACGAACGTCCTTTGCAAAACTGAAAACTTCAGTTTAGAGTCCGTGACGACCTTGTCGGTCAGGTGAGGTCAGCGTGTTAAACAAATTACACAGTCCACACTGTATAATCATAATAAAGATCCGAACACCAATAAACGTGACTTCCGCAGAAATTCACTTAAACCAGACATCAGTACAACTGTGGTACACAAACGGTGCCGGCATAGAAATCTGTCCTCCTAAACGAAACTGGCATCACCAGCTCATATCAATATAATGGGCTCGATACGAGAGCATCGCACACTCTCCTGGCTCCCAGTGGATGCAGCAAAAATACCTCCTCTCTGCACAGAAAACACGGCTTATATACGTTCCAGGTGGATTCAACTATTCTTAAACACAGAATTAACAGCCAATGAAATAAACGAAGCATTGAACAAGGTGCTTTCGATCCGGTCCGCGCTGTACACATATAACAGGGCCTGTTATGCTTTCACAAAGGTCCGCAGACTAACAGCACATGAAAACGTTAAATAGTCATACATTACAACATGCATGATTTACATTTTCCTTTTTTATTTTATTCGGTGCTAAATGGTATATCACATGTGCAATCACAACCTGGAGCAGATCCTTGCGGAATCCATCGCCCATAAATATTTGCCCTCACAAACTCCCTGACATACAGCATAGGTGGATGCAGCGAGTGGTTAAATCTAACGTGTCGCAGATGTACTGTGGAGCAACCGATATTCTGTTACCCTCTAGGTGCTCATCAATTAAGAATTAGGCGAAGTCGCATCGACTCTCGCCAATCTCTACTCTAGAGGCATTCTCGGTGATTATCAACCATACAGATGTAGTCTAACGAGCTCAAATATTTACAGAAGCCCTGTAATAAAATTTGTTCATGATAAGTCTGCGTTTATCCTGAACAGCAATCAGTTTCGTTTATATAAAGTCTTCGTAATTTGATTACCTTTGATGGTAAGGTTCCAATTTCCTAATTAGGTATAACAACACAGATGAACTAAAGCGCAACATAATTAGACCGGTACATTGTGATAGCGGACTCTTCCTCTCGGATATACAGAGCTCTGCCACAAAATCTTTTGATACATGTTTTGGAAGAAAGAGTGTTTATATTAACAATTCACCGGAATAGTCTTGGAAACCGGAAGAGACCAAGGAACCTGTAATGCTGGATGTGCTGAAGCAAGTAGACTGACATGTGGAAAAGTCAGAACAGTCTGGGTTACAGGATATAGCAGCACCTGCTACAGTAAGACTGCCGTGTAGATAGGGCTGGTTAAATTTTAATGATTACCAATATACTGTTGTTAATTAACCCTTATTACGCTGTGCCCAACAGACTTACATACAAACCAAGCACCTGTACCAGTACAGCGCTAGGCTACTTGAAACATAGGGACATCTGATCCTTTCTGACCAATAAAGTTGGAGCTGGAGTATGTATATTTCACTCGATAAATCACTGGAATCAAGGAATGAGTTTATATTAGTGTTTGTACATTTATTCTTATCACTCTTCGTATCACTCTTCACTCTTCGGACACCTGTCTGTCTTGGATAGCTGTTTGTCATAGCTTTCAATTTTATTGCGGCAATATTTGGATAGTGACAGTGCTGTCTTTATGGTTTTGCCACACTGATGATACCAAACACCAAAACTTCAACATAATACTTCAACCATAATACTAAACAACCAACCCTGCAGTCTCGACGGATTATCTTCTATATAAACACTGAGTTTAGAAAAGAGTACAAAGTATACATTTGAAAGACAAAAAGGGACAGGCGGCTGGGAAATTTTATTTCAATATGACGCAAAACTAAACTTCTGGTTGTTTCATGTCGAAAAAGTAGTCTTCATACGATTAGTTGTAAACCCACGATTTATTGTTTCATTTACCAGCACACTTTTCATGTCAGAATAAGCTGCAGACGATCAGTCTAAATAAGTGCCAGATGATTAGTTATGGTATTACATGTAGGAAGGGAAAAGGTTCCAAGTACTCAGCTAACACTACAAAATTCAGACAACAAATCACATGTAAAGATTTTCAGATATCTATTTGGCTTCCATTTATTTTACATTGCCTTTGCGCGTTTAATATAATTCAAAGTATAGCCACAGGTTGGGAAGCATATTACACAATATAGTATTAAATATTACTTTCTAGATGCAGGTGAACAGTATTGCTATTGTAGGAGTATTGTTGGAATATTCGCAGTCGTGAGCCAAGGTTAAGCATTCAGCTAATTACTCACGTAATTTCCTGGCAGAAAACAGGAAGTTGGTTCGCTATAAAGCTTTTAAAGGATGACAGCATCTATAGAGTAAAATTGTCCCTGCTGCGCCGGGTTCTTTTCTCTCTGTCTTTTTTTCTTTCCCATAGGGAACATTGTTTCCAGCTAACCTCTCCCCAAAAAGCACGCACTTTTCGTCAGTTGAGTATGCAATAAACATTGCATTTTACAGAAGGCACTTTTCTCAACGTGTAAAGGCACATGTTTGCCAGGTTGCTTAAAAGAAGGTTGAAGAGGAGCAGTTTTTCTATTGATTTTAGGCAACGTATGATGGCATCCACAAACTGTTCTCAAGATCGTTGCATATGGTGATCATTGAGCACAGTCCAAGTCAGAGGTCCTCTGTGTAAAATATGCTTGTGTCAAAAGGACGGTAATACATGTGGTTTTTTATTGGTTACTTTTTACAGTTTTTCTCTTTATAATATGTATGTTAAGAAATGTCCAACGTACTTTTGAGTTTAAAGCCACAAATATAATGCTCGGTTCTTCTCCCATAAAACGTGGGAAGGTCTGCCAGGAACCTCTGCACGGTTTCTCCCACCACAATGCTTGCCTAAGTTGTGTAAGTGAAATATTTTTGAGTACGACGTAAAACACCAATCAAATAAATACACAAATAAATAAGGCCATACACAAACAATACGGGTATGACGTATATCATTTACTGAACCGGTTTGTCCTGCATTGTTTGTTTGTGGAGGTCAACAGGACACACGTGACTCTTGAAGTGTCTGTACGATGAGAAACTCGTTGCCAAATTTTAGCCTCATCCAAATAATGACCCATGACGTCAGAGTTCTGGAGAATCTTTTACACAAAGAGGGGATTTAATTACAAAGAGACATTGGAGGCGAAATAACAACAGTCCATCTCCTTTTGTCATACATTACCTGGATTATTAATCTGTGCTCACGGGGTTTTTATAAAAATTTATAAAAACGAACTGATTGTTGTTGGCGATTGTTTTAGACAGTTGGGCCAGAATATAAATATAAATCCAATGTAGCCGATAAATTTTAAGGTCCTCAACACAACCATCTAATATGGCAAGCTTAAACTCTACAAAGGATATTTGAGCAAATTTTATGATCCATTATCCATTATAATATTCTATCCATTTATTTTGTTGTTGTTTAACGTGACACTCAAGGCTATTTCGCTTCTTGTATGTGGTCAATTTTTATCCTAGTGCGCAAGGTAAAATCCCTGAATGTTTGGCAAGTTGCTAACGAACCCGGATCTAGTGCTTACACCGCTTGTTTTAATATTTTTTGACATTATTGGTTTTCATCGTTTTTGTCAAGAACGCTTTAGCTAAATGTGAGCGGTTCAAGTTATGGGCTGTAGAAACCTACAGAATCTCGGTAATATTGATGTCTCATATCTTCAGCAGCAGTATGCGTGTAAAAAGGACGCCTTAAATCGCTAAGACTTCAAACACTTCTCGCAAGATAAAGCTGGCTGATCTCGGATGTGACAAGTCCTGGCATCTCAAGTGTCAAGGTCGCCAGGGCGACATTAACTCTTTCTCCTCTCAAATCTCCAACGTGCGATGAGGGTATGTACTTCGATTTTTCTGTCGGTTTAAATCCTAACAAGCTCTGTATGTTGCGTGCTCGATACCTTGGCGGTGTCGAATTAATTCTTCTTAGTGTTACCTTTTGCGTGTTATAGTCGGCACTTTGTCCAAGTTCGTTAGTCTTGGATAAGGGCGGTTAAGTAAAAGTCTCTCACGTAGACATACTACACATTCCAAACTATGCCACTGTGTATTGTCAGCACGCAAATTACTTTGTCTGAATTACCCCAGGGGTCGTCACATATGTGTATCTCTGCACCATGTTCATTTTTCTCACCACCCATTGTCAAATATACTAATTTAACGGAATGTCGAAACGTACATTCCGAACTAACTGTTTGGTTTTCCTGTCAGTCTTCATCTTTTCAAATGTCAATTGGAAGCCTGTTTAACTAAACCATTTTGAACTAAGGTCCAAAATTTGTAATTTTCTACACAAAACAAAAAGTCTGAAACTAGATTCTCAAACTTGGCTGAAATTGTAATACCGCCTTATAGAATCTTATTTGTTTTATTCGGATTACAACTTTATAGCCAGGAATCGTTTTGTATAACTGGCCAGTAGAAATTAACATATATAGCAAAGCAACGCGTCCATTCTGACTATTCTGACAAATGTTTGACAAAAAAAATGATAATTTCGAAATTCTTACACCAGCCAAAGCAATAAATAGTTTAATATCAACTTTCAGTTATAATTTTGAAAATTGAAATGAAAGAACAATTTAACAGCAAAAGAATCAACTCTTGTATAATATTGATGGGATGACACATGCCACACCGCCACACTGCGCAATTTGTTAAGGTTTTATAATACTTTTTAACAATTACAAAAGTCCCAGTTTCACTTTCTACATGATCCGAGCTGATGTGCCACTATGCGGTAGATAGCTGGTAATTATTTGCAGTTTGTGTATGGACCCATACCATAGTATCGTCCTTCTTTTCACACGAAGAAATACCAACAACCTCTTCTCCACAAAATTCCAAGAAATCTTCACTGTCTCGAGCCACGGGACAGCTGAAATACAGCTGTACGTTATCTATGTAGATCCTCAAGGGTGATTTAGATAACTATTCTGGCTGGTCGGTACAGTAGCATAAATCCTACCAGCGGGTTTCAAGTCGAACTAAACGGATTTATCTTCAAACGCTGAATTTGTCGCGGACAGGTGTTCCATAATACATGGTCAATATACGAATCGTTAAAATCTATAGACAGACTCCCAAAAGGGTATCTGATGATGAATCCTTATTTAAATTTGGGCATATTCGCTGTCCGATTAGAACGCTTGCTTTGATGAAGTAGAACGATCTGCATGACATTATTCAGGATAAACACTTGTGGTATTAATGGAGTATCGCTAGCATAGGCAAACACGACGCATGGCGTGCTTTCTCATACACACTGTCACGGTGGCGAGGGTTGCGTACACCGGGATACTGTTTCCAGAAGACTATTATAACCGACAGGTAAACATTATGCGGTCCGTGGTTGAGCCTTTGTAGATATCAATTAGTAGCAAATGGCTCCTGCATTAATCCTATACAACTGACTTGTTTAGTACACACTCGGGATAATGTTTAAGAAGTGAGTGAGTGCTTAGTGTTTAACGTCGTACTTAACAATTTTTCAGGCCTTTGACGACGATAATGGGTGATAAGTTTATTCCGACAAACTTGCTGGGATACCCACGCGCGTCCTTAATCATATAAACACGGCCAACATAGCAACTGAATGTCCTGTAGAGTGCAAATCTGGATCAATTTAAAGACTGGTTAACTGAATGATTGACTGGTGGCTTTAATAGTTGATTGATCAGTTCGGTGGATGGTAAGTTGATTGGTTCGCCGATGTATTGAATGATTTCAGCGCCAAGAGACAATGCGTCTGTTCAAATATTAACTAAGCTTTCCACATCCACGGATTCACTTACAGCGGGAATGGAACTCAGCCTCAACACGGAGATAGTCGTTTGAGTTCCCGTAAGATGGATTTCACGGCATTTCAGGTCATTCCTTAACAGCAGGATGTATCATGTGTCCTGTAATAGTATTTATTTTGTGTTACTTTTGGAGGCTTTAATGCCCAGCATTTGAAAGTGACTTTTCAAAATCTAAAAAGCGATTTTTTTAGATACTTTATTTCCTGTACAGAAAATATTCTCTCACTTATATTTATTACCGACTTTTTAAACCCTCTGTCAAGTTAAGACGGTTCTTGTGACATCCCTCCTAGAGTTAAATGCTTTTTGGCGGCGTGGCTGAAGAAGCTGACACGGACATGTGTGTCCGTTCGTTATGTGTGGTGCACTAACACAGGTCATATCACAAGTTCGAATCAAGTCCATTACCTGGACTAGATCTTGTGATTTGATATCTCGATTTTCACTATCCTTGAACTCGTACGAGCAATTTTGAGAATGACATGAACATCAATCAAAGACGCAATAAGCCATAGCCTTTGGATGAGTTGCTAATACTTTCTTCGTTCAAGGCATCGTTTTACGAGATTCCTGGTCTCTTTATCTCAAATAACTATTCTCACAGCAGTTCACATACCGTCATGACAGGCTAAAATGTCATGTGGACACTAGACAAATGTATCTGCTGTTACAGAAGCTCATGTAAATACTCATATTTTGGCTTTGTTTAGCAGACATTTCTGCTCAACCGTATACCCACAGCTCCATCGACGCCATCTTCAGTTTGGTTCAGAAAAAAATTCTCGTCATGCAATGTAGGAGCTTGTTTCTCATAAATTATAATTTTCTGTCGTTACTTATTAATGCCTAGTATTTATGCCACAACAAGCTGTGCCTACACGTAGGTCGTTATATTGCTCATGTTCGCTATTCTGCATGCAGGTTTAGTCAATAATGGTAAGTTTGTCTGACAGCAGCACACGGATCTACTTGTGCGTGATAAAATCCCTTCCACGATCCACGATAACGCCTGTGAGAAGACAGAGTAGTAGGAGCTAAAGATCGGCCAACTAGTCGGTCCGAGTTCCCGAGGAATACAGGCGCAAGACTTATGGGTACGGCAGTGTAGCAAGGCCCGTAAGCTCCTGGCTGTCTCTTATCGATGCCTGATATCCGATTGGTTTCCTGCTAGTCCTGTGTGGTAGCAGCTCCCTGGGTATGGATATTGATAGTCAGGCAGGCGACACGACAGAATCATAGCAGATTCCGAACACCGAAGAGGCAAGACTGGTTTCTCGTCGGTGTACCGCAGCCTAAGGCGACCAACTTGAAGCAATGTGGCTCTCTGGCCTCTTTCCTTAGAGCATTCAATTTTGTAATAAGACTTGTTTTCTCACTTAATTGGAATAGCGGCCCTTGGGCAGATCGGACCACTGTAGGCTAATAACACAATATGCCTGCTCTCTCAAGACATCCACGTTGAGGGAACCCAAATCACGAGGAAAAAAAGCCCAAGAGAAGCGCTGTGGGCAGATGATTACCGAACATCGGTGACCTGTTATATGTAGTTACCTAACTCTACGGCAAAAGGAGATCAAGTTTTTTTTAAGCAAACGCCATCTAGCCAAGAGCATGCGACCCCTACAGGACCGTTGCCAGACAGAACAGATCGCTCTCGAGAGACGTCAGCGAGAAGACCTCGTGTGTTTAAGTCGTGAAAACGTGTTCTCCTGAGTTTGGCCCGGGACCGTCTTCTGAGGATAGATATGAGGATACTAAGATACTTACTGAACGGGATAAGCCGTCGCAAAACTATCTGTCCAGATTCCTTGCACCAAACGTCATTTAAGCGATGTCTGAACGCCTTGGACCTATCGGGAATAGGTAAGCAGCATTATGTTGTCATTATGTTGCCGCTGTTAACAGTTTGCGGTAGAATTGTACAGACAATCTCCCATGTTGTAGGCTCACTTCAGCATATCCGGGGATATTTTTAAGTCTTGTTTTATTTCGGGAGAGGATTTCGGCGGGTTGCGTTGAGATGATACATCTTTGCTTGAGGGCATGATCTGTTATTGGTTTGGCATGCACTTAATCGTTCCATGCTGGTATAGAGCCAAAGTGATGCAGTTATTCATCACCACGTGTCTTCAGAGGCTCCTACTTCCAGTAGCTGTTTGCAACAGGAAGACTGAAGACATTTTACGTTAACAATTAAGATAAGTTGTGTTAACCAAATAACTTTTCAACATTTCCTCCACATAAAAGGCACAGTTTGAGATGCGTAAATGTAAAATAATCCAAAAGACACACGTGAAGTCTCATCTGTTGTAAGGAATATTTTTTGAAAAAATCTTTTTCACTAATGACCCATTAATGTTCAGTCGGTTTGGGAAGAGCATTTTCGTTGTCTACAGCGACTACCGGCGTCTGTGATAAGGAATAATTTTTGTGAAAAAACACCCCTTAAGTTAACTTGAAATTAATCCCGTTAAATTTACATTCTTTTACTTAGTACAAATTTTTATTTTAGAACAGTCATACTTTCTTTCTATTCTCTATTATTTTTCCAATTTTAATACAGCGAAATAAACTCTTAACTGCTTCCAGTTAGTGGTTCACCAGTTAAAGCTTCCAGTTAGCGATTGGCGTAAAGTGAACAAAGATTTCCAACCATAAAGAAAGTGTGGCCTGTATTTAAAACATTAAGATATTATGTTGAAAGTTGTCATTCAACTTAGTCGCTAGCTCGAATTATATTGAAATTACGTGAAATTCTGTCCATCAAATACATTGTGACATCAAACAGCTAACGTTATATTGCAACAGCTTAACGGGTAATTGGAAGCTAAAATAATTACTGGGAGTCCTCTTTTCTACCCATTATTGTGCGAAACAAATTTTCATTGAGGAAATATTTTGTTACAATCTCAAAATGTTGCGCTCCAATTTCACACTTGTTGAATCTGATCACCGAGTTGCATTTCTTCTCTTCCGTGTCCTGTTAAAAGCAGAATAATTCGTCTCGTTAAACAATAGAAACGTTCTCTTATGTGGAGTAACATGATGTTAATGACAATTCCCCCAGAATAAAACTTAGCTGACCTGCCCAGAGTCTTCCACAGAGTAAGCCTACATACATATTGTTACTACTTGAAATAATGTATTTGAGAGAAACTAAAACATTCTAAAGCTACATATACTTTGAAGAAAGATGAAAGGTTAGACTTCCTTTGAACTATCTTTGTGATAGCCTATCAGATTTTATAACGACAGAGGCTAATACTGCCGTTGTTTTGATTCTAGGCTACAGTGCTTGACGGTTGAAAAGAACCTACAGTTATTAAGCTAAGGAGATAACAGTTTCCAATGCTTACCCTTTTATGTGGGCGACCGCGTTTGTTGTGGGTAGTTGAGGAAGTGTGGGGGGGGGGGGGGAGATAAAACTCTTTATATTCCCATAAACCAATCCAAAGACACCGACTTTGGCCTAGAAAGTATATATGATGCAGTATTTGTGCACAAATCGATGGACAGCCACTAAAGAGGAGTTTATTACTGTGCTATGAAAGCAGTTAGGTTTCCCGGTTGTATACGGCTGGTAGGTGCATAAGCTGCAGCAAAGTTACGCCTGTGGATCCAGGCGTAAGAAGTCCACTCCGATAACCAAACGCAAAGTAAATGGCTTAATAAAGCAAATTTGCGGTTGGCCGCCAGGCTGTATTCGGCGAACTAGGGGCAAAATCGGACATAATGTCTCATTTTATTGTAAGCCTGAATGTCCCTAGGGCGTAAAGCTAGCCTGTTGAGAATATTTGAAGGACTGATGAAATTATCGAAGAAGTAAATCAGCGTACCGTGGATTCAACGAAGAGTTGAGATCCATTTACCCACAGACAGACGAAGCGGCTTTGTCTCGGTGTCAAGGAAAATATCACGGCCAAAGAGTCTCACATTCAATAGCGTTCATTATACGTTAATGGTTGTTGATGCTTCCAAGCCAATTTCTTTCTCCATTTGTTAATATATACGACAGGTTTCTCTTGGCGGACCTTCGTCTGCAGAGTACCTGGAATAATGGTTTTAGAAACATTTGATGCCAGCGTTACAACAAATATTTACATTTTGCCCGAAGCATAACTTATCCGAATTAATATTTATTAATATGATTACTTCTATCCAAGAATAATAATATTACATAATAGTAAGTGATTAACCACGGGCGTTCAGAATTATGGCTGTATGATATTTCTATAATAGCTGTACTTTGCTGTAATACGCTATAATTGTCAATTTCAAACAGAAGCTATTCGAAATCAGTTTAGCTTACACGTTTTCGGGACCAGCATACGATTTGCTAGAAACAACATTGCCTAAAATCTAACATTTTGAGCCCCGTCACATCGTAATGGGTCTTCCTATCGGCAAGCGAACTTGCTTTCACAAAAGTATGCTGTGCATTTGTTTCTGCAACTCGTCAACATATTTGTCTGTTTGCTCTTGATGTCATATAACATTTCACACATTTGTATATAGGCGTGTGCATTTTTGTCCCTACGATATCAAGTATGTAAGATTTTTCCAAATACCGCCAAATACACATTAAAATCATTCCACGTCTCAAACAATTCGCTCGAGTATTTGTCTGACTTATGTTAACCTTTATCGTAGCGGTTATACTGGATGAATTTTTCGGATTTGTTGGAAATACCCTAGCCAGTGGTGGTTGTATTTACATAGTCTCTGTGTGTCAATACTGACTAGATCGTGTACAAACTATTTACAACTGTAACGCATTGCCAAGGTAATGGATGCATTTAAACTGTTTACACAGGTAAAACAAATGCATACAACTGCACTGACACCACTTTTAATGACCTCTCTTGTAAATTGAATTCTATGAAAGGTGTCATGTAATATCAAAACGTAAATTATAATTCAACTAATATTTACATAAGTTGGGAAGGATTAATCCAGTTAAGCATACATTGATTTTGTTCAACAGTTTTAGACACTGTGTGAATCCAGTTAATGGAGAAAACCCGTTTGATAATTGATGTTCCATACAAACGCTTACGCCTTTGTCCATATTGAACAGGTATAACGTAAATGCATACGTTACTGTAACGAACCGACGTATTCTGGTTGATGTTGATACAAGACCCAGGTACAGTTTGTTTTATGGAACACTATGGTGTCCGCTCCATAAATTGTTCTGCACGGCTGTTTTCAGTCTTATTAAAACTAAAGACATGCCCAGCACCGAGTATTATGGGATGGAGGCGTCTTTATTGTAGAACTGAGAACTAATTTATACCATGCACATGTAAGGAATTCACAGAGTGTGAGTTTCAGACCAGGTTTGCCGATGCTGCTCTGAGGAGAGCTGGTATTTTAGTGGGCGTATGCGATCCTGTCGATCAGACTTTTTCCAGAACTATTCTGATATGGAACTAAATGAAGGGAGGTGTTTGCTAAAGTTTTGCACAGAAGGTAGCGCTAGTCTGATACAAGGGTGTTCGAATGGTTGCATTATATTTATTCAATTACATTCACTCTCAATTCGATATCTGCCTCGGATTGCTTCGTTGATTTCCTCATATTGTACGGCTTCTTATTTAATGACAAAAATAAGTTGATTCTTTATGTACATGCTCTTTGAATGTGAAAGCTTTCCTGACTAAAATAATTTGGACCAAATCTGCGTAATGTGTTGTTTATTCTTGTATTTGAGATAACGTTTTATGTTTAAATTAGTAAGGTAGTACTTTTGTATTACAACCGAACAACGGTCAGTCCTTCTTGGGCTCGAGTCACCACTGCGCGAGAAAAGCTAACCCATTCAATCCGGACTTGACCATCTGCTTTTAACTATAAACCGCCCTTCAAACACGTCTTCAAAAAACGCCAACTTTTTAAAAACGCTAATTGTTTAAAAGTCAAGTGTATACATTATCAGTAGGAAGGTTAAAGCACGTGTTATATCATACGTTACAACCTTCCGTTGACCCGAAGGAAATTTGGGAAATGGTTTTAGTACTTTTGCGGTATACTAATTGCTTTGTTGCCTTAGTGCCTGCTGAATGTTTGGTTTGATGGCTGCAGGCTGCCTTTCGGTGGTAAAGTTAAGCTCACGGGAAATCCAGGAAAATCTCGGAGCACGTTCCGTCCAGTTTGATCCGGTATACGAAAATATTCTCCAGACGCCACATCAGACCCTGCATCGGCGTTTTTCATGTCCTTGATATGTCGTCATGGCGATCTTTGTGTTAAAATCCGCTTTGGTGATCATAATGGAAGCAAAGCTTGGGTAACGCAATCAGGAGTGACAGCGGCCTTCGAAGACAAACCAGAACAATGACAAGCATGTCGCTATTGTGTGACAAAGCGTGCATATAACAGACCCGAATCAATGCCACATATACCTGCTCCCTTGAAAGGAGGCAGGCGACAATGCTTGCATACTGGCTGGGGACTTGAGCATTTCACTCTAAGCGTCAGGATAGGAAGCCTAGCCGAACTAGACGGCTTAGGCAAAACAAGGCTTCACTAATAGCTTCACTTGCTGCTCAGAGCTGACATAAGCCTCGTGTCGTTGGTGGCTGTCTGCTGAACGTGTTCTTCAATAAAAAAAACAGTTGAAACGGAAGAAAAGTTTTACGAAGATACTTTTTACATATGCATTTTTCGACAGACGTTAAGTGACATATGAAACTGATGGTTTTTATTTTTTAATAAGCAGGTCAAGATGTTACCTGACATATAAATGTACAATAAAACTTCTCAGCTTTCATCTTAGGGCGTAAAAATGGCTTTAAAATAAAGTTCCTTAAGAGCCCAGCGGTCAGTCCGAAACTAAGTACCGGAAGCCTGTAGTGGTGACGTCAACGATGACTGCTATCAAAACAAATGCACGTCGGAAAGAACCCAAACGGGAGTTGCTAAGCGGCTCTTGCGTTCCCACTAAATTGTTCAACGACGTCATTCTGAAAATGTTCGATCATGGACGGAAATCATGAGAAATATGTCTCAAAATTTAAAAAAAAAATCATTTTTGGCATAACTTTCTTCATTTTCCTAATAACCATAACTTTCGTTTTGGAGTTCCTTTTTGTTTCATCGTTTAAAATAAAAATGTCAAAAATATTCCATAAATCGACCATGGTTGTTATAACCGATGATCAAAAAAACCGAAAATGTACAGGTACACGAATACATACAGCGGTACATTATGTCCAAGGCAATAATGAATTACTTACTACCTATTTTTAACACTCATCACAGAATATTGAAAGAACTATTTATTTATTCTAAAACACTGCGACTTAATAAACCCAACTTGCTGAACAGGTATTCCCCGGTATAATTCAATTATCAGCAGAAAGACCTACTGTCAGAAAATATGAAATATATTAGACCTCAAAATTAATGCACAGATTGTTACTAATATTTAAACAGTGATTGCCAAAAGTACTTAAAAGTTTGCATGAGTGCATTAACAGAGCACACATGCATTTTAGTTAACCATCCGTTATGCAGTAGATTACTCACTTTTTGCTGTTTTGCTTTTACAGCTTGTGTAGTGAAGCAAACGCAAACATTAATGATATGTAGAGCTTCTGTGAAAGGAGGGGAGGTGGTGAGAGGGGTAAAACAATGACGGGAACTGGAGGCAAAACAAACAAACAAAATTAAACAACTCAGAACCGTGGAAAGCCTTGGAAACAGTTGACCATCGTTATTGCATTATTAGAGTGGGATATTCGAGAGGCTTGATTCGCTTGCCGGCGCAACATCTCGTCCGTATACCGATAAGCCTGATGGTTTTCGATTGATCTGTTTTTGCTTAAACCATGCTTCATCGAGGATATAATTACGAATAGCACGCAAACGCTCAGAGGTAACCGCTCCACAAAAGACAATGTTATGTAACTGTCCAACCGAACTGATGAGGTCGTATGACTTCAAGCCGATATATCATGTAAAAGAATTCTCTCGCAAAATCGCCGAGATCATCTGCTTTTCTATTGGGAGGACGGAAAGAGGGGAGCAGAACAATCTGTAGCCCCATTGAACCCACTAGATGGCTAAGATGTATTGCCACTGAACACAAAAATTGCAATTTTGCTTTTTTGTGCAACTCACCCTTGTCATTTGTCACGGGTTTCCAGAAACACTTAAACATGTATTGATGACTTCCGCTATAGCTGTACATGTCCATCCTTACGGGAGTCAGCGATCAATTCCACAGCCAGGGGCCTCATTCTTGGCTCACATGTAGCTTTGCCTGATAATGTCCACAATATGTCTGCTGTTTGCCTCAGCTTAAATCAGGCATACACGTGAATGTTAGATTCGAGCATACCAAACACCACTGGATAGGTCGTCAACCGACGTGGCAGCCAATTTTGCGGAAGAGACATTTAATTTAATATTTAAAACCTACAGGTGGAGAGGGGTGTGTACAACAGTCGCCAAAAGCCCATCTGTTGCAAATATCTCTCGTGTTTTTGTTTGTTAATCTTGCTTCTTAAAATTGCAATTCTCTGCGATGTCAGGGAAGAATTTCCTTTTAGAGAAAATTTCGGTGTTTTGAAAAGAAAACCGCTGTGCGTCGAACTGTTGGCATGGATCATCTCAAATACAATACAGCAAGTGCATAAATAGATGTAATCTTCATGAAAAGCTCGTACGTTGACACTGCGTACATAGAATCTTAAGTCATTTAAGTCGTTTAAGTCATTTTTATTTATCTTGTTCCTCGGAAGGTTACTTCTGAGACAGCTTCTCACGACCTTTCCCCACAGCTCAAATCCGTGCAGCCATTCAGAATGTAGGGTTGTGTGATAGTATGGATAACATACAAGACGTAACAAGCCAACATATTATTGAAGCATTGGAAGAAGTGTACCATTCCCCACTGTATGGTTTGACAAGAACCACATGACATTCCAGTTGATTCGTCTTACATGAACTTGTGCTTATTGATTAAAAAGCGATGTGTCCTGGGTACGCCATCAAAGATGAGGCTCATTTCACGTTTCTCAAATTTGGCAGTTACACCGAGTCATCGTTTTTGTCTACTTTCTCACACATCATGCAGAAATGCATTCCCACGGTGTGTTTATGGATAGTTTGAATTCAATTCCCACTAATATTCATTTTTAGATTTCGATGTAATATGAACATCGTGGTTTATGTTCGGGAAATGGATGGAACAGGTGATGTCTTCATGCTATCATTTAAAAGTTGTAGCTGCCTCTCCATGCGTGATACCAGTTTAATACGCTTTCAAATCCATTTGGGATTTATATTCTATGCAACTGGTACCAGGCTTATTGGCCTGTAGTATCCAATCTACCGTTGACGATTGGAGAATTTTAATGCATTTTACGACTACAAAATGTAATGAAATTCTCACACTACATTAGCGCTCATGTCAGCAAGTGCTGTTACGTGTTGTAGAAGCAAGCATTTTATCGTTATCTGGTGGCCATATGTTTTCCTTTGCACAGTTATTGCGCAGTGAGATAGAAACTGCAGTAAATTTGAATCAGTACACTGTTTGAAGTGTTTGTCTTGATTGCTCTGGGTTTAATATCTCTGTCGTTAGTCGTTCGGTTACGTCATGACGGTCACAGCACTTTACAAAGGGCGTAATATTCGTCGTGATGTATCACGGAAGCATGGTACGGACGACATCTTAATTTATTTATTCTTTAGCACCATGCCCATGAATTTTAACCGTATACCAAGGCAGTCAGTTTTATGGGTGGAGGAAAAGCGGGGGTGACCCGGGGAAAAACCCCGACCGTTGGCACGTTACTGCCGAACTTACCGACACGTGACATGCAGATATATGCACACCATAATGGTTAAAAACAAGTGGTCTGCTAGAGAGAGTATGAGTTGCGACCTCTTCTGCATTTACATGAGCAATTTTCATGAAAACCCCGAGGTAAATTGACAAGAGGCCGGATTTCACGGGCTACGTGTGATCAATTGCCAACTGTCACACTGTCGTCGCTGCTGCTGCTTTGCTAACCATGCTAAACTTTCTTTTTGGACTCTTAGTGTGGCCAAGGCCACAAGTTGTGGACGTCGCTGTGTCACGGTAAACCGTACATCAAAGCAGCTAAATCATGCAGTTTCTGTGCTTGTCATTTTTGCCATGTTCGTAGATTTATCGTGGATTTAATGTATTATTTATTGTAACGGTGACATTTAGCACGAGCATGAGTACTCTGATTCTTTGGAATTATATTAACTCTTGTAAAGCAAAACAATTTATTTATTTATTTGATTGGTGTTTAAGCCGCACTCAAGAATATCTCACTAATACGACAGCAACCAGCATGGTGGTTAAGGGAAACCCACAACCACAGGCAGGCTGCTGGCAGACCTTCGCACGTACACCCGCGCAGAGCAAAAAGAAATACACTAAACTGTGAAGCAAACACTTGATTACAAGGTATTCGTGTACCTCAGAAACAAACAAAACATTGTATGTGTAACAAAAGTGATAAATATAGGAAAATGGTCGCCTGTGTCCTCTGATTTGTTTGATTTCCGGTTATAATATGATCAAGTTCTAATGTTTGACCTCGCGCATGATTGACATATTCGGGGCAATGAGTGATCAAGGTATTGACACGCGGTAGGATCTGGGGTGTTGACAGAAGAGTTTCCCTTCGTAATTAACGTCTCCACCCTTGTGGTGATCAAATTGCGTTAACCATCTTAAATAAGGCAGATAAGCAAAGCCCGCACAATGATGCACTTGAACATGCGTTGTAAGATCTGGGCAGCCCTATAGAGTGTTATTGATAGAGCCAAACCGTCACTCCGTTCAGCCACTGACTTCGGTACAGCCATGTTAAAAGTGCTGATACCAGTGTGGCATGTAACCTCAATCGCTGGCCTCTTCCCCTCCCCCGGGGTACAGTGCTCTGTAGTCTATAGCCCGCTTAATACTTGCCTGTATTAAACACTGTGATATCAAACCTACTAAACGGCGAGAAGGACAAAGTTTCTAGATGAAAATTAGCATATACCTTTCTAACATATTTCCCAGTAGACGGGTTTGCCACACTAATGTATATCACACATACGTTATGATATCGCTGTCGCACATCCTCCGAATATCCGTCCTTCTGCAACTTCGTTTCAATGGATATTGCTTGTACAATTATAGGGATAAATGATGTATAAGCTAATATGCGTACATTCCTACACTTATCCTATTAGCTGAATGCTCACTCTGCAAGCGGAAAATACAAAAACCCTTTCTCTTGTGCGTATTGGATGCATCCTGGCCCCGTGGTTAAGCCGCTAGCGTTACATCGTAGACTATAGGTAAATGACTGATTGGCATTGAGATAAGCTCATGTTTACTCGCTGACGAACAGGCCAATCTGTATGATCAGTACCCATCCCCTACCACACCAATACGCTAACACCAATAAACCTAACAGTCATCCATAATAGCAAGCCGTAGCCCCCGACAAGGAAAGATTGGTTATACATAACTGTATTCATCAGAGACTTTGTTGTTTCCGAAGCTGACGGGGTTCTGTACCGCTTGAGCAGCTGCCGTGGACCATTCTGTCAAGAAGCAGTCACACGATTAGTCTCTGGTCACAAAACCGAAAAAAAAAATGCTGCTTAATACAAGTCAAAAAGATGTGTTTGATCATTAATATTTAGGTCAAGCGTAAAATGGTATTCCAAGTAGATTTTGGCCAGTTCTGTTGTTTGACACGAATGTATGAAGGAATATGAAGAAAATTACACGTAATAATCGTAATCATAAAAACTTTCAGTAACTACGACCTCTTATAATCATTTATATTTTTATTTGACTGTTATTTAAGACTATACTCAAAAAAGTTCACTTCTACGATGACATCATGGGTGGTGCTAACCAGAGTTTCCGGCGTAAACCACCGGCACTTCGGCAAGCTACTGACGAACCAGTTTTAGGATGCGTAAATATCCACACTAGCGTCGCCCAACAAACAGTAAGATGGGAGAGAATTCCCTGTCCACAGTCCGCTTTGAACCCGCGATTGAAACGCAAGTGCGTTGAACCACTGGAGAACGGCCTGATACCAACCGACATAAATCTATTCGAAGTTGTGAAATGTGGATCCATCCATGACACCAAGCAGCAAACCATAAGGTTGTCGACATACAAAATAAAATAGGAAATATGACAACTGCAATTCCACTTACTTTACACTAAAGTTTTATACCAAAGCTAACATTACGTATAAGTTAGGCTTAGAAGCGCCTGGTGCCAAGATTTCCGGTCAGTTTCTGTCTGATGGGTGTGATGCCTCGGATCTGAGGGTCAATTGGGCGTTTCTATTTAACATGTCAACACAAAAGCATCAATGTTAAAAGAAGGAAGTACATACGTAGAAAATACCTGGTCGTTTTTACCGCCAAAACTGTGAAGTAAAGAATTTGGGTAAAAAATTCATATGATCTGAAGTGATTTGAATTGTACTGTAATCCATGGTCTAAGGATCTAGTTATAACATGGCTAGATTAAAACCTCCGTTGCTAAGACAGCCTTGTCACTTGATGATCCCTAATGTTCTAATGATTAGGGCATGAGTCAAGGCCTTAGCATTCTGTGGTTTGAACACGAACCGAGTTCCAATGGTTTTATGATGAGATAGTGTTCAGTGATTTGTAGCACACGGTGACAGAACACGGACCAAGTTCCAATGGTCTAATGATGAGATAGTGTCCAGTGGTTTGTAGCACATGGTGATAGAACACGAACCAAGTTCCAATGGTCTAATGATGAGATAGTGTTCAGGGGTTTGTAGCACACGGTGACAGAACACGAACCAAGTTCCGATGGTCTAATGATGAGATAGTGTTCAGTGGTTTGTAGCACACGGTGACTGAACACGAACTAAGTTCCGGTGGTCTAATGATGAGATAGTGTTCTGTGGTTTGTAGCACATGGTGATAGAACACGAACCAAGTTCCAATGGTCTAATGATGAGATGGTGTTCTGTGGTTTGTAGCACACGGTGACAGAACACGAACCAAGTTCCAATGGTCTAATGATGAGATAGTGTCCAGTGGTTTGTAGCACATGGTGATAGAACACGGACCAAGTTCCAATGGTCTAATGATGAGATAGTGTTCAGGGGTTTGTAGCACACGGTGACAGAACACGAACCAAGTTCCGATGGTCTAATGATGAGATAGTGTTCAGTGGTTTGTAGCACACGGTGACAGAACACGAACCAAGTTCCGATGGTCTAATGATGAGATAGTGTTCAGTGGTTTGTAGCACACGGTGACTGAACACGAACTAAGTTCCGGTGGTCTAATGATGAGATAGTGTTCTGTGGTTTGTAGCACATGGTGATAGAACACGAACCAAGTTCCAATGGTCTAATGATGAGATAGTGTTATGTGGCACTTGATTAAAGAGTCCAGGCTCCAATGCATTTTATGATGTAGGTACTTTAATCAAAAGTGACAATCTTGATTCATTATGTTTTAAACTATTGAGGTCAATAATAATGTCGTTGAATGAATTTGCGTGGCTGCTAAACCGGCCTCTTTATTTGATACAATATTACTAACCAGCTATTCAAATGATTTAATTACTCTGAAAACATCTTTCGTGATAGAATACACTGCTATGCGGTCACACACCAATGTGCCTTGCCCAAGCAATGATACAAAAGATTTCCTTAAACCAGAGAGATTAAAAATAGCTGCAGTTGGATCCGATCTCACGGGGAGTGGAAGGGATTCCTCGTTTAATGAACTAGGAACATAACACAAAGGTGTCCACAACTGTAACAGAGACAGCTTTCCCAGCCTCTTCCGATTTTCCTGAACAATAAAAGCTGTTCCCAAGATGCTTTAGACGGACATGTTCGATACCTTCTTGCCAGTGCACACAATCACTTCAGTAGACAGCCACATAATAACATCACTTACGCCTATCCCGAATACAATAAATGCTCAGGGCGATTTCAGTGTGTTTGGGGACCTCTCGGTCGATATGTATACCCTTTCCATTATGTCCCAGGAAAAGGGAGTATAATTGAAGTTCTCTTCGCCGCTACCGTTCGTATGATTTCATCAGCCTATGTTTGACCTCCACTAAAAGCACGTTAGCGGCCCACAATGGGGGACAATTTTATTCGACATTCATTAGATAGCGTATGTTCAAGGACTGTAGTCGACATCGATACGCACATGGCTATTATATCTTCTTATTACTTCCGACGTTTCCACGTGAGATCAACTGAAAATTTATCTTCATTCTCTAATATGTGCAGATATTCCAAATCCAAGGCCGGTTGGATAATAAACATAGAGAAACCTCCCTCTTCCATTTCCCTGGTCGAGGACTCAAACCAGTCGTAATTTCACGCCCTGGCGTTTCTGGCAAAACAACATATATACCTCGCTGTGAGTCAAACCAGGACTCAAAATTGCTAGTATGCGACATGTGTACATAGTATGTACAAACGGTTATTACATAAAGATATGTTAAGCTTCTTTGGCAATTCAAAAGCCATGCAGTACAATTCAGTGCAAGAAAACAAAATGTTCGGTCATTTCCGTACAAATTCCTGGTGTGAAGTCATTTTACCCCATTTGACACTACTATGACTTCAAAAAACTCCGCTTGATGTCTCCTGCTCAAAAGACCACATCATCCGTGAATGAGCTTCAGTGCGATTGAAGATGCTGCAGATTATGTCACTCCAAGAAAAATGACGTCATTCCAGGAAAATGACGTCACTCCAGGAATTTGAAAATGACCGAAAATTTTGTTTCTGTGAGCACTCGGTATGAGTAGGATTATTTGAAGATCTAAGAAAACTCATGCAAGGTATATGAATGAACACGCGTTGTGTTTGACAGGATACCTTTCTTCTTCCATTCATCAATAGAAGAATCTTGGCTGAAATGGCCCTTTTAACATTAGGCCGTGACAACACTTCTGCCAACTGGACTCTCAACGGGACACAGTGTTTTTTGTGTTAAAGTTTAGCCTGATTCCTGCTTATTTTTACAATGTAGGCCTACCAGTAACAAAAAAGTCAGTAGGACAACACGGGTGTATACGCTAGGGAGTGTGAAGCCCATTATTTCTGAGCTAGCGTCATCATCGCTGGAGGATCTGAAGTTAAGACAAAAGCCCAGATAAAACTTCGTGTTCAGCTTAAATCTGATCTAGTTTCGAATACGCACGCGGTCTCAATAGACAAGATCGGATTAAAATCGTTGCCTCACTTGATCTGATCTAAATTTGGAAGTTATTTTTAACCTGGCTGATTTCAACATGTTTGATGGAATCGAGATGGAGAGTAGAGCGACCTCAGCCTAAGCATGCGCTAAAGTATATAAGGCTTCTGAGTTCTTATTTACTGACACCTGTTCGGGTTTTATAGAGCGGCATAACTCTTGACCAACGAACGATTTTATTCTATGTTGGGAAGTCTCCACATAGTGTAATGTGTGGTCTGCTGGTTAGATAGGCTAAAAGTCAGATTACTTCTGACTTAAGCTCATATTTTTCTGTGTATGTTCATAGCATCAAAGTTGTTAAAACACCTCTTTTGTTTGTTGACGTCTTCGTGTTCTGGTCTTACGTTAGTTTTGGCATGGATGCTTTTATCTCTTCTTTTCTTCGTTTTTGTTAAAAGTTCGCTGCTGAATATGTCTAACAGCACGTCATCTTGCACAAAACCTCCTGCCATCTTTCGGAACCTATCAATAATCAGTAATCGACTCAGCAGTATTGAAAAGGTCTTGTTTTTTGGTGATGCATAGGTGTTTTTTTTATGATTTGTTCATTATAAACCGCTTGCAACATTACACACACTGCTTAGCCAGAATCTGTCCATAAGTAAATCACATTGCAAAGTCGATGATTTCTCTTTAAGGGTATTGTTTTGGATTTTTGAAGTAAATGGATCATTGCATAGTGGTACTGTGTGAAAACCACGTATGAAATTTCTCTTTGTAACACTCCAGGGAATAAGCTTTTTATTTTCGCGCTATGTTTTATCACGTTGTCGTCGACGTAGCTCCTCGAATTGACAGGAAAATGATCCCTGTAGAGGCCAACCCAGCGAATCCCACTTCATCTCATCGATGTCAGACGGATCAACTTTCGTCATCAACTGTCTGTATTAAATAAATATTGCTTCCACACTGGCCGTTGGTTTTCGTTGGCAGCGAGGTGACTGTTCGGATCGATGGGTAAACCAACGGTTCCCAAATACCGTGCCATAGCAGCCTCCCGAAATGTTTCTATGTACTTAGTCTATGAGGCGATGACCCGGCGGAGTAAGACGGCGGAGACAGATAGCCCGGGAATACAGTGAAATTCATAATTGATTTTATATATATATATATATATATATATATATATATATATATATATATATATATATATATATATATATATATATATATAAAATCAATTATGAATATATATATATATATGTTGGCCATTTGGTGCATATCTGTTGAACAAAAATAGACCCAACATGTATCAGTGTCTGCCTTAATTGTCTGTTCTCATAATGGATGTGCTTCTGGCATGTTTATTGGATGGTGCCAATTACTGCTGTAGGAATGCCGGCCACCTATACAGTCCACAAATGCATACCTGTGGATTGCCTTTTAGAAGAGTAAGATCCGTAAGTCTAAATAAACATGACATATCCGCCTCACTTGGCAAATAACATACATTTTTGGGACTGCGTCTAAAGCGTTTGGTCATCCGCGCAACAATGGTGTAAGCCGGCTGGGAGAAGATGATACCTTAGTCCTTCAACATCATAAACCTGACAGCTAGCATATGAATGAAATGTTCATAAGGGGGCATGGTGGCCTAATGGTTTGCGTGATCGCGCACAAGAATGGCACAGAGGCCTCTCATCAACAGGATCACCGTAAGCTCAACTCCAGGCCATGCTGGTTGCCTCTTCGGTCGTACGTGGGAAGGTCTGTCATCAATCTGCTGATGGGTGGGTTCCTCCTGGGCTCCGCCTGGCATCCTTCCACCATAATGCTGGTCGCCACCGTATAAGTGAAATATTCTCCAGTGCCATGTAAATCTCCATTCAGAAATGTTCATAAATACGACAAAAAGCGCCAATCAAGAAAATAAATAAACAGAAACAACCAAAATTCGCCATGTATATGGATATTTACTATATGTGCATGCGACAAGGCAAAGACATTATTGGGCATTTATTACAGTTCAGGCAAATCACACAATACCAGACTGTATAGGGAGATCGAAAAAGCTGCATATTTCTTTGAGTACTTTAATTCCATACTGGTTCACCATAGCATGCCATATAGTCTCTGAGAAATAAAATCTATATCTTTTTTATGATGATAATACATCTGATACAGTATCAGGCAAAATGGGTCTCTAGGTTTTCATCATATTTATAGAGGACAGTTTTCACAACCTCGCGTTCGGCTGGAATAAAGTCGACAAATAATATACCCCTTATACCTTACAACTGATATATTACCTCCAACCGCTAAAGTGTTTGCGTATTTCTGCTTTCGTTTTTGATTGTGTTCCAGGAAAGGAATGGCTAGTTTGAGTTAATACAGAACACATTCTTTTCTGGGGCTAAAACGTGTCACAGGCCGAGATATGGAATTAATTCACCTCCCTACAAAGCGACGGTTTGGCAGTTATCTGCTTGTTTGTACAAGCTATAATTATACCTCTGTGCGAAGCCAACTTTAATTACTGAAGGCCCATTTACATAAAAGACAATCTCCAAAGCGATGCTGTTCTGAATGATCGAGGTTGACAAAATTAAATAGTTCTGACTGGAAACCACTTAACTCAACAATACGCTTCAACCAAATTCCATCAGGTAGCCATACCTCATAACTGGCATCGCCTGCATAAAACACATCTCTTCAAGCATTAAAACGCCAGTCTTAATGCATAGACCAAGTGCTAAAAGCTTCCATTCTTGATTCCACTTTAATGAAGCAATAAACTGCATTAGCTTGGTATTTAAAATGTGTCGTATAAAATATGCTGTTGTCACATTAACTGACAGGATGGAGCGTGGTTTTGTTGCACATAATCGCGCGCGAGAGCGCCCTCACGCACATCCAAACCTGTTTAACACGTTATTTACAAAATAATAGCTTATTAGTACCTCAACCCTCTCAACTGAGCATATTTACACGCTATTTTAACACAAATATTCTGGAGCTACATAAAAAAAATTTCCGTTGAAGTGTGTTTGGGTTTGAGATGAAATAACTCAATACCAGTATTCATAAAGATGATCACTGTAAAGACAATAAATATATAAAATGGCAGTTGAACTATCAATTAATGGTTTCAGTACTTAGTTTTTAGTATTCTGATTTTGTTACCTTGGCCATATAACAATGTGTAATTGCATTGTTTATGGTTGTTGAACAGTTCTGTACGTTTACACTTCGCAAAATGTGGATAACGTATTGTCAACACAATCTACAGAAAAAGCTTTTTGTGTCTGGTTGATTCAATAGACAGATTTCAACTAACACTGAGGTTATTGGGTGATTTAACAGAGAGATTTTTTATCTAACAAGGATTCGGTGTAGCAATTCAACGGATATGTCGATATTTCCTCGGCATAACTATTTCAGGTCGTAAATTATGATGTTTATAATATATAATTCCAAACCAGTGAAGTCTATTAACTTGCAAGTAACATCACTCCTTTTTTTTTAGCTTATTCTGCTTAACCCATGGTGCGAGAGGTCGTGTGATTTGCTGCTATTTAAGCATTTATGTGAATAGTTAGAATAAAACCCTAAATGAGGTCAACTGACAAGAGGAGGTATGTCATCGGTTATGTGTGACCATTTGCCAACTATCACACAGTCGTCACTGCTCTGGTTAATTATATGTCACATACTGAAATTGAATGAGGTGCTGGTATGTACTATTACATAGGCGTACAGGCTTATTACTTCTTGTATTCGAAATTCGGAATACATTTACATTAAATGCATAGTATGCACGTCCCATTTCACCTTCGCCAAGATACATCTATAACCCCGACGATACGAACATTTGTTTGGAAAAAGTAATGGAACCGTAAAATGTCAAAAATAATTGGAACTTGCAAAATATGGCTTGTGAAACCTGTTTTGGTTTATACAACTGAAAAAGAATAATTTTGCGTGTAACGAGTATTTAATTTTGCTGTGCAAAACCGACAAATTTGATATCGAATTTTGAAAGCTCTTATTGATGTGAGAGCTTTATTTAACCAGTGTGAAAAATTTCCTTCGGTCAAAATTCCAGACGATAAAAAAAAACAAACCTTTTCTTCGCAGAAGATAACACATTTTGTTTATCCGCCCTGATAAGTTTCATGAGTCATTTTTTCTCTATCTCTGCTTTCTCAGTGCTTCTTCCTCATTGCAGTAGCCCTCATCTTTCTCTGTCTCTGTTTTAGGTGTGAGTTTCGGCGCAGGGTTGGGTGTGTACGTCGTGGTGCCTCACATAGCACGGGATGATGCCGGACCCGCCACGGCCCTGTCCTTCATCATTGCTGGAGTGACAGCCTTGCTTTGTGGTAAGAGCAATCGCTATCCTCCCTTTTCGACATAGCAAGACCAGCAGTTCCTTTTCGGTTTGTGTGGTAAAACAACAATTCAAACCTTTAATTTTTTTAAGGAAAATATATAATGATAGGTAGGAAAACTCAATTAGCAGTAAACATCTAGGTACAACATTATGCTCCCCCACAACTGTTTTTAGTTGTGGACCCATGTTCAAATCCGAGGTTAGGTCAGTCTGTTCAAGAAAACAATCACTTACAAGCTGTTAAATTGCAGCGTTCTTTTCTGATAATTTATGCTTCTTTTGATTTACCACCTTCGTCGACATGATCCATGCAAAAGTCCACAAAGTGAAAAGTAGCCAAAATGTTTCAAGCTAGTTATACAGGAGGCTAGAACAAGTAGACACGTGGCAAGCGCATCATCCATTTCGTTGTGGGTTAGTGGTTATTTCTCTTGTCACAGTTTTTTAAATTAGTCATCTACACGCAACATAGTTTGCACATTGACCAAGACTCAAATCACTGAGGTAGTATAATAACAGTGGTCAAGAATGTTCAGTCTGTTTACAGAAACCCTCAGTCATGGTCCGCTGTTTTGAAAGCGAGGTATTCTGAATTCGGAGAAACTCAAAGTAAATTATCGTTGGGTTTTTTTTTCAACCTTTGATTCCAAAGTGTATGGCATATCTTTCATTTTGCTAACCCTGAACATAACTCTAGCTAGCCTTGCGGCTGACTCTATCCCCTAGAACATGTACATCTGTATTTCATCGTTGTTCCCTCATCTTTTGTGCTGTCCATACATCTGCCCTCAGAGACTAGGTTGAGTAACGGTTTACAACCGTACATGGCTTAATCTCCGTCATTGATTTCATAACTAATTAAACATACTAACCGCGCCATTACAAATAACACATGCTACGAAATAAACAAGTATCTGTAAATCATACTTAATGCATAGACATGACTCCGTGCTCTAGACGTTGATAAACGGTATGGAAATGTTTGGCAAGATAAGAATGCACCCAGTACACCATTAATAATAATTGTTGTCGCCATTAATACATAGTACTACTAATACTATGTGAACATCATCATTAGTGTACCATATCGGAACCGCAGATTGCTGTAATATCCAATCTCCACCAACTTTGAAGAAATTTGAACCGACTTTGTTTCTTCTGCCATTTACTTGTAGCTCATGTGTACTTTTATTGTAACAGTTCCTGTTCTAAACTTGTTCTCGCTACGATAAGGCTGCAGAATTGCCGGTGAGGCGTTAAGCCGTAATCATTCATTCATTCATTTTATTGTAAGCTGAAGGTATAGAATACTTTGGTGTGGAATAATGTTTGTTTATAATGGAAGACCTATATATGGCTTTGTTACTACTATGGTAAAGATCATTACCGTGAGTTACTCATCGATTTTCTATGGTCCGTGGTCGATAATTCCATAAAGGTTGAGTACGTGAACTGCATCAATAAACAATGAACTGTTCCGCATGGATGGCTGCACAATCACACTGGATAGCAGTGCATAAAAAAAACACGTGCAGTGTGACGAATCCAAGCTAATTTACACCAGAAGGAATTCTGCTAGCTGACGCCCTGATTGCCCTGGTGATCGCCCTGTTTGAGAATGCCCCTCTAGAGACACGCGTGAGGACGCGTGATTCTGTAGTTGGCGACTGCGACGGTGTCTCGAATTGAAAGTTTATTAGAAAAGCGATGATATATGTAATAGTTTGTACTAGGCTATTTGTCTGGTCTCCTCCACTGTCACAAAACGGTTTATTACATTTACCACACATCATTTCCTTTCCAGGTCATTTTATATTGCAAAGCTAAACGCGTTGTGATTCTAAAGTGTCAGTATTTTTTCAAATATCCAAACGGCATTGGGCCATAAAATAATTTTATTCTTGAAAGTATACCACGTCGCCTTTAAATAGTAAGCGTAAATTTGCAATAGCTGTGATGTCTCGCAAAAAGTCTATGTCGTGTTACACATGTGCTTCTCGTTAGTTGAATGGCATATGCGGAAATGTCAGAGGTTTGCTTGACTGACCGATGGACAGGCAGGGCGACGTGTGGAGTTTGTTACCGGAGCTAAAACACAAACATGCATACAGATCAACTGGCATTTTAATGATGTTTATGTATCCTTATAGGTTTGTGCTATGCTGAGTGTGCTACTCGCATCCCACGGGCCGGTTCCGTTTACGTCTACACCTACACGGTATTCGGCGAATTGGCCGCGTTTGTGGCTGGGTGGACAATGGTGCTGGAATACATACTAGTTGGAGCAGTTTCCGGGAAGGCGTGGGGACAGTATTTGGATTACCTATTTGATGGCCAAATTGGAAAGTAAGTACACGTGTCTTTTGTTGTTTGATTTGGCCCTTAAAATCGGCCTCATGCCCTGTTTTGTATTCTGGGTTGGCGAAAGAAAACAAAACAGTAGTACGCACGCACCATGTCAACAAAAGGAATGTATGATTTATTTATTTATTTATTTGATTCCTGTTTTACGCCCAGCTCACCAGTATTTCACTTATACGACGGCAGTCATCGTTAGGGTAAGAGGAAACCGGGCAGAGCCCGGTAGAAACCCCATGAATGTATGAAGACCCCAAGGTAGATGTTGGCAGAGCCGCAGTGCTAGATGCCATTGTTATGTATTGCCAAACTCAAGGGTGCTTCCCATTCATAGGACAGTTTTATGTGCGGAGGAAACCTTGAATGCAGGTGGTAAACCGCCAACCTTTGGCAAGTTAGTGACAAACTTTCCCTCTTGTGACGTGATTTTCATGTTGCGTACAAGATGTTTTGGAGTGAGTGAGTGCTTGGGGGTTTAACGTCATACTTAACAATTTTTCAGTCATATGACGAAGAAGGAATAGAGTACATGTTATGTGCCTCCTTGTCGCAGGACAGATTTCCACTGCTCTTTTATCTAGTGCTGCTTCACTGAGACGGCTTATGGAAGACAAGTAAGGCGCCCCGCCCAAGCCATTATACTGATATGGGTCAAACAGTCGTTGCCCCATCCTCTTCATGCTGAACGCCATTCGAGGAAGTTACAATTTCCTCTGTTAAGGTCTTAGGTGTGACTCGACTCAGGATTGATCCTGGATCTACCGCTCCCGAAGCGGACGCTCTAAAGAACTTTTGTAGCGGCGCAACGTACCACCGAGCAACTTACATCACTTTGTGTGCCAGAGGTTTTGTAGCGGCTCACCTTCCCACTGAACCACATCCGGTATTTTGTGTGCCAGCGGTTTTGTAGGGGCGCACTATTCCACTGAACCACATACCGCCCCTTGCATTGCATGCCAGATTTTTTCCCAGGGGTTGGTGGGGGAATGGGGAGGAGTCGACTTGTGGACAATATAGATTTGTGGTCATTTGCTCTCAGTTAATAAAGAAACAGAAGTTTGATATATAGTTATTAACGAAATTCCTGACAAAACTACATCTGAACTAACACCTGCCTCATTCTTGAACAAAGAAAAGGAGCCAGTTAATATCCAACAGTGTGTTCGGTTCTCAAATGTTTTCATCATTAGAGATGTCCAAAGCCTTTTCTGATCGCACCTGGGAGTTTCATCGTTACCTGGTTTACCCACCAGGCTTTTTATAAGATTTCTGCTAGAATTTCTTCTAGAATTTCTCATGATTTTGCGGAAACGTCAGCCTATCATGCCAGCTCAGAAGAAAACATAGGACATGTAATGACACACCGGTATGGAATGATGGACTACCTGAAGTAGGCAATTAGCCACACGTCTTGTAAAGTCAAAGCCAGCTCCAGATGTCAGCGTGCCATGTTACGTGTAGTTTCCAAACCTTGTGCATCATTATAACTAGTTGACCTTTAAGTTAAAACTTGTATTCATCGTGGCGACGTAGGAGGCGAAATATTGTGATAGAGCAAGCAGAAAAGAAGTGGGAATATGCTATGTTAACGTGATTAAACATCATGGTAGAGATAGAAGACGCGAATGTGAAATGTGTGACGTAAACGTGACCAATCGTCGTGAGAGGACAGAAGCGGGATTGAGCTGTGCTAACGTGACCAAATACGGGATACAGCTAGCCGAAAATAATGTAGAATGTACATGTGTTATGTTAACGTGAATAAATATCGTGATATCGTCATAGAACTAGAAGACCCGAAGCGGGAATATGTTATGTTAACGTGACCAAATATCGTGATGAACAAGCAGAGCAGAAGAGGGAATGAGTTATCTTAATGTGACCAAACATCATGATACAGCTAGCAGACAAGAATCGGGAATGAGCTTTGTTAACACCATGAAATCCACTCCAATGTCTATCTGTTTTTTTAAGGTTGAATCATCAATTCTGCATCGAGCTGTTGTGCTTTCCTCCTTTTTTTTGCCATATGTTATTTGGTATTGCGACGTCATGCCAGAATGCATGAACACCAAAATAAAAATATACAAGCTAATATATCTTATGTATCACCGAATGACTGCTGGTCGTCATATGACTGAAAAATTATTAAGAACGATGTAAAGTACTCGGGTAACCTCAAAGAGGAGAATATAACAATTAACAAAAAGCTGTAAAATTTATACAGTGTACAGAAACTTAAAAACTTCTCAACGGGTAATGTTGTGACACAAAAAATGAGTAAAAATAACTCAAAAGTTTCTGCTTTAAACATCCGATTGGCTGATTTTAATCTCGAAAAATCAGCTGTGATAATAAATACTTCTAACTCGTAGTCATCAAGAAAAGAAATGCAAAGAAACCAGCTTTGTTATTTGTCCAGTCGGGATCGAGCGTTTTCTTCCCGAAAATAGAGGCAGATGGTATAATCACGCCGCTCCCCGTACATGGGTACATGTTGGTGACGTGAAAAAGAAAACATGTGTCTTTATGTACTAGGAGGAGATATTATCAGTCATTTGTGTTTTAACTGAAAAAAATCTCACATTTCAAATCATATTCTCCTGGCATCAACACGAATATAGCATTAGGCTTCAACGGTTTACTTTCAAATCTGTTTTATGGTGATGTATTTAAGTATCAGATTTTCAGGTGCTTTATTGCCCATAATGGTAAATGAGAATAAATCTCTATCACACTCAAGATAGTGGCTATCTGTTTTCCAATTTTATGGTGGTACAGATTTGTTGCCAAGGCTACCAGTGCTAAAATATTAATTGACGTATTGGATATTCTCTAGGCTATTCTGAATAGTCTACACTCCTGTCCTTGGGTGCCATGTGAATAAATCTCCCTGAGGTTCTGTGGTCGAATCCATCTCCCGTTAACCATCGCTCCTATAAACAAGTGATTCGAGAGAAATGCGTGGTTTAAGCACAACTGTCTTGGATAAGTCAAACAACACTGCACAAAAACGCAAATCAGCTCCATCATTAATCTTTCTGGGTTATGGGTTACGGGTTATTCTTTATTTATGCTGTTTGGTGAAGTGTCTTGAGGTCAAAACCTTTCTATAAACATTTTTCTTTGTACATTAGTAATGAATGTAATCAGTGTTCGTTACTATGAGAACGTAATGATGATAGGGGAAATATGCAGCCAAATGGTGATGACAGCCGATAAGTGAGAGACGCGATTCAAAATAAGTTTATTGTGTTAATGATTAGAACATACGCTATCTGCTATCTAGAAAATGGGTTTTAAAACCTCAGGAATGACCGTACATGGTGTACATGTATCACACAGTTGTAGGGATGTCACCAAGCGTGGCTTTACACTGGGCATTTAACTCACGAGTTTCAATTTAGTTGGTCGCAATCCATTATCTGAAAAACAATGAAACGTTTGTCACTCGAAGACAGCTGATACAACATGGCGCTTTTCCAAGAATGCTCCTTTCAGGAAAAGCCGGTTCTCATGAGTTGACGTCACAAGCAAATGTCAACACTAATGATTTAATTAATTTAATTATGTTAATTTATTTTGTGTTAACATCTGTACCTTCTATGAGGCACATTCTCTCCAGCCACCTGCTGCAGACTAATTAAGAAATTTGTCATGAGCAGTGTGACTGGCTCTGCCCGTGCATTGTGGCATATGAATGTGAGATAAAAAAAATACAGGTTATTAATCTATATTCTCCTGATGGTTGGTGAATCATCTGACGCTTTTGTTTCATTATTTCTTGTTTTGTTTTTTAATATTTACCGCCAACAGCACCAGAGAATAGAATATCCTGAAGCGCAAGTACGAAAGCTTACAGCTGATGTTCACGGCTGAAATCAATGCATCTTTTTGTATAGTGTATTTGACAAGATTTTCAAAGGAAAAACAGCCAAACACTGATGAACTTTGGCTGATTGTGCTCTGATACTTTGACCTGTGTCTTCAGAATTCATATTACTGCCTAAAAACGATAGACAGCACGAAGTTGGTTAATCCCTCCAAGGGCCTGTCACATCGGCCCTGCACTTACCAGAGCGAGATTCGAGGACCATGGTTTTAAACCCGTGGGATCTGAACAGACGTCTCAAACCTGGCCGCCTCTCAGGCGTTGCATTTAATAACTTGTTGAGCTGAATGTGATAGTAAAGTGGATGAAGCGCTGGAGGCTGCGTTAAAGGCTAACGTCACTTATATACAGTGACAGGTTTAGCGCTTCGCCGGCTGTCGACACGAGCCTATTATACAACATAATATATCTATCCCTTGACGGCTCCCGGGCCAGTACTTGAGTTTATCCGGGAACGAGACCAGCCAGGCTGTAAAACGCATTATTAAGAAGGCTGTCGAATATACCTGTCAGGCGAGACAGGTGAAGTGGTTATATCATAATAATAGAGTAAAGTGATTTTGTCTGAAAAAAAAAAATGAGAAAAAAATACGAGCGAATTGTACCTACTTAAGATTCCATCTCCATGCAAGAAAAAAAAAGATTGAATAAAAGCCGTCGGTGTTTTATCGACAAAAGCACTGATCGTGATCAAACCGAAATTCCCACAATTGGAAACGCGTGACGTCATTTATTGTCATGGAAATAGTGTTATTCTCTGGTTGTTTACAGACAAAGGATTGCCGCAGCCGTTTCTGGATACTACGCCTAGAGTGTAAAATAATGTTGAAATATTACACACTGGGCTCGAACGTTGCGCTGGCGAGATAGAAGAATTCGTCGAGACAAATATCGGAAATGCATTATAACAATCAAATAACAAAATTAGCGTATCGTATATTTATCGTTTAACCAAGGGATTGGTTGGTTCTCTCCTTTCGTCATTTCTTTTGAGTATAAACGAAATCGGTAGAGGAAATTGCATCTCAAAGCTATCGTTTACCTAGCCTAAAGTTATGCCACTGACTAATTAAGAGTGAAGGTGTATATCACACTCGCAATTATGCTTGAGAACTTAAGTATTTTTGGCTTGTTGGCCTATACAAGGAGTTGACTGTTCACGTGTCCATCCGTTGCTTGTAAGGTGGCTCTTCGCTGTATGCCGGTGTTTAATGAAAGCATGACGTGTTTCGCAACCAGATGCTTCAGAAAGGCAGCGATATAAATGAGAGATATGGAGACATCTTATCACCTAACTAATATTAACTAAGTTATGTTGACGATGCCTGGAAGTTATTCCCTTGCCTACCGATAGTGAAATGAAAAGACATCTGACAGAAGAGCGTCATGCTCCTTTCAAAGTTTCTGTTTGTACTAGTTGTGATAACAGATACCAAATCGATACATTAACTAAGCAGCCACTACTGTTTATTTTTATCCAACCCATATCCCAATGTGTGCCTGTTCAAGTTAATTATCTAGCAAGTATTTATTTATTTATTTATTTAACTGATTGGCCTTTTACGCCGTTCTCGAGAATATTTCACTTATACTACGGCGGGAAGGGTCATGGTGAAAGGATACCTAACAAGCATAAAAAATCAATCAATCATACGATTACTCAAATCTATACAATTCTCATCCAATGAAAGAATATACGAAAGTTAACTAATTAAACTAGACATTACACTTTTGATTTCTTAATATGCAATTAGTTCTATTTCAGATAACAATCACTGTGCGCGTGAACCAGATAACCATTCAGTCAATGATCATAAATTGCTCGCTGGATTAATCAGTTCAATTGATGAATCAATCATGAAATAATCAACCAGTTAAACACTCAGTCAGTCATTCATCTTCTGAATCAATAATAATTTAAACAACCAATCAATCCCTTGGTCTCACTAGTAGCATTGTCTTTTTTCAGAGCATTGTCCAAGAAGCTCTTCCTACAGTTGGGACCGCATTTAGAGGACCACTTGGATTTACCCGCCTTCTCTGTTATAATAGCCGTAGTGTTCATCTCGGCTCTGTTAGCAAAGGTGAGTTACTTACTCAGCTGTGGCTATCATAGCGCTCAAGCATCATAAAAAACGCCCGCCATATCCCCTTATACGGAGAAATTTGTCAAAACCATTTATCTTGAGCGTCGCAGGAAAATAATTTACCAAGAGTATGTCTCCTGTGGGACCTCGCCATTTTCATTCATAATGAATAGGTATTATTCGCTTTAGAAATTCCCGATTCTTCAAACGTTGATTTAGCCAAAAATATGTTGTCTGTAACACTATAGGACATGTAGGGCGAAGTCTAGAGCCTTTAGAATTTTTAGAATTAGATTAAGCTTTTACACGTGTTGTTATCATTGGTGTCATGGTGTTCAATTAATCAATAGATCTTGATTTTTGTTTCATGAAATATATAATTATACCATCTTCCCTTATCATAATCAAGACAATCCCAAAAGGGACGAAAGGTCGTGGAGCATAGTATGGTAACACGTCACTTACCACCAAGGGGAAATGTAACGAAGCTTGGATTTTCGCTTCGTTACTCTTTGTGAAGGCAGATTGAAAGCTCTATGGACTAGCTGATGCTTTTCCTGACAGTCTGGACGTATTAGAATAATACGTACGTCTGACAGCTGAGATAATCCCTGGGCATTTCCGACGTGTTGAGCAGCTGTCTAGCTTTTGCCCCTCGTCGGTTCGAGCTATGTCCACGGAGCCTCTGGGAAGGTTTATGCATTCTGACAACCCGATGGGAGACAAATTTTCCGTCCGCCTTCTTTGGGTTCCGGTGTTCCATCTAGGCATGTGATGAACCTTTCTGGAAGGATGCAATTAGAGGTGATCCCCGAAGTCAAGCCAAGCGCTCTGCAGATCCTATGTACACGGTCCTGCTAATTGTCGGACCGGAAGTTCGTAACCATGCCTTGAGGTCATATGTATTCCACACGGACGGCGACAAACGGCATGGGGCCGGAGGGGTCATACTAATTAGCGGAATAGAAGATACGAAGAAAAGGACGCGAATAGCATCCGTACCCAGACAAAAGTAACATTAGCTTGTTAACCAACAGTGAAATTATATGTGTCAACCTGTTGATACACATAAGCTCTCGAGGTCTAATTAACAACAATAAAGATACTCTTACAATCCTTACAATGATCACAAGTGATTCTCAACACTGTATGTAGAACTGAAGTTCACTTCTAGGAACTTTTATCATCCCTGTGTATACACATGTTTACCTTGTACAAAAATAGTATATTTTTAAAACGGAAACTATAGGCCTGAGGTTATAAAATAGATTAAGGGGAAGAACGCTTTCAATTTCCCTTTCACACCATGCCCTGAAATAATTCACGTTGCTGAGGACGCGAGTATTTTAAAAAAGGACAGCAGACCTTGCTAAGGTATTAAACTATCTCATCGTACCAGATACCTCATGCACCGACTACTTCATCAAAGCGCAAAGTGCAATAAATCGAGAAATTGTCTGTCCCGCCCCTGGATTGAACCCGGGCCTCATGTGTCACTGGTTGGTAGCCTTATAGAAGGTGATACCAAAGTTGCCAAACATTTTGCCAACTCACATGATACAGTAGGATTATTTTTACCTTTAGCGACACAACAGTTTGATCTCATGATTCCCCTTTTAGAAAAAAGCGATGTTCATTTATAAGACGGGGAATAAAAGCTTGAACATGAAAATTTTGCATGCTTTCGTCGTTCTGAAGTCATGCCCATTCTACTTATGAAATCGTGTCTTTCTTCCACCGTTGGAAACCATGCGTCAGCAAATCCTACCTTCGTGGATGGCTGTTTCTTAGAGTACAAGTAACACCAGATTTAAAACTTATTAACTTAACACATGACAGATGTTATCAATAGATGCCAAAAAACTTTGCTTGGTGGAAAATTAAGCAAACAACGTGACAAATTAAACATGTTATGGTGAAATTGAATGTTTCAGAACAGTTTGCCACGATCATAAGGGGTATTATGTTAGATTATGACCATTACATAACTTGCAAATGCATTTTGTGCCATTCAAAAAAGAATAAAAAATTAATGCATAAGGTTTCTGGAAACAGTTTATTTTTTAACATGTTGTTTACTTTGTTTGAGAACTTTTCGATCTATCCGATACAAGATATTAATATTTTTTAACTATTTTGTTGTGTTTTTTTTTTAATCAAAATTGTATTTTTCAGTCCCTAATACAAGTACTAATGTTCACTTGTTCTAATTTTCACATGGTTTATTTTGTCTTGGGTTATGTTCAGTTTAATATGAAAATCATACCTTTTTCTTTCCAGTCCCTGGCGATACTAGTGTTCATCCTGACAATAGTAAGTGTATTGATCATCACCGCGATTGTCTGCGTTGGCTTCTACCATGTGGACAGCCAGAACTGGAAGGAGCCACCGGGATTCTTCGCCAACGGAATGCTTGGTGTAAGTGTGTTTTCATCCATACATTGCACTGTTACCCGACTAACAGTGTTCGACAACCTTTGTAATATACAGAAACATGAACCCCGGTGTAATATCTGCTACCTGGATTGCCAAGGATTGTTACTACAGAATCACCCTTTTGACATATGGGGTGTAGTTCATGAAAATGAATTGATAGGAAACACCGGTTAAGGTTTGAAATTAATTTACTTTCTTAACTGATCGGGGTTTCCGTGACCAAGGTGGTTGCTTTACAGCGCATTGCAATGACCTAGGAGCCTTTTACCAATGTAGTCGCTATGAACCCGAGTCCAGCTCATGCAGGCTTCCTCTGTACCTTCCGCTGTACGTAGGAAGGTCTGCCAACAACCTGCGGATGGTCGTGGCTTTCCCCTAGGCTCTGCCCGGATTCGTCTTATCATAATGCTGTTCGGCGTCGTATAAGTGAAATATTCTTCAGTACGACATGAAACGCCTATCGAATAGACAAATAAATCGTAACTGACCCATGTCTTATACAAATTGAAATTCAGTGATTGTAAGTGTCAATCGTCAATTAACTATAAACCTGAACGTCTTGATATAATTGCGGTGAACAACGGATGTAGGCCTATTGAGGTGAACAAACGGATGTAGGCCTATTTGCTATATGTATAAACATGAAGACCTCGATGTCATTGCGGTGAACAAACGGATGTAGGCCTGTTTACTACATTTATAAACATGAAGACCTCGATGTAATTGCGGTGAACAAACGGATGTAGGCCTGTTTACTACATATGTAAACATGAAAACCTCGATGTAATTGCGGTGAACAAACGGATGTAGGCCTGTTTACTACATATGTAAACATGAAGACCTCGATGTCATTGCGGTGAACAAACGGATGTAGGCCTGTTTACTACATTTATAAACATGAAGACCTCGATGTAATTGCGGTGAACAAACGGATGTAGACCTGTTTACTACATATGTAAACATGAAAACCTCGATGTAATTGCGGTGAACAAACGGATGTAGGCCTGTTTACTACATATGTAAACATGAAAACCTTGATGTAATTGCGGTGAACAAGCGGATGTAGGCCTATTTGCTACATGTATAAACATGAGGACCTCGATGTAATTGCGGTGAACAAACGGATGTAGGCCTATTTGCTACATGTATAAATATTAAGACCTCGATGTAATGGCGGTGAACAAACGGATGTAGGCCTATTTGCTATATGTATAAACATGAAGACCTTGATGTAATGGCGGTGAACAAACGGATGTAGGCCTGTTTACTACATGTATAAACATGAAGACCTCGATGTAATTGCGGTGAACAAACAGATGTAGGCCTGTTTACTACATTTATAAACATGAAGACCTCGATGTAATTGCGGTGAACAAACGGATGTAGGCATGTTTACTACATATATAAACATGAAAACCTTGATGTAATTGCGGTGAACAAACGGATGTAGGCATGCATCAACATGAAGACCTTGGAATTAATTGCGGTGAACAAACGGATGTAGGCCTGTTTACTACAAGTATAAACATGAAAACCTTGATATAATTGCGGTGAACAAACTGAGAAAGGCCAGTGTACTACATGTATAATTTACTACATGTATGAACATGAAAATCTTGATATAGTAGCGTTGAACAAACTGAGATACATGTAGGCCTACAAGGAATCACCACATGGGTTCAATTAAACAACTGACAATTTTCAAATAGATACGTGCACAGCTGCTACGTAAAGTATTAGCAATATCAAATCTGTATATATGACAAAATCGTGATATATACCCCTTAGTTATTCCTGGGATCAGGTGAATTAAAGGGTTAGTACAGATTTGTTAAACATTTGCTCCACGTTTAATGAAAGAGTGTCTTATTTGAATCTGATCGTATTAGATATACGTGCAAGTTATATATGACTTTAAGGCAACACTGTCTTATAGACAGCTCATACTGGCTTCCTCTCTGGCCGTACGTGGGAAGGCCTTGCAGCAACATGCGGATGGTCGTGGGTTGAGTACGGCGCAAAAACACCCGTAATTTACACAAAAATATTCTTAAAACTTGTTTTACATTTACGTAACTTCTAATAATATCTGAGGGTTTCTGCAGTATGTGACTTCCCGCTGGGCCAATGAAAGCGATTTTAGCAGAATAAAATTTGAGCTTTAAGAATGCTGCTGTAGAGTAAGTTTTCGTCTAGACATACAAATAATCTCAAAACTGGTTTCTAAAATTTGCACACCTTTCAGTCATATCTCATGGTTATTCCACAGGACATAACTGAAAATTTGGAAAAGCCTTGTCCAGCGGTACAACATTATTTCTTAAGAGCAGCATTTTTATTGCTTTTTCAGTAAGATAGGGTTTTACAACAAACTACCACCGTTCCTTATGTCTGTGTTTTTCATTTCATTTAACCAGGTACTCCAGGGGTCGGCTGCCTGTCTCGTGTCTTTTATTGGAATTGATGCTATCGCTAATCTGGCAGAGGACACTAGAGTGCCGTGTAAAATGATCCCGAAGGCGGTCTCCACAGCGTTCCTCTGTCTCTTCGTGGTCTTCTTTGGATTGTCCCTGGCCTTAACCCTGGTCTACTGCTGGAAAAATCTGCCATCGACTGTGGCCATCGCCAGGTCGTATTCTGCTCGAGGAATCACAGGCTCAAACTACGTTATCGGAGTTGGCGGTTTGCTAGCTCTTTTGGCTTCCCTGCTCTGTTCAATGTTCTGTCTTCCCAGGGCAATCTACGCAATGGCCAACGACCGTCTTTTGGTGAAGTTCTTGTCATTTGTAAGCGAGGTTACTCAGGCACCTATAGTTGCCTCCTGTATTGGCGGCACCATCACCGCTCTCTTCGCAACCCTCGTCTGCTTGGAAACCTTAATACATATGCTTTCCATTGGGACGTTATTTGCCTTCGGTTTGACAGCTGCCTGTACCCTTTTCCTTCGATACGACCAACAAATTGTAGGTTTACATAAAGAGTACGAAGATTTGTACGACATTCTCCAATCGACCACTTTGGCTGGAACTGACAACCCTGAAGTACCTCAAGCTGGGGTTAAGCGAGGCCAATTACAAATGCCCTCCACAATTCGGCCTCGCCCGCCCGACGGCGAGGACACGGTAGATTTAAGCTCAGAACAAACGTCCGCAACGCGCTGGCCAATTCGGAAGTCGGCATCTGCTGACACTGTGTCTTCCCGCCTAGATTCCACCAGTTATGTTTGCACTCCGGGCTCGCATCTTGACATGCAAATAAATCAGATTGACATTCTGCCAGACAAGGATATGACTAACGATTCAGCGAGGCCAATATTAAAGGACACAAGAACCAAACGTAAAATGTACGTCATGGTTCAGAGTTCAAGCTTGTCCAGCATCGTTACAGCTGTCAGTGAATATACAATTTCTCCTTCGGTGGACTCATTGCGTGTCGTCAAAACCGCGACTCTGGTGCTTGTGTTTGCCTCCTTGTCAATGGCAATTTTAACAATTTGTGGGAATACGTATATCGCCAAGGCTGACTGGTGGGCGATATTTTTCTTGTCTGTTTTCATCGTTTCCATATCGGGGGCAATATACTGCATAGCCAGACAGCCGAGGAACCACACAAAGCTTCTGTACACAACACCCTATGTGCCATTTGCCCCTGTGGCTGGACTGTTCCTAACAGTCACACTGGCTGTAGCCTTGCCGCCTTTGGCATGGATTCGCTTTGTTATATGGATTGGCATTGGTAAGTCTTCATAACCACAAAATCTATTTATCCCACAGAGACATTTTGAGTAGGCATATTCATCGAGGACATCAAACATCTTTTATACAAACAAAAGTCCAGTGAAATAGTCAATACTATATATTTTCGTATTGAATAACGAAATCACCCATTCCCCAGTATGCGGAAGATGACTCTTATGGTAAAAGTTCATACGAAAATGAAAGTACGCAGTCCTATGCAACTGGGATCGATTGGTAACAGCAAACGGACATGAATGAAGAACAATCAGTCACTATAAAATTTTAAAGATTAAAAAAAAACGGTTATATTTATTTATTTATTTATTTGATTGGTGTTTTACGCCGTACTGAAGAATATTTCACTTATAGGACGGCAGCCAAAATTATAGTGGGAGAAAACCGGACATAGCCCGGGGAAAACCCCACGACCATCCACAGGTTGCTGGTTACAAGTTACACCGCTGTGTACGAGCAATACAGGTGCATTTACATTCTAAAGGAAAAAGCAAAGCTATTTTTTCAGTTAGCGCTCACAACGCTGTGTTTAGTTAATGATAAAAGATGTTTCTCTCAAGGTATTAATTTTCACACTATTTCTCTTACGTGGGAAAGTTTGCCAGCAACCTGTGGCTAGTCCCCCGGTCCCCCCAGCCGTTCTACGTCTACATCATAATATCGATTTTAAGACAGCGTTTCCTTCGCCCAATGAACAGGGTTAAAAGGGAGAGGACAACGACTTTCATCCATCTACATTGTGCCAAGCTTTGTTTTTGCGTACCGAAGCCCAAAGACATTGCATGGCCTATCAATTACATATATACTTTCTTACCAGGATTTTTGGTCTCCCAAAATGTTTTGTCGACACTTAAGTACACTATCTGAATCTGATACAAAGTTCACTTTGCCACAGCTAAGTCTTAATTTCCTGAATAAAAACCATGGGACACTGAAATCCATGCAAAGAGGGGAAGCACGGCAAAAACAGTGCAATATATTATCCCTTGTGCCTTTATCCAACTGATGGGAATTATTGATGAAAATATCCCTGATTAAACCGCTTAAGCTGTGTGCTGGCTGAGCCTACGTATTACAACCGTTGAGTGCTGAGAAGCAAGCCTTCACTAGCACAAAACGAGTGTCTTTATTTCATGGCTCTGGGCCAAAGAAACAACAATTTACTTGATTTGAACACAAAATGGTTATTGCTGTAAAGCACAAGTGACTTTGCTGCCAGTTGATTAGCTTCATTAAGCTGCGAGCACCAGGCAGGAGTGACACACTGGTGGTAAATTGGCCAAACAACTCGCCAATAGGATTAAATGAGGTCATGAGCCTAGGGTCATAAACGTTATGTACTCGATAATTTGCAAATATCTGACTTAATAAATGGAGCAGAAGTACACTAGTAAGGATTTCCTGGAAGTCACTGTTTGCTCTTCGACAGGGACCATTAAAAATAACAAGAGCACTACGCTTAAAATTTGACGAGGAAAGCCAAATACTTCGCGATTATGCTAAATAGATTGAACTATACTACGTATAATTAATGAACATTGTCTTTCCTTGTATTGACCTATTCGATTGATGTTTAAAAACTTCCCTGCTTTCTATGATGGCAGTTTAAAAGTGGATAAACCCATCGTCTGTATCCAGGTAATCCACTTATGTTCTGACTCCAGCCATAAACTATCCCACATGGATTTCAACTCGCAACCATGCAGGTCAAGAGTTAGTATTGTTCAAGGAATAATAAAATAATTATAGGTTAGACAGATCTCCATCCGATGATTTTTAACTGATTTATGACATTTAAATAATTATACATATTTATTTCTTCTGAAAAGGCTTTATAGAATTTATCTGCTACGGAGCTACTTACAGCCATAAACATCCATATTTTTGTTTTATTTTTGAACATAGTTAATTGTTCACCATATTTATTTTATATGAAATCATACAAACTTTCACCAAAGCGATTTCCATCAAAGTATGATTCGTCTTCTCAACTTCTTAACTTCTCAAACAGCTGGACAAATAAACAAGTCAACACATATTTGGCCAGTCTGACATTCGATCAAGGTATCAATCGGTCAAATTCCATAATAATGCTTACTAAAGCTTACACTTATAATTCATGACAAGCTTTAGACTTGAATGTTTTGCGTTAGCAAAATTTTTCATTATCAATCATTGTACAGTGTCAATGGTCTTTGCGTCTGGATGCACCAGTAGATTAAAACTAGACATCAAGCGAAACTATTTTCAAGTGAATTTTTTTAGATGAAACAGACCGATCATGATTCACCCATCCTTAAATTTCCGAACGCCTATGAAACAACAAATGTTTCCCATTAGTCTGTCAGTAAATGCTTCTTCCAAGAAGTACATTTTTCAAATTATCTAATGATTTGATCTCATATCGCTTATGTTACACAAACTTCATCGCAAAGAACAGTCGTACTCATACCACATTAACACTGAGGAGAGATAGACCGGAAACCCTGACGGTTACTCTACAGTGCGGTGGCAGATGTTTGAATAAACTTTTCCCAATCTCAGCTGGTTATATGTGCAGGGGAATTGGCCAATCATTTACTTGGTGACATTCAGAGGTTTCATTATAAAATATCTGTGAAATGAGCTTTCTGCTTGTACGTGTAGACGCTGTATTCTTTTACACAACATGAAGCCTGATTTCCATTTCTTTGTAGGTGTTATCATATACTTTGGCTACGGAATCCGACATAGCAAAGAGCAGGCCGCTGATGAAGAAGACGTGGTGCTGTATGACGTCACGGAGAGAAGATTGTCGTCAGATCCGGCGATGACGTAGTGAATATTCGCTACATATTTTTCCGCAAACACAACTTTTACCGTGTGACACTTTACTGCTAAAGAGAAGATGCTTCACAGATATGACTGGAAAATGAATGCTCAATGATTGTGTAATTGAACGCATGGGGATTTTTGTTTTTCTCTTTATTCAATACATAATTGGTATTGATAAATTGGCTTTCAGCGAAGGTCACACCTGGTCAAGCTGACCAGTATGAAATCATTTCTATTGTATCATATAATTATCTACAATAAAGTCGTCTGATCCATAAAACTGCCTAGTTCAAGCTCAGTTGTGTGAGAAAAAGTCAGAAAAAGCTAGTCTGAATCACGTGGCATAGATCTATGTATGGAAATGTTGCAGAGAAATGACTATCGCCTCAATCGTGATGACGGTGTGTGGTTATATCTTCCATACAACATACAGGAAGCGCTTAAGTCCTGGCTGTGTCAGATTTCCACAAATAGTACCATACAAGCCCGCACGAAAAGGTTACCGATCAATTTTGCTTGTGGGCAGTGTCATTTTAAAAACTTCCGCTCATTGTTCCTATTTACTGCTGTTTAGACTTTCGTTCTTACACAGCCTTTGTAGAAAAGATTAGAAAATTGATCAGTGTGAGTAAAAAGAATATAAAAGCCGCTGATTAGGTTTGTTACATGCAACTGAAATTTTTGATTGATTTATCAATTTACTGAATGGTGTTAAATTCCGCTGATTTTTGAAATTCCCTAATTCCCTTCGTAAATCAAAGAAACGTGAAGTGAGAAAGTTTAGACTTAGTATCCGTCAAAAACAAGTTTCCAAAGCTTTAGTCATCCGGGTTACTTGGAAAGGAAGGAGACCATAATAAAAAGGGATATGTAAGTCTTGAAGAAGTTGGATAAATTACATTCAGTTTAACAAAAATATCAAAGATGGATTAACCAATGTTCAAATTTGCTTTGCTTGAGAATTCACCTCAGCGGACATTATTCGTTTTTAACATGAAAGAAAACATCCGAAGTCCTGTTTACATTTCAGGTAACTTTTAAAAAGAACTCTTGAGCAACTGTGTATTGAGATTTGAACATCAATCCATCAAGCCTTGTGTATTTTATCTGCTCTATTTAGCTTTTATCGTTAAACCGACAACTGACACAAAAAAGACACCGGTTATTCCCTGGTGACCTGAGCTAGTTTTACTTTCTTTTTACAGTTGAAACATAAGAGAAGACATCCCGTGTTCAGAGGGGAAATTGGCAATTCTGCACTTTCTATGAAGTGCGGGCGTAATTACGCATTGTTAAGCAAGGATTTATTTCAGGAAAACGTAATCTTTTGGTTTTCCTGTGGTTGTGTTTTAATGATTTTTTTTCTCTTGTTTATTTGAGTTGTAATTGCCATACACTACTAACATCAAGCCTCCTTTTTTCCTTTCATGATATTTATTGGTATCTTTGGCTTGCCAGTTAATCTAATTGAGGTATCTGGGAGTCATTTGGCTGAGTAAAGCCCCAAACGCAGAGCCGTCGTGTCATATGTTAGATCAATACACCGGGCTCAGACAAAATAACAGAGGATGTGTTCGAATATATGGAACAAATCTTGGCTTGATTGCCCCATTGAGTTGGTCATCTGATACCGGTCACTAAACGGGTCGTTAGTTTGGCTAGTCGACTACTCCGAGCTCAGGGAACACAAATCGCCTTTCTTCTTTGGAATCAAGCGGAAACCGACTGATTTACAGACATTCAAAATCCCTAAAGACGTTTTTCTTTTTTAGGTAAACCAATTAGCGTAAAATGTGTGTAATTTGCGTGCCAGTGACTGGAATGGCAGGCAGCAAGACAGATTCCCATAAGTCTGCCCCTCGACACAAATAATCCCTTGTCAGGCTCATTGCTAACGGCTCATACAAGATGGATTAACTGTGTGCCAGACGCTACGCCTTACCTGCCAGCACAGTCGACTCTAACCACGACTTTCGTTTGATTTGCGCTTGATTAACGTTTTGTCCAGCGCCAGACCCGCGTGTTGGGCAAATACACACATCTGCTTATAATCAATTAGACAATCTGCTGACGTAGGGCCCACTCCATGGAATAGTTGTATGACCATAGCGTCAGTGCTTAAATAAAGTCAAGCATTGGAATCTATTACAGCTATTCTTAATCATCCTTGCTCGATACAGAGTATTTATAGTTTCAAACAGGTGTTCCGCTTAGCTCAATTGCTCTCCTTGTTCTGGATGTCGATACTGTGTTGTTTAGTATTGGAAACATCCCTGCTCAAATGTTGCCAAGCGGATCTAAAGGGTGTTGTACTTAAGACTAGCATTCGCCAAGATTCTGCCAATGTCGTGTTCAAAACAAGACAGTAAGCAATGATGTCGCATGATGGAATTCCGAATTTAACAAATGAAATCGAATCGGGCCTGAATAATTCAGGTTTCATGGCGGAATTCGGATGTGTGTGGCTAAATGATCAGATCTGATGGGTAGATAGCCTGGCGAGGCGAGGAGGCTTTTGATAGAATCCAGATGCATGTGGCTAAATAAGCAGGTCTGTTTGTAGGTAAAATGCACTGGTCCTGGGGTTGGGGGTGAGTGGGTGTGTTTTTTTGTTTTTTTTGGTGGGGGGGGGGGTGGCTTAACTTGGGTTTTAGTCCGATTTCCTCCAGGTCAAAAACTGCTCCCTTTGGTTTACATAAAAATGTTATAGTACCGGTACAGATACAAAATGTAACGGTGTGGGAATAAACTAACACATGTAATCCATCTGATACGGCAGTTATGGTTTATTACGATTTATGGTTGGTGGACGGAGGTGTTACACAGAAGTGAGGGAGAAACAACAACAACAACAAATAGTGCAATGTACAAAAATACATCAGATGTACTCAAAGCCAGTTAATGTTCTGCCATAAAAACGCATTTCATATATATAGACACAATTCAGACTTGTATCCCTCAGTGAGAACCAAAAGTCACAACGTATACTACTATCCAATGTATGGAACATTATCCGACACAAGACAATCCCCAGAATACCTATATTTGAATTACAACTTCTGTTCTCATATCACCTCTTTATACATTTACACAAAGCATGCTTAATCATTGAAGACATCACTAGCATCGACCATTCATTTAACATCCTAAAACATTTCAATACAGGCTTATATAAGTAAAACTAAATTTAACCTGCTAATTATCTGAATGGCAAAATCTTCGACAACTGGTAGTTTTGTCACAACTGACAATTATTACTAAAGACCAGAAAAGTCTTCATTCATCTAATATTCCAACTTCCCTACTTGTATTCACATTATGATTTCACCTAATACACTCCCTGGTTATAGGTCGTGGCATTTTCTGTAAGGATTACAGAGATACTCAGAATTTATTTTAATTTTGCACGAAATAAAGCGTTCTCAGGTCGCTACAGGCTTTTTGAGAGTTTACGGTAAGGTCATGTTTACAATTACATAATCTCACTTTGTTTTCAGAATTCAGTCTTCTCATTTACGCAACGTCATCAGACAAGACAATGTTCTATCATGATAGAATTCAAATTGTAACTTCTCTACAACAAATATGCATTCCTACTTACTTCGGTCATATGTTGTATACTTCTTAATTACATATACAAAAAAAAATGATAGCGAAGAAACTTTTGTAAACTGGTCGGCCCTGAACAGTCACGGAGATCTCCGGAGATGCACGAACATGTCAGTCACTGACAATAACCAAATAAATTGACTGCACTTTTACAAAAAGATAGCACTGTGCGTAAAACCAGAGCAGCAACGACAAATGGTCATACGTAACTGGTGAAAGCCTGTCTCTTGCGAATTTAACCTAGGTAGAGTTAAGTGTTAACTAGAGTGCAAGCCATTGAGTTCAATTTCCACGTAATTCACGTAACCGGTTGGTTATAAATTTCCAAATAAATTATATATTTATGATACATAAATTATAACTTATAAATTTTATATATGTTCAAGTATACACAACATAGCAATTTTATTCAGCACGATGAAAATACAGATATATGCAGTAAAGGCCAGTGGTGTGCATTGCGTTATCGAAGTTCTTAGCACCACAAAAAGCTTGCAAAGTTTTACATCAGTTGGACAGACCACTGACCATTCAGCACCTTTTATGTTTAGACATTCTTAAGCTTATTAGATACGGTTTGTCTAGTGCAACACTGCACTCTAATACAGCCAGGACAACAAAACTTTAAATCTGATCATGTCTTACGTCTAAATCAGGATCAAAGGTTAATATGAAATGGGCAAAGCCTTAGACCAAACGTAGGGTGTACGCTTAGATATACATTGTACATCTACTGGGCAAATTATTAACATGTAATATACTATCTACCATCTATATTAAAGCCAATTATACAGAAGCTGAAAGAGTAAACAAAGAATACATTTGTAGGCCTATTGTTGCATGTGGTGCATCTCTTCATTTGCAATTTTAATCGAGTCTGATGTAATTAAAGAATAATTTAAAGAATTTACTAATGGAATATAAGCTAGGTTAATGAAAACACTATGTAGTAAAAGTTCTGTTTCTGTACCTTTTTCTACCTGATAGTGATACGACTGATGTTGCGAGAGCATGATCGATGTTGATTACTGCTGATTGAGCATCATAAGGCAGTGAAAATCAAAAGCGTTCAGTCCAGATAAATTTTAGAATCATAAATCAGCCATTATAAAAACCGGCGGCCATATTTACCGTGCCTCACGAAAATGACAGGTAAATGAAGTAAACTTACCCGATGCCTATAGGCCTCACGACGATTGGTATAAAACTTTTCAGAACACGATTTTGTGCAAAAAATGCGGCATTAAACTCTGCTTCATACTCAAACGGTTCTGTGCTCTACTGAGCTCTTCTTGTGGCAAGGCGAGCCCATGCCGAATAGGGCTTTGCCTCTGAGGTATCTTGTCGACATGACACCAGGCACCTCATCCAGTCACATTATACTGGCCAACCAATCTTTAACTTCTCAGTGCTGAGGCAGCAACATCTTTGGTATGATCCGACAAAGGTTTGATCCCTGGTCTCTCGACTTCGAGGCGGACGCTCTAACCATCAGGCCGCCAAAGCGGTCAGTAATGTCTGGAGTTGACTGAGACCATTACTTGACGTTTCACTAGTCTAACAATATAATATATACTGAGGCACACACATAACATCTATTATCTATAAATTTCTGGAAAGTTTTGTCATATTAGCAAATCATAGGGGGAATTTATTTTAAAACAAGGGTAAAAATCGTTGTTGTTCTAGTGAAGTCATTGCTACTTCTCCTGGGTACATGGCGGATTTATTTATTGAACTGGCATTCCGACCACAACTTTCTGAAAAGATCAACAAAAACTGAGAAGGTTTTCTTTGTTTTTGAGGAGAATACAAATTAAAAGTTTATTATGCACATTATAATTGAACAAAGACAAGTGACAAACTATAAAACAGGCGGGGTATGGGAATTGGGTGCTGTCTGATTCTGAAACTTTTATGACTGTCCAAACTAAGAGTATGCAAAATCATGTTCAACAACTCTCGGTTTGTGGTCAGCAGAGATCTCACTAAAGTGCATGGCTCCGATCCTGAGCTAATTCACCTGAACACCGTGTCTGGGTTAGAGTCGAGTACAGGTTTACAACATTGAGACACTGATTATTATAGCCTTTATACGCTTTGTGCGTCATGGGTATTATAGAGTAGCAATCTTGTAATCACGGAGGTCTAAGATGCAACCGTGTAGATGATGGTAACAATAATATCGATCCATGGTATGTATATTACACTGGATGCCGTGGGTTTCCTAGGGCTGTGGTTTCCTTCCACTATAATGCTGGCTGTCGGCGTATAAGTGAAATATTCTTCAGTACGGCTTAAAACACCAGTCAAATAAATAAATTAACACTTCGCTCGTTTTGAAACATAAATTACGGCAATAGATGCTTGTTTCTCTGCCGGGCTTCAGTTATAACGTGGGGGTGTTTTCTGTTTAACAGCATACTGAACATAAGCCAGATTAACACATTCGGTGAGAGAAGGACACATAATTATCACTTTCCTCCGTCAACCTTAATTTGACACAGGAAACCATCAAGTTCCATGGATATACCTGAGACCACTTACATAACTCAATTGTCAATCCCGCGTGGTCCTAGAGAGAGGAATAAGAAGCTTGTGTTTACCGTGAGTGTTGTCATGGCCACCATCTAGACAAACACCCAGTCATGGTTACGTATCTCTGCTTTGGTGATAGGAGTAGAGCATCTTGTATAGCAGAGAGACACAAACTTAAGCAGCTGTCGCCACCATCATCTGACCAAATCAATAGTGTCTCGCAGACACGGTTGCCAAATGACAAATGCCAAAGTACGACAGATTGCTCAAATCAAAAATATCATATCAAGAAAAATTTTAATAAAGCATTAACAATATAGTAAGCATGTACATTGTAAATAAGACAGTGCTACTTTTCGAATTCTTGCTTTTCTGCTCCGACAAATAAATGTCCTTTTGTGATGTTACTAATTCATTGGATTCGTCTATCTGTGTGCTTGCTATCTGATGGGAACAACATGCCTGAAGACACCTGCAATCCCATCAAGTCACAGTGTACTCCCACTACTTTTAGGTCCCTCAGTGCTTGACCCCTTCTCTAAAGCTGGTACGTACGAAGAAATACGCTCGTGTTAAAACCTTAACCATAACCGCTTGCTTATACAGCACGCTCTAACATAGGCCTATTGGTATTCGAATACCAATGCATTCGAAGCGGAACTAAATCCAAAGCAGGAGATCATCAACTTGCGCTGCCTTTAAAGAAAGAACCCAGCAGCAATGTATGTGGAGAAAAGCCATACCCCAGCCAAAACCCTGTAAACGTCAGCTGTCAAGTTTAATACGCCTTTTCGGGGAAAACAGAAGTTAGGTATCAAAGCGTATTCTAAGATCGTCCAGAGTTTGTTCCCGGTGCCAGCTGTTCTGTTTTAATCTATACGTACACCACATAAAAAAACAGTCTGACGAGTCCGCGTGGCACTGCACAAACCCCCAAAGCTAACAACGAGTTTGCCATAATCCAAGATGATACATGATTCCTGACGGTGCCAAAAATTGGATTCCAGTTGAAGAGCTGGAAGCCAGCCAAGCCTGGATTGATCAAACAAGGATCGATCAAGTCAGACAGGTTTCCCAAGACGCCGAAATGTCGACGGCTCTTCAAAATGGCATTTTTAAAATGGAATTCCGTCAGATAATCATTGAAGTTTTGAGACGAACGAAGCCAGTGATACACGAAATGGATTAGCATATAGAAGGATTTGATGAATATTTTAATCTTTTCAAGAGGCTTTGGTATGAAGAGCGACGGGAAATTGCCGATGTGAATCAGTGGGCATAGACACGCCAGTGAGGTGGCAAATCAGACAACGGCTGTATGTCTTTGGCCAGACGGATTCTATAGATTTCCTTTGTTTTCCTAATGACCTAATACCGAAGGATATTATAGTCGCTGGTTTCTCTGCGTTCACAAATGTATTCTACGCACGGCTTGCATAAAGATCTAATCTGGTGGAGCACAAATAGTGGGTTCAATTCCAAACTTGGTTAGTTTTGAGGTCATACGTGTACTGTGAACATTATAATGACTGATTAACTTCTGTGAGTGCATTACAACTGTGTGGAAAGGTAAAGTAAGGCAACACAATGAAAGCGATATGATGATTAAAGTTAATACTGATCTGTCCTTTCATCATCAAGTTAAAATAACACGTAGAGCAACTTTTGACCATTCGTTGCATGTCACCCACTTAAACATGATAAACCACCCGTTCTGGCTTTGTTTGAATTAAGTTTCTTCTAAACATTTGCATTTTGCACAAGTTGTGCTTAACTGAGAAAGCCCAATTAGTCTGCGAGTAACGAACTGAGGGCTTACTTTTCTATCCTCATCGCGCTAAATTCTTAAGTGCAGTGTAGCTGCCAATCCATTACCATATATCAATTGAGCTGCCTACCCATTCCCATTAAGAACGCAATTTAATTAAACATGCAGCAGGATCCTAATCTGTTAAAGCACTTTAAAGTCTTTCAAAACAACCTCCTGTTAATTTTTCAGGCGGTCATTTAAAAACTAAAGTTAATTTTCGAAAATTACTTTTTCGAAATGTACTTGAAGTTTGAGCATTAGTGCTTTGCATGGAGAAACAAACATGTATTATGAAAATGAAAACCTAAGTCAATTTGCTTAACAATTAGGCTGTGGCTTATAATTAGGCTGCGGTTCATGAACTTTGCTGGGAAGACTTGGTAGGTAATGCCAGTGCCATTGTGCACCTTTTGGAAACAAAGGAATATGGTTTATACAACATGTGTTTACACTACGAAACGTGGTAATATAGGACTGGTATATATGTAACATTATAGGATTTGAGTCATCTACATAACGAAAGGTTGATATAAACAGCCGCTATTATAGAACCCCTGCGAGCAGACTGAGTGCGTAAAGCTGACTGTGGCGAAACTGACATCCATCGCGTAAATTAAGTGATCAGGGTATCGTGACAGAGCAGACACCGAACGCTACCCCAGCGAGGACAATGTAATTGAGAATCGATCAACAGAAAGTAAATGGAGCCTTATTTCGCATGTTAACAGAAGGTGTGTAATAGAAATACACGTAATATATGGTAATGTATCAGTTTTGATATCACAGATCAAAGCTGGGACAAACTGTAATCTGTAAGTATGACAAATGAAATCCAGATTTCAAACCTTTATTTGTCATGGCGATACATTTCAGTGACCATGCAGAAAAATAGTGTTAATATTAATAACGAGAATAACCTACCCTCTTTGCTTTCATGTAGGACAGACTCGACACCAAAGGACAGACTTGAGCCAAAGCACCACGTGGTCCATACACATCCACGTCTACCAGTTTCAGAACAAACCCCCTCGCCTAACCTACTCATGAAGTTGTTTCTTTTCCACAGCTTCCATCGACTGACAATAGGGTTCATTCGTTCCTATTGTACAGCGAAATGACATGACTATTGTCTTTTTCTTTTAACCTATATTTAGCTCTCTGAAAAGTCAGTCATATCCGCTACAAAAATTGCTTTTAGCCAATGACACGTAACTCCTTGCAGAGAAAATGAAATTAGAACACTTTTTCTAATCCATAATGTTAAACTACACAAGCACAGCTTCGACCGCAAGAACTCATTTAAACGGGTGAGGTCATAATTTTTCCAAAACAAGTGGCATGCTAGGGAATGGGAGGAGGCCAGTATGTTTTGAGCGCTTACCTAAGCTCTTACTGACTTCGCTGTGGCCTCCGTGGCTCCGTTGGTTAGCGCGCTGGCGCAGCGTAATGACCCAGGAGTCTCTCACCAATGGGGGCCTCCGTGGATCAGTCGGTTAGCCCGCTAGCGCAGCGTAGTGACCCAGAAGCCTCTCACCAATGCGGTCGTTGTGAGTTCAAGTCCAGCTCATACTGGCTTCCTCTCCGGCCGTACGTGGGAAGGTCTATCAGCAACCTGCGGATAGTCGTGGGTTTCCCCCGGGCTCTGCCCAGTTTCCACCCACCATAATGCTGGCCACCGTCGTATAGGTGAAAAATTCTTGAGTATGTCATAAAACACCAATCAAACAAATAAATAAATAAATAATGACTTCACTCTAAACCCTGTTTCTGACACTGCCATATTTGAAACTATTTACAGGCTTTAGGAATTATATTTTATATCTTGTAGTATATGATCTAACGGCAGAATAGTTTTTAGGTTTCATGTCGGGGAATTTTGTAATAAAAAAGAATGTAGTCGATTCGCGGAGACAGTAGTGAAGGCTGTGTTACTGGATGCAGTTTGTCCTAACCGCATGCTGGTGCACCTAATGTTAAACAAATAACTCTCCTATTGTCCAGCATGACTCTTGTTTCTGAATAATTATAGCGTCACCCGAGGCAATGAGTTCTTGGTGCCGAAATAAGGTTTACGTAGTTTAACATTATAAATTAGAAAAAAAAACGTTCTAACTTCTATATATGAACCTCCAATATATAGATGAGTTGTTACGTGTCCCTGACTAAAGGCAATTTTCGTAGCGAGTATGACTGATTTTATAGACAGCTGAATATAAGCGACTATATAGACTATAGCTGCAAAAGATTCACATAATGATGGGGCTTCAGAGCGTTGATTCCGGTGAGCCGTGGCCCCATTTCATGACGCCCTCGTAGTGTTGACATGGGGTCATAAAGCCTACAGCAGTGGGTACTGTACCACAAAGCCACAACATATATATTCATTCAATCAACTATGAAATAAATACAAATAACTATGGTACCTTGTGGAGTAAACACTTTAAACCAGTTAGCGGTGAAGATCAGTTTGGTCTCTGGTAGTCCTGTATGGATACATGTATGTTGCCCTCCTCTGCTGGAACAAAAGTACAGCTGATTTATAATATTTTTGTGGCAAATTATACTTTTCTCTGTTACTGTTCCCTTGGAAGTGTCAGTAATTGCACACTCCCCAGTATCAGAGCAGATGGACAGTACATTTTAATGCTCTAGCTTTCCAAATCATTGAAAATCATCGGACCATGATTAAAATTACTCTAATTTATTTTACTTCACCATTTCACTGTTATATCTGCATTCCAGATCAGACTTCCTGAGCGTCTCGCTAAGAGAATGGAGGGATAAAAGAAGCTAACCGATATAACTTCAGCGGTGGGTATCACAATGCTCACAGCAGAAGGTTAACGTTAGAACTTTTGTAGGTTTCACCGGTAACGCAGAGGCTACATCTGGTTTGCTATCAAACAACGGATTCTTTTGTGTCTATATAGGCTGGGTTCGCCAACCCGAATCGTCTCGAGGTCATGACACAAATTCCTCTAAATGTATGGCTGTTCCAATGCCAAGTCGGGAGTGATCCTTTTATAGTAGGATTTAATAAGCCTAATGCGTTTACTGGCTCTTCCTGCCATTGGGGAAAAGTGGTGTATCCAAATAGAACAATTGTGAGCGACTTGAGTGCCAAACAAATACATAGGTAGTCCTAAGGGACATGGGATATATTATTCAGAAGTAATTGAAGTGGATGGAAACAGAGTAGATTACATTGTCTTTGGGTCATGACCTCCAACTCGAATCTGTCGGTGTAACTGACAACGTCTGTTTGCTCGCCCTGGCGAGATTAACCACGTGGTCCTTTTCCTAGGCAACGTTAGACGACATGTACAGCATATATGGCACAAAGTATTTCCCAACTGCATTAGATAATTATTAACTTCATTTTTTTTCTACCTTTTATAACTCTTTCTTTCATCTCTTTATGCCTTGCCAGGCAACTATTGATCGATCGAAGCTGGGTAAAGAACACAAAAGTAAAAATTATTTAAGCCCGATAATCTCATAATATTAAACCTGGCGGCAAGGAAGGATGAGGTGAGGGGGGCGGGGGTCTTTAACTTTCATTATCTTTACTTTTGCAAAATGCAGATAAAATAAACTCCACATCTCCGGCAGACATATTTTACAAATCCATGGATAAATCCATCCAGTGAAAACTGAGGTAATTTGACGAAAATGCACAATGGGTTTTCAGATTTTAAACTGAGATATCAAAGGCAATGTTTATTATCCATCCGCAGTAGCTTGGGTTCGGATAAGAAATTATTTTTGTTGTAGGACCTACTGTTCTTTGATAAGATCAAACCTAGTAAGACTACTTTGCGAAGTAATCGAGTCTTCCAGCGTGCCTGTCAAGAAAAATGCTTGTTTCCACCAGGCATTAAAATGGTGTTGTAAGGAAGTATTACTGTAATACTGATTGTTTTTGATGAGCTTCCTTTGTTGACGAACACAAAATCTGGCATTTTATAGCTTAGTGCTGCGTATTTTATTTCCCGGCTTCTGCCCTTGAAGACCTGTCCCTCTTGCCCAGTTGTGTCGTTTCACCATTGTCCACACGGCATCTCCAGGCCTCACATGCATATACAAAAGCGCATATGCGTCAGCAGTTGTCACATGACTCGACTCAGGTTAGATGATTACATTAGCACAAGCCGTGGGGCTTATCCCCACGTTTATTCTGATGCTTCGAAATATATGGGAATATTTAGGGTTTACTTTAGTATTGGAGTATTGCAGCAGAATGTCTAACAATCTGCCTGTAGCAATTATCGCTTGCTGTTCAATTAAAACTGCTGTATTCACCATTCACTGTGCGCTTTCTAGTACATCAAGAATTTTCATGACGTGATTCGATCCAAATGTACATGAAATTTTACATTCAGCGCAGGCTGGGATTACAGGAAACCAATGTGTGCCTAAGCTGGCAAAGGAAGTTTTTTATTTTTTTCTTTTTTCTTCAATACAGCCAGCAGTTATCCTGTTGTAAATCATACTTTGTGTCATCTTGCCAGGCAGACGGGACTGCCACTCCAGAAAATAGATTCTGTCACCCCTTTCAGACTGCTGATACCATCTTGTTCAGATTGTTATCAGGTATTTTTGCCATTAATTCTTCGCCTATGTCCAAAATTATTCACCATTTTTCTGTGTGACACCTGCCTAACACAAGAATCTAATGAGCATTTTGTGCCGCAATACACCAGATTGTTTACCCCCATACATCCATTTTTTTCCTAGCAAAAGGCTCTTGTGTTTAAATGTATGTGGTAAATGCATAAATGTATTAAGCAGCTCCTTTTTTATAATGCCTTTTTCATCATCTGTATAATTTACTTACATCTCGATTTAGCCTAAATCAGATCCACATTGATCTGAAAACGTCATTCATTCTCTTACTACTACCACCATTGTATGTCCTCGCCTGACTTTCAATAAATATTTTGCATTGCAATCTACGAAACTGCTGAGCATGATATTGAAGCTGGTTTTGGGTAAAATAAAGCAATGTGTTTTCTGTTGGTCGTTTGGTTGACATGAGTTACCTGTCAGAACTCGGTCAGGTCAGTCTATCCATGGAGCTCAAAAAATATGTATAATTTCCAGTAACTCTTATAATGTGAAGTAATGGATGGATTCAACACATCCTATGCCCAACCACGCCTTCTCGTGACAACGCTATTTTTCATTCTATTCCAGGTGAAAGTAATTGTGACGTCATGACGTCACAAAAAGATTAAAACTTTGTAACCAATGTGTGGGAAATCCGGTTGACCTATTTGGAACAATACTGCTTATGATTGGTTAACTGCGCGTTCTTGGTTGACCGTTTAAAAAAGTTTATTAAGACCCTATACAGTCTTGTGTACATGTATACAACAATGGTTAACAAAACGTGCAGGGTTATTAGCCTTACCATGGGAATATGTGAGTAAGAGTTTCTGTCACATTGCCCCTTTATCGTCTTGTTGTCAAAAGCGCAAGAAGTTAATCTACGAAATACATTGTAGCTTAAACAAGAAAAAAACATCTTCCTACTTATTTTAAATAAATACATTATTATCCAGATATAATGTTAAAAGTATGAAAAGGAGTTGGTACATATTAACTGAGTGACCATTGTAAGTTTTCAAAAATTCATTTTCTTTTTTCATTTTTCTTGGAAAACGTTCCGTATTTTAACCTAGATACCTTTTTTATGTTTCATAGTTGTTCAGATATCCAGCTTTTTTGCACAAATGAATAATTTAAATACCATAATTTATATTAGAAAATGTAGAGCTAAACTTAGCTTTGCTCTAATTTTGCTAATACTGGTGTTTAAAGTTTCAACCAGAACACTTTTGTCCAAGTGGAAGAAAAAAATATCTTGTGATGTAGGCTACACAAGGGGCCGGGTAATCGGCCGAATATATATATATATATATATATATATATATATATATATATATATATATATATATATATATATATATATATATATATATATATATATTCGGCCGATTACCCGGCCCCTGCAGTTTTTCACATTTAACATTCTTTAGCTCAATTCTTTGCCAAATGAGTGATGTGCGGAAAGAGGGCCACATAATTTCATCATAGATGACATGAATTTTTTTCTTGTCTGTATTAATGTTTCATTCTATCGATTACACAGCCGTAATTTTAATCATAAAAAAGAACATGACAGATCTGGCTATTTTGCGTTCCCGAGCTCAAACCTCACAGATAATACCAGCCTTGTCGGATTGATCTTTGCCGATCTTTCTGTCTTAAAAATATAACTGCAATATCCGCTCTCTTCGATTTGATTTCAGTGTCACCACTGCCCTTTAACTACATGTGTTACAACCACAACTCCATCCTAGTTGGTTTTTGGTCTTTGAACTATAAGCCGTCTGATCAAATCCATACGCTATCAGTGCATGGCAGCCAGCCACACAGAATGTTACAAATGCCGATGCAGTTGTACTCTGACAACAACGTGTAGTCAAGTGTGAAAGGAATTCTACTGCACTGAAAGAAATTCGATGGCATTCACAAGGAAGAGTTTCTCATTGTGAAAGTAGACATGGTGCTGTGAGATCTTAACTTTCACATACAATAAGCTGTAACGCCTTCAGTGACAAAACCAGCAATAATAACAAATAAGTCTGAATAATGTTTTCACCTTTTATTCTTCAATGCGAATCTGAAAAACTTCAAAAAGGTCAAAGTATAGATATAAGAGAAAAGTGACATCTGAAAATCAAGGAAATAGTTCCAATGTAATAATTCTGCTTTAAGTGCAATTCCCAGGCTAATCACTCTGGCACAAAATACGTTCATAGTTACTTTTGTCAATCTCAGATCACTACCAATACGACAAAAATACTACCAAATTGGAAACCAAATCATGCGATCTATTGAGTCTATAATTTATCATTCCTATGAGAATGTATCACATCACATGCCCATCGCAAGTAAATAAGATCCTTGTTCGTAAATTCTATCTGTGTTTTTGATGTCACATTATCTTAAAATATGGTGATTGCTTACGCCACACACCGGAAGTAATGTGGTGTTTTATTTTTTATTTTTTGGATTATGAAGCCCTGGGAACCATTACTTGTCACTGTCGAGGAAGAACAAGGGGAGGTAATAAGATAACTGTGTGACCACCAAAGATTTATGTATGAGCCTGTTTATGTCCTGTACTAGACTATCATGTACGAGCGACAATACGATTTTAGCAGTGTAACCATACCTCAGTATACTCAACAGTGATCTTAATAAATTAAAGTATGATTTCACTTTCAGGACGGTATTCCTATATGTATCTTTAGACATTTTGGCATATTGTATTCTTTGATAACTACTCGATTCTTCCACTTAAATACAACCAAACAAAATTTAATCCGAAGTTTAGCAAGAACTGGATTCCAGTAAGTAACCGTATGAATAGAGACAACTGTTTCCAGCGTGACCACCCGAGAAGATGATTTCAGATTTGAATTCAAGAAAACTTCTTGTGATTAAAAGTCATTTATACATGTATTTAGTGTCCCAGTAGGCCATTATTTCATGGAATTCATATTACACCAATACATGTGCACGGCGAGAAGTACAAAATACATGTGTAGAGGTTCCACGACGAGAAGTAAAGAATAAAGGTGCAGCGCTTCCACGACGAGAAGTATAAAATAATGTACAGAGGTTCCAGGACGAGAAGTATAAAATACATGTACAGAGGTTCCAGGAGGAGAAGTATAAAATACATGTACAGAGGTTCCACGAAGAGAAGTATAAAATACATGTAAAGAGGTTCCACGACGAGAAGTAAAAAAAAAGGAGGGTGTTGGGGAGCAGGGGTTCCACAAGCACAGGTGAAAATAACAAGTGCGGCTCAGAAATCGATTTCAAAGAAGAAACAAAGACATGAGAATGTAAATGTACGAAAACTGCCATATGCTTTATTTGTATGGAAATATTAGCTAGAGAATAACGTTATAAGTATAATGACCTCACACTTAGGGCTGTGTCACACGGGCTGAGATTTTTTATCGTAATATATCCCAAGCTACAATTTTAAACTTCTGTTAAAGCAACCTTACGTAAAACATCCCCGTTCGTTTCACGCACATTCCACTCACTAACATTGCATACATGTAAGAACACATTAAAATACATCACAGTAATTACATTTTTCGCATAAACTAAGAATGATTCCATACCAAGAGAAGTCTACAACATAAGCGTTGATTAGAGAAAAAGTCCGGTTGTTGCCTTGTTTGAGAGCATGGAGCATGGACGGGTTGTCACGGGATCGCAGAAACTTCAAACAGACTTAAACAACCCAACCGACATAGGTCCAGAGCAACACTGTGATAAAGGTATTTTACGGACAAAAAAAATATGTGTAGTGGCATGGCAGATAACCACCGGGGATGTGACACATTTTATCGGCAAAACTGACTGCAGGCAGCACAAGATGGGTGACGCAGGAGATGCTCTTTAGGCCTTTTCCATTGACAACACCGCATGATAATCCGCAGGCGATTGTAACACAACAAGGGAAGTTTCAATATAGGAAAGGTAGTGTTCCGTAGACGAAGTAAGGTGTTGCAGAGGCGATGTAAAGTATTCCACGGGCGATATTAGGTTGTTCCATAGGTGACGAGGGTTATTCCACAGGCGATGTAAGATTGTTCCATAGACGACGTAACGTTTTCTACGACAACAAAGACGATGAAATATTCCACAGAAGCTGTTTCACAGGCCATGTGTAAAAACTGTTTCTCAACGTTATCCCACAAATGATGTAAGACCCCAAAGAAGCTGTACCACAGAAAATCTACCGTTCCATAGGCGATAAAAGTTATTCCTTCAGTCTGTTTCATCAGATTTCACAGGCACTAGTTATCAACTGCATTTATCTCTTCTCCTCAGCTGGTTTGTTTTATGGGCCAAAACTGCTCAATCTTACCAAAAACGTGCCTCTGTAGTATTAACACTTGATGAAAGTGTGACTTCTGGCTTATAAATACCACACGTTTATTTCAAGGGCAAGAATCCACCATTCTGCACCCGCCACATTTTACAACTAAGACAATATCCAGATATCTCTGGGGGGAACACGAAAACATTCCGAATGGTATCAAATTCACCTGTATCATGACATTAGTGTTAACAAATAAATATTTCTGGCATGTATTTCCTACGGTTACATATTATATCCAATAAGTCATTTAACTGTGGAAACAAAAAAGTAGTGTTCACCTTGAAATTTAGGTGACAACGCCTTTATTATATGTTTTACTGAGCTGAGTGAGCTTTAATATACCGAGGTGAATTATATTTAAATTATATCTGAAAAGATTATATCTGAAATTATATTTAAAGTGTATCTGAAAAAAGATCTGAAAGAAATAATCACAATATTTTTAGAATTGTTTGAAAAGACAGCTTTTTCTGGCTTGTCTCCTCTTTCCTGGATCGTGTTTGGTGTTTTCCACCAGAGGGCCAGGAGGCTGCGGACATATTATGCGGGGACTGATGAGCTGTGAGTCTTTCTAAGCATTTTCACACTTAAGGTGACTCCTTAAATCACCTTCTGTGGTTGACGTTGTTTAGATCTACATGTAAAATGATTATATCTCATAGAGTCACTCTCCGTTTCCTCTGGTCGAAAGACGGTCACATGCTGTTCTGCAAAACATGATGTACAACAATCACGCGCCCAAGGAATCTACCGATTGTTATTTCCACCTACTGTTTACGATACTGATACCGGATTAACAAATGTTAACCCCGTTGTGTTTTGATAATAAAACTCTTCATACCAAATCATGTTCAGTTGGATCAAAAGACCTGGGGAATGCAGGCATGTCATATACGAATGCGGGAGGCGACATTACTCCAAAACCAAAAAAACTAGAACCAAAATTACCTGGAATTGATTAATCTTACCCTTCGTTGACAGGATGTTTAAAACCCCTTAGTTTGCACCCCTGTTATTTAACGTTAACTGATAGCTACTTCAGATCGCCCCCAGCTACGAGGGATAATTCCTGTTTCCGTTTTTCTGGAGGTTGTCTGACTCCGCAGATTAAGGGTTTTCTAGTCTGACCATTCCTGCAAAAGCCGCCCATCTGTAACGACACGTAAACATGCGTAATTTACGCCATACTATGTGATGTGAAAAAGGCTAGGATAAATGAAGAACCACTTAGCCCTGGGTCAAGAGAATGCCTATAGGTGGAAAACTTCAGGAACAACATGGAGTTATACTTTGCATACCTATTCTTTGGTAAAAAAACATTTTCTGGAGAAATTATACATTGAACTCAGAGACTAACAGATGCCTAAAAAAATTACATAGTAATTTTCCTAGGTTAGAAATGGAAAATCCTACCGACCCTCAACGGCGTTTCGAAGATGTATATATTTGGTTGTCACCGTTTTAAGTAGTTTTGTTGCGTGGATTAAAGAGCAAGGCTGAGAGCAAATCATAGACAATAGTGCATTTTACAAATGCCCTTTGAAGGCTACAGCCCAGGAAGAGAAAATATGTTTGTCAACACCCGAGTTTAAAAGTCACGGTCCCGAGTTAACAAGTCAATTACCCGAGTTTACAAGTCAGGGACCCGTGTTTACAAATGAACTTCATGTACCTGTTCGACTTTGCTTGAAAAGGTCTACGCAGAAACAGGGACATATTGAAAGACTGAAAGAATACACCGCATTAGACCGACTTGTTTTAGGCGGGCAATGTATTTCCCTATATCAATGAGACGGCTTATTTATAAACAGATTATAAAAAGAGACAATATATGAACTAAATTAAAATTAAATATAAAATACAGCGTGCAGCCCCGCCCTTATATAGCCTAGTAGAGTTCTTTCAATCTCAACTGGACCAGTTATGTGTGAGACACTGTTCAAATACATGAAGGCCTACTTGATCCAGCCAGGGTGGAATTAAGGCAAGCTACATACGTTGGGACCAAAGGCCTTAACTTTATGTCAAATACATGTCTAAGGACGGCTGTGATAAGTTTTATTCTTATCGTATTATTTTGCTTAAATATTTACTTTGTTAATAATAATTCCAGATTGTTGGAGGTTATACCATAAATCGTATTGGCCTAAAAGAATCGTCGCCTAAAAGAACATTTTGATTTTTTTTTTTTTTTTTGATTGGTGTTTTACGCCGTACTCAAGATTATTTCACTTATACGACGGCGGCCAGCATTATGGTGGGTGGAAACCGGGCAGAGCCCGGGGGAAACCCACGACCATCCGCAGGTTGCTGATAGACCTTCCCACGTACGGCCGGAGAGGAAGGCAGCATGAGCTGGTCTTGAACTCACAGCGACCGCATTGGTGAGAGGCTTCTGGGTCATTACGCTGCGCTAGCGCGCTAACCGACTGAGCCACGGAGGCCCCTAAGAACATTTTGCGACAGAGAAAGTGTAATTTGCAAGCGACAAAAGTTAATTTGCAAAAGCATACTGGCACTGACGATCAGGGAGTAGTCCCCTATATATAGATGAAATTATAGCGTAACCCTTATGATTGGTCAATTATGTCCGGGCCCCGACTTGTAAACTAGGGGCCCGACTTGTAACTTGTGGCCCCGACTTCAAAACTCGGGTTAAAAGAAAACTTTTCTTCTCCCCCAAAAAGTTTTTTTAGCATGTACTTTTTTTTTCTTTCCAAAATTTTCTTTCACCATATCACTTTTACGGCTCCGTTGTATTAAGTCCATTGTAAGGTGTTTTATTGAATACTTTCCCTAAATTATCACACTGTCGTGGCTGGTCTGGCTTTACTCTCTTTTCTGTAGTCTTCTACATTCTGTGTCAAGTATTGCACGAGCACAAAAGTGTGGTCTCTAGCCAAAGAGTACACCAAACAGTAATACATCATATTACCAGGACTTTCAAGCAGACACTACCATACCCACTTGTCACCAATCTATCTTATTTTTGCATTCTTCTCAATCCACTGCTTTTCTATCTAGTAAGATAAATGATATAGGACATTTATTACTATGTAGATTTGTTGTACCATTTAATCTGCTTGTGAGATGCGTTCTGAGCTACTATAGAAAATTAACGATTGCAATCTGCTAACCTGAATTCCCGGCATGCAGCACTGGGACATGAGCCGACTTGGCGTCTTAGGAAATGAATTCATTGGTATTCATGTCACGTGACAAGGTTCCGTCTCTCGGTGTCGTCTGCTGGAAAGGGTTCCATTTACCAGATTGAGAATGTTTTAAGCATGTTTCTCTTGTTTCTTTGAGGGGCTTTGTCGCGAAGTTGTGAGCATGTAACAGAAAGGGAGTTAAGACGAGCTTAAAATAATGGGTATTTTATTCACGTAACAAACGTTTTGTGAACCATGACCGTTTAAACATATGGAACTTTTTAAAATACATTGTACATTGTATCAGTATACTGTACCCTGTAGCATTACATTGTACATGGTATCAGTATACTGTGCCTTGTATCAGTACATTGTACATGGTATCAGTACATTGTACATGGTATCAGTATACTGTAAATTGTATCATCTGATCATCTTGCTTGATTCATGTACTCAATACAGTTAGAAAATGTATGTATGTATGAATGCTTGGGGTTTAACGTCGCACTTAGCAATTTTTCGGTCATATCACGACGAGGAGTCATTAGACGTTTGTACATATTCTGTCTTCTTGTGGCAGGGCGAGTCCATGCTGCCAAAGCGCTGTCTCCACTGAAGTATCATGCCAAAGATTCCAGTCATATTATACTGACACGGCATCAACCAATCTTATTTCCTTGCTCTAACGTTTCAGTACTGAGCGTCAAGCGAGGCAACAAGTACCACTTTTATGTTCTTTGGTATGACTATGTCCTATTAGAAAATGTGCTTCTATCAAAAACCAGATGCCATTGGTCATAGCATAAATTTTTAAAGAGCATTTTGTTTCGAACGCTTTTTTGAAATTTAACGATGACACGAAGAAAGCTACAGGTATAAATCAGATATTTTTCTTTTATTTTAGAGAGATCAATATTGTAAAACACCAAACAAAACACAAATCCGTGATACGAAGGCTTATTTTGCACTACACAAAAAATTAGCTGATAAGGGCTGAATATCACATTAGAAGTATTTATCTCCGGCCGTACGTGAAGGTATGTCACCAACCTGCGAATGGTCGTGGGTTTCCAGTGGGCTCTGTTCGGTTTCCTCTCAGCGTAATGGCCGCCGTCGTATGAGTGGAATATTCTTGAGTACAGCGTAAAAAATCCGCAATAAAATAAATAAATAAATACATAAATGGAAGTATTTAAGTAATTTTGTCGAAATAATTAATTGAAGCACAACAGAAAAAGACATGTGGCTGAAGCCCGCAGATACGCAAAATCTTATCATGGAATATTGTTTTCACCACTTAAAGCTGACGTAAGTTTGACATAGTTGCTTATACCTGACGCAAAAGAATACTGATGCAAAAGAATTTTACTGAAGCAAAAGAATTTTAGGCATTATAACTGTCCAAAAAGCTTGCCCAAGAGTTATTACGCGCTGTATCTTGACGAATATATAAATACGGAGGCCGGACACAGATGTCAGGATACAATGGCAGGGTACAATGTTTATTGACCTGTAGAGGAACAAAAGTGATCCTCAAATTGACTGCAGCATGGTGACCGGCAAAGCGATCGTCAGTGCGCGATCCCACAATGCCCTAAAGAACATGTTTAATGTACATGAGAAGTACAGTAAATTAAATTACATGAATTTACTTCAGTTCATTAAGTTGATGACAAGTACATGTATTTAAGTTTGTTTCACAAACACAGAAATGATAAAAAAAAATGAATCCAATCTGTGCAATTGTCCTTGAGGGTTATCCTTAACATCACACCATACAATACTGTGAATTAAACAAAACATAACAATGAGAGTTATGGTCCTTGGATCTAGTATTCCGGCAAAGGTAGTCACCCTTGTTGTATAATATTCTAATACGAGTTGTGTCCCTTGTTTACAACCATTCATACTATCGTACTACGGTAAACTTCCAGCAATGAAATATATACAAAAATATCACTGTAAGTCTGCAACAATGCAGTTTCCAAAACTACATGCACCGCGATTCGGACTGAACTAAAACTACTACAATACTAATTACAAAGCTTATCACGTAATGTGAAAGAAACAACAGGAACTGAAGATAACCTACAAACAACTACTTGTTAACTAATTTAGTTAACCCCACTCTAATGGTGTATGTGGCACATGTACAATGTACAACAAAGTGGGCCTTTCCACCAATGTGCCGATCATGTATAGTATGGCTAATGCATGTATTTTAGCAACTCATGGACAATACAGTTCCATGTTTTATTTTTTTTTTTTGAGCGATTATTGTTTTAATGCAGACAAAGTGTTCAAGTTCCACCTGCTTGTAACACATACACAGTTATTATGTAAATATTGTGCTCATGGAAATATGCCACCACTTCAAGTTTAAAGTTATCTCCCTTGACTTCTATAAACACATACGTACGTTTGAACATGTTTTTCAACCGAAACTAACTCTTTTTTGTTGTTGTTTTTGTAGCAATCTGTTGCGCTTTTCGCTGTTATTTAAGAAAATCTCTGTGTCTGGCAGTACATTGCTGCCCAAGCCCTACCTAATAAACTGTGGAATACATTAAATCTGGAATCAACCTGATTTTATCGTCTACACTTGGCGTCGTGGACAGGATAGGGCAGGCATAAAACTAAAAGGGCAGCACGAAGCGACCAGAACCTAATGTGGTAGCCTTGGAGGAACAGTTGCGGAATATGGCTATGATTCTGTTTCTCTGTTTATACTCTGTTTCTTGTACAAGAAACCTGTTCACCTTAAACGGGAATGCCCATCTCGTGACAGCCAGGACTTTTTAGAAAGTTCTACGGTGGCGAGCCGATCGGTAGAAGGGTGTTTAGGCTCCAAACAGATGGCAAGCCACTTTCTGAATAAAACAGTGGGTGAATGCACTCGTGTTGAAGTGACTATAATCGGAGTATCCATGGTGTGTCTGTAGCACAGAGGGTCACAGGTATTAATTATTGCTTTAAACCGGAAGGTATTGTTCCTGTAGATGTTAACAGATAGGTACAGATGTCATTTTAGAAAGTGGATTAAGTAACAGTATTATTGTTAATAGGGCTTACATTTTATTAATATAACACAGATTCTAGTGCTGAAATTTGGCAGACACCACTCCGGGTTTCGAACCAGCGACCTCAGAGTCAGGCACCAAGTCGCCAGCAATACATGTCAACCGTCTAAACCACTCCACCAACAGGCCTTTCACAGTTTGTGATCATCAGAGGGGTAATGCGAGTTCACTGTAAAGTCTACCGGTCTAGTCAACCTTTTATTTTTGTGGACGACCTCCCATAGGTACGCGGTATGGAGACCAACACTGAATTACTTGGTAAGACCTTAGTAAACCAGGCTGCCTTTGTTGTTAAGGACAGTGGATGTGATAAGATTTTTTCTGGTATTTTAGGCATGAATATTTTGAAGAATTGTGGAGAGTTTTCAGTAGCAACATCATGTGATTCCGATACCGCCCCAGATGTTACATCTAATGTAGTCAGAGCTCATGCACAATGTAATGTTAGGCCTAATGGCCAGATGGGCTTAATAAAGTTGTCCACTAAGAATACTGTTGTTATTCCCCGTAAGCCTGAGGTAAGTTCAACAGGTTATTGTAAGGCTGGTCAGGTTAAGAGTGAATTGATGCTCTTGTTGAAGCCACTGATGGCTCCCAACTTACGTACAAATCTGATGGAGGCCAGGCTTTGTGTCACTGTTAACGAGGGAACAGTCCCTCTCAGGTTAATGAAACACCCCAAAAGTTAAGACCTAGAGCTAGGGTAGGTAAACTTCAGGTATTGGATAAGGTTGAAAGACCAGGTATAGGTGTAGCAGATAAAGCTTCATATGCCGAGGTTAACTGGGAAGGTATGGAGAAGAGCTTTAATGATGATGAAGATATTCCTGTAAAGTTGGGTAATGTTGAACAAACTAAACATCAAAGACAGAGACTGGTTGCTTTACTCAAAAAAACACGAAATGGTGTTTTTTCGGCATTCAAATGATTTAGGCTGCACTTATACAGTTACTCACAAAATAGACACCGCATAACACCTGCCAATTAAGCAAAGGCATCATAGAGTGCCACGACATATATTCAGTGCAGTTAAGAAGCACATCAACGAGTTGGTTTATCAGGGAGCACTTGAGAAAAGCTGTAGTCATTGGACCTTTCCTGCTGTGATTGTCCGCAAACCTGACAATTTTATTTGGCTCTGTTGTGACGAACAGAAAACTCAGTCGAGTTACCAGGAAGGATGTTTTTCCAATTAACCGAGTAGAGGAGTCATTAGATGTTGTTTTCATCACTAGATCTTATATCGGGGTATTTCCAGGTAACAATGAACAAAGAAGATCAAGCCAAGACTGTGGTTACCACTCCATTTGGGTTGTATGAATGGACACGTTTGCCATTTGGACTGTGTAATGCCCCGGCGACATTTCAACACTTAATGGAGTGTTGCCTTGGAGACTTGCAGTGAGAAACCCAGTTGATATACCTAGACAACATACTCATTTTTAGTCACGACTTTGATTTTCATCTTCAGCGACTTCAACAACTTTTAGGACGCTAAAGCCTAGCAAGTGTCACCTCCTGCAGAGTGAAGTGAAATTTTTGGGTCACATTGCCTGTTCCGAGGGTATCAGGACTGACCCTGAAAACACGCAGTTATCGACAACTGGCCTATTCCAGTGTGTGGCCGAGAGGTCCGACAGGCATTGGGATTCATGGGGGTTTACAGGAGATTTGTTCCTGAGTTGTTTACAGATTGCAACACCTCTCAGTAGGTTGGTTGGCAAGCCCAAGAAAAGGGGTAAAACTACTCCACCGTTTCAGTAGACTTTTGACTGTCAAGCATCATTTGATATTCTCCGCTCACCGCTTGCCTCAGCACCAGTGTTAGATCATCCGGACTTATCGCAGCCATTCATCGTTATTACGGACAACAGTAACACTGATCTTGGAGCAGCTCTTTCACAAATCCATGATGACACTGAAAAGCCCTTAGCCTTTCCCAGTCGTGGGTTACGTCCTGCAGAGTAAAACGATAAAAACTACTGTGCTTTCAAGTTGGAACTGTTAGGGTTAAAATGTCCCAGTCGGATCCCCTTCATCTTTTCAGGGCTTACCAAGATGTAAGGGATTGTACTGTACACCTTCAGCTGATATTGCCTCGGCCTCTATAGAGAGAGGCTTTCCAGGCAAAACACGACCACGCAGGATATTTCAGTGATAGAAGGACTTTATCTGTGACGCGTCGATGTTACTATTGACCACGTATGACCAATGATGTTCAGGAATGGACACATTCATGCGAGAGATGTGCCCTCGCGAGAGACATCTTGCCGGCTCCCCATGTGTCGTTCATGCGTATGAACATTAGAACCCCCATCGAGGCTGTAATCATAGACTTTACCTGGTTGGAGAAGTCAAGTGACGGATCTGAAAATGTTCTTGTGGTAACTGATATGTTCACCACATTTTGTGTAAGTCCCAACAAAAGACCAGACTGCAACCACTGTGGCTTCTGCCCTTGTGAAATACTGGTTTGCCTCTTTCGGTTGTCTCGCCAGCATTCATGCTGATCAGGAGAGAAATTTTGAGTCTGCTATCATTGCTGACCTCTGTCCTTGCTATGGTATCGTGAAGAGTAGCACATCACCTTACCATCCGCAGAGAAATGGTACATGTGAAAGGTGGAACAGAACTATGCACAACATGTTGAGGGCTCTTCCTGCTGAATGCAAGAGGCATTGGAGGGAATACCTACCGGAGTTGACGCTTGCCTACAATGGTCTCGTTCTTTCCTTAACGGGATACCCTCCGTTCTACCTAATGATGAGAAGAGACGTTCATTTACCGATGGACATAGCCATGGGTACAGCCATTGATCTAGAAGAGAGTAGCTCCATGGACGAGTGAGTGCAAAATCACCACGACAGACTACTAGAAACATGTGGTATAGCTAATAGGAGTTCCAAGGAAGCGGATATACGGCCGTGCTTGTCCTGGTGCATTGGTCAAACTGAAAACAGTCCTTGCGCGAAACCAAGGAACAAAATCCAAGACTTATAGGAATCAGATCCATATCTTGTTATTGGTCTTCCAGTGTGTAAGATACGCAAGGAACGAGGCAAGGATACCAAGGTAGTTCACAGGAGCTAGCTCCAAATATGTACTTTTTCAATGCAGAAACCAAGGAATGGGACTCCTAGGGTTCAGAAAACCAAAGACCACCCTGAAAAACCAGTTGTAAGGTGTTGTGTGCCAACCTTAGGCGAATCGACCACAGGTGCTCCAAACCAGCTTCTCTCGGAAATGCTTGAAGTCTGTGAACTTCCTCAGTTCAGATACTCCGTCAGAACAGGTCACTTAGCCTAAGACTATCTTTCGTATCTAGCGCTGAGATAACTGTAGAAGAGCCCACAACTGGTTGGGATATGATCCAGGGAACTAAGCAATGGTTATCGTCTAAGTGAGATGACATAGGGACAATGCCACTTTCAGTTCGATGAAATGTAACGGGAGTGACTGGATTCCACAGCATAGGCTTATATATTGTATTATCACGTGACAGTGATCTCCCTTTCTCAGGTATGGTGCGCATGCTGACTTCCGCCTACTGATCAGCCATTCATAACATCTCGTGAAAACACAAGCGCAGGGAGATATTCCGCCAGTTAGGGTGAATTTTAATATGATTTGTTTGCCAGAACATGACTGATAAGATGTTTGGTAATCGTAAGGCGTAACTGCCCGAAGTTGTTAGGCCTTGTAATTGTAATAGCAAACTGTTCTTTTCCGGACCAGGCTGTCCATGTAAGTCACGTGACGTTGTACAGTGACGTCCATATCTTCAGTGCTCGGTTTTTATCGATTTTTGTGGGTACTAACGAGAACACATTAATTAATAATCATTTATTTATAGTTTTTAATTAATACCCAAGTACATGTAATCGCGACATGTTGAACTTCAGTGTCAGTGTGAGGAATGTCTCTTACATTGTTGTACATTGGAATTAACAACACTTAAATTAACCTTTACTCGTTACGTGTACACGCTCTTTTTCTCTGATGTTGACGGTGAACACATGCTATCGTCAGTTTTCAGCTGTAATTTAGAATGACAACTATTTTACTTTTGTTTTTTGGAGGGAGGGGGGGGGGTATACAATGCTGTAAGCATTCTTTATATATGATGTTTATATATAAAATTTGTATTCATTCACAGTAGGTGGCCATGATAACGTGAAAGCGGTAGGAATAATCACCTGCCATTTGTCACATCAGTGTGTGACTTTACTTGGGTACGTGTTCTCGGCTTTTGCCAGAATTGTATATATGTGTAATTTATCAGGTATCAGGTTAACAGGTATCTTTAATATGGAAATATTTACCATATTACAGTTATTGTTAAGTACATGTAAGTACCCAGTAATTTTGTAATTGAGAATTGGATATGTTCCTGTTTTGTCAGTTTGGTGTTAGACAGTAGAGTTTCATGTTTTATTTTTTGAACGAGTATTGTTGTAATGCAGACAACGTGTTCAAGTTACAGCTGGTTGTAATGCATACATAGCTATTACTTGAATACACAGCTTCAAGGTAAGGTTTAACCTTATCTTTCTTGAATGCTTTAAACACATGACCCAGAAGCCTTTCACCGAAGCCGTTGCTGTGAGTTCAAGTCCAGCTTATGCTGGCTTCTTCTCTGGCCGTAAGTGGGATGGTCTGACAGCAGCCTGCGGATGGTCATAAGTTTCCCCCATGCTCTGTCAGATTTCATCCCACCATAATGCTTGCCGCCATCGTATGAGTGAAATACTCTCGAGTACGGCGTAAAACACCAAACAAATAAATAAATATAAATACATGTGTACGTTTGAACCTGTTTTGTTGTTGTTGTTTTTGTAGCAACCTGCTTCACTTTTAGCTGTTATTTAAGAAAACCTTTGTGTCTGACAGTAAATTGCTGCCTCAGTCCTACCTAATAAGCTGTAAAAGACTTTAAATCTGGAGTCGGCCTGATTTTATCGTCCACAAACAGAAGAGTTTGCCCTGATCTCTAAGAGGCCTGAAGTTGCATAAAATACTGCAAACACACCAAAATGTTGAGAACAACCTCTTTCCCCTTTTAACATCAGATCCATCTCGACAAACTCCCCTTTCCAGTTTCTCTTTGGGGAGTTTGGGGAATGTTTGTACAAGTGAGACACAGACATCACTGGCGTAAGAGTAAAACTAGTGGCTATAACAGTGCGGCAAAATCAGGAGCAAAACTTATACCTACGGAGCTTTGACACTCACCGTTGGTCTTGAGGAGCACGTTACCGACAGAAGCTACACGTGCCTTACCAGCCGGCAAAGGTGCGGGTCACCCGGTCTGGCTGACACTGATATGCTGTCGGCCACTTTGTCATTTTGTCACTTTTCACCCAACTTCTCTAAACTCAATACTGGTGCTATAGATGACCACTTCGCAGTTTTTAACGTCCGTTTGCTTAGTTTACGTGCTCTTTTTGATCGACGTTCTGCGAGTTCGGTTAATTGTTTGAGACTTTGTATGTGCAGGTTTCCTTATTCCACCCCTCGCGTGCGGCATGAAGCTGTTGTTTCACTATAAATTCTGAGGGCTGATCAACCTGAAAAACTGACATTTCTATTAAACTCGTCAAATACAACAATCAGTCCTTCACACACTTCATTGTGCATAAAAAAATTCAAGATTGATCTTGATTTTTACAGGATTGATACTTAAAATAAATATTTCACTGAGTTTACAGTTCGTGGTCACTCGCTAACTGTTAATGTAGAATCCTCTGGACTGAAAAGCACCAGGATCAGCCATGCAAACAGAAAGCTGCCTGATTAAAGGGAATTATCTCCAATCTACCTAAAGCACAGATTAAAGAGGGTCTACTGCTCGTGTGTAACGACTTTTATGTTTTGCCAATGTTAAACCTGCACATTTTAAGTGCCATGGATGTCATAGACCTTACCTCACTTGCAACTCAATGAAATTTAGGTAATCCGATACTTTAATGGCGTATGCGCCGTTCAGGGTCAAGTGTAAAACTGTTTTGTTTATTCTGTCCCTATGGCACACGTGATGTTAATGGTGTGGTTCTACAAACAGTATGTTGTAACTACTTTAGATTCATATCTTGTCAATACAATCGCCTGTCACGGCATAGGACGATGTTTGGAAGTATCATACCGTGTAAGGGAACCTCAAGAGCATCTGTTCAGTCATCTGTTGACAGTAAACGACATGGCAGTGCTGAGAATCAAGGTTCACCTTTCTAATCAGTAAATTTTGCGCTATAGAAAAATAATAGCGTTACATTACTTGACAAAACATGAAATAGATATTGTATGGAAACCAAAATGATTGTAGCATTCCTAGAGCACTTTGAATGATTCCAGGCGAGGAACAGTTTCTAGGTTTTCATGTTTTGTGCATGTATGAAGTTAACATTTGTGGCGTAACATAACTCAAGCAAAGGCTGCACATGCTCTGTTCGGAATATTTTTGCTCCCGCCAAGGAGGTTATTTTCTTTCAGGCATTTGTTTTTCTGTGTGTGATTGGCAGCAACTTCTACATATTTGGATGAAATTTTGTGCACAGTTTAATCTTGGTACAAGCAGCAATCTATTACGTTGTGGTAGTGATCCGGATTAACAGCATAAGCCCAAAAGGTTAATCTAGATCTCTGTTCAAGTCGAGTTTTGGTTGTCACTACGGACCTACATTTATGCTTAGATTTACACGTAGGCAATTATCATGATTTTTGCAGATTACCACAACATGGACAAATATATAAAAAAGAAAAAAATATTTCACTAAGGAATTGTAAGCTTGTATATAATTACCATTGATAATTGGATCGAACCTACTTCAAGATAGTCGATGTGGTATGAAATGACTTTTGTGTAATTTAGTGTAAGAGAATGTGCGGTAGTAGAATACATCATGCGTACTGGGGCCTCCGTGGCTAGCTTGCAAACGCGGCGCAATGACCTAGGAGCCTCTTGCCAATGCGGTCGTACGTGAGAAGGTCTGCCAGCAACCCACCATAATGCCGCCCCCCGTCGAGTACGACATAAATCACCAAACAAATAAATAAATACAGTGCGTACTTCACCAATATTACACAGACACAAAACCTGTGCTTTCGTTTTGAAATGATTTCTGTGTAAGTTAGTCAAAAAGAATAACGCTAGTAGAGTATATAGTGCGTACTGACGCTTTCATTGCCTAGGTGGTGAGTGTGCCAGGGCGGCGCAATGACACACAAGCTTCTTGGCAATCCGGCCGCTGTGAGTGGCTCTGCCCCGTTTCCTGCCACCGTAATGCTGGCCACCGTCGTATAAGGGAAATACTCTTGAGTACGGCGTAAAACATTAAACAAATAAATAAATATATATAATTCTTACACAGAAAGAAAAGGTGTTATTATGAATAGACCTGTGTTTCAGTCCAACTCACCAATATTACCATACACAAAGGATTTAAATCTACCAGTATTAAAAAAAAACGGGGAAATGCAATATTGACATGATCCATATTGAACCACCATCCACATTGAGAACTGCTCAAACGAATACCAAATGCTGACTAGACAAGAAAAACGCATGTTACTTTCCAATAAAGATATCAAGAGTAAATTCAGTTCATGAAGTGTAAAATATAGCTATCAGTACTCAGATACCTTGGACTGTTCGATGAAAAACGACCAATCGAGTGATTTCTGCCATGCGTTTACCAGCGTCCAAACAATGAAACATCTCATATCAATAAAAAAAATAAACACTTCACAAGCAACTGTGAAGTCCTTTTAACAGTTAAAAAGGCTACACTGGAGATTGTTGGTGCAAATCAAAAATAACAGGTGTGTCTCAAAATCTTCTTTAAAGGAGAAACAAAAACATGAGGATATCAATGTAGAAAACCGCCATATGCTTTATTTGTATGGAAATATTAGGCAGAAAAAACATTTCATTGTGGAATGACATCAAATTTAGGGACCAACAGTGTGATGAGGGATAAGAATTTTTTCACGGTTTTATATTATTAGCTACAGTTGGGTAAAATTTGGAATTTAGGGCGTAAATATCTTGTTAAGCATTGTTACGTAGAAAAATCACTGCCTAACATCGGTACGCAGGAAGACATAGTATTATGTAACAGTATTTTCAGCAGCTAAGACTAATCCAATATCTACAGAAGTGTACAAACGTGATTACACAAAAATGGCCGGATGTTGTCTTGGTGAAAAATATGCAGGATGTGGAGTAGGGAAGAGGTGTCACGTGAACCTATAAGGTTGGAGAAGATGAGGCTGAGGCAGAAAATAAACAGACCTAGACAAACCAGGCGAGACGTTTTTAGCCGTAAATGCGCTTACAGTTGTTCATGGAAACATGTCTTTGGTGTTTATCAATAAACAACACAGAGATTTTGCCACTGGAGTGTTGAAAGAATCTCATAAGTCATCAACCGGACAAGTAACATATTTCATCGCCAAGACCGACTTCCGCTAACAGAAGAAGACAGACGAAGATGTTCTTTTGACGTATTCCACAGACAAAAACATCATAATCCACAGGCGATTTTAACACGACAGTGTTGAAGTAGATTTCAACACAGGCGACGTTTGGTGTTCCACAGGCAATGCAGCATAACAATGAATGTTTGGGGTTGTTCCACAGGCGACTAAGATATTCCACAGGCGATGTTAAGTTGTTCCATAGGCGATGAAGATGATACCCAGGCGATATTCAGCTGTTCCACAGGCGATGTTACATTTTTCCACAGGCGACGTTAGGTTCTTCCACAGGCGACTAACATATTCAACAGGCGATGTTAGGTTCTTCCATAGGCAATGTTAGGATCTTCCACAGGAGACGAAGATTATTCTACAGGCGATGTCAGTTTGTTCATTAGGCGACGAAGATGATTCCCCTGGCGATGTTATGCCCTTCCACAGGCGATAATGATCAACTGAGGTTACGTTGTTCCATAGGCGGTGCTAGGTTGTTGCACAGACGAGGAAGATTATTCAACAGACGATGCAAGATGTTCTACAGACGACATAGGTTAACAAACGATGCTACGTTGCTCCACAAGCGGCAATAGGTTGTTCTAAGGGCGACAAAGATTATTCAACAGACGATGTAAGATGTTCTACAGACGACATAGGTTAACAAGCAAGGCTAGGTTGCTCCACAGGCGGTGCTCGGTTGTTCCACAGGCGACAAAGATTATTCAACAGGCGATATAAGATGTTCTACAGACGACAAACGAAAATTTACAGTATTCCACATGCGATCAAAGTTTTTCCTTTAGGCAGCGAAAGCTGTTTCATCAAATAGTCCAAGATCCCAATGAAGTATAACGTTTTGTAGAGATTCCACATGTAATAATCATCAACAGCATTTAACCCACTCAGCTGAGTTGTTTTATAAGACAATTAAAACTGCACAACCCTACAGAAAAAAAAACATGCCTTTACATAACGGTTCTGTAGTATTAGTACTACCTGAACGTATCTCTTCCCTGTATAAATATATATAAATATCAATGTATACTTGACTGCACCCACCACATTTCACAACCAAGACAACATCCGGCCATCTCTGTCATAAACATGAAAACATTCCGTATGATACGAAAATGACTTCAATCATAAAATGTATTTTCTACAGCGACATAGTAAGGAATTTTAACTGCAGAAACACAAAGTAGCTTTTACGTTCAAATTTTGGTGATAATGTCTTCTTTAAATGTCTTAATGAGCTGATAGAGCCTTAATATTATATTGTGAATTACATTTCAATTTTATCTGACAGAATTACCACATCGTAATTTGCAAATACGACAAAATGTGTTAATGTAGTACGGTAACTATAAGAAAAATACCGTTTTTTAAAAGTCATTTGACCCGCACAGACATGTCCTTGGCTGTACAGAAGGCGGCACCGGTAAAAAATATAATTCATACACTAATATTTACAAAAATAAAAAATTTGATTTCGTCAGCTTTTGAAGGCGGTGAAAAAAACATGTATACTCAAGTACTCCCCCCCCCCACTCCAGAAAACACCCCAACCTCCCCAAAAAATTTGACTTGTTCCTTTTTCGAAAGTAACTTATGCCAAGAGGAAGCCTCTCCTCATTCCGCAGTATGTATACGGCTTTTTCTTGTTTGTCTCCCCTTTTCCGGATTCTGATTGATGTCTTCCACCAGAGGGCCTGGAGTTTCCGGATACGCTCTGGGGGGCCTCTTGAGCTGTAAAACCGAAACCAAGCGGTTTTAAAACAGATTACTATTGAGAGACAGATTACTATTAACAGATTTTGGGTCTGTGTGATCGTTTACAAATATCCAAAACTCCCGTACGGTAAAGAGTTACAGACATCCTATTGGAGTCTTGCTCATCATTTCCAAAAAACCTCTGTAGTTGGCGTGTGTGTAGATCTTACAATGCCCACCGTCGACATCAATACTATTTGATCTTATTTCACCTGTTCCTAAACGTTCAGAGTCCACCCAGTCTTTTATTTTCAGATGATGAAAAAATCTGAACAGCAAACACATTCGTAAACAATTTAGTTATTCTTTCACCAATTTCTGCTGTTGTTGTTTTGGGTTGTTGTTTTTTTCTAATTAATAAAACTAAATGCAGATGTTTGAAGTGCGCCTGATTCCCCTCAAAGAAGGTAATCCTGATAATGTTACAGCGGACAAAGAAATAAGCGTTTGTCGGTGAAACGTGAGGTGCTGGTAGTTCAGGCAAATGCAGTTTGTCTTTATGTAACTGGTATTGTAATGTTTCACTTTATTGTTTTGAAAACAGACACTTATTAGATATGTTTTAACCCAGGCCACTCAAGTATGTTGTTATGTAATAAACAGTAGGCTATTTCATAATCCAGCCAAACTTACAGTTAGTCTTTTCCTTGACGGGTTTTATGCTATAAAAAGCATAAGCAGCCATCGTCACAAAGGTTAGAAAAATCATTTTAGACTTCGTCTGAAACGATACATCAGATATTCTACAGAATAACAGACGTAGTCTTACACTGAGATCATGAACAAAAATCCATCCATTAACATGTACAACTTGTTACCACATAAACGTCATGCAAATAATACTTTTTCAAACATCTAGTAAAAAAGACATCAAAAAGACATCAGATTATATGGCTGTCCTTACGTTGACACAGACTGAGACATTATTTTGCACATACCTTGCGAGGTGATGATATGCACAACCCAAAGTGAATGCTGCTTTTCAACCGCTGTCACTAAAAAAACCATAGATCCGATCAAATAGTCTGGACAGAAGAATGAAACAGATGAATTTCCTATAAAACTGTAGAAAAACGCATGTGATAGTGAGTTCTCCACAATATTCGTATACCCTTATTCAGTGTGACACCAAGTAAACTTACCCGTAAACAGGAATAAATCGATTATCTCTCCGCTGTACAGTTGTATCGACGTGTTACGTTGGATATGACCCAAACAAAGTATGAGATAATCATAGTGACGTCATAATCAATCACGTCCTTGCCATGTGACGTCTTCGTGACATTCCGTAGTACGTCGGCGTACGACATCGTCTAGATGATTTAGAAAGCTTTGCGAATACGTCTGAGCGTCAGGTAATGTTTAGACTTCCTCGAAAGCCACACACATTGACAATTGTACCATCCTAAATCTTCCATGCATCGATTTTTTCTCCCAATGTATGGTCTTCGACATCAAAAGGCGGGATCATTTCATTGTACTACGATTTATGAACGTGGCCCTAATGCCCTTAAAAGACTGCCCCAGCGTTACATGATGACGAACTCTCTACTAGATTTATAAGTTACACATAGTATAATTATAAATATGTTGTGATTTTGCTAAATGATAAATCCAAACGTCGTGAAGACTTAAGACAAGTAACAAGAATTTAAAGCAAACGAAACGAAAGAGAAGATATTGAAAGGTTCAGTCTTAAATCTTCGTACTTACTACATGTATACATATATATATAAGTAAATACATTTGGAACAGCTTTTGATCAATACACCCTCATTGGTAAACACATATACAACCTGATTCACACATATTGTTTACAAGGTTCATGTCCAAAAATGTTTCGATAAAAACATCACATGGTCAACTGCAGCTATGTAATTTGCATGTATTTATACGCTTACATGAACAGTTAAAAGAAGGCAGTAAAGTAAACTGACGCATGGTCGGATATCACTAATTGCGTGTGACCATTTGCCTACTTTAGCACTCTTTATACTGTTGACTTCTATATTGCATCAACCAAAATTTAGTTGGCGGACTACGGATCTCCAATGCCTAAAACATTTGCACTGCTTTTGTATTATTGTTATTAAATCGGATGATAACATTTTCAGTAAATTTCGACAAGTGAGGCCAGTACTACAGTGAACGGCACAGTATTCTTTTTCCCTAATTATGCTTAACCCATGGCGCTAAGGGGCTTGTAATTTGATACCATATATACATTTAACATAAACACTGCCGTCAACGGCGGCCTCCAAACAACGAGTACATCAAACAGTGATACATTCAGGCAGACCCTACCATTGCCCTTCGCCACCAATTTATCTTACTTTTGCATTCTTTCACACTTTATTTTGTCTAGATAGGACAAATGGTAAAAGACATTTATTACCATACAGACGGATTTGTTGCACCATTTAATCTGTCTGTGAGATGCGTTATCAGCTACTGTAGAAAATTAACGATTGCAATCTGCTAACCTAAAATCCCGGCATCCACAACTGGGACATGTGCGGACTTGGTGTCTTAGGAAATGAATTCATTGGTGTTCATGTCACATGACAAGGTTTTGTATCTCTTTGTATACTGAAAAGTGTGACATTTACCAGATTGAGAAGTTTTCAAAGCACATCTCTATTTCTAAAAGAGGTTTAGTCGTAATCTCGTGAGCCTATGACAAAAAGGGAAGGATCATCGCAGTGGCGAACTTAAAATAATGCATATTTCATTCAAGCCATCACTGTTTGAAGATATAGAGTCAAAACCATAAGACAGTCGTTGTGTGTCACCAGTATACTGTTACTACTTATCTTCTGATGATTGTCTCAAGTATCAAGTACCAGTCAGACAATGTGCTTAATTTGGATTGAGGCCTTCAACAACAATATAATAAAAAACAAATGGTTTCTTTCATCGTGTTCAAACAGATGTTCTTGGGCATAGCTTAGCAATTTTTCTTAAAAAGAAAACTATGCTGGTTCTGCGGTGGATAGATATGAGTGAGATATTTTAGAGAGATAAATAAGGTAAAACACCAAACAAACAGAAATCAGTCATAAAATCCGTTATTGTGAAGAGTAAATGCAGTTCATGAAGTGCAACATACGGCTATTAATACTCAGATACCTTAGACCCCCTTCGATGAAAAACGACCAGTCGACCTATTTCTTTCATACTTTTACCAGCGTCCAGTCAAGAAAACATCTCATATCAATAAAACCCCTTTACAAGCAACTAAAGTTCTGTTAACAATTAAAGAGGCTACATCCGAGATTTTTGGCGCAAATGACAGATAACAGGTGGGTCTTAAAATCGATTTTAAGGAAGGGATAACAAAAACATGACGATATAAATGTACAGAACCGCCATATGCTTTATTTGTATGGAAATATTAGCTAGAGAACAACATTACATTGTAAAATGACATCAAATTTCTCACAATGTGATGAGGACGAACAATTTTTTACATTATACGTTATTAGCTACAGTTGGGTAAAATTCGGAATTTAGAACTTAAATATCTACTAAACCAACGTTACGTACAAATGTCACCGTTTTTTTATGTGCAATCTACTGTCTAAGATCAGTACGCCTGAACACATGGTATCATGTAACAGTATTTACAGCAACTAAGAAAAATGCAAAATCTACAGAAGTGTGCAAACGTGATTACACAGAAAAAAGGCCGGATGTTGTCTTGGTGAGAAATGTGGAGGCTGTAGGAAATGGAAGGGGTGTCACGTGAACTAAAAGGTATGTGAAGATAAGGCTGTGATAGCGCAGAAAATTTAAACAGACCTAAACAAACCAGCCGAGACATTTTTAGAAAAAAAGCGCTTACAAGTGTCCATGGGTACATTTCTTTGTGATAAAGGTGATTATCAAAAAAAAACACAGAAATTTAGCCTCTGGAGTGATGGAAGAATCTCATAGGTCATCCACCGGACAAGTAACATATTTCATCGGCAAGACCGACTTCCGGTGAAAGACCATTGACAAAACGTATCATAATCCACAGGCGATTTTAACACGACAGTGTTGAAGTAGATTTCAACACAGGCGATGTTTGGTGTTCCACACGCGATGCAGCATAACAAGTAGTGTTTGGGGTTGTTCCACAGGCGACTAAGCTATTACACAGACGATGTTAAGTTGTTCCATAGGCGATGAACATGATACCCCAGGCGATGATAGATTCTTCCAAAGGCGACATTAGGTTCTTCCACAGGAGACGAAGATTATTCCACAGACGATGTTTTGCTGTTCCACAGGCGAATAAGTTATTCTACAGGCGATGTTAGGTTCTTCCATAGGCAATGTTAGGGTCTTCTACAGCAGACGAAGATTATTCTACAGGCGATGTTAGTTTGTTCCAAAGGCGACGAAGATGATACCTCAGGCGACGTTTTGCTGTTCCACAGGCGATAATAATCAGCTGAGGTTACGTTGTTCCATAGGCGGTGCTAGGTTGTTGCATAGACGAGGAAGATTATTCAACAGACGATGTAAGATGTTCTACAGACGACATAGGTTAACAAGCGATGCTACGTTGCTCCACAAGCGGCAATAGGCTGATCTACAGGCGACAAAGATTATTCAACAGACGATATAAGATGTTCTACAGACGACAAACGAAAATTTACAGTATTCCAAGTGCGATCAAAGTTTTTCCTTTAGGCAACGAAAGCTGTTTCATCAAATAGTCCAAGATCCCAATGAAGTATAACGTTTTGTAGAGATTCCACATATAATAATCATCAACAGCATTTAACCCACTCAGCTGAGCTGTTTTATAAGACAATTAAAACTGCACAACCCTACAGAAAAAAACATGCCTTTACATAACGGTTCTGTAGTATTAGTACTACCTGAACGTATCTCTTCCCTGTATAAATATATATAAATATCAATGTATACTTGACTGCACCCACCACATTTCACAACCAAGACAACATCCGGCCATCTCTGTCATAAACATGAAAACATTCCGTATGATACGAAAATGACTTCAATCATAAAATGTATTTTCTACAGCGACATAGTAAGGAATTTTAACTGCAGAAACACAAAGCAGCTTTTACGTTCAAATTTTGGTGATAATGTCTTCTTTAAATGTCTTAATGAGGTGATAGAGCCTTAATATTATATTGTGAATTACATTTCAATTTTATCTGACAGAATAGCCACATCGTAATTTGCAAATACGACAAAATGTGTTAATGTAGTAACTATAAGATAACTTGAAAAATACCGTTTTTTAAAAGTCATTTGACCCGCACAGACATGTCCTTGGCAGTACAGAAGGCGGCACCGGTAAAAAATATAATTCATACACTAATATTTACAAAAAAAAAAAAATTTGATTTCGTCAGCTTTTGAAGGCGGTGAAAAAAACATGTATACTCAAGTACTCCCCCCCCCCCCCACTCCAGAAAACACCCCAACCTCCCCAAAAAATTTGACTTGTTCCTTTTTCGAAAGTAACTTATGCCAAGAGGAAGCCTCTCCTCATTCCGCAGTATGTATACGGCTTTTTCTTGTTTGTCTCCCCTTTTCCGGATTCTGATTGATGTCTTCCACCAGAGGGCCTGGAGTTTCCGGATACGCTCTGGGGGGCCTCTTGAGCTGTAAAACCGAAACCAAGCGGTTTTAAAACAGATTACTATTGAGAAAAAAAAATAAATTTTGGGTCTGTGTGATCGTTTACAAATATCCAAAACTCCCGTACGGTAAAGAGTTACAGACATCCTATTGGAGTCTTGCTCATCATTTCCAATAAACCTCTGTAGTTGGCGTGTGTGTAGACCTTACAATGCCCACCGTCGACATCAATACTATTTGATCTTACTTCACCTGTCCCTAAACGTTCAGAGTCCACCCAGTCTTTTATTTTCAGATGATGAAAAATCTGAACAGCAAACACATTCGTAAACAATTTAGTTATTCTCTCACCAATTTCTGCTGTTGTTGTTTTGGGTTGTTGTTTTTTCTAATTAATAAAATTAAATGCAGATGTTTAAAGTGCGCCTGATTCCCCTCAAAAAAGGTAATCCTGATAATGTTACAGCGGACAAAGAAATAATCGTTTGTCGGTAAAACGTGAGGTGCTGGTAATTCAGGCAAATGCAGTTTGTCTTTATGTAACTGGTATTGTAATGTTTCACTTGATTGTTTTGAAAACAGACACTTATAAGATATGTTTTAATCCAGGCCACTCAAGTATATTGTTATGTAATAAACAGTAGGCTATTGCATAATCCAGCCAAACTTACCGTTAGTCTTTTCCTTGACGGGTTTTATGTCATAAAAAGCATAAGCAGCCATCGTCACAAAGGTTAGAAAAATCATTTTAGACTTCGTCTGAAACGATACATCAGATATTCTACAGAATAACAGACGTAGTCTTACGCTGAGATCATGAACAAAAATCAATCCATTAACATGTACAACTTGTTACCACATAAACGTCATGCAAATAATACTTTTTCAAACATCTAGTAAAAAAGACATCAAAAAGACATCAGATTATATGGCTGTCCTTACGTTGACACAGACTGAGACATTATTTTGCACACACCTTGCGAGGTGATGATATGCACTACCCAAAGTGAATGCTGTTTTTCATCCGTTGTCACCAAAAGAATCCATAGATCCGATCAAACAATCTCCTCAAAAGAATGAAACAGATGAATTTCCTATAAAACTGTAGAAAAACGCATGTGATAGTGAGTTCTCCACAATATTCGTATACCCTTATTCAGTGTGACACCAAGTAAACTTACCCGTAAACAGGAATAAATCGATTATCTCTCCGCTGTACAGTCGTATCGACGTGTTACGTTGGATGTGACCCAAACGATAATCGTAGTGACGTCATAATCAATCACGTCCTTGCCATGTGACGTCTTCGTGACATTCCGTAGTACGTCGGCGTACGACATCGTCTAGATGATTTAGAAAGCTTTGCGGATTCGTCTGAGCGTCAGGTAATGTTTAGACTTCCTCGAAAGCAACACACGTTGAAGATAGTACCGTTCTAAATCTTCCATGCACTGATTTTTCCCCCAATGGTTTTCGAGATCAAAAAGGAGAGATCATTTCATTGTACTACTTTTTATGAACGTGGCCCTAATGCCCTCAAAAGACTGCCCCAGCGTTACATAATGACGAACTCTCTACTAGATTTATAAGTTACACATAGTATAATTATAAATATGTTGTGTTTTTGCTTACTGATAAATCCAGACGTTCACCAACTTTCAGCCAACTTTCACGCTGCCGTCAACTGCGGCATCCAAACAACGAGTACATCAAACAGTGATACATCACCAGGACATTCAGGCAGACCCTACCATTGCCACTCGCCACTAATTTATCTTACTTTTGCATTCTTTCCCACTTTATTTTGTCTAGATAGGACAAATGGTAAAAGGCATTTATTACCATATAGACGGATTTGTTGCACCATTTAATCTGTTTTTGAGATGCGTTATCAGCTACTGTAGAAAATTATCGACTGCAATCTGCTAACCTAAAATCCCGGCATCCACAACTGGGACATGTGCGGACTTGGTGTCTTAGGAAATGAATTCATTGGTGTTCATGTCACATGACAAGGTTCTGTATCTCTATGTATGCTGAAAATTGTGACATTTACCAGATTGAGAACTTTGCAAACCACATCCCTGTTTTTTAGAGAGGTTTAGTCGTAATCTCGTGAGCCTATGACAAAAAGGGAAGGATCATCACAGCGGCGAACTTAAAATAATGCATATTTCATTCAAGCTATCACTGTTTGAAGATACAGAATCAAAACCATAAGACATTGGGCATAGCTTAGCAATTTTTCTTAAAGAGAAAACTATGCTGGTTCTGCGGTGGATAGATATGAGTGAGATATTTTAGAGAGATAAATAAGGTGAAACACCAAACAAACAGAAATCAATTATACCCACGCTCATTTTGTGCTTTAAAGTCAATAACTGGGACTTCAAGCATTTACAAAATTATTAAATTGAAGCGGTTTCAGGTGTTTTGACGACTGTTGAGGGCAGTATGTCACATTGGAAGTATTTAAGCCATTTATCGAAATCAGCCACCAGGAAAGGTAAAAAAAAACTTCAAACATATTGTGGAGCGTTTGGATGATTTTATCATCAAAAGCTTAGATTCGTTTCAAGCACGATCAATCAATAGTAACGGTATCCTACTGCTCAGGTCTAACGGTTGTTTTACCAATATTAAACCTGCTTATTTTAAACATCATGGATATCACTGAGGGTATCTCATTCGCAGCTCAATGCAATTTGGGTGTCTCGATACTTTAATATCGTTTACGTGATGTAACTGATGTGTTTCCACTACCAGCCTGAGCTAACTGCTTTAGCACAGGGTTGTGATTTCTGCTCCCTGCTGTCTGTATTACCGAACAGTTGTTCACACCATGGTAACTGTACTCTCCTACCGACACATAATCTGTAATCATCAACTAATTATGACAATGACGTGTCAAGTAGAGTTTTGGTAATCACCACAGACCTACATTTATGTCTAGATTCACAGGTAGGCAATTACCATGATTATTGCAGATTTCCATGGAGAAATACATGAAAAAGAAAACAGAAGCATTTAACCCAGGAATTATAAGCTTGCATATAAATTTCATTGATACTTGGATCCAACCTATTTGAAGACAATCGATGTGGTATAAAATGATTAATGTGTAACTCATTGTAAGAGAATCTACGGTAGTAGAATGAATCTTGCGTATTGGGACCTCCGTGGCTAGCGTACCAAGACAGCGTAATGACCTAGGAGCCTCTCGACATTGCGATTTCTGTGAGTTCATGTCTAGTTAAAGACAGCATCCTCTCCGGCCATACGTGCGAAGGTCTGCCAGCAACCCACAATAATGCAGTCCGCCGTCGAGTAAGGCATAAATCACCAGACAAATAAATAAATACAGTGTGTACTTCTTCAATATTACACAGAATGAAAACCCTTATTATGTAGAGATTTGTGCTATTGCCCGACTCACCAATATTACACAGACACAAAACCGTTATTATGTACAGATCTGTGATTTTGTCCGACTCACCCATATTACACAGAAGCAAACCCGTTATTATGTACTGACCTGTGCTTTTGTCCGACTCACCAATATTACACAGAAACAAACCTGTTATTATGTACAGATCTATGCTTTTGTCCGGCTCCCAAATATTACATAGAAACAAACCCTTATTATTTACAGATTTGTGCTATTGTCCGACTCACCAGTATTACTCACAAACAAAACCGTTATTATGTACAGACCTGTGCTTTTGTACTCACCAATATTATACAGAAACAAACCCCATTATTATGTACAGACCTGTGCTTTTGTTCAACTCACCAGTATTGCACGGAAACAAAACAGTTATTATGTACAGACATGTGCTTTTGTACGACTCCCCAATATTACACAGAAACAAAAACGTTATTATAAAGGGTAAATTCAGTTCATGAAGTGTATAATTCAGATAATAGACCCCGTTAAATGAAAAGGACAAGTCGACCTGTCACACTTACCAGCCTCAAGAAAACATCTCATATCAATAAAATCTTTTAATAAGTGATTAAAGTTCTGTTAACAATTAAAGAGGCTACACCCGAGATTTTTGGCGCAAATTACAAATAACAGGTGCGTCTTAAAATCGATTTTAAGGAAGGGATAACAAAAACATGACGATATAAATGTACAGAACCGCCATATGCTTTATTTGTATGGAAATATTAGCTAGAGAACAACATTATATGGTAAAATGACATCAAATTTCTCACAATGTGATGAAGATGAACAATTTTGTACGTTATACGTTATTAGCAATAGTTGGGTAAAATTCGGAATTTAGAACTTAAATATCTACTAAACCAACGTTACGTACAAATGCCACCATTTGTTTTATAACCTACTGCCTAATATCAGTACGCCTGAACACATGGTATCATGTAACAGCATTTACAGCAACTAAGAATAATGCAAAATCTACAGAAGTGTACAAACGTGATTGCACAGAAAAAAGACCGGATGTTGTCTTGGTGAGAAATGTGGAGGCTGTGGGACTTGGAAGGGTTGTCACGTGAACTAAAAGGTATGTGAAGATAAGGCTGTTATAGCGCAGAAAATTTAAACAGACCTAAACAAACCAGCCAAGACATTTTTAGCCAAAAGCGCTTACAAGTGTCCATGGGAACATCTCTTTGTGATAAAGGAGTTTATCAAAAAAAAAAAAACCACAGAAATTTTGCCACTGGAGTGATGGAAGAATCTCACAGGTCATCCACCGGACAAATAACATATTTCATCGGTAAGACCGACTTCCGCTAACAGACGTATTCCACTGACAAAAAAGGTATCATAATCCACAGGCGATTTTAACTCGACAAAGTAGATTTCAACACAGGTGACATTTGGCGTTCCACAGGCGATGCAGCACAACAAGTAGTGTTTGGGGTTGTTCCACAGGCGACTAAGATATTACACAGGGGATGATAAGTTGTTCCATCGGCGATGAAGATGATACTCCAGGCGATGTTAACGGTTCCACGGGGGATGATAGATTCTTCCAAAGGCGACGTTAAGTTCTTCCACAGGGGACGAAGACTATTCCACATATGATGTTAGGTTCTTCCACAGGCCATGTTAGGTTTTTCCACAGGATTGTTCCACAGGCGACGTTAGTTTGCTCGAAAGGCGACGAAGATGACACCCCAGTCAATGTTATGCTCTTCCACAGGCCATGTTAGATTCTTCCACTGGCTATAATGATCAACTGATGTTACGTTGTTCCATAGGTGATGCTACGTTGTTGCACAGACGAGGAAGATTATTCAACAGATGATGTAAGATGTTCTACAGACGACATAGGTTAATAAGCGATGCTAGGTTGCTCCACAGGCGGTGTTAGGTCGTTCCACAGGCGACCAAGATTATTCCACGGGCAATGTAAGATGTGCTACAGACGACAAGCGAAGATGTAAGATGGTCCACAGGAGATCAAAGTTTTTCCTTTAGGCAACGAAGGCTGTTTCATCAAATAGTCCAAGATCCCAATGAGGTATATCGTTTTGTAGAGATTCCACATGTAATAATCATCAACAGCCTGTAACCCTTCTTCTACTCAGCTGAGTTGTTTTATAAGACAATTAAAACTGCGCAACCTTACAGAAAAAAACATGCCTTTACATAATAGTTCTGTAGTATTAGTACTTCCGGAACATATCTCATCCCTGTATAAATATATATAAATATAAATGTATACTTGAATCCGCCATACTGTACCCTCCACATTTCACAAACAATATAACATCCGGACATCTCTGTCAGAAACATGAAAACATTCCGTATGATATGATATGAAATTAATTTCTATCTAAAATTAATATTAACACATAAATATTTCTGATAGGTATTTTCTCCGGCGATATAGTAAGGAATTTTAACTGCAGAAACACAAAGCAGCTTTTACGTTCAAATTTTGGTGAAAACGTCTTCTTCAAATGTCTTAATGAGCTGATAGAGCCTTAATATTATATTGTGAATTACATTTCAATTTTATCTGACAGGAGAGCCACATCGTAATTTGCAAATACAACAAAATGTGTAAATGTAGTAACTATAAGATATCTTGAAAAATACCGTTTTTTAAAAGTCATTTGACCCGCACAGACATGTCCTTGGTTGTACAGAAGGCGGCAACGATAAAAAAAAAAATAATTCATACACTAATATTTACAAAAATAAAAACTTCGATTTGGTCAATTTGAAGGCGGTGACGATAAAAAGAAAAATGTATACACAAATATTCGACCCAACCCCATCCCCCCCCTCCCTCAAAAAAAATTTATTGGTTGGATTTTCGAAAGTAACTTATGCCAAGAGGAAGCCTCTCCTCATTCCGCAGTATGTATACGGCTTTTTGTTGCTTGTCTCCCCTTTTCCGGATTCTGGTTGATGTCTTCCGCCAGAGGGCCTGGAGTTTCCTGATACGCTCTGGGAGTCCTCTTGAGCTGTGAAAACGAAACGAGGCGGTTATAAAACAGATTACTATTGAGAAAATAAAACAGATTTTGGGTCTGTGTGATCGTTTACAGATATTCAAAACACCTGCATGGTAAAGAGTTACAGACATCCTATCGGAGTCTTGTTCATCATTTCCAACAAACTTCTGTGGTTGGCGTGTGTGCAGATCTTACGTTCAGAGTCCATCCAGTCTTTTATTTTCAGATGATGAAACATCTGAACAACAAACACATTCGTAAATAATTCTCTCACCAATTTCTGTTGTTGTTTTTGTAATTTTTCACATTAATAAAATTTAATGCAGGTGTTTGAAATGCGCCTGATTCCCCTCAAAGAAGGCTATGGTGATAATGTTACAGCGGACAAAGTAGTAATGGCTTGTCGGTAAAACATGAGGTGTCTTTATGAAACTGGTATTGTACTGTTTCATTTTATTATTCGAAAAAAAAACACTTATGAAATGTGTTTTAAGCCAGGCCACTCAAGTATATTGTTATGTAATAAACAGTAGGCTATTTCATTATTCAGCCAAACTTACCGTTAGTCTTTTCCTTGACGGGTTTTAAGCCATAAAAAGCATAAGCAGCCATAGTCACAAAGGTTAGAAAAATCATCTTAGTTTGCGCCTTAAACGATACAAAGGACATATACACAGCACATACACAACACATACACAACAGATACAACAGGTACATAACAGATACACAACAGATACAAAACAGATACGCAACAGATTCACAACAGAATAAAGGAAGTAGTTTTATACCAAGTTCATGAACTATAATTCATCCATTAACATGTACAACCTGTCACCACATAAACGTCATGCAAATCAAACTTTTTCAAACATCCAGTAAAAAAGACATAATTAAGACATCAGATTATATGGCTGTCCTTACGTTGATACAGACTAAGACATAATTTTGCATACACGTTGCGAGTTTACACTACCCAAAGTGAATGCTGCTTTTCACTCGTTGTCACAAAAACCCATAGATTGGATAAAACAGTCTCGACAAATCATGAAACAGATAAATTTCCTATAAACTGCAGAGAAACGCATGTGATAGTGACTTCTCCACAATGTTCCTACACCTTTCTTCAGTGTGACAGAAAGTAAACTTACCCATTAACAGGAAAAGATCGATTAATTATCCGCTGTACGTGTTACGTTGGATGTGACACAAACAACGTATGCGATAATCATAGTGACGTCACAATCAATCACGTCCTTTGCCATGCGATGCCTTCGTGACTTTCCGTAGAACGTCGGCGTACGACATCGAAAGCTTTGCAGATTTGTCTGAACTTGACATAATATTCAGATTTCCGCAGGATATTTCCATTGTACTACGTTTTATGAACGTGACCGTAAAGCCGTCAAAAGACTGCCCCGGCGTTACATAATGACGAACCCTCTCCTAGATTTATGTGTCACACATAGTATAATTATAAATTGTTGTGATTTTGCTTCCTGATCAAGTCGCCAAAACTTAAATTCAGCAAGCATATTTGTCTTCGTTTTCAAGTGCTTTAGTCCATGAAACAGTTCCACAGATCCGACTGTTGTCTATGATACCACGTCAGTTTCATGATTTTATTAATTCAAACATCTCGGCACCACTGGATTATGGTTTTCAGCTACGGTTTACGATGTTACTTCAGGTCTTTACAATCCTGATTGGTTAACACTTTGTCCCATGCTAAAGCGTCAAGGCTGTCTCCTTGCAAACATTGCGTACCGTCTGCTGTGAGTTTTAAGTCTTGAGGTACTGGGAAATATAAGAATAACAATAATCCGTAACTGCCTGCACACGTAACAAGAAATTAAAGCAATCAAAACGAAAGCTAAGATGTTGAAAGGTTCAGTCTTAAATCTTAGCACTTACTACATGTATATATAGAAGTAAATACAACTACACTTCGTCCCTCGCAAAAGCGCCATGGCTGTCTCCTTGCAACCACTGTGTACCGTCTGCCATGACTGTTATGTACAATAAGTCTTCAATTTTGAGGTATTGAAAAATTTAAGAATCAAAATAACAAGCAGCAAACTGCTAGCAGAAGTAACAAGAAATTACAAAAAAGAAACCCAAAGGTAAAATATTAAAGGTTCGGGCTTGAAGCATAATTACTATATATAGAAGTAAATACAACTGGAACAGCTTTTCATCATTAGATTTATTTATTTGATTTATTTGATTGGTGTTTTACGCCGTACTCAAGAGTATTTCACTATACGACGGCGGCCAGCATTATGGTGGGAGGAAACCGGGCACAGCCCGGCGGAAAACTACGACCATGCGCAGGATGTTGGTAGATCTTCCCACGTACGGCCGGAGAGGAAGCCAGCATGAGCTGGACTCACAGCGACCGCATTGGTGAGAGGATTCTGAGTCAATACGCTGCGCTAGCGCGCTAACTAACCGAGCTACGGAGGTCCCTTCATCATTAGACCTTCATTGGTAAACACACATACAGCTTAAAGCACACATATTGTTTACGAGGTTCATGCCCAAGGATGTTTCGGGAAAAAAAACCCGCTCCCAGTTGCGGCTATGTAATTTGTTAGTATTTATAAATTCACATGCACAGTTAGAAGAAAACAGAAAAGTAAATTGACACTTGCTCGGATTTCAGTAATTACGTGTGACCATTTGCCCACTTTCACACTCTCTATACTGTAGCCTTCCATATCGTATTCTTGTTTCAACCAGAATTTAGCTGGTGGACTAAGGGTCTCCGATGCCTGGAACATCTGCATTGCTTTCATGTTGATGTTTATTAAAACTGATGACAACATTTTGAGTAATTTTAGACCAATATTGCAATGAACAGCACTGCATTTTTTTTACCAAATTCTGCTTAATCCTTGTGCTAGTGGGCTTGTAATTTGCGACTTTGTCCGCATTTAACATACACAGTTAGAATAATGCTTTAACTGGGTAAACTGACAAGAGACCAGATTTCACCGGTTATGTGTAACCCTTTGGCAACGATTACACCGTCGTCGCTCCTCTGGTTTTAGTCTCTTTGCTCTAGTCTTCTCTATTCTGCGCTAAGTTTTGAACCAGCACAAAAGTCTGACCTCTAACCAACGTGTACATCAAACAGTAATACATCACCCGGACATTCAGACAGACGCTACTATCGCAACTTGTCACCAATCTATCTTACTTTTGCATTTTTCTCCACTCCATTTTGTCTAGATAAGACATCTGATAAAGGACATTTATTGCCATATAGACGGATTTGTTTTGCCTTTTAATCTACTTGTGAGATGCGTTCTCAGCTACTGTAGAAAATTAACGACTGCAATCTGCTTACCTAAATTCCCGGCATGCACCACTAGGATATGACCGGCCATAGCTTCTTGGAAAATGGATTCATTGATTTGTATGTCGCGTGACAAGGTTCTGTATCTCTGTGTCCTCTGTTGAAGCCTTTTACCTGATTGAGAGGTTTTTAAACAACATCTCTGTTTCTTTGAGAAGTTTTTGTGGTAATGTCGAGAGCCTATAACAAAAAGGGAAGTATCATTGGCGTAACAATGGCGAACTCAAACTAATGAGTATTTCGTTCACGATGCACAGGTTTGTTGAGCCATGACTGTTAAAAGTTATAGAATCAAAACCGTAAGACAGTCTTCGTATGTCATCAGTATACCCTTAATATATATTGTTTCATGATTGTCTCAAGTATCAAGTACCAGTTAGAGAATATGCTTAAATTGGTATAAGGCGTTTAGAAATAAAAAAATAAAATAAATGGCTTCTTTCATCATATCCAAGAAAGGTGTTCTTGGGCACTACAAGAAATTGAACTTTACATTAGGAGGATGTTAATGGGTGAGGCATCGATATAACAATGCTGGTTTTCCTCTAGCATCAATTCTCGCTGCGCTGGATAGATATGAGTGAGATATTTTAGGGAGATAAATAAGGTAAAACACCAAACAAACAGAAATCGATTATACGCAGGCTCATTTTGTGCTTTAAAGTCAATAACTGAGACTTCAAGCATCTACAAAATTATTAAATTCAAGCAGAACGCTTTCACGTGTTTTGACGACTTATGAGGGCAGAATGCCACATTGGAAGTATTTAAGCGATTAATTGAAACAGCATGTGCCTTAAACCTAGAAAAACGTAGAATCTCATCATTGCATATTGACTTTCGACGCATTTCATCCACCAAGAAAGGTCAAAACAGAACATCAAGTATACTGTGGAGCATTTAGATGATTTTATCATCAAAAGCTGGGATTCGTTTCAAGCACGATCAATCAATAGTAACGGTATCATTAGTAACTGCTCATGTGTAACGACTGTTTTACCAATATCAAACCTGCACATTTTAAACATCATGGATATCACTGAGGGCATCTCATTCGCATTCTCATTCAGTGCGATTTAGGTGTCTCCATACCTCAACATGTCAATGTTCCTGATGCACACGTGATGTAAATGGTGTATTTCCACAAACAGTTTGACCTAACTCTTTAACATAGGATTGTGATTTCTGTTCCCTGCTGTCTGAATTAGTGAACAATAGTCCCCCACCATGAAAACTCCTTCCCGCCTGTATCAAGATGACAAAAAAGCTGTGTTCTTCCCCTTATTACGTCGCAATTATCAGTGTATGGGTGCTCATAAAACATATTTGAAGTACACACACACTGCAACGTCACAGAAGAAAACGATGCCCTTTACTGCCATTTGGACCTTCTGTGTAGCTCGTCCTCAAGTCTCCAACTGACCTCTCCCACCTATACATTATGTGTAATCATCAACAAATTATGACACGGGCGTTAAGAACGTCACTGAGATCCAAAAACATTTTGCCTTTATTTCGGTTCACACTTACATACTTTGTTGTAAATGTGATATCTAAGTTTGATGAATGACTTGTCAGTAAAGCCGGATTGTCATGAGTGATACAATCTTCATGAACATCAGGAGAGCTATTGTGCCCGATAGTAGACAGCAGACCGTTTCAAATCGAGATTGACTGTTCCCATGAGCAAATTTTGTGCTATAGAAAATCAGTACGCTTGCGTTACTTGAGAAAACATGATGTAGATGCTCATAGCAAACTAAGATGATTCTAGCAATCCTAGAACACTTTTACGCTGATTTCCAGCGATTAACAGTTTCTAGGTTTTCGTGCTTTTGGACAAAATTCTCCAAGTGTGTGACGTCATACATGCTGTTGGGTTCTTTTTATTTCCGGTACTATTATTTACGTTCTTTCGGCGTTTATCTGTTTGTGTGTGTCACTTTAGCGGTAATTAAAGATTTGTTAACGGTTAAAGAGGTGACACCGGAAATTTTTGGCCAACATATCGATCCGTGCAAGTCAAACGAATTTCTGCTGTTGTTTTAGAATATGTTGAAAAATTTCTCAAAATATCAGCCCCGTAGGTGCATGCATTACCGTTCAAATTGGTCGTCACATAAATAATTTTTCAAACTTTACAATCATTTTAACATTATTAATAGTGCAGGTACCTGTCTGATATTTATTGAAAGGCAATAACTTCAGCTATTTTTGGTAAATACACAAAATATTATTTGAATAGTGACAATGGCTTTTTGTCACAAATCTCCGGTAAACCATCTTCAATAATCCTCAACGACTTGTTTGCTCTAACAATGCCCGTGAAGATACTGCAATTCAGTGGCCACAAGAGACTCCTTTCAACCGACTTCGCTTTAGCCTGATAAATTAGACACTGAGTGCTAATCTTTCAACGTTAGGGTGCAATGTCCAATTCGTTAGACCCAGGTCGCTCAACAATTAGGACAATCCTCAGGACGTGTGCTGTAACAAACGTTAAGGAGAAGGCTCTTCTAATATGGTAATATATCTCTTATGGTTTTCTCATGTTTGTTCTCCCTTTTTCGGACTATGGCTGGTGTTTATAACGCTAGATAGCTTAAATCTTAAAGGTAAATGTTAAATCAGTATGGGCGTTTCAGGTCAATAATCGCAAGGTCAAGTGAATTCTCAAAACGACTTTCAACACAAAGCACCAAAGAACCCCAAAAGTATATAAAGTGCGAAATTAGGAGTGATTCGAGGCGTTTCGAGGGACCACGACTTTTTTAAATCTATATATCTCTGCTGAAAGGTTGATGAGTAAGTTGTCTGGATTTCTGCATACGTCAAAAAAAATTTATCGTACAATGTTGATTGATATAAAACACATCTAACGAGTCAAACATTTATCGTATTAAGTGTTCCACAAGACCTAACAGAAAAAGACAAAGAAAGAAACAATCAAATAACCGCATTCTGACCACATAGACGGTTCCGTGATGCATCATTTGCTCCGAGGGGGGCTCTCGAAGACATCTTTACTTCTTTTTATTATCGACTGGATTGTGTCTAATTCATGTAGGGCTATTGACTTTCGGATTTACATTAAATTTTATGTGCGGTATCGTCATAAAACTGAAAGGAACAAACCATCACTAAGACATCCATGGGGCTGAATCGGTCATAGAGAAAGCTAGATCACTGTTAATCTTGTGATCGTGGCCAGTCGGTTAAGGTACACGCATTTAATTAATCCCTAGCTTTGCCTTTAGCAGCGTTTATTCTCCAGCCCTAATCTGTTCACCGGGCCTTAGCTACAATAAATATGTTCGGCTCCACTCCCTGCTAACTCATGTTGGGGTTGTTGAAGAGATGTCTATGAACATAGAACAAACGACCTCGTACTTTTTCTGACGTTCTAACAACAAACGACGTCAAACCAGTGAATCAAATTTTGATACAAATTCAGTACACTTTCGTGATTCAGAAGGTAATCCAGATCATAATCCAGGGCTGAACTGGCTATTCCAAGAAACACATTTTTTCGTAACACTTTCCATTCGAAATAGCCTCCATTTTTTGAACATCACTTTGGCCAAATGGAAGTCGTTTAAAAATAAAAACGGACCCACATGGTGGAATTGCTGGGTTTAACGCCTCATTGGCGGTATGTCAACCATATCAGTTCCGTGGCGAGCAAGACTTGCGGATGTCATCAAAAATGGCCGTTGTATCCGTTAAATTAAATGTCCATTACCGACCTTGTTTATAGTTCATTCTTCCAAGTCAATACGGAAAAGCAAATCAGAGGATGCTTTTACAGGCTCTGATCCGAGCAAAAGAAGTAGCAATATACTAAAATCAAAGGAAGGAGCTAATTAGTAAAAAGATCAGGGGCACGAAAGAAATTTCGAGTAGCATTTTTCCTTCGACGTTGAGATCAAATTTTCCCGTCGCCTGTATATCTGCCGGCTACTTTGCCGAAATAGTTATAGGATCTTGAGTCAACATTTTTTCACATGTTGGCCTTTCCAAAATATGATTGTGATGACCCTGGCACAACAGTCATTTAAATATGCGGAACATGCCCTATTGTAATCTACAACACACGGTAATGCCTGATACACAGAGTTGATATAGCAGCCATGTTCGGTTCTATGGGTTTATATAGCAGCCATGTTCGGTTCTATGGGTTAATATATCAGCCATGTTCGGTTCTGTGGGTTGATATAATAGCCATGTTCAGTTCTATGGGTTTATATAGCAGCCATGTTCGGTTCTATGGGTTAATATAACAGCCCTGTTTGGTTCTGTGGGTTTATATAGCAGTCATGTTCGGTTCTATGGGTTAATATAACAGCCCTGTTTGGTTCTGTGGGTTTATATAGCAGCCATGTTCGGTTCTATGGGTTGATATAGCAGCCATGTTCGGTTCTCTGGGTTGATATAGCAGCCATGTTCGGTTCTATGGGTTTATATAGCAGCCATGTTCGGTTCTCTGGGTTGATATAGCAGCCATGTTCGGTTCTATGGGTTGATATAGCAGCCATGCTCGGTTCTATGGGTTGAAATACATGTTTGGTTCTATGGGTTAATACAAGGTTCTAGATGAAAACAGATGTTACATTTACAAAGGCCTATCGAGTTACCGTCCTACAGGCAGAAAATTTCTAGGTTAAGTGGATATTACAACAATGAGTGGAATGGATCACTGACAACTAAATGGCCCGTGTATTAGTCTCTAGGGCTTCACAACTTCTCCCAGAGTTAAGGCAAACCGAATCGATCTAACAGTTCACTGGGCTGCAATATAACATGGTCACATGTGCGCCTACGTGGCAGTTTCGTCCCGATGAGGATGTGAAAACTTCTGAAAGTTTGCCAGAATCGCTTAAGCGTCTCGAATCGAAAACGACGCTTGCCGTGTGCCAGTTGGAAAATCCATGGACAACAATTATTGTCAGTGTGATACCAGAATGCTGTCAGATTTCTAATGCGTAACACGTTATTTATGCTTAATTCTAGAGCAGTATTATGTGACATCAGTGGCATTTAATGTCATACTTAACCAATTTTTCAGTCGTATGACGACGTCCAAGGTTGTGGGAGGGGAAAGCCTACGTCGATGAGTCAATAAATAATCGATTTAACAGTGAGCACCTTTGTTGACAAATATGGACACAACGTTCAGGATGTCCGACGATCGGTTTCATAGTTGTATCTAATTCGGCTTCGCCATTACTTAGATGATGCATAAGCCTGCATGATTACTGCTTAAGTATGCGGCTTTAATTTAGATGCCTACATATCTGTTCGACATGGACTAAGAGTTTGAAACTTGAATTAGATGTCGCGGTTGCAAAATCGTCTTCCCTGCATCATTTTAAACTGTTTACTGCTTCTCTCTTACATATCACCAGCTTTATTTACTATTTATGTATTCTTTGTTACATATTCATTTAGCTGATTTACGTTGGTTTAAGATAACAGACAGCCTAGACTTGGGGTGTCCCTTTACGATTTACCTGGTGCCGACGAAAAGGTGAAATCATTACCATCGAAAACGCATTTCTAACATCATAATCGTTAACCCACACTCTGGTTCCGGCGACTTCTATAGCCTCACAAAACTAGTTTTATGGCTAGGTGGTATTTCCTGAATGGACACTTGGTGCTTCAGAGATGATATTTTTTTTAGGAACCTGACTTAACGTCTCTCAGACAACGTCATTGAATAAAGAGTGATATTCCATAATGTGCTATGCATACATAGGTATTAAACATTCAATGAACAGCTTGATACATTAACGTTGACTTATCATGATTTATTTTGGGTTATTCAGACAAAACTGTTCATAATAACAGAATAAATATTGCCACGACGCGCGTTTTCGAAACTTTGAGAAAGGGATTAATAATGTCCACTTGATACTTTAAAGATATAGTATTTTTCAACGTCTCAGAATTCTGCAACAAGAAGACGTCGTCTTAATCAGAAAAAAACTTATAAAAAGGGGAAAAGCCAACGTTGTGTTAGGGGTTTTATAAAAAAGAGACAATTATGTCAACTAATAATCCATCGCAATACAATTCAGTAATTAACGTTGAGTTAAATGTCCTCTGTAAGTAATCTCCTTCTGTGAGATAAGGGGAGGTAATACAGCCTTAATCGGAGCGATCCACTTCTCAACTTTTAAGGCTGTAGGCAAGGTTCCTGCATCACGTTTATCTTACTGCTATATTCTTATGCTCCTCATTTTTTAGAAATCGAGATAAGACAAAGGACATTTATTACCACCGACGGATGTTCTTTGAACCATTTAATCTGCTTCTGAGATGGGTTCTCGGCTCCTGTAGAAAACTAACCGTTGCCATCTGTTGACCCGAATTTCCTGGGACATGACCCGACTTTATGTCCTAAGAAATGAATTCGTTGTTATTTATGTTACGTGACAATTTTCTGTATTTCTGTGTCGTCTGTTGAAAACGATGACATATACGAGAATGAAAAGTTTTTTAATCACATCTCTATTTATTTCACAGATAGTGTGGTTAAGTTTTTCCACAATAGCGAGAACGAAATTGGGCAAAGGACAACGGGCAGCAAGTAATGAGTAGAAACGGTTTGTAATTATTTGTGAGCTAGAACTTGAAGCTATTTCTTGAAAACCAAATGTACTCGTTACTGTAACGCTTACCTGCGATTTTTCAGTCAATATATCGTCAAAGCTAATCAGTATACATGTACCATATATCTATTGAACTATGTGTCGAAACAGACATTACCAGCCGTCAACCAAAGAGGACGTTCCAGGTCAACAGTTGCAAGGCCAACGATGAAATCAGCATCCAGATCGTGTACCATACTAGTATATAACTTGTCGTTGCGCTTTGATTGTAAATATTCATATATTAAACGTGGCTATCTAATTCAACACGATGGACATACAGCTGTTGGCCCCTGCTTAAGTAAAGTTAGACATAGTTACGAAGAAGTGCCACATATTATAGACGCTTTGTCCGTATCCATTTACAAGAGAATTATACTCTCTGTAAAACTTAGCAAACTTAGACTGAAGGCACACCAGTCTGTGGAGTAATAATTTGTGACCTTGATTGTCACACAGGATCTAACACAAAGGATCTAACAAATGTGACAAACAAGGTGAAATATGTACACGCCATATACAGGATATATGGCTATCCAAGTAAGGAAAAATTTAGCGACATCAAAATTGAAACTATCCCTCTTGTCGTAATGTCTGTGAGATTCCAAAGCGTTTGATGATATTGATAATCTCAGGTGTTTTAAAGAAACCAGCACAGTTACAATGTGCTAACCTCTTTGACATTTCCATGGATCTGTTTTCAAACGCTGTCTGTTATCTTACACTTGACCAACGTCCACTTGCAGTTACAGTCAACTGTCTTCCCAGTGACCATTTACATACAGGTAAATAAAAACATGTCCTAGTTGGGGTGTGAGTGGTCCCAGCTACCTAACCCCAAAGGTTCTAAGCATAGCCCGTGAATCAGGAGATTTGTCTGATATCTGTAGGCGCGTGTTCTGCCTATCTGGTCTGAGTGAGATGTTTTTAGAAAAGCCTCAGTATATAGAATACGACGCTAACTGCGCTAAACTGACTGAAGGCTGGATGCCACCAGCTACGTGTGGCCATTTGCCAACTACATGTACGTGTACTGTATCACAATGACGTCGATATTCTAGTTTTATTCTCCTTGCTGCAGTGTTTTTTTATACAAAACGTAAAATACCAATGAAATCGACAAATTCTTAATTACATATATAAATAAAAATATTCGTGTCGTCTGACCACAATTTACAACGTTAAATCAAAAGATTTAAACCTTGTGGAATTATTCTTAGTTTTTTTTATCCAAGATGACTTCACTAAACATCCTTTCTTCAAATGCAACAAAATCACTTAGTTGAATTCCATGGGAAAATGATCTCAATTAAACCCGTATACATGTACAGGTATAATCTTACTTCTGGATGCATTTGTAAAGGTCAAAAAAAAACAACTGTTGGTGAGTTAGTTAAACGTGATCCCTTAAATGACATTTACTTCCATTGTATACAATTTTTCTATGCTGTCTAGGGCAGTCAAAAGATTGTATTTCATGCACAGCTAATCAATAATTACCGTGAGCGATTATATATGTACAATGATTACGATGTTCTTTGTTGTTGTTTTGTTTTTCTTTGGGGTTGGGTTTTTTTTGTCATTATTAAACTCTGCACTCAGTGAATATCGTGGACATTATAGACTGTTATTTCAGTCGCAGATCAATACACTGTAAGTAACTCAATAGTTTAATAGCGTTTATTTCGTCAAAGGCCAGGTTGTAACACAGTTTTGTTAATTGTGTTTCACTAGTACACATACAGTTAATGGCATGGCGCTGTAAACAATCTGTTCTAATAACTTCACTGCACGACCGCGGCCGTTGCAGCCCTTTGTCTGATTTGGCAGCAGTGTCTGCCTATAATAGAACAACAGTCGATAAATTGATTATCTCACTCATCAACCTCTGCGTTGACTGAAATTATCAACTAATCATCACATGGAGGTTAAGAAGCTCATTGAAATAAAAATATCTTAAAACAAACATGATGGTTTATGTTGCTGCACAGTTAGGCGCTTTTCCGTAAACTAAACGCCTTTACCATGTTTTTTTTTTCTTCGGCGTTTTTCCAATAAAATCGCTTTTCACGGCGTAGGACAGGATAGTTGTTTTATACCGGAGATTACTTTTTGATCAGCGAGGATTGTGCTAATACAAATCAATACCTGTACCTTACTTGAGGAAAACCCCATGTCAATACCACACACCGAGTCGCACCTAGCAAAACCAACACATTTTTATTGTTCTTGCATTTTTGAACACTTTTGTTAGTGTTTTGTATTAAAATGGACCACGTATGTTACATAGTTCGGATTAATTTGTTTTTAATCCATATAACATCTCTCCTGTATATCCTCTGATTCAGATGGATTCTGGCTAGCCAAGTCTGCCTTCTCTAAATCAGAAATGTTACCTCCAATATGTGATGTTGTTTGATTGAGAAATAACTGAGATGATCGAGTATAAGTTATAAGTTATATCTACATACCAAAGTTTTACCCATTTCTGCTTTGTCCTTTTAGTCGCAAAAGATTTTCAAGCTTAAAAGATGCTAAAAAGTGTGATTTTTTGTCATGTGCTACTTTCGGGTAATGCATAGCTTCACTTCAAGTAATGCATAGCTTGTCTCCTTGCCTTTGGATGATGCTACGCCTTAAGACTGCGTCTAGAGCTTTAATTTTATGAAGAGAAATACCTAATTCCGTTTTCGAGGATGCCCCTACTGGTTTTGTAAAAGTAGCCTGAATACTCACAGGATTATCGCAACAGGAGGTTGCGAGGCGGATGCATTGTCACAGAATCACCATAGTAGCTCGCGTAAGAATTTTTCAGGACGTAAGGGATCGTCCGCGTTTTGTACGTCCACGGATAACGACCCCTGTGGATTCGTTTGACACACCTCAAAGAAACACGTCAAATAACCCTAGAAACCGCTCAAATCCTTACCCCGTTGTTCCTTTCCTGCATACGGCCCTGGAGTCACATTTCAAATTGTCTCCATAGGGCTCAGCTGACAAAAGCATTTATGAATGCAAACAATTTTCATATGGACCCTTAGTCTGCAAATTCCCCTGATTTATCACCTATTGAGCACGTTTGGGACGACACAGACCGACGGTTGAGACGTCAGCAACCCCAGCACTATAACAATGACGCAATGGCCAGAGGCCTAACCAGGATTTGGGCGGAGAAGCTGCAAGTAATCCTTGCTCGATCCATGACTTCACCGAGACGGAGATGCATGGAGACCATCGACGCTCATGGTGAACACACCCGTTACTGATCCTGCCAACCTTTATTTTGACCCTTTCTCCATCAATGACCTTGAAAACACACTAACGACATGACTTGAATGACCATTTTTTGTTTGTTGATGGACAATACGTTCCTCTTCGACCATGAATAGCAGAAATAGAGAGTAGGTGAGGAACAATATGTTTATATCTATGTATTTATATCTACATTTATATCTATGTTATCTGTGCGTGAGCATACAAAGGGTTCGTGCAAGATGAACATATACCGATGTGGCAGGTCATAATGGCTGTTTTGTAAAACTCGAAGGTTGTCCTACGGGCGATGGTTAGCGTTTAATTAACTTGAATACATCAAGGTGTAGAACGACGTTTTGAAACCAGTTCCGGATACTCCGTAGGGGACAATATCAACTGCTTTACATCTTGTTCCTGAAGTTTTAATCAGCTGGGTTGGTTAGACCAACATTTTCTGCTGTTTTATCATTCCCTGCGCACACATTTCAGGGTCGTAATCCGTGGTTTCAAATATTTCTTCATTACCCAGTCAAGACAATGTCCGTACTTTACAGACAGAACTATGCCAGAAATAATTCTAAACAACATAAAAATCCACCTGTGACGTCATGAAAATGGTAATAATAATAATAAAGTGTTCTTCGTGTATAAATTAAAATGACATGTGTCGTAGATTGTGAGACAAGAGGCCTATGGGTGACGTTTACACAGCAAATGCGAAGTACACTTTCCTGCTAAATTTAGCTAAAATAAACATTTTACTTTTTAAGGCCAATGTTTCAAGTTACACTGCAAATATTTGCAGATTAATGCTATCAAAATGAGAAAGAAAGTCGTGCATGTAACTCTTTCTTTCGAATGAAAATATTTGACATTATTCAACAGACTAAAAACTGTTGGTAGTTGGGCTTTAGAAGCCTTAATAAATTAAACACATAATTTATGCACATTTATTAACAATACAAAAATGTGATCTGAAATACTGGGTTTTCATGCTACTTTAACCCAGGAGAAAGCCTCTCCTTACACTGCAATATGTATATTATTTATTCATTTATTTATTTCATTGGTCTTTTGCGCCGTACTCAAGAATATTTCACTTGTACAACGGCAACCAACATTATGGTGGTAGGAAACCGGACAACGCTCGGGGTTACTGGCAGAACATCCCATGTACAGCCGGAGAGGACGTTAGCATGAACTGGACTCGAGCTCACAGCGACCGCATTAGTGAAAGGCTCCTGGGCCGTCCTGGTACACTAACTACCTCGGGCACGGTGTCCTCCCCTGCCCCTAACTCAGTAGGTACATTACGTTCTAATACAGGTGTATCTGAGGCTTGAGTCCTTTCTAGGAATGATTTCTCTATGAAAATGATCAGTGCCTTTTTTTACTACAATATATCAGCCGTACTAAAAGAGACATAGTTTAACCCAAGATAAACAATTACATTACCAGAAGGGTTACATTTCTGTCTGTTCTTTATGATCAAGCCTTCAGTCTTTGCGAGCTTTATGTCTTGGAACGAGAAATACTTTGTCACCAATGTCAGAAATATCGTCTTCCTTTGGCTGCGAAAGGAAGCATAGAAAAATATATGTGTGGAGAACAATGGAAAAGGCTTTTCGCAGTTTCCGTAGTGTCGAGACTATATCATTAAATATATAATGATATATATATATTAATAATGATCATGCAACGAAGAAAGGGTATCAAAGATTCTGTAACTAAAATACAAACAAGATGAACAACGCTTGACGCCTATTCTGACGAAGAAAGGGGCAGAAAATCAGAATGCGTGCAATCCTTCCCGGTGGGAGTTCTTGAAAAACAGCCACGTTCACAACGGTAACAATATTAAAATCACCAGATTGAAAAAAAAAGGCTGCATAAATATAACATAAAAGACTATAGCATGGAGAGTAAATCTAGGACAGCGAAGACACCGTGAATGGACACACGCGACAGGTGAAATGTCGCGTGTGTCCAAACAGCCTCTTTTCAATTTACGACGTCTTTGTGACTTTCTTCAGAAAATCGGTATAATTCTCTTTGTCTTCGTGGAAAAAGACATTTTCTGTAGATGATGTAGAAAATTTCACGAATGTGTCTTCACGAAGTCATGTTCTGGCTTTCTCAAACGCTACGTTGTACCTTCTTAAGAACTTGCAGTTCTGTGCACGATGTCTTGGGTTATCACTTCATTTCACAATGAAGGACTGCCGGCGCTCACGCAGCACGAGTTATCGAATCAAGTGGTGCAATTTGACCAGTTCAACTAAAATATAACAAACCCTATTTCATATATGATATGTGGAATTCTACAAATGGAATGGTGTGGATGTCGCGTATGATTTACGCCTTGTTCTACTTTCATTCGACTAGTTGATACGCCAAATCTCACCGTCTGAATACGACAGAACGCCTGGTGCTCTACTAAAGTAAACCGAGTCAAGATTAACTCGTTTTGTTAATCACCATGCACTTTTTGTCTTCACTTTCCTGCCTCAGTCCATTTAACAGCTACACATTACTGAATTGTCTTTAATATAATATAAACTGTACAGTCTTATTTCTTTTCGCTATTTTCTTTTCGGGGGAGTACATGTCGTTTAGAGCCTTTTACATTTTTGGGGAGTACATGTCGTTTAGAGCCTTTTACATTTTGGGGGATTACAAGGCGTTCAGAGCCTTTTACATTTTTTGGGAGTACATGGCAGAGCATTTTACACTTAAACCACCTTTTACTTATGATTTCTGCATGATGATACTGCATTGTCAGCTTTACCATATTGTAAGCATGGCGCCACAAAAAAAAAAACGTTAAATCGACGTCAATCACTAGAGACAACCAAATCCCAAAATACATCCCAATACAACATGCTAATTGGAGGTTGTCTTTGTAGTACTCATTCCGAAGCGCATTGTGTTTCTGCATTGCACACATGCGATGATTTAGTCGGATGTAAATGTATGAAGATTATTTCAAAAAACTTGAAAATACCACGGGCAGAGAGAAAGTAAGAAGCAGGCACATAACCTTAAGACATTGCTGATATAAAACAACAGGAAAGGATGGGAAGGAAGTGGAAAGAGAAAAACGCCTTCCGGATTGTTATAAATGTTTAAAAGACCTCATTCGTCAGTGCTATCATTTAACGTCAGCTGATAGCTTGAGCAGATCACCAGCGGCTACGAGGGATATTTCCGCCTTCTCCTAGTTTTGTCTGAGTCAGCGGATTAACATTTTGCCTTCTTCAGTCTCCTTAAACCGTCCATTTGTAAATACACGTAAGTTTATGTCATTCCGCCTTCTTCTAGGGTTGTGTGATTCAGCGGATTAACGGTTTACCTTCTTCAGTCTCCTTAAACTGTCCATTTGTAATGACACGTATGTATATGTCATTCAGGTCAAGCTGACAGATGTAAAAAAACGCTGAGATGAATGAAAAACCGTTTGGCCCTAAGCCAAAAGAAGGACTGTGTCTGGAAATCTTCAAGATGCATAAATCTCTTACAGACTTATCCATTATCTTTGTTTTTTAATTTTTTCATTGATGCTTAATCCTGTGTTTATAATTGCACAACCGTACGTGGGAAGGTCTGTCAGCAACCTGCGGCTGGTTGTGGGTTTCTCCCGGGCTCCGTCCGGTTTCATCCCACCATAATGCTGGCCGCAGTCGTATAAGTGAAATATTCTTGAGTACGGCGTAAAAGACCAATGAAATAAATAAATAAATAATTGCACAATGACAGCCAGGCTTACAGCATTCGTTCTGGAAGAGTGAACCTGATTGTCCCAGGGACGAAGTGTCTTGCGGCTAAGAATTTCGCATTTCTTCATTTGCTCATCTGCAGGCCCGAGGGCCGGACTTTGATGGCACCAGTAAATGAACGGCGGCCATGCTGGTAAAGGATTCTCTACAACCGTCATCTAATAACAGATGTTTGTGCGAAAACTAATCTCTCATGGTGCAGAGACTTATTAACAGTCCATCACAGAACAACTTCAGCTGCAATAGTGTCGAATGAGGCTTGACTTTCGCCACGTTAGATATATAAACGGTTTTAAAGGTTGTCAAAGCCCAACTGATATACCTATTTGGAATATAGCCAAGTTATAAACCTGCATGGTTTTACGATTTGGATACATGAGCTGGACTTGAACTCATAGGTGAACTCACAGCGCATTGGTGAAAGGCTCCTATGTCATTACGCTGCGCTAGCGCGCTAACCAACTGAGCCATGGAGGCCCCTCAGAATAAATGACAATTGGGTCCAGCTCCTGGACTAGATCCTGAAGACAAATTTTTTTTCACCAAGTATATTTTGTTTTTACATTTTGAAATGGTAAAGTTTTTGGTTTATGTTCCATACTCCCTAAAATATTTGGGGGAAATCAGGCTACCAACTGCTGCTGATGTTCACTGTGATGTATAGACCACTTTGTGTCAAGTGTTGGATGAGCACGAAAACTTGGCCTCTAGCCAACGAATACAAACAGTAATACATCACCGGATTTTCTGACAGAGAGTACAGCAGCTACTTGCCCTCAAATCTGTCTTACTTTAGGGTTTTAGTCCATACGAGTTCACCTGAAGACAAGATAAGTCAATGATACAGCAAACTGTACAAATATACAGACGTATTTGTTGCCCCTTTTAATGTTCTAAAATGTGTCTTCAACTTTCGTAGAAAATTAAGAATTGCACAAAATGAATTCCCGGCATGCACCACTGGGACATGTGAAGACTACACGTATAGAAGAATTGAATCATTTGTGCCCATGTCACGTGACATTGTTCTGTGTCTCCAGTGTCTGCTGGAAAGAGATGTGGCATATACGAAATTGAGAAGTTTTTAAAAACACAATCCTATTTCCTACAGAGGCTTTGTCGGAATGATGTGGGCCAATTGCCAAAAGAACCTGTGCTCATGGAGGCAAACCGACAATATTATTGGAATATTTCAGGTCCAAACTTTCGCGAAACTAAAAGTTTTGATTGGCGTCTATCACTGCCGAAGTCCTTGTTCTCATTTAGATTGATGCATTTTTATAAGACTGGATAAGTCCCTGTGAAGAACATGGAACCTTCTGTAGTCAGATGTAATACATAAAGTAAAGTTATCCACATACCTTAGGTGTTCTGGTCTGCCCAGTACATACCTACCTGACAATACTATTTGTGTGAGAGCACAGAAACTAAAACCGGAGCAGCGACTACAGTGTAATAATTAAGTTGTATTTTAAGTGTCCACGTAAATGCTTTAATAGTAGCCAATTATGCGCCCTCTAGCATCATGGCTTAAGCAGAATCGGGCAAAAAAGACAGCAGTGTTAATTGTAAGATCTTTGGCCTTGGTCAGTAGATAGAGTAGTGTGACAAAAAGCACACTGAGTAACAGCATACTGAGTAACAACATACCGAGTAATAGCATACTGAGTAACAGCATACTGATTGACAGCTTACTGAGTATGAGTAACAGCATTCTGAGTAACAGCATATTGAGTCATTCAAGACCAGTCACGTCTTATAAATTCGTATTATTATCAAGGTAATTCTGTTAAGACGTAGTTCTAGGTGTGTAAAACTTGTTGAGGGCTTGACACATTTGTCTGGATGTTTGTTGTTCCAAGCTGAACCTTGTTCTGTATCGATTCAAGTCCCAAGAACGCGGTTGACGGATTTGACTTTCATTTCAAAACCTTATTTATTTTTGTTATTACATATAAAGCAGGCGATCAAAGACAATAAATCTCATGTTAGACTCCCTTTTGCGCATACAAAACGCTCTTTCGATGATGTAAATTGAAAGGACCGGTCCGTTGATAAAACAAAACTCGTTCTGGACGACACACGCCAGTGCCCAGTTTCTAAAAAAATTCGTACATGTACTATAATCGCACATAAAGGACAATTGCACTGTAATAATGACGTAAAAAATATCACACGACAAATGTAAGATAAAACTAGAATGGATCTGCGAACAGCAGATCCTAGGCCGGGATCCCGGATCGGATCGATGACGTTTTCCCCTTCATGTCCTGTGGATGTTGACACAGATCGAGGATTTTCAGCACACATAGAGTACGTGTGTAGTGCTTTCCACTCAGTGATGTTCAGCTTTACAGCTGTAACGGTTTTCTCTCAACAGACCTCCAAATATGGTGGGATTAGCGCTTTTTCGCGTTTTGATCGCATTTAGCAGTAAAACTACGTCGGGTAGCATGATTACAATGTTCGTGTGTTCATCCTAGTCGCAAATGCATTTAAAATGCATCATATAACATGGGGACATCAAAGTGCCAGGCATAGCAAATCGGCCTTTGAACAATTTTTCAAGCCCTGCAACTTCCACATTTATTGTGACAGTTCAACGATTTTCCGCACGTCTACAGTACCCATATAGTCCTTTGTACTCAGTAATTTTCAGCTCCACAGCTGCAGCGGTTTTGTGCCACGTGACCTCCAAACATTGGCAAAAATTGCACTTTTTCGCACTTTCATGGCAATTGGCGACAAAACCGTGCGTTGGATAAAGGAAGAACCACCATATTCGTCATCAGAACATCCAACTACGCCTAGCAGCCTACTTAAAACCTTGAAATTGACAATATTTTCATCGCCTGACAAATTGGCTAAGCTGGGATCGAACTCTGACATGACTGACAGGCGACAGCAGTAAGAGAAAAGAAAGAAAGAAGAAAAAACAAAGTTTGTACTTTCATGTCTCAATCCACGACCTGCCATCCACAGACTCAGTGCTCTACTGATATCTAGGCCATTGTCAGAAAGTCAACACCTGCACCACGGCACAAGTCAATCACCCTGGCCTGGTTAGCGTATAGTAAAGAAGACAAGGCCTGGGCAAAACAAAGCTAACTTTTACATGTCCACGTCGTTTGCTGTTATAGTTAGAATTCTAAGCCATCTAACAGAGTGCTGTATAACTGAATGTCATCAAAAAAAATGGAGATATTATCCCTGGAGAATCTCCACCAGATTATGTGAGCAAAATTTGGGACCTCTATGTTGAACGGTGTAGGAGTTCTCCTGCTAACAAAGTCGGTGAAAAAAATAATAAGAAGAAGAAGAAGAAGAAACAGAACGATTACAATAGGGATCCCTAAAGACAGAACGATTATAATAGGGATCCCGTTCGGGAAGAAGTGGATCCCTAAAAATGTGGTACGCCGGTATGTGAAAACAACTTCTCGTCACAACGACATATACTTTCATTCCACTCTCGGCGAAAGCTAATGATGTCAGGACGTCACATTTTTTGACAGGTGAGTGCAAACTTTTAACGGTGAAAAATGTGTCATTGTCAGGTTTTACAAATGGATCGGTTCTTACGAATGATAACATGGTTAAACAATTTGCTGATTAATTTCTTACAGACGCACTTGTGATCAATTTGAAACTCCTTTGTACTAAAATCAGTCACCCATACGGGCTGTCAGCCCTCTTGTTTAGAAGCAATAATTTCGCCTGGTGTGTGACGTTGTGGGGTCTGAAAGTGTTGATGACTCAAGTTTCCTTCTTACTCAAGAACATATTTTCCCCAGATTAAACGTTTTGTGAAAGGTTACACCATATTATCCTTGCTATAGGTATGTATTGTCAGTTTTACAGTGAATAAGGTTTTACAGTCAATAAGGTGGACTAGGCTATAAATATGATGTCTGCAGGTGCGCAATCGTCTTTAAGTAATAACCCCCTGCACCTTATTCCAATGTGCACAAATACATCATATTTCCTGTTGCCGATGTGTTTCAATCCCTTCGCAGAGATCGTGAATTTTAAATGTATGTCATCGAGCCTTATTGTTGCGTGACGTGGGAATGTAAAACTTCACTACACATGTGTTTATACCGCTGAGCTCAGATTGGAACGTTAAGTCTAGCGCACGCGCACAACATTTGTTGTCGAAAATCGGATTTTCAGATCCCGGTGTCAAATGATCTGTAATATCGGTTAGACCCACACGAGCGACATTTGTTGCCCAGTTTCGAAGATCCCAAAGACAGTCACATGACATGTTCAAGGTCATGTGACCCCCCAAAAATTATGTCACAGCTTCCATTTTTGTGTACTCACATGACATTTCCGTATACGATGATTGGGTGATGTAGGCAACAACGATCTCACAAGATACATATTGCCCGCAGACGAATGAAATCTTGTTCCCGGCTCATTTGTTTCTGGATTTTTTGTTGCCCAAGATTAAACAAGCTGAATCTTTGGATCATGTGTTCCACACTCAGGAATTACTGTTGTTTACCCGCATACGAAGACATTTTGAGGATTCTTTGTTGTTCTAGATCAAGAAATCTCGTTTTCGACAACAAATATACAGAAATGTTCAGTAAAACAGGATATTATTCGGGGAAGTAGACTTACCAGCCGGTATGTTGTATGAAAGACCATGTGTTTAATATGCATATTTTTCACAAGGTTTGCTCTTGAGAGCAGATTAGAAAGGTAGAGTTAGTTACACTCAGTGATAGGATAAGGAAATAAGGAAAAAATCCGATTGGTCAAATATGTTGTGCTTATACTCCAACAAACGGACAAAAAATGCCACGCCCACGTAGGGCTACTTTTTCTAAGAATAGAACTAAAAGAGATTGAACGCACGTCATGTAAAATGACAAACAGAACACTGTAAATATATCTGTTTTCCTCTGTATTATATTCACATTCAGAAACAGGAGTATCAGTACAAATTCTATGTAGTGTCTAGGGTGAATGAAGACTGTTAAAACGGTAGTGCCTACCTCAGCATGAGCTTGATCACAAACACAGACAGACCTGCTGAGTCATCAAGTGCAAGTGCTCGCCAAAACAGGTCAGTTTGATAAAAATCACTTTCCAACTCATGCTTAAAATACACTCTACTCTTAGATATCCAGTATATTCGAGATGCTGAGATGTTAAAACTATCGCCTATGCTTTACAATTGTTATACATTAAAGTTTTAATTTCGTGTTCAAGCAGAACAAGCTCCTTAGTGTGTTGATGCATCATGACATGACGTATAAAGTTGAACTTCTGATGAACGATTCATAAAGTTTTATGAAGTGCATTCTTTCATAAAGTGTATTCTTTGTTGCTAGTGCAAAACTAGCCCCCGGGTGCCTGTTTCAACTGCTATCTCAGTATACTTAGTTGGCGGAGTTTCAAAGCTCCAGCGGCAACCTGTGATAAAACATGGTTGCCGTCCAAACAGGTGTCAGTTGTGGTTCTTATTGCTCAACTCGCTCGCACACGCAAAACCACACATGTAATCCTCTCAGTGATGGCTACAACCTGGCTCACATTTGTGATTATGTCGTCTTTATACAGTTTACTAACTTTTAGACAGAGACCTTAAGCTACAAAATCATTTCATGTACAGTTCGCAAACGCAACTCTTCTTTAATCGAATCCACATAGGCAGGCTCTTGAATGAAATGGTGATCTAATTTGAAAGCTTATCTATCTGGTCAATGCCATTCTTTCCAGCAGACGACATAGAGATACAGAACCTTGTCACGTGACATGAATACTGATCGATTCATTTCCCTAAACATCAATTCTGGTCATGTCCCAGTGGTGCATGTCGGGAATTCATGTACAAGCAGATTGCAATCGTTAATTTCCTACAGTAGCTGAGGATGCATCTCACAAGCAGATTAAAAAGCACAACAAATCCGTCTATATGCTATTAAATTCTCTCTCTAACTGCCTTGTCTTCTGTGTAAAGAGAAACTTGTGTGGAGAAGAATCCTAAAGTAAGATAAATTTTAAAGACAAACGGCTATGGTACCGTCCGCCTGAATGTTCGGGTGATTTGATATGTTACTGTTTGATATACACTTGTTGGCTAGAAGCCAGGTTTCCTTGTACGACCAGATAATTCTTAGAGCCTTGTCTTTCCTATTTCCTAGCAAACACGTCACTTTTCGAATATATTTGATTTACAATTACGGAATTATCAGAGTGCAAAAATGAGATGATTGTTTCTTGAAAAGTCTGCCAGGATATCAATCTGTTTTAAGACATTATCTGAAAGAAACCTGCTGACTGTGATATAAAAATATCAGGTGATATACAAATATAGGAGTTAATTACTCATTTGGCTTTTGTCGCAGCTTCCGAGCTGGCAATATCATTATTTGCTTCTGTTTATGGCAAAGGGATACAGATTAATTGCTGTCGGTTCTGCTCCCTAATAACACTTGATAACTTGCCAGACGAGAACAGACCTCTAGGGTAACGGCCAAACGCATCGACATTCATACCGTCATTATTCATTCCCGTCATTCCCGTCAGTCGAAACATTCTGCGCAGGCGTGTTTAAGAATCGTTAAATATAATCTGTCCAACCTTGACTGAACAGAGCCTAGCGACTGGAGGTAAAGTGCATAAGCCCACACAATAAGCATCAAGCAGATTCATCACATCCGGCGTCGGACGACCGAGGCTTACAGTTGACCGTCAATGATTGCTATGTTAAACGAGGGCTCTTGAAACATTTATATATGTCCTTAAGCGACGGGTGTTTTGTTTCCCTGAGGCCTGGCTTTTTGCAGCGTTTTATGTGATTGTTTAATGAGGTCACACTCTTGAGTAGTATCTTGGTGAACACTAAAACCCTTACTGAGGTAAACTGACCTCAGTATAAAGATTTTTTTGGAAAAGCCTCCATCTTGCAAGTACAGAGACGAATTTTACATGATAACGATAACTTAAAAATACTTAATGCTTCTTTGCAGTTTAGCATCTTGTCCAAACTTTATCGGTAACAAAGGTTATGAACCGTTAATCCAACCAAATATGCCACCAAGACATTCTATTTCCTTGGCTCCCCATCATAATGCCGACCGCCGTGGTATAAGTGGAATATGAATGCTGCTTGAAACCCAAATCAAATAAATAAATAATATTCCCTCACAAACGTCTGGGTGGTAGACTTTCTCTGGTATTAAATAAAGCATAGCATCATTATCATTTTTGACCAAAAAAATATAAAGCTTTGCCTGTGATTTCCGAGCCTCAAAACGAAGAATAAAATTGAAGTTAAAAGCTTATAAATATTAACGTTTCTTCTCGAATTATTTTCTTAATTACTTTCCCTGAAATTTGAAGTGTGTACACCAATCTGAATGTTTCGCCCAACACCAACTTCTTCTTAAGGGACAGATTTATTGCCTACTGTCCATGAACAGCCACCTGCGCGGTGCTGTAAATCTGGTGTACCCTATAACGACAAAGCAAGCTCGGTATCTCCTACCAGACAGACGTCGCACAATTCTCCCAGTTAATATTTGATGCTCAAGCGGTTAGAACATAACGGGAAAACACCTGTCAGTAATCTTGACAGGAGGCCATCCATAGATCGTCTTGTCATACGAAAGAAAACAACAGCGACAGGTGGTAGAACTGTGAAATAAAATAAGGGGATTCCCGAAAAGACATCAAAACATAATTTGTCACTTACTGACTGGCAGCTTTGTTTGCAGCGCTCTGTTGACATGTTGTCTACACAACCAACTCTTAGCCTAAGTTAACGATATGTAATCAGGAAACTCCATGACTTCTTAAAAACGTGAACATGTCAACGCGTATCTCGACTGATTCGCAATCACCAGTAGCACGCTAGAAACCCGGTGTCTTTAACGACATGAGCCCTGGCTATGTCCGATCCTAAATTATGACTGTCAGATGAATTCTAAGCGCCCAGTATAACATTAGTATACCAATCGTAAACCATCATGGGTCGATGCAAGTTGATAATCCAGGATTCTGCTGGTGGACAAAGTTTCCCATAGGTGTTTTCACCTCGCGTTATTTTAACGCCGTTTTATGTTAAATGTGATTGCAACACAGCATAAGTAATGAGTAATTCTAGACCAGTAACATCTAATAAATTGCAAATAGAATAACTGCATTTTATTGTTTTGCCATTGTGCTAGGGCGTATACTATGTTCCTGTTTACGTGAACAGCTAGAATAAAACCCTTACTGAGGTAAACTGACAAGAGGCCGTATTTCACCGGTTATCTGTGACCATTTGACAGCTATCACAATGTCATCACTCCTCTGCTTTTCCTGTCATGGCTGTATGTAATTATATGTAAGTATATATTTCCAAAACAACTTAAAACACAAGTTTATAGCACCACTGCACTATTGCCATATCCTTCACACTTACATGTACGTTTATATCATATATAATATTTTATTACTGTTTTACAATTTATACCCTTTCAAGTTGTTTCTGGTTTTTAGCTTTCATCCAAGAATGCTGCAGTGATGATAGATGTATTTTGATGTTTCTTTGAGAGCACTTACTCCCCGTTGACACCTCGTGCATGTGTATGCTTTATTTAAAAGCCGGCTGTACCCAACTTCTTGTCCATACTTTTGGAAATCTAAGCGTCAGATCCGACATTCGAATATTTCTCGTAGACCATAAAGGGGCGTTTCAGGTCGATAATCGTAAGGTCCAATCTAAAACACCACTTGTTGGAGCAATATGAAAGAAATAATACATAAATAGTGAATAAACTGGTAAAGGCTATGAGGGTAACTGTCAACAGTTTTCTGAGATGTATGGAAGGTGGTATATTCTAAGCATGTCATCTAATTTCAAAAATAATTTCAAGGTCGAATACCAATATAGAGATATCTGAGTCGCGCTTTGAATTGTTCATGACAGATCCTGCTGATATAATAATCCACATGGGTGTTTGCAAAGCCTCTAGGCTAGGAACACTAATATGCTGAACGAACTCAGAAGAACGTCCATGACAGATTTGTTATCCCACATCAAAGACTACTCGACGGCCTCTACTGGCTGTCACTGGCTCAATTCCAATTCTAAATATTTATTTATTTATTTATTTATTTATTTATTTATTTATTTATTTATTTATTTATTTATTTATTTATTTGTTTGTTTGTTTGTTTGTTTGTTTGTTTGTTTGTTTATTTGTTTGTTTATATATTTATTTATTTCATTGGTGCTTTTACTCGTTACTCAAGAATATTTCATGTACGTCAGTGGCCAGCATTATGATTGGAGCAAACCATCCGCAGGTTTCTGACAGACCTTCCCACGAACGGCAGCCAGCATGACATCCAGACATGCATGAGCAGTCCACATATTGGTTATTAGGTTACCGAGGCCTGGATCTGAAATAAACTATCGAAAATTTAAGAAAACAAAAGGAACAATGAACAAAAACATCTTCCAATATTTATTTATTTATTTATTTATTTGTTTGATTGGTGTTTACGCCGTACTCAAGAATATTCATCTTCTAATAAATAGTATCATTATTTAATGTTTATAGTTCAATTTTAATATTTAACCGTTTTATTTCCCATAAAATTTCCATAGAAGTTGAGATCAGAATGTTTCAAAGTCACTTAATTTTATACAAACAACTTCTCAAAATAATCACAACACTATACACAAATATGATACTGCAGATCTCGAAAACAAAATATTTTCCCAAAACACTTATTCTGATCATCCTTCAAAATAATCAGTATTCAAATAAATGTAAACATATACAGCCGTTTCCTCTATGAGGTTTAGGATGACAATTGTCACATCAATTATTTACTATTTTTGCTATAATTGACGAGAGGTCGCCTTTCATCCGTTATGCGTTATTTCCTATTTATTTCCTATGCTGTAGTCATTCATATTATACATTGTGACAGTAAAAAGAAAACACATTATTACAGATAAACGTGGTCTTACATGGCTGAGCGCGGTTTCCTGCCCAAACCTGTTCGCCGTCGTTTACCTAAGATAAGTTTGGGGGAGGCATTAAAACTCAAATAAATGAATAAGTGACATTAAGGACACAGGGTTTATATCTTTGTAGTAATAAACTAGACACTTGGATAATGACTATATTCCTATGAAGGAAACTCCCCTGAGATCGTAATACTCCTGCAATTTCAAGATTAAGACATTAAGACTACACATAAGCATGGTGATCTGTCAGAAAAAACTGTCACACTTGTTTTCGGTGCCGTCATCTGTCATCATGCATGTGACTGGGATCAAAGATTGTTGCTGATAATAAGGCTAATGGAAGCTTGCCACACGTAGCCTCGGGCAGCCGCTCGTCAAATGTATCCTCGGTCTTAGCCACAGTTTTCACGAAGGTAATTTTGGCTTGACCCAGAAGATAGCCTCTGGTGGTGTGGCAAACCACATGCCGAAGATGAGACACTGTGTTTTCCAAATCACTTTTAAATGTGAAATCCAGAGTGCTATCCAGAAACAAATGTATGTTGGTAGTGCTTTCATTGAAGAGGTACATAGAATTATTTGCTCAATTGATCTTCAAACCGTCTCTGCATCAGACAAGCATGAAACACGACAGAAATATTAAATATTCTCTGTCCTTCTCATCACGGGTACAAGACTCTTTACTTCTGTTACCTGAAGTGTAACAAATGATAGGCCCCTACACATGAGCATTAAACATGAAGGATTAAAGCTTGAACCACTGTGCCTGGGACATGCAAACTGTTGCTATGTAAGCATTTACATGAACAAATAAAATACTAAATGAGGTAAATTGACAAGAAAACTGTATTACGCCGGGGAACGTGTGACTATTTGCCAGTCATCACACTGTCGTCGCTGATCAGGTTTTATAGTCCATGCTTTTAGTCTTTAATTTTATCACATAAAGAAGGTTTTTTGCATTCTGAGGGTCACTGACCTTCGCCAAGAACCAGATAAACCTGTTGACTTGAAACTCCAGTCAAAACAGCGAAAGCTAGATTCGAACAAGCGATTTACTTGGCCTTACAATCATACAACATTTTAATCATCTAAACAAGCGAAACCCCTAAATCGTATAAGACGTTGTCAAATAATTCAAATAACATTCGCCCTGCGTATAGTGTAACGTTCCATTTCACCTATTGTGGTAACATAACCAACTTTTACACCAAACAGTAGTTAACGGAGACCACTTAAGATGCTGTAGCGCGCTTATCGCTCATTTCCGTCTCACTTTTCCATTCACCGCTAAGAAAACGTCTAAGTTCCTGGCAAAGTATAGCTGAGTGTTTACAGAAGTTGTTCAGTTTGCCAGAATTTTCGCAGCTTGTCTCTTTTACAATCTTTATGATCGTCATAAAATGTGGCTTCAGTTATAGCTACGTCAACAGTATGACGTTTAATATACATAAATCTGTATCTTGAAAGTACTCTGGTAAATTACCTCAAAGAATGAGCCTCTACGCATAATGGCTTATAACACTTGGGACAAATTTTTCCTTTATATCTTAAGGGAGTATTTGGCTGCTTAGCGCCCACATCGTGTATGACTTTATTATCTCGACTTCATCAAGAGGTTAATCCATAATCAAATGAATATAGATTTAATATCTCGAGTCCAACATACTGTATCTTGTGGTTTCCAGCTAGCTTAAGAAATGAAGAGATTGTCTTTCCAGATGTTAACAAGGTCTTGGATCGATTACGCCTTGTTATTCCAGCATACGTGTTCTTCTGCTCTTGCCGTTTACGTTACACGGCTTTCAGTTCGGCAGGTTGTCAGGTCCTTATAAAGAACAGTGATTTTTTTTTAATATTATTCACCACACAAAACTGACCGTCGATGTATAAATCAAGAAGTTTCAAGGAAGGCGATGTATATCAACCAAATAAATATAACATTGAGAGTTCATATTTTCGAGTATAGGCGGCATTGAATTACCTAATCAAGGTCACTTGGTAAGATGACAAAAACGGAATATTCTCATCTGTGTTTGCGAATGGAACACGATAAAGATTGGAAAGGCACATGCAGAAGAATAAAAAGAGATGTAGATTACGCTTAATGCGCATGGCATGTATACTATCAAGCAAATGTAAAATTTAATGGTTTGGTCCTTATAGCTCAATTTCACCCTATGCACAAATTCCACAAATGCCTACAGAACTTTTACCCAAATAAACGCAAAGAAAAACCACACGATTGGCGGAGGTAATATTGTAATGACTCATCTACCTGATAACTGAACAAGGTTATGAATGTGTACTTGGCGAAAGTCGAACAGCAGGTCATTGACTTTCACCGGCTAGAACAGTCACAAAGGAGCAATACTCTGCGTTTCTATCCTATCTGTTAATGGTAAACATTTGCTGTACAATAAACCCGAAATCAGGATGACCAAAATGGACCCGAGCGGTAAAACGGGGAATCGGCACTACAGACGCACGATATGAACGTGCAGACTTTCAAAACCAGCAGAATTATGTAAAAGCAGAATCATAAGTACAAATCTTATTGAAAACTTTCATTAAAGTTTCATGGCCATGGAAGAGAAATATTATCACAGCGTAATTATCGAAAATGTAGATATATTTATATTTATTTAAGACAAGACCTCTCTGAATGCCCCAAATGAAAATGCTAACATCAGATTTTTAATTATGCTGTAATTGATCAAATCTCATGTTAAGTTTCCTATTCACAAGATTTATTTCGTATAAAGCGTTGGCCACCATCGAGATAAGGGTTAAGAAGATAACACTTTTTGGGGTATTTCACTGAAATAACAAGAAATATATTTTTCACCAAAAAATACACCTGCTTAAAATGGCCAAAGATGCCACTATTGTTTTTGTTTTTCTGTTTTCCGGAGGAATTTTGTGGAATCCTACACAGAAATGTATAAACCTTTCGTCAGTATAAGGCCTTTAACGGCTCAGCTTGATTGCAACTGAGTACGCGAGTTGAGGATTTTTTTATTACAAAAACAACCACACTGTTCCAAATCTCCTGTTCAATTGGAGTTGGGGAAAAAACTTCTTACCTTTATAATGAATTATTTGTAGGAGAAATTTAATACAGAATATTACAAAATGAAGGTGGAGTACAATAAATTTGTCTAATAACTCATAAGATTCCTCAAAATACATCACAGTGTAAAGGAGGGAGCTATCTATTAAGCGTTGTTTCGTGCTGTTTACTATAATGTCATATGTTTTTATGTCATATTACTCTCAGAACATTGCTAACATCAACATCAAACAAAACATTACTAAGTGAAATTTGAATACAATGCTTTGTTTTATTTTCTTTACGGGAACAATATTAATGAAGTTCAAGCAGCATCGGTTCACTGTGGCAAAGAAACTCTTCATGCGAATCATTGTATCCCTCTTTGTGTTGAGCAGGGTTTTCATGGGTTCGAATGGGTTATTTCCCCCTTCGAAGTCAGTCGAGATTGGCTTCAATCTGATCGGTACGGTTCCTGATTCAACGGGATTGTCTAAATTTGACACATCCGATATAACAGACTACAGCATGGATAGTAAAATCAGAGCAACGACGACAATGAGATAGCTGGCACGTTCACACGTTACCGGTGTGAAGGTCATTAATTTATTTTACTAAAGGTTGTAATCAAACTGTTCATGTAAATGCTTAAGTACCACGCCTTAAGCAGAATTAGTTAAAAAAAGAATCCTCATGACTTTAATACCGATGAAATTTGCACGTTTCAAACAACAGTTGCGTCTTTCCACTTTCGTTGAAAACTCTTGACTGTTTCTCGTTATGCAATTCGGCCATAATTTCTTGTGTTCTTTCTCTGGTGGTGTTATGCATAAACGTTGTTTTAGACAATAAGCTTGGTATTATTGACCCAGAACGTTCACTGCGATAACTGATGATTTCAACACGAATATCTGTTAGGATGCCCAGATTCTATGAATGTTATTATTAAACGTAAAAATAATAATTAATTCCATAAACAGATGAACAAAAAAAGTCGGTAAGCTGGTAAATAGTCATTTATCAATTTATCCTTCATTATTTCCAATTTTTAATCGAAATCATAATCAGTATGACAAACAAAAAAATGCCTTTTTCATAAATTAGATAGTGGTAATGAACATTGAATATTTATCATGACAGTAATGTCGCCGTTGGGGATAATGATATTTTCATTTAATTATAATAATACGTTTAATACGTAATCATAATGAACATTTGCCATGAAGTGGTGCAAATTCACAATGGAATAAAATGAAATAATCTTGAAAACGAGGACGTCAAATTTGTGACGAAATCGTGTTTGGAAACTTTTTTGCAGATATCATTTACTATCCTTCACATATCCTCTATTAGGCTACACTAACAGTCACAACGTTTTAAGAGTGTCATGGGACTTACAGAAGAGGGATTTCATCTCCAGATGACGGAATGTCATTTAGAAAATTGTTTCATTAATAGTTATATATCGTTATTTGGGATGAAATTTGTATGTACATTACAAACTTAAGTGCCTCTGTACTTTGGTTTGGTCCACGTCGGGTTTTCAAATAAGGATATAACACGTATCTTAGAAATACATCAACCAAAGCAACAGACGCTACATCCTGTTCCTCTTTAATCTTAGTAAAAATTCCTCAAGTTTAATTCATAAAAGTATATATCATCTAGCTGAATTCTAGAAACATTACATTGTGCGTTAGCTTAAAAGCAGCACGGAATTCAGGAATAGAGCTCCAATACGAAAACTGGTTTTCCCAACAGACTGGTGTAGTTCAAAAGCACTCATGAATCAATTTCAAAAGCATTGGATTACAATGCATATATTCAAATAGCCCCAAGGAGCCATAAGTAAAACAAATCACGATAGATTGTCTTATAGTTCTACGTGGCTGGATAGCAGACTGGCTGACTAACAGCTCGTCCGTCTTGTTTAACACTCTCCCCATCCAACTTCGCACAGACAGTTATGTAGAAAAGCTTTAGAATAAACTATTTAATGATAAGGTCCATTAATGGCCAAGTCGCACAAGGATCTCATGTGATTTGGGACTAGCTGTCAGCAGACGTGAATAATGCACGCAGTGCCCGTTTCACACATATAAATCAGAGTAGACGCTCATCATTCCTATATGGATAGATCGATAGTGAACTTGAATTGAAGTAGAAAGCTATCTACAAGTTTCTATAGACAATATAAGAGTTTGTTCTGGCCTTCAACACTTAGCCACTTTGTCGATTTGGTGATGTCAGAATAAGGTGATTTATCGAACATTCCGCTGTCGTAAATCATTTAAATAGCCTTTTCAATCGCATTTAAAACAATACAGCTGTCTGTGTATCTGCAGGATTTAAGTGCGAACTAAAGTAACACTAAGTACGTTAACAGTAAGAAGAGTCTAAATCCACAAGTTGACAAGGTAACGAATGATTGCTAAGTCGCCCTCCAACTGACGGAATACAAAGTCGTCGCATTTTGCGTAAATCTTCTACTAAGATTCGTGAATTGTATATCTGCAGAGGCCAAGGTGATTGTAATGGAAGTTTTCACTGTTGCTGTACATTATAATGTTATTTCACAGTGTTTTAAACTTTCGAGAAGTATCAAAAGCATGTTCCAAAGCTGATATCGACCGTACAGTATATAGCCCAATCCGCATATATATATGTGTCCCTGCTTAAGTCCCATTTCACATCTCCTATATAGTTTATGTTAAAGTTGTTTTTTGCATAATTTTGCTCATTAAATGACGCTAGCAGAATTTCCTGGGTGATCCAGGTGGAAAAGCTTAGAAGTACCTTAATCAAGAGTTGGTTATTATATGCAGAAATTATTAAAGAGCAACCTTTGTAAAGCTTTTTCATGAACCAGGCAGTATATTGATGATCCCTGCAGGGACAATACATAACATCAATATTTTGGGCGACGTTGAAAGAAATCTGTCCATCATCGTTGGGTTTGAAGGAGATAACAGATATTCCTGACGGTACGTCTTACTTGGACCTCTATTTGAACAAGGATGATCAAAGTCTTGTCTTTCGCCTTCAGTGTGAAAAAAATAATATACTAAGGGTCCTGTATACGACATATATGCATATCTCGCATTTAACCTTTGCTTGAACCTGTGTAAAAATGGGCTGATGTATGCCATAAGTTATTGATTCAAAATATTTTCCAGTAAACGTTTACTGGAATATTTATCTTGGTAAAATTTTAATGGTGATGAGTAAACCTTCACTGGAACATTTACTTAAAAACAGACAGCCCGACTGAAGCTGTTTCATTAAATGCTTCGGTAAAGGTTTACTGAAATAAGTGCAACTGGTCTTTACACGTTTCAGTAAACCCTTACACATTTTTTCCTAAACATTCTTTGAAATGTGGCACAAAATCAAAACATATCAGACAATTTTTATTTGGGGGGGGGATCAGGCTTTGTCCACCGCAACACTATCAGGAAAACCCTCCTTGGGGGGAATCGGGCTTTATCCGCTGTAACACTATCAGGACAACCTTCCTTTGGGGGGAATCGGGCTTTATCCGCTGTAACTCTATCAGGACAACCTTCCTTGGGGGGAATCAGGTTCTGTCTGCTGTAACACTATCAGGACAATACTCCTTGAGGAGAATAAGGCTTTGTCCGCTGTAACACTATCAGGACAACCTTCCTTGAGGAGAATCAGGCTTTGTCCGCTGTAACACTATCAGGACAACCTTCCTTGGGAGGGATCGGGCTATATCCACTGTAACACTATCAGGACAACCATCTTTGAGGAGAATCGGGCTTTATCCGCTGTAACACTATCAGGACAACCATCCTTGAGGAGAATCGGGCTTTGTCCGCTGTAACACTATCAGGACAGCCCCCCTTGGAGGGAATCGGGCTTTGTCCGCTGTAACACTATCAGGACAACCTTCCTTGAGGAGAATAAGGCTTTGTCCGCTGTAACACTATCAGGACAACCCTACTTGAGGAGAATAAGGCTTTGTCCGTTGTAACACTATCAGGACAACCATCCTTGAGGGGAATCAGGCTCTGTCTGCTGTAACACTATCAGGACAACCATCCTTGAGGAGAATCAGGCTCTGTCTGCTGTAACACTATCAGGACAACCATCCTTGAGGAGAATCAGGCTTTGTCTGCTGTAACACTATCAGGACAACCTTCCTTGGGAGGAATCGGGCTTTGTCCGCTGTAACACTATCAGGACAACCTTCCTTGAGGAGAATCAGGCTTTGTCCGCTGTAACACTATCAGGACAACCTTCCTTGAGGAGAATCGGGTTCTGTCTGCTGTAACACTATCGGGAACCCTCCTTGGGGGGAATCGGGCTTTATCCGCTGTAACACTATCAGGACAACCTCCCTTGAGGAGAATAAGGCTATGTCCGCTGTAACACTATCAGGACAACCTTCCTTGAGGAGAATAAGGCTTTGTCCGCTGTAACACTATCGGGACAACCCTCCTTGAAGAGAATAAGGCTTTGTCCGCTGTAACACTATCAGGACTACCCTCCTTGAGGGGAATCAGGCTTTGCCCGCTGTCACACTATCAGAACAACCCTCCTTGGGGGGAATCGGGCTTTATCCGCTGTAACACTATCAGGACAACCATCCTTTAGGAGAATAAGGCTTTGTCCGCTGTAACACTATCAGGACAACCCTCCTTGAGGAGAATCAGGCTTTGTCCGCTGTAACATTATCAGGACAACCGTCCTTGAGGAGAATCAGGCTTTGTCCGCTGTAACACTATCAGGACTACCCTCCTTGAGGGGAATCAGGCTCTGTCTGCTGTAACACTATCAGGACAATACTCCTTGAGGAGAATTAGGCTTTGTTCCCTGTAACACTATCAGGACAGTCTTCCTTGAGGGGAATCCGGCTTTGTCCCGTGTAACATTATCAGGACTACCCTCCTTGAGAGTAATCAGGCTTTCAGACACCTTCAAATGGTGAGACAATAACCATTGTGCCTGCTGTTCAAGTGCTGCATCATCTGATAATAAAAGATTAGGCGGAATTTGAAGGTTTGCGCACAGGTAAAGTCAGATAAAACAATATTGACAGTGACGGTGAACATTGTGAAGTCTACACAAACTACAACCACAGAACTTAAGGTGATCTTTGGCGTCACCTTACGTGTCAAAATTCTGAACAAGACCACTCAGAATTCTAGGCCGTGCTGATGTTTTTAATATCAGTAAGTCACCATACAAATACAAAATGTATCATATATGCAAAGATTAGATTAGCTTCGTTTCGTTTTCACAGCTCATCAGGTACCTCAGAGCGTATCTGAAAACTCCCGACTCTATAGCGGAAGACGCCAGCCAGAATCCGGAAAAGCGGACAGGCAAGAAAACACCCAGCACGTACTGCGGTATGAGGAGAGGCTTCCTCCTTAAATAAGATATCTCAAAAGCCTAGTCAGACTTTCTTTTCTTTTTTTAAAATGTTTATGTATGGATGTTTTTATATTGTCACCGCCTTCTGTACAGTTAAGGATATATTTTTGCAGATCAAATCTCTAGAAAACGTTACACTTCATTCTGACTTAGACTACATTTTTAGCTTACATTTTCTGCCTTACACCGATTGCAAAAAAAACATTCTGGGCTTGTAGAATAGCTTTATTCGTGACCTTTGAAATAGCTTTTTTGAAATCTTACATCGCCTTTGGAATACTCGGTCGCCTGAGGAATAACCTAACATCTCTTGCGGTAAAATAATCTCCGTTTCCTATGGAACAAGCTAACACACTACAATCGCCTGTGGAACAACTCAACATCGATCCTGGAATAATCTTCGTCGCCTATAGAAAAACTTAACATCGCCTATAGACACATCTTCTGTAGAACAACTTAACATCGCCTATGGAGCAGCCTAACATCTCCTGTGAAACAACCTAATATCGCCTATGGAGCAGCCTAACATCTAGTGTGAAACAACCTAATATCGCCTATGGAGCAGCCTAACATCTCCTTTGAAACAACCTAACATCGCCTGTGGAGCAGCGTAACATCTCCTTTGAAACAACCTTACATCGTATAAGCAACAAACTAACGTGGCTTGTTAACCTTCGTCGCCTGTGGAAGACCTTGCGTCAACTGTGTTGCCTTCAATCTTGCCGATGAAATTATTACATCTCCAGTGGATTATCTACCATGACTTGTAAGATTCTTTTCAACAGTCCAGTGTACAAATCTCTGTTTTATCCTCCTCAAACCACAAAGAGATGTTCCTACGGGCTCTGGTAAACGTTTTTTTTTTTGTTTTTTTTTTTGGCTCAGCTGGGTTGTTTGGATATGATTAAATTTTCTGCGTTATCACAGCCGCGTCTTCTCCTACATTTTAGGTCACGTGACACCCCTTCCACGCTCCACAGCTTCCACCTGTCTCACAAAGGCAACATCTGGAATTTTTTCTCTATATTTGTACACTTCTGTGGATATTGGCTTATTCTTAGTTTATGTAAACCCTGTTACATGGCGTCATGTGTTTGTACGTTCTGTTAGTGAGTGGGATGTGCGTAAAATGGTGATCTGCCAATGTAGCATTGCTGCAGTAGATATTTAAGTCCTAAATTCCGAATTGTACCTATATGTAGCTAATAATATATAACGTAAAAAATTCTCTGTCCTCATCATACTGTCGGTTCTTAAATTAGATGTCATTCTACAATGCAATGATATTCTCTAGCAAATATTTTCATACAAATAAAGCATATAACGGTTCTGTACATTTATATCCTCACGTTTTTGTTATCCCTTCGTTTAAATCGATTTTGAGACGCACATGTTATTTGTGACTTCTGATCGATTTCTCTGGTGTAGCCTCGTTTACCGTTAGCAGAGCTTCAATCACTTGTAAAGTGATTTTATTGTTGTGAGACGTTTCATTTATTGGAGGCTGCTAAACGTATAACAGAAATCGCTCTGCTGGACATTTTACATTTCACGATCTGAATGTGTTCGTTATATCATTATCGGGAGGTGACATTCGTTTTTCTTGTCTAATAAACATTTGGTATATATCGGTATGGAATAATGCTTGTAGATCATGTCAATAGTACATTTCACGTAGTTAAGTAATTTAATTACCGGTATATTTATATTCTTTGTCAGTGGCAATGTTCGTAAGCATAAAAGTGTATAACATTTCCTGGAGTCATCTTGGTTTCTTTATAGTATCTACATCAACTTTTCTCAAGTAACGTATTGATTTTCAAGAGCGCAGTATTTTCTGATCGAAAAGGTCAGCCTCGATCCTCAACACCCTCCTGTCGTTTACTGTTGGGCTCAACAGCTGCTCTTGAAGTTCACGTACGCTCTATGACAAACATCGCCCTACATCGTGACATGTAATTTGACTGAAGAGACGTGCGTCAAAGTTAGATCAAAATGGCGGAGACGTTTGATTTACAACACAGCGTGTGAATGTGCGCCGGAATAAGGCATAATGTTTTTGATTTCAATGACTTCCCGTGTCTTCGTTGATGATTCCAGATAATGTTTAGGTAGGAGAGTGCATTTGTCAAAGTCGTTGGATTCCGCGTAAATTTCATACCACGATTCATATCATGGGTGAATTGCATGTCCGCAGACGCCAAGGTGAATGTTGTGAAAGTTTTCATTGTTGCTCTACTTTATAATGTTAAGTTCACAGTCTTTTACGCTTTCAAGGCGTATAAGACAAGCTAAATTCCCAAAGCAGATGTCTTTAAGCAGTTACTTGAACAGACAGAATAAACTCTAGCTGAGGTAAATTGACAAGATGCCATGTTTCACCGATTACTTGTGACCATCAGGCCACTATTATCTTGTCGTCACTGTTCTGGTTTTACTCTCTATGTTGTAAGTCTTTATATTCACGCTTAAATACTTGTTCCCAGTCCCTATCATTTTGTATTATCACGAATCTATGGTAGATCTTTTTATTAAACTAAAATTTAAGAAATGATGTATAAAATTTTGAAAGTACAAAGCCACGGCTTTATAAATGAAGTCCCAAAATTGGCCTGTGAATCCTGTCCAGTTTCATTGTCGGACACTTTGTTTATACTACGTCATACTACTTCCTGTGAAGCGAGACTGTTATATACCTCCGGAAGCAGGAGAGTCAGACGATAGCTCAAGCGAGCACGTGTTGACATCGTGGTGAATTTTGTCTTGTATAGTCCGGAATAAAAGTAGTATTGCATAGTTAAAGAACAGTGTTTATTGAAGTAATTTAGCGGAGTATCACTGGTAGCAGTACAGCGTGAAATGGCAACTAATTACAAACAGCCTCCACGGTTTGACGACCAGACAGCCTTCGAGACGTGGACAAACGAAGTAGAAATATGGCGTCGGGTAACAGATTTACCAGCCGAAAAACAAGCCCTGGCACTTTCACTATCTTTATCAGGAAGGGCCCGAGAAACAGCTATGGAACTGCCTGTTGACGAATTAGCCTCAAGAGGTGGTATGGACATTTTGTTGACAAAATTAAAAACTGTATTTCAGAAAGAGATTAAAGACGCATCATACGAAGCCTACTCCAAATTTGACACTTACCGAAAATCTACCGATCAGTCAATGACAGAATACATAATTGGATTTGAACAATGTTACAATAAAGCCAGAAAGTTTGAAATGACTTTGCCAGATGCGGTTCTCGCCTTCAAGCTGTTAGACAGTGCAAACCTGTCTCACCAAGAACGACAACTTGCGCTTACAGCTGCTACAGACTTAACATTTGATGCAATGAAAGGGTCCTTAAAACGAATTTTTGGTAATGGCTCAAATTCAGACACCCGTTTTGAAGGAATTCAAGTTAAAACTGAGAGTGCTTTTTACACACAGAGAACCCCCATGCAAAATAAACAAGCATTTAACTCCACTCAAGACATAAGGACCCAAGAACCATTAAAAGGAACTAACCCCTTGAACAGATTTGGAAAGCGTTCTCGGTGTGCAATCTGTCAAAGTACTTACCACTGGGCCAAAGACTGCCCTCATAGAATACAGGGAAATGTTAATATAACGGAGATTCAACCAGAAGACACAGAAAGTTGTAACATTACACTTTTTGCTAAAGAGACCGGACAGGAATGTGAGTTTGAAGTTTTTATGGCTGAAGCAAGCTCAGCTGCTGTAATTGATACCGCATGTACAAGAACAGTGTGTGGTGCTACATGGCTTGAGGATTATATATCAAAACTTGAAAATCAGCAGAAAATTATAGAAACTGAAAACAGTGTGAAAAAGTTTAAGTTTGGGGATGGAAATGTAGTGCAGTCAACAAAATGTGTAACTATTCCAGCAAAGATTGGACGGACATGCTGTAGTATAAAAACTGAAGTTGTAGATGCTAATATTCCTCTTCTTTTGAGCAAGGCTTCTCTGAAAAAAGCTGGAGCAATTCTGGACTTAGAAAATGACAAAGCTATAATGTTTGATGAACCTGTCACACTTAACTTCACTTCAAGTGGGCATCATTGTATTGATATTCTAGACCAAAAATGTGTGGAAGATGATAAGTTGAACAGTCTGGAAGTGTTGTCTGTTTTGGATATCTCAAAAATGTGTAAACAAGAACAACAAAAAACATTAGCCAAAATACACAAGCAATTTGGCCACGCATCAACTGATCGGATGTCCTGTTTATTAAAAGGTGCTGGACAGAATGTTAATGTTTTTTCGGGAAACTTACAGGAATTGGTAGAAAACTGTGACATTTGTAAAAAACACAAAAAACCCAGGCCCAAACCAGCTGTTAGCCTGCCTCTGGCCACCTCATTTAATGAAACAGTAGCCATGGATCTTCATGAATTACAACCAGGTGTTTGGTACTTGCACATCATTGATCTCTTTACAAGATTTAGTGCAGGATGTATTGTTAAAACAAAACAAGCTTCAGAAATCACAGCAAGATTTATTCAACACTGGATAGGCATACATGGGGCTCCTCAAAAAGTTTTCACAGATAATGGTGGGGAATTCAACAATTCTGAATTCAGAGACATGGCGGAAAATTTCAACATTCAGGTTCTCACTACAGCAGCATACTCTCCATGGAGTAATGGCGTAGTTGAACGACATAACCAAACGCTTACGAGCACATTATTGAAAATTAGAGCAGATAACAACATTGACTGGGAAACAGGACTTAGCTGGGCCTTGATGGCGAAAAACTCCATGCATAATGAACAAGGTTTTAGTCCACATCAGCTAGTTTTCGGTAAAAGCCCCAATCTGCCGTCTGTTGTAAGTGACATGCCTCCAGCATTGGAGGGTACTTCAATGAGCTCTGTTGTGGGAAAACATATCACTGCGCTGCACGCTGCACGTAAAGCGTATGCTGAATCGGAATGTTCTGAAAAAATTCGTCGAGCACTGCGGAAAAAGGCGCCCTCATCCACAGAGAAATTTTGCACTGGGGATATGGTTTACTACAAGCGCATAGACAGCCCTGAATGGAAAGGACCAGGGGTTGTGATTGGTCAGGACGGTGCTGTGACATTTGTGCGACATGGAGGTACATGTATCCATGTTCATCACTCAAGACTACAAAAAATTACACGTCAAGCAGAGATTGAAGAGGATCTTGAATTAAAGGGGTTTCAGTCTGAACAAGGTTCTGTCAGTGTGGACAAAAATTCGAAAAATATTTTGGAAGATAACTATGAAACCTCTGATGATGATTATGGTCCAGAAGCAGGCAGTGACAAATATGCTTTGCATCAACAACAGACTCTGCTCAGCAATATTAAGATTGGCCAGGAGGTAAAATTCATGCAGAATGGAATTTCTCATACAGCACAAATCCTTAGTAGGGCAGGGAAGGTCACTGGTAAATATGTGCACTGGTACAACGTTCAATTCTCTGAGCCAGGCGACAAAGCCGGTAAACAAGGATCTGTGAATTTGAGCAAAGTGGATATTCTTGAAGTTCGAAATGTTGAAAGTTTAAGTGGTTCTTCTCATGATAATGTGTTTAACATTGAGGATGTTTCTTTTGATAAAGCTAAGCTGGAAAAGAAATGAAGTGTATGTGGAAGTGAAAGATGAGGGACAGCGTTGTGTGTCGACGAAGTGGATATGTACTCTGAAAGAAAAAGCGGAAGGGATACAGCCGAAAGTAGGCCTTGTGGCAAGAGGTTTTGAGGAACTTGACAAAGACCTGCCAAAAGATTCACCAACGTGTTCTTCAGAGTCGCTGCACTTGATAATAGCAATGTTTGCTCAAAATAAGTGGCAGCCATTTTCCATGGATATCAAGACAGCATTCTTACAAGGGTCTCCTCTTTCTAGAGAACTGTATGTACGACCGCCATTGGAAGCAAATGCCAGTGGAACTGTTTGAAGCTAAAAAAATGTGTGTATGGCCTGGCTGATGCCTCTTTGTACTGGTATACACGTGTGAAGCAGGTTATGAAGGAGTGCGGTGGTCAGATGTCCACTGTCGACCCAGCTGTGTTTTTTTGGCCAGACAATATTGGTGGTGTGAAAGGTGTATTAGCCTGCCATGTGGATGACTTTATTCTAGGAGGCAACTCGGATTTCATGCAAACGGTAGTGCCTGCCATACGGTCAGAATTGTGTGTGGGCAGGGAACAAAGCTTTTCATTTCGATACCTGGGGATGGAGCTCTTACAGTTCCGTCCTGGGGAAATCTACCTGCACCAGGAAGAGTATGCCAAAACCATACATCCAATGATTCTTACTTGGGCCAGAAGACAACAAATTGATTCACCTTTGTCAGAAGAAGAAACCAACATCTACCGTTCCAAAGTGGGCCAAATACTCTGGTTAGCTCGCCAAAGCAGGCCAGATTTGATGTTTGACTCGTCAACATTGGCTGCAGGGGTAAAAAATGCAACAGTGCAAAATGTTGTTGAACTTAACAAAGTCATCAGGAAAATGCAAGCTGAACGTGTTGTTCTAAAATTTCAGCATTTAGGCAATACAGAGTTACAACAGCTTGTGGTATTCAGCGATTCCTCCTTAGGAAACCTTTCAGATGGAGCAACTCAAGGTGGTCGCCTCATTGTGCTAATGGGGGCTGAACGAAAATTTTCACCAATTCATTGGCAGTCAAAACGGATAAGGCGTGTTGTAAGGAGCACCTTGGCTGCTGAAACGCTTGCTCTGACAGAAGGCATCGACAATTGTTTATTTTTGGCTAATCTCTATGCCGAGATTACTGGAGGAAAAATTGGAGCTCAGTCGATACCCATTGTTTGTGTAACAGATTGTCATTCGTTGCTCGATGCAATTCGTTCAACGAAACATGTTGCAGAGAAACGGTTGCGCTTGGAAGTGAGTTATGTTCGGGAACTGGTGGCTGAAAAGCGTATCTCCAAGATTTTGTGGTCTACTACAAAGCAGCAGCTTGCAAATTGCCTTACTAAGAGAGGTGCTTCTGGAAATGTTTTGTTACAGGCAATCAGCAGCGGAGTCTGGAATTTATAAGCTGTTCAAAGAACAATATCTGTTATCTTATTACTAATTTTGTTTGGCTAAATTAGAAAAAAAAAAAACAGTTTGTTCAAAATTATCTTTATTTTATAACTGAAAGAGGGGAAATTGTGAATCCTGTCCAGTTTCATTGTCGGACACTTTGTTTATACTACGTCATACTACTTCCTGTGAAGCGAGACTGTTATATACCTCCGGAAGCAGGAGAGTCAGACGATAGCTCAAGCGAGCACGTGTTGACATCGTGGTGAATTTTGTCTTGTATAGTCCGGAATAAAAGTAGTATTGCATAGTTAAAGAACAGTGTTTATTGAAGTAATTTAGCGGAGTATCAGGCCTTTGGGGAAACTATTTGAACAAAAAGTCCATAGGCATCCAGCGATACACCAGTAAATCCGTGACAGTATAACATCCGAAATGTTTCTGAAACAGTGAAAGTAACAAAGAACCGAAATATTTACAAGAGATTACAAGGTGACTTATCACACACATACACGCCACTGAGGTTATAGCTGAATGTCAGACACGCAACTAAGGACTGAAGAATTGTTTTTAACAAAAGCTGAATTACATATACACACATCCACAGCCCTTTTTTCACATGATGGAGTTACAGTTGCAATACAAAGTAATGTATATCAAAAGTAATATTAACGTTAGCATGAAGAAAACAGCAAATTGCAAGTACATAACATGAAGACTAAATGGGATGTGAGAGTGGGTGAACAAGGTGTAGCTAGCTAAAACGGGTTGATCCCTGGGTAAGGCAAATGCAGTATGGACAAGGGCTCAGATTAGTGGGAAAAAGTCCCTGAGGGTGCTCGAAGACAGCCCAATCACAATGAAAAATTTAGTTCATACGGTGTTTATTCTTACAGGGAAAATCATTAGACACGACTGGTGAGAAAAAAGTGGACTTATTAATAAGTAAGACCTGTGGAACCTTGGGGTAGCCAGCGTTAGTTTCCCTATGTCTTCAATGTTCATAAAAGAAATCGCAACATGAAAGACCACAGCATACAGCGAACGAACATCGAACAAACAGGGAATGACGACAGTGTGAATTGTCAAATGGTCACATGTAACCGGTCTCTTATCAGTTTAGCTCTGTTATGGTTTTATTCTAACTTTTGATATAAATTTTAAAATAGTCTCAACTCATATACCACTTCTCCTAACGTTCTTTCACGTGCTCATCATTAAGTTAATGGTAAATGTGTTAATGCAATACATTTTCTCACCTGAAGCCGTACAACGAACACGAAATAAATACTACGATAAGAATTGTTTAGTGACATCAAGGAAAATGCATCTAGATAGATCAATATCAAGTACTACATGCACAGCCTAATCAGATGAATCATGAGAAATAATTTCTGTGAAAGCTTTATCCTTTCGGTAGAGCGACGACAGTAAATGACAAGGCGCTCGGACTGAGCTAAATGAGAAACTTCCTAAGCTGTCAGAGATGTTGAAGAGGCTTTGGATCTTTGTTAAGAGCCTTCACTTTGGTCGACGCTTGTCTGACAGTTTCTCGGGTAATGAAATCCTCACCATTTATGGGTTATCAATGCCATTTAGCCAAAGTGTGGGTAGGGTGTTTTACTAATGATATAGCCTATAAACTTTAATATACATATCGATCGTCGATGATGGTAATTATGTCTGCTGTCAGTCAAACATACTTGAATGTATAATAGATGTAGGCTAATTCCCCAAGAGATGTGTTAGATTATAGCTATACAATTCAATACAGAGCACCCCTCTACGTCCAGGTTCACGGAATAACTGACGTCATCAAAGGTGTCCGCCATTATAATGATATTTACTTAGAAATGTAGCGATACATTTATACGAAACGTTATAGAACTGATACTGAGACCAGAGCGGCAATGACAATAGGATGGTTGGGAAATGGTCACACGTAACCGAAGAATTCAGACCTCTTAAATAGTAGCGTCTTAGATACTCCTTCACTATGGCTTAAGTAGAAATAGGTCAAAAAACATAGTGATGTTAATGGCAATATACAAGACGTTATTGGTCTAGAGCACTCAAACAATAACAGGAAATAATAATTACGTGTTATTGAAAAGAAAAAGCAACATAAAACAAAATCATTGCCTTCAGGCACACCACTAATTTTTTTTTTACTTTCTTTGTCAACACAATTAAAAGCATTTAGATATGTGGGTTCTTAGGGAGGCGCCAGTGACGTCACAAACTTTTTTATTTTGCTCAAAAACATGTATTTATGATCAGAATATACATGTAACTCTATCCATATTAGTACATAATCTATCCACAAGAATTTAGTCAATACAGAAAACTTGATTTGATTAGCTAGTATAGCCTTTTGAAGAAAAAAACTCCGGTATAGCCTCTTTAAAATATTTTTTAAATATTTAATTACAGCATATCCAGTAATGCTGCATATCAAATAATTGAAATACTGTGCTAATCTTGATATGCAATTCCCCACATCAAGGACAAATATATGTTTAAACCATACCGACTTTACTGCTAATCGCGCACAAACGAGATAGCTTTTAGTCCCAGAGATCTATAAAGTCCTAGTCTTTTCACGCCGGAAACCTTACGGAGTGTAACGATTATGGGACATGAGACAACTATTAATTGACCACAAAGATAAACGAAACTGTAATACTTTAAACTTACAGGTTATAGGAATGAGAAATTCTCAAGCCTTTTTGCTTCCTTTTTATGAGGAATCGGATCAATACTATCAACCTAAGACAATCATAGCTATAAAACTGTGAGCACTGGATTCGAACCTGCAATTCGAGGTACAACTGAGTCTGAGCAAAGCAGTATTTATACATCGAGTTGGGAGTGTTTTTTTTCTGTCTTCATTCCTTACACTTTCAATTTCTTCTTAAACAATGCATCACACTGAAACTTTTTTCCGTCCTTTGACACATTGTGTTTCGTGATTTTATCAACACAAATCAGGAGTCTTGCTTCTACATCTTTGTTTAAATCAAAACTATAATTTGAACTCCTGCAACAAATGCCTAGTACGTAGTGTTTGCACAGTAGCATATATGGGCCATGCACATTTCGTTTGTTCTTTTTTTTTCCTGTTGGCATCTGGTTTCCCTATCAACCGTCGTCGATATTAATTTAAGCTGGGGTAGAGCAAGCTCTGTGGAACTTTATTCCGGCCAATATAGTCTTATATTGATAACTTCTGTAAATAGTTTAATAGTGAATGAATAAATTCGGTATTTCAATGTAAAACTAACTCACCGCTCTCCTCCCCCTTTTAAATCCTTCCCCTCTGCCAACACTTCTTGGAACCTGTTTTGTAATCAGTATAAGGATAACTACCTGAGCGGGTCACACCAGAGTTTCAAGTCAGACCTCTTTAGCCGAAATCCAGCACTCCACCAACTGAGCTAATGGGGAATCCCTACATGCTCCATGTACTGCTCGTATACCCGTACCTGAAAGTTGCTGCCTTTAATTTATAATTGCTTTATAATTTTGTGTTTTCAAAGATACTCTACTTTCAAGTGTTAGACCAGTCTGGTCTGGTGATTATAACACCATATACTCTTGCACTATGGCTGACACAATAAACAGACAAGATTAATTTTTGATTGGTTTTTAACGCTGTACTCACTTATTTTTCACTTATATGACTTATATGGAGGAAATGGGAAATAAACAAGGTGTCAGAAAAAAACTAAATCAAAACCGCGAGAGCTGAAATCGAACCCGCGACCGAACTATTTACGGGTCGGGTGCACGCTTTAAATCATCTTAGCCATTGATGCCCTCTAGGCCTACACATCACAACAATTATCTAGACACGTCCTCATGCATTGTAATTGTCATGTGGCTTCCTATCCGGTCGTCCGTGGGAATGTCTTCCAGCAGCCTGCCGGTGGCCGGTGGTTTACTCCGGACTCTATCGGGTTTCTTCCCAACACAGCGCTGGCCGCCATTGAATAACTGAAGTATTCTTGAGTAAGGCGTAAACACCAGTCAAATAAATAAATAAATAAAATGTCACGCGCATCGAAATTCACGTGCATGAAATTCTTTATGAACTTCTTTATCATACAATTATAGTAAGTTTCTTTTTCGCTCCAGTAATAAAGATTTTACTTTCTTTTTTTTGGGGGGGGGGGTCTTCGCTCATAATCAATGCTTTTATTGATTCTGATCTCCAAAGTTTAATATAGAAATGAATTACCTGTGTGATTTACCGGAAGTATTGCACGGCGCTTGTGATTTGGCATTTGTTCACAGCTAAGTGCATCACGTTGTGAATTCCCAGACAAAGACCACTTATATAACATTCAATTATCGGCGCTGTGGGGAATCCGTTTTCACTCACTTTATGAACTCTGTGCCTGGACCAGCAATGATTTACCGTTATTTTTTCACAATAAAGATTCCTGAAGGCGTTTGGCTGGTACTGGACTGATTTAGAGGACAGAATCGTCAGACGTTCACGCCTTGTTATTATCCGTAATACTGCAAAAGACCGAGTCATAGGCGATCTCCCGAGAGGCTGCAGTCGTGCTGTAGAAGACATGTGCTAATAAACAGCTGACAGCCATTATCAAACTGTGATTCCTTAACACATTTAAATGTCTGCCTCAAAATTCACATCGGCTATTATCCAAATAGCTTGTAAGACTAATAAGATATTCCCTTAATAGATATCCTATTGTAATAATACATAATCAAAATGTACTCAACAACGGCTTGTAAACCTTGTCAGGTTAGACTAATAGACAGTACGTGTAGGGATACATTAATAAGGTAGTAATATACATAATATAATATACATAATGCGAAGACGAAGTCAATAGAAAATAGGTTATTTCATCTTGCATTTCCAGCGTTGGGTGATCATATGACTGATATCACCAAAAAACAAGTGGGAATTTTTTTCTTGGTTTAGTATTCAATATATTGTCGATCAAATGAGCCCTTCGTGTAAATGAAGTATCATGTAGACCATGCTTTATCCATACCAAGAAGATTGTTTAACTTTATACGACACTACCATACCCCAAATGCACTCTGGAGTGCCCATAAAATGTTTTTTCTAAGACTTGGAGTTACCTGTGTACGTTTGAAAACAAATAACGAACAAATAACGATGACATTTCATAGCTTCACACGGCTGGCTAACAATGTCTTCTCGTTTGTCTTATGCATTTCCTTCCGCTTCCTGGCAGACAATGGCGGCTTGGGGGGAAACTTTTACAATAAACTATACAATGATATAGTCAATTAATTGGAAAAAGCCAGGAAGGAAGTTGGAAAGTTTGTTACAATTTGTTGACAGAGGAGAGTAATGTTCACAGTGTTAAGCTTACACCAGTTAATCAGAGCGAGATATATCTGTTATCACAATACCGGTACGGATAATGAGTCAGTTCCAAGCTCGTATAAACTGGCGCGAAGCTAATCATATGGACATCCTTACACTAAGATGATATACACACTTGAGTGGATGTGTCAAACTCGGAAGATTTATATCACCTTGCTTTCATATATCATTTATTTAGTAGATTTCCTCTTGAATGCTTGTTTTGAAAACAATGCCCAAGTGTAAAAAGACTTATTCGTAGGCTTTTAAACAACAAAGTTACTGACGGTACAGGAGAAACTAGCGGAAATATTAGTACCGGTATGGTAGAATAATGCAGGATTTCTCAAATGACCTATCGTGGCCCTCACTGGCTGACTGCCACTGCCAGGAGCATTACAATGATGTCGCGTGTTCGAATGCACATGTAGTTCTTTCAACTGAAGCTTTAAATCAGGAAGTTTATCAGGTACCCTGCAAAGTGTGGTATTTTACCCTGAACACTCCGATTTTCCCTAATTATAACCCAACCGCCATCACGTAAGTGAACGAGTCTTCATTCAGGCGTTACACTACTTAAATGAAATAAATCAAAGTAAAACAAATCAAGCGGCATGTCAGTTATCGTAAAAGGAACAAAACTGAAACATTTAATGAATTAAAGCAACTCTGATTTGCTTTTTTAACTTTAAACAATAAAGGAAAAGGCAGGAGGGAAAAATTCAATTTTCGTTCGCAATGGATTCAAGCTCAGACATGCATGGTCAATATTTTAAAAATTTCCGATTTTCTCTGACGTCCTTGCAGCGTTACAGAGCCAGGACTACCGTTATACCAATACAGAAACATGATCAACGGGAAAGTAACTTCTGCATTAGAATTCAAGCTTGGTATTCTCGAGATGTCTTCATTTATTGAGCCATCGTCTGGAAAATCACATTGCAACTGAAATTGTTATACAATACATTAACAATACAGCGTGGAGAGTAAAACAAGAGCAGCCGCGACAGCGTGATAGTTGGCAAATGGTGATATGTAGGCAAGTAGGTAAAAAAAATGTTATACACACAGTTCAAGGTGTTTCCAGACATTTAAGTTCTAAAATTTAAAGTGAACTGTGCCTCTTTGATGTTGGTTTAACTCAAACGTGAATGGAAAATGAGGTTTTTAAAACAACATAATTTAAAGCATTGTTCCCCCTTTGGCCTGAGAGTCAATAATAAAGCAGGACCCAGTTGTTTGTAAGTGTATTAGCTTATACTGATATTAAGTAATATTTTTAATTTAAATTCTTAGTCAAACTCAGCAGTCATTACAGTTCTCCAAATCAAAGTATAACAGCAGCAGTTTTAGTTCATATCTAATATAATGTTATACAATTTTTAGCACAAAATTGAAGACTTAACTTAAATCTGTTATTAAGTCTTAATCCAGTTTTCAACAACCGGGCCCAGCCCTCTGTATATAATATTAGTACAGTGAGCTTATTAACAGATGGTCGGAGTTTCCTTACTAGTTAACACAGAATAGAAATATAGTTATTAAATGACACAAATTATCATAACTCATCGGAAGATATCTGAAGACATCTTGTAGCTTGGTTGAATGCAGAGCGTCAAGTGATAAAGGAAGACATTGAAACTGGAACATATATTCAGGAGCAAGAAATGAGAGGATTCAAAGAATCGTCCAAATAATTAGTGCTAAAAAACTAACTGGCCTTACATTTTATCAACTGTCCTAATCGTATGTGTCAAACAGCGAGTGCACCTAACATACACATACTCTGTACAATAACCAGCTCTGTGAGCCCGCCTTCCATCATTTCTGGTCTTTTCTGAGCTGTTTTACGCTTTAAGACTGATACAAAACGAAACGGTTTCTGCTGATGTTTTATTTTCGCTCCACGAACAACAAAGACACACAGTAATGAGTCATTAAATATTGCCAATTTTCCCATGTCTATGACCAAGGAGATAAAAGCAAAGTTTGGGGATAACAAAGCTTTGTATTAGAAAAAAGCAGTTTTACCACAAAGCGAAACTTCCAAGAGTATTTGCTTAATCTTTCTCATCGATTTCGTTTTCCTTTAAGGTTGAGTTATATTGTTGATCTGTAGCGTATTTTGCCGTTGTGCCGCTTTTTTCTCCCCTTTCAGAATCTAGACAAGAGCCTTTGAGGATTTCTGATCCGACAACAAGATTTTAAAAAATAGGTTTTGGAAGAAACGTCTTTTGATTTTTTTTTTGATTGGTGTTTTACGCCGTTCTCAAGAATATTTCACTTATACGATGGCTGCCAGCATTATGGTGGGCGGAAACCGGGCAGAGCCCAGAGGAAACCCACGACCATCCGCAGGTTGCTGCCAGGCCTTCCCACATACGGCCGGAGAGGAAGCCAGCATGAGCTGGACTTGAACTCACAGCGACCGCATTGGTGAGAGACTCCTGGGTCATTACGCTGCACTAGCGCGCTAACCAACTGAGCCACGGAGGCCCCCAACGTCTTTTGAAACATTTTTGTTACAATCATGTGTGTGTGTGTGAGAGAGAGAGAGAGAGAGAGAGAGAGAGAGAGAGAGAGAGAGAGAGAGAGAGAGAGAGAGAGAGAGAGAGAGAGAGAGAGAGAGCACGTGGTTTTTAATATGATTTTATTCAATGTCATTTAACACGTGCTCACATGTAAAGAGCGAACAGGAAGTGTTTGCATGTTAGTTGTAAATTTAACATTTCGGGGAACCTTGCTGTTCTTTTATTAATCTTCTGTCATTACTGGAGGTGACTTCATGTTTACATCCCATCCATTCCTCAGTTCATCCGTCAGTCGCTCAGTGGATGACCCGTTTCCGGACTTAAAACGGTTTGTCACATTGAACTGAAATCACGACAAGTTACAGATTAAGTTCGAGTTTTGTTGATCCCAAAAATAAAAGCTACTCAATTTACTCTTCACACAGAGAATAAAATGAAGATGATTTGTACGTCAAGCGTTTCTACACTGGACAAAATAAGATTTTCCGAAAGACACGTTGTGCCACACTGCACGAATCGTAGAGAAAACTTCTTCCCGACAAACTACAACTACAGCAATTCAACATATTCTTACCTCTGCATAGAACAAAGCTAGGCTGACAAAATTTTGGAAATTACCATGAGCTCCGCCCACAGAAACATCGAAGATGAAGCAAGCAAAAAAACTCCAGTCCACTAATTATTTTTACTAGAAATTATCTTCATCCGCTGTTTAGAAAAGTGAAGATAAAAATACGCCCCACCCACCACCCACCCACCCCTACACCACCCACCGTACTACCTCCCAACCCTAGCACCCACCCTTGCACCATCCACCGCACTAACTCCCAACCCTAGCGCCCACCCCAATACCGCCTTACCTACCACCCACCCCAAACCCTGTTCTCAACAATGCGTTTTAGCCGCATTGTAGCGTAAACGCTACTTTTACCGCATTTTTCAGTCTACAATGATGTTCATTAAGAAGTGATTTTTTTACAGTATTAAGAAGAGGAATGAGCGATAGGAATCCTGCGTGTAATGCATCAAAAGAAACCAACAGAGGGTTATGTGTATGATAAATCGAAATCCTCACTCATCTCTTTATATAATACAGTTTGCCAGAAGCCATTTTATTGGACATCGTCATGCGCATTGTGAGACTCCGGATAACCTAATACCGTAAAAAGTTTACTCCTCCTGTCGTATTTCTTGGAATAGATCATTGTGTAATGATATCAAAGTTGATTACCGGGAAAATAAATCTTTGTTAGATCATATCAAACTTGATATCTGGTTTGATTAATCAATGTTCAATTGTCTGGCCGTCTGAGCAATGCTCTCGGGAATTTCACATTTTTGCTGGAAACACATTCCTCAAAATGGCAGGAGAACAATGCGAAGACATCAATAAGCAATTTTTATTTACTTTTTCCTAATTCACTGGAAATTGAAAAACTGAAAAAAATGATGCAGTGAAGGAAGAATTTACCAGTCCCAGCATCTCAAAAAAAAGTCTAAAAGCCCGAAGATCGCCGGTTAGTGGATGATGCCGGTGATGTTTACCGCCTTTTCCTCACGTGCATCGCTATATTCAGTGGTTTAGTAGAATACAACATTTTTTAATCGACGTTATTTTAAAATGCTGTTAACTATTAATCTCGATATATGATAATTTATTAAATAGACCAATCAATTAGAAATCCATGCAGGGAGGAATTCATGCTACTTTTTGGAAGGGAACTAAATTAGCGCGATGTCAGAAATTTCTTCACGTATAGTTCAGTTAAGTGCTCGGTATAGCGCTCAGTTTGCAGTATCGGTGTGCATGAAATAAACAACGTCAATGTAAACCCGACATCATACTTAACCCATGACAAACACACTGCAAAGCTTACACTACCACAGTAGTCTGTCGCGATAAAGGCGGCTTGTTCAAACCTACCTAAGCTGACTCATCTGCTGCTTTAACTGAGATTACTGATAAAGTAAATGGCAATGCGGCATTGTTGCCGGGTGTCCTAAACTAATTCGTCGATCTAGATGAGAAATATTCTGCTTTTAGAGCGACAGAAGTAACATCACTCACCACGCTAGTCAAGACTTATGCAATGTAGCACCTGGTTCATCAATCCCAACCAGCGTATATACATGTAATCTTGCTAAATTTACCTCCACAAAAAGTTTCTGTCAGCGTTTCCACAAAAGAAATGTTTCGGTTTCTAAACACTGATTGTCCCGGTTTATCCTACTTTCCCACGTTTACCATATAGCCAGAACTTAATATTTCATGCTGATGATTGATGATATTTCGCTACTATTGGTCAAAGCTGACATGGTGACCCGGTAGCGCAGATATAGGTACCGCACAACTATTTCACTGTCAATGGTCAAAGTTGTCTCTGTGGAGCAGTCAGCGCACAAATATTTCGCCCCGAAGAACAACGCCACTGTTACCATGACGTTTTTTCACTTATTTCACTTCTAATGGGGGACGTCGTCATGATTTCTGTAAAATATTTCTCGTTAACCAATAAGCTTGTGAAGATATCATCACATCCAGTCATGATCGTGATTGCTAAAGCATGGCGGTATCAATGAACAAGCTTAAATCTGCAATAGCACCGACACTGAGCAATTTATTTATTTATATTTTATTTTTACTTACTTTTGGTAAAGAACTGTCCAAGAAACTCGAGCATTTTTATTTCGGACATGTCAGTGTAACTTGTCAGGATTAGGTTCATTCTGAGTTAGTTAAAACTGGCACACGTGTATATGGCAAAGCTTATTTGAAACCTTCTTCAGTCAAAGAGCTTATTTCCTATTATTAGACACTAGGATGTCAAGTCAAAACTGCAAGCAGCGGTTTAAGACGATAAGCTGGCTTAAATATCCTTGTCGACCGCAGATCAGTTTAATTCGCTGTAATGCGCAGCTAAAGCTAATCCTGGTTCATTCTATATATATGACCTTGTAGAACCAGAGTAGAAACCTCTAATGTGTTGTACGTGAAGACGAACATTAGATGTGTGCCGTATTGAAGAATCCAGCTTCCGTTGGTTTGGTTTCAAATTTAACAAAACCCGGAATTGTCAGACAGAAAAACTATGTTTTCCTACTGGTTAGTGAGATGCCCTGTTCTCACCATTCATAAACCCTCTTAGCATAATGGAACTTATCTTGACCACAGTGCAAAACGTGATTCGAACAAATAAACACACCCCTAAACAATAAGCTCGCATGTTTGATTTATTTATTTCTTTGATTGGTGTTTTACCCCATACTCAAGAAACCTTCGCTTGTACAACGGCCACCAGCAATGTGGTGGGAGTAAACTGGACAGAGCCCAGTGGAAACCCACAGCCATGCTAGCAGACTTTCTCGTGTTGTCCCATGAAGAACTGGACTCACAGCGACCGCAGTGGTGAGAGGCTCGTAATCATTGTGCTGCACTAGCAATCTAATCACTAGACCACGGAGGCCCAATGTCGCAAGTCCAGCTGCTGTTAGCTCAATCGCAGTGTCCCTATCTGCCAACTCAATGCTAACCGCCTATAACTTCAACCTACTCTTTAACCTGACATCAACGCTTTTGTCGGCATCGGTGGAATTTGTACACCACTGACTCCGCAAACCTCATACACGATGGTGACAGTGCTTTAGTTTCCGCTGCTAGATCAGGGTTTTCGGTATATCATTCAGGTAAACAGATAATATGAAAACACAAAATGAATACAAAATGTAAAACAGTCATTATTTTAATATCAAAAGATAACATCATTATGTCCAGGAGAGAACATAATCTGTAGGAGGTAGAATAAAAACGCCATAGATAACAAGGTGAAATATTATGTCAATAAATATCACTAAAATACAACATCAGAAGCTGAGATTTGTACGAAGTCCAAGAAACAACTTAGTATACAGTATGTATATCCATCACACAGAGCCTAAACAACCAAAAGTACCTACATTTCACACTGGACTGACAGGTTGATCATCCAGTGAGATGTACAAATTGACCAAGGTCATCCAGGATGGGTGGAATGTTGATGAATATACAATGGAATAACAGGCTGATGATCCACTGACACTGGATTATGATGTCTGACGGAGTGGAGCTTCCAGGAAGACAGATTTTAATGTGGCTTTCTGCCATTCACTCACAATGCAAATGAGGGAGACGAATTTCTTCTCCTTAGTTGTAAAATCTAAAAGCCTGAATGTTCCCAATAAACATCAAGTCAATATTCCCAAGTCAATATATGTGCAAACATCATGTAAGTATAAATTTCTCCATACAAAAATAAGGGTTATATCAAACAGCTACAGAGTACATGTACATATTTTATATACAAACAATACATCACAAAATAAACGCTTCAACTTATAAAACCAATACTATACATTTAGATTAAAATTATTGCACCAAAAACATTGACACAAAAACAACCTTACTTTTACAGTCAGGACATGGATTTTCGAAGAACACCTGGCAAATGAACTGGAAATTCTAAATCAAAACAAACCTTTGGCAGTTATGACACAAATGGAAACCACCTCACCCACCAAAAAACAAGATCTTATCTTAACAAAATACAAGGTTACATTTGTTGTGTTGCCAGTCTTGGCACTCTTGTGTATCTCATTCCAAGACTAGACATCAGGGAGAACCATAGAACTTCCCTGGAATTTGTAAACTTCCAGTGGGTAAAATTCATGACTTTGTTATGCTCTTATTTACTGCATCCATCCATTCTCTTTAAGTCTTGCTTTAAGGTAACAAAAGATATATTGGCAAACAAAAAAGTTTATCATAATGTCAAAGAACAATAGGTCCATTCATCAAAAAACAGTATTGAAATGCCCTGTTCAGATTTTCTAATCACCTTAGTAACCTCGTGCTTTAAAATTAAATATCTTGGTTTCAGATTTAGTTGAAAGAAAAGCACTGCCAGTATACATACAACCATTTTCTTAGCACTCTCCATTATGATTTACAGCATTGTTGACTTTGTTTGATAGGTTCTGTATGCACTATGAAATATGACATTTAAAAAGCAAGAAACAGGATGTGACTCGTCCTGAACACCTCTTTTCATGTTAGCACCGTCTTGACTGAGAATTCCATCACAGTTATGTTAAAATGCGTAGTATGTGATAAAATTTAGCAGGTCACCATAGCAGACAGGTGAAGTATGAAGTCCATATCAGTATTTAGACCATGCCAGTACAAAGCTCACAAGCATGAAGTCCATGTCAGCATTTAGACCCTGCCAGCATAAAGCTCACGTCAGTATGAAGTTGGCATGAAAACAACTGTCTGTATGATGTACACGCCAGTATGAAGTTTGCATGAATATGAAGTCCACACCAGTATGAAGTCTGTATTCGTCAGTGAGATCAATACATGCACTACCGAGATGTTAGCACGGGGCAGATTCCAATGAATTATGAACCTTTAGGAGTTCTGTGAGCCTTGAGTTTTCTGAAGGGCTAAACGCGACATCCTCTCAAATTCCTGAAAAAGACACAAACCCAGTTATTTGTATTCAAATGAATGATACAATCAAGAGCTTCAGAAATCCCCTTAAAGAAAACAGATTTCAGAAAAAAAAAGTTGAAAAGATGTGACTATTAAGAGACTGGTTTACAAATCACACTGGAATTTTTTAATGTTTGAAAAAGTACAGAAAGTTTAAACAGGGGGATATTCAGATTAAAACTCATACAAGGTGAAAAATTAATTACCTCTATGTCTGCTAAAACGCGCGGACTAATCTCTCGCCTTGGGGACACTTTAGGAGAAGGGGGCTGTGCTTGAGCTGCTTCTGCACGGAGACAATTTCCTGGTGCTATTTCATTGGCTGGTTCAGGCTGAGGTGATTCCTTCCCATTTCGCTTTCTCCTAAACCAACCTTTACCTTTGTTCACCTTAGCTAATGAAATACTGTCCAAGGAGGAGTCATTAGGCGGGATCCTGCTACCATGGTTACTGTCACTCACTGGAACTGACGGTCTTTGATTGACAGCACTATCCTCTCCTCTGGGACTTTCCTGTGGTACTGAAAGAGCAAGTCCTGTTAACTTAAGACTCTGAGTTCTCTTGCGAGATTCTTTCTGGATTTTGCCAGAGAAGAGTCCATGGCGACGCTGATTCTCTGGGCTGCCACGGTTGTTGTTGGCGAGGTCCAGCCATGTGGGACGCAAGGTCTGGCGGTCTTTCTCTCTGTATGTCAAATCTTGATCGATCACCTGCAGCCGGCTGGTCAATTCCTTTACCTGCTCCTCCATAAACGGGCTGTTGTTGTTGCTGTTTGCCTCTGTTGGGGGCTTCTGCCTTCCAACAAATCGAAAGAGAGGTTTCTTCCTTGAAGTGTTCACTGTTCGTAGCTCCATTTGTCTCTGAAGTGTATCAACCTGTAAGAATATGTTACAGTTAGTAATGGCCACATTTGATTGGTGTTTTACATTGTACTCAAGAATATTTCACTTATACGACGCCGGCCTGCCTTATGGTGGGAGGAAACCGCGCAGAGCCTGGGAAAAACCCACACCCATCCGCAGGTTGATGACAGACCTTACTAATTACGGCCGGAGAGGTAGCCAGCATGAGCTCACAGTGACCGCATTGGTGAGAGGCTCCTGGGTTATTACGCTGCGCCAGTGCGCTAACAAACTGAGCCACGGGGCCCATATGGCCACAAGTAGAAAAACTCAAACAGCTAAAGACTTCAGGTTATACCAATGCATAAAATAATGTACATGCAATGAACTGAATGTACAGGTACATCTATCTTGATGTGTCAGCTACATTGTATCATAAATGTAGAATTTGTATAATTTTATGTACAAAACTTGTCTTTATCAAGATCTATAGATTTGGATTAAAAGTCCACTGGTTCATAATTTTGGACAAGCTGGTCTGGGTAAACTGTACAAAGTATCAAATAAACAGATCAGAACAGAACACACCTTCAACTGGGTGGACAAGCGCCGCTGTCGCAGAGAAGTGATCTCCTGAACCAGTTGCTCTTCCTGCACCTTCTTATCCAAATTTTTGGGCACAGACTGGCTTACGTGCATTAAGGAAGCTCGCTGTCATGTAGAAAACAAAATTACATTTATCATTTATGTTTCGTTATTCATTTTTTCTACTTGAAGGTTTTCGTATAGAACAGGTGGAAAAAGTTATGACTCAACATTCTGTGCACCAGAAGACATCTTTTATTTCAAGACAAGTCACACCATAACAACAAGAGTACACATATTATTACTTTTCAATACGCGAATGCTTTTTTACTTGAATTACTTTACAAGCAGCTTGCTAATTTATATATCATATTATTTATTTATTTTATTATCAAATTTCTCTCCTCATACCGAAGACGCTAAATCCACACATATACATCATCAATAATTTGGAACTGTCTGAATACAGTAAAATTATTTCACCATTTTCCTAAATCATCTATCAGGAAGACAACTGCTGGCTCACCTTTCTCCTGGTTTCAGACTGTTTTTGCTCCAAGTCATGCTTCAGTTTCAGGACTTGCTGGAGCAGATGTTGACGAGCATCAGACACCACTGAGGTTTCCTCTGCAGTGCGTACTAACTGAGACGAGGTGTCAGTGTCATGTGTGGTGTCACATGCTAAGTCTTCAGTAATGTCCACGTTGTCTTCAGGCACACTGGAATCATCTGCAAAGATAAAACAAGAGTGACACACATCAGTCAACCTGTGATTAAGGGGAGACAACTTTAGTTCACATCTATCAAAATATCTTCACAGTGCAAATCACTATCCAAGCCAACAGATGGAATGTAAGCTGTCCTCACATAAAGACTTCATTACTGAGTCTGACAGATGAATTTTTAAATTTCCAGAACATGTTTCACATGTCCATATCAGCCATAGGTATGTACAATAATTTAGTCATTAGTCATGCAGAGGTACACATAAAAAAAAATTTGATCTATTGAAAGGATAATTTCCAAAAATGCTAAAATTTCTTTGACCTTTGGGTCTCCATGAGTACATTTAACAGCTCTTACCTGACAAGACTGTGGTTCGCATCTGGTCACGGGTGGGTGGGGTACCTCCAGGCAGGTGGCTTCTCTCAGGCGTGGATATCCCCTCCCCAATGTTCATGGACCACTCAGCCATTGCAGATTCACTGTCAGCAGCCAGAAATATGGGGAAGTATCGCTACGGAAACAGTGAAGCACAATACTTCAATATGTTAATAACTGGTGCATAAGTGTGCCCAAGTGATGTAAACTGTGCTAGATGTGAGATTTGGACAAGATGTATTTATTTTATTTATTTCATTGATGTTTTATGACGTACTCAGAACGTCGACCAGCATTATGTTGGGAGGAAACCGGACAGAGCCCATGGGGAATCCACGACCATCTGCAGGTTGCTGGTAGACCTGTGGACAAGATGTAAGGTGTATTCATGCATTAAAGCGATGTAAGCGGTGTGCAAGTGCTAGGTGTGCAAGTGTTATTCTGCCAGCCAAAGCTGGACCAAAATCAGAAAGGTTTGTCGTCTAACTAGTCTAATCACCTTTTACAAAAACCTTAATGAGTTCAGAGAAATAGTTACCTTGTGATGTAACTCCAAGACAAAGCTCTTGGCCTGGAATCTCTCGTGATGACAGGTAACAGAGAAATTATCCAGGTTAATGGCATCAACAGTGACAAAATCCGCAGGTGTGAGGTAACAGTAGAGCCAGCCAGACTTCAGACAGTACCAGTATCTGAAATACACATCAATACACACTGTCAGTCAACCATGATGGATAGACATATACAGATACACTGAAGATCATATATAATATTAGATGTTTCAAAAGTCAACATCCTACAATTCTCAACACTGGTGTAGACTTCAAATTCAATGTTAAACCTAAAGGGAACTAACCTAAACATTTATATGTGCCTATTTCAATTGTACGCTTTTTTTTTCTTCTTTTTTATTTCCTGGTCTAAAATCGAAGAAGGCTCTTAAGCTGTTTCTGATTTTAGTAGATGATTTTTAAATATTTATTTTTACCCTATACTGAAAAACTGGACATTGAAAAATAAATAAAAATCTGTGCCTCCATATACATGTGTTCATGACGTCGATTCTATAAAATCTGTCAGTGTGTTCAGAACTGCAGTGTAACCTTCTCAATACAGCTCGGTCAACTTACTTGACCCATGCTCCATCCTGATGCCTCCTCTCCAGATAGCCGCAATGGTCAGGCGTCCCTAACTGCTGGACAGGCAGGTGTTTGACTGTGACAGGCTTGTGACGTCTTGGCACCTGCTGGGAAGAGTCACCTGTCTCCTCACCTCGCTCTACACTCTCTTCTTTACACGACTTCTTCTGGAAACAGAGATACCAAACTGTATTTAGCACATACATATACACATATATACATGAGTGCAATAGTACTGACTATACAGCCTGGGTTTCCCTTTAAAGTAAATCGAGGTATCACAGAATATCAATACATGCATTATTTACCTCTACTACAATAGAGCTGGCTTTGTCTGAAAATGTCTGAGTCAGTTGTTACAGATTTAGATGTTTATATACACCTACATGGAATGCCACAGTGATTACAATGCAAGGTACAAGTGTGTATAGTACATACATGCACGTATACCATGCACTGTCATTAATGTATGTATAATATATGACATATGCATTCATAAACACCAGCCTATATGCTATATGCACAGAAGCATAAATATACACATAATTATGCACCCTGCAGTGACATGTCCCAAGCCTCACAGTGATAGCATGGGAATTAACACCTAAATCATAATGTTTACTAATCTAGGTAAAAATGTAAAATGTTCCTATCTTGTAAAAGTATCTGTCTATATATGTAAATACATGTGTGTATCTACATAAGTTGTTCATGTATCAGAAACTGCTCTTTCTATGTGTGAAAAACATGTCAAGTGTGTATATGTACATGTGCTAAAGTATATGCACTTTTTACATTTGCAGACAGTGTACCATATACTCCTGAGTACAAATTCATACATTATAAGTTAATGTATTCACCTAAATAGATTTATGGCCCTATTCGCTTAAGCTCTGCTATCACAGCTAACAACAATCTTATTCATTTCACAGTAATCATTACAGGACATAGTAACCATGCATTCTTCACACACACTTCCAGCACATTTGTAAACTTTTCAATGACTAGATCATGGAGGTAAACGGTTTGCGGCAGGTCTTTGATCTGCTCTAGACGGCAGGATAACATGCCTGAAATGGCCTGGGCTATTCATACCTACGTCAGTTAAAGAGGACTAGATGACGACAAACTGTCAACACCGATAATAGTACTAGTCATTTGGAAGCAACCATGCATGATGTGACATGCTTGATTGATCCTCAAACATTCTGGCACGTGTCCATGAGGTTTGACCCCGTGCACATTTACATGGGGAAAGTTTTTAATTAACGTAAGACCCCACGTCACTTCAAGGCCTTTACGCGAAAGTTCAAATATCTGTATTCAAATATATGTATGAACTAAAGTGCACAGATCATAAAAGGACATTCATCAGTAAAAATGAAAATTATTTCTCAATTCAGTTAAAATCGACTCACAAATCATAACTATAAATACACATAAGTGCATGTTTAGTGAAGCTGAAAGCATTTGACTCAAATCCATGGTACAATCTGGTGACTAAGCATATAAAATATCAGCAAAGAAACACAGATTGACAGAAGTGTTTGAAACGGATACTGAACAGTGTCAGGAGCTACAGATACATGTCTGTGTGGTAGATGTGACATACACATAGCTCAACTTACATGTACATACATGTACATATATACATGTACACATGTGGGCATGTGTGTGACCATCGTATGTTAACAGGACATGTATGACCCCCATAAAACCAGTCATACATGTGCACTGTTCAGAACGAACTAATTTATGCTGTGGAAAACCAGATCCAGCTTAACCATGTTCACAGATTCTTAATAGAATTGCACCCAGGTGAAGCCTCCTGTTTTTACGTTCTTGATCATTTATGCACCTTATTCAAGTTGATCTTTTAACAGTACCAGACACTATACATGTATATATGAACTTTGGCTACTTTTGTAATCCTAAATGTGCGAAAGTGTTGCCTCAAAACGTACAATTTTCCCACTCACATGTACACAGAAATCTCAATCAAAAATATGCAGCATATACATGGATGTAAAAGGCAGACTCCACTAGACCCAACAACCACAACAACTGCCAGAATTCATGTATCACTTGAATAGGAAATAATCATAGTACGCTTCCTGTATTCAATTTCCAGTAAAACGTAGTATATGTACATTGGTTAACTTCTGTGGTTGTTTATATATATAAATATCTAGTGGAACTCGTCCTTTACAATACCTGTAGTAATGCCACAGGTGAGGTTTACCTTGCTAGAGAAGATGGGTATGCACCTGCCCTGCTGTCTGCTCTGTTTACGCATGTTCTCAGTTTTCAGTACCTTATATGCACTGCGACCGGCAAAACTGGTTTCCCAGTCAATAAGTCAATCTCACATCAATATCGGCTTTGTGAATACAACAACAGAACCTCAGCTACTTTCTTGACTGCTGACATCTTACACAGAATTCACACAAGGCGGTATCTGGTAGGTCCATGAACACAAAGGCTGTTAAACTTGTTGATACACTGTACTAATCCCTAGAGAACACTGTCACACAGTGTCATACTGCCACAGTATCACACTGCCACAGTGTCATACTGTCAGCAATACTGCACTCATACCAGTGCTCCTATAGCTATCTAGAAGCACGTGCACAAAACATTTAATCATGCATGGTCACGTTTAACGATACTGATTAAGGTAGAATGGACAAGTGCCTGAAACTTTACACATCATCAGTCACAAAAATATCCTGCTTTAGAAATCCAAATTTACACAACGCCCTGCTTGCAACTTAAAAGTTGTGCCATACAGGTAAATTGGTAACGAATGACAAATTATTAACTGTACAGACGCGCTCATAACAGCAGCACATGCAACAGATGGCTGGATGTTAAACCCACCAGCTGTCACTGTATAAATATACTGGATTCACCAAGGCCAACACATCACACCAACACACAGGCATACATGTACCGGTAAGCCCGTCAAGATGAGGGCTAACTACTGTACAATACTGACTATGGTTAATAGACTGGTTTGTACAATACCGTGCTCTATGTGGACTCTATTTAATAGATCTACCCTATTATAGCACGGACATTTAAACACTAAAGAAAAATCGCTACATACAATGGATCAGCTTTGTTTGGTGCCAGGCACATATGACTGATTCACAGCAGTGGCATCAGTTTGACAATGTTTTACAGCCCACTTGTTTAGTGCATGGTACCGAGGTTTTACAGTGACATTGTGAATCTGAATGCTGAACATTTATACTTTGTCTATCAAGTTTTTTCAACTCTAAAGCTCTCAGCACAACTCTCAGCTACGTGTAGCAGTGGGATATCTTCTCAGGTCACAGATATCCAGTTTATCAAGTACTTTGTATTAAAACCTTTATACAAAAGCTTCACAATGACTTTCAGTCAACATAGGAACAGGTAATAAATTATATGTACCAGTAATACATATATATATATATATATATATATATATATATATATATATATATATATATTAAGATATCTTTTATACCTGCTTACACAGTGAACACAGAAAAACTGGAGATAGCATTCCACACTTGCTGGCATCAAAAGAAAAGATACATCTACATATACAGGTTATATGTACATATAAAAGTCCTTTGACTTACAATCATAAAATGTATAGTATAAACAAGTTCAATTTACACTAGTATGTACACGTAACAGAAAACACATGTACAAGTACATGCATTATGGACCTGTTAATCTTACCAGGCCATGTATCTGTGCCAATTCTTCAAATGCGTATAAATTATCAATCAAGCCCAATCTAGCATTAGTGCTTTACACATGAATTTACTGAACTGATTTAGTGACTTACGTCTGACTTGAATTGACTTTTGAAACATTTACACTAAGTGGCCTCACTGTGGGTCTGCACACTAACATTTCCCTTTCCACTCTTTACATGCTACAGCCACTGCTAATGTGAGTTGCTGTGTGGCAGTGTGCAGGTACATTTGGCTGAGGCAATCTTTAAGCAGATCAGTAAAAAATAGCTCATTAGACGTCACCTGAGAGCTGTCATGGCTGTATTCTAAAGTTTTTTTTGAGCTTTTGACACAAGACTTCTTTTAATTTCATATTTTTTTCATTGGTCAAAATACAAAAAAAAAATTGCCTACTGATCTACCCTATGTTTACTGATAAAGTTGGGTTATCCCCAATAAAAAATCTTTTAATGACAGCCTACAATAAACAAAGTATGACTAACGACATGATAGAAGACAGGTAAAAAGTCCTACTCTGAAACTCTCTAACTTTTACATATGAACAATGATAAATAAAGAGCATGCTGTAAATGTCTCAGTGGAGTGGATTTAATTCTTACAAAACACACAAAAGTTGAATACCGATTCTTGTACTCACCACTTCTCTGGATTCTTCACTTTTCACGGGAGAGACTACATCATCTTTTTCTACTGAAAAACTATCCGAAATCGGAATGTCGATCAAAACCTCTTCACTATGCCATTTTTTCCTCCTGTCTGAGAAAGTTTTCTTGATCTTTTGGGCATGTTTCCTGATTGCTGTGAGACGAAACTCATTATCGCTCTGCCAAACCCTTGTGACAGAATTGTCATGCCGAGGCCCATAATCCATGCTGGCATTGCTTGAGGATTCCAGGGTAGAGCTGTACACTGTGCTGCAGGAGCTAGACGTATCCCAGGCTGTGATTAGTTCATTGTCACACATCTGTGACATATGATGAGACACTGTCACTCTGCCCTGTTCTGTTGAGACAATCTCCAAACCATCAGACAAACAAGTTGAAGAGAGTTTTTCATGATCAACTGAAGAGCTCAAGGTGGGAAATTCACAAGGTTCAAGGTCATTTGCTGGTGATCCCAAAGCGTATCTGGCATTTGTTTTTGCAAAGAGTCCAGGAGTGACCCACGACTCAGCATCAAAACTATCTTGGGTGGAATCTGGATTGTCAACACTGACTTGACTGGCTTCCATCTGCAAGACCTGAATCCAACGAGCCAGGTCTAAGCTATGGGCTGCACACAGGTAAATGCTTTTACAGTTCGGTTGAGAAAGCTTGAACACATACGGCTTTGTGATCTTGTTTTTCTTCTGTCTGCCATTGAGTAGGTATGTAATAGTGTAGTTGGACAATATGGCCATGAATTCCGGATTCTCGCTGTTATTTTTTGTCTTGAAGGCATACAGGCATCCTCTACTCACAACAAAAAACAGCTTCTGCCATTTCAGTAAGACCTTGTGTTGCATGAAGCCCGACATCTTCACCTCCACCAGGGAGCCAAGGGTGATACCTGAGAGGGAAGACTTTCCTTTCTTGCCAAACATTCTCTCCTTGAAGCCAGATGCCCTTCGCACCAAGCCCGATGTTACTGGAGTAATTTTACTCAGATCCAGGGACTGTGATAATGGTCTCCTGCAAGAGCTGCTCTTCTTGCCTCCTAGCTTCCTTCCATCTTCAATAACTGGTGGTGAGAGCTCAGTACTGGACAGGAGATTCCCATTATCTGTTGCTGGTGCATTTGACAAAGGATTTGAGTTGGATTTCCGCAGAACTATTCGGTCAATGTTCTCCATGCTTGTAAAGTGTCTTCTGTCTAGGGAAAAAGCTTTGGGAGATGAGAATGACAGACTGTGTGAAGGTCTTGCCTTCAATGGTGATGACTGACCATTCTCAGGGCAATCTCTGCGCAAAAACTTCTTGAAATCAGAACTGTCAAGCATACTAATGCCACTTTCTTTAGATGTTGTACTCGATTCGCTCTGCAGAGAAAGATCTGAACACGAATTCTGAAGGTCCAAATGGAAATGTTTGTTTTTGCTAAACAACACAGGCGAATCCAAAGAATCCGGCGAACCAAGGCTTATTTCCATGTCCATGCCTATCTCACTTGTTATCAAAGGATTAAAACTGAAGTTTTCCTCTGATCCAAAGCAGTTTCCATTCCCTTGTTTCATGTCCAATCCTTCCCGACAAAGAGGAGAATCTTGATCAAAGTTTGACGCCATTTTTAAAGCATTCACCCATTTCATGTGGTCCTCCGAATTCTTGGCAAAGAATGTATGTTCCTGTCCAGCAATGTTTGAGTCAATTGTAATCCTCCAAGTGTTGGTCTGGCTCTTGCCAAGCACACTTGTATGATTAGGATTCAAAGAGTTGTCTGAGCCGTATATATCTGCCCCTGGTAACAAAATGGACAGTATCGGCTTGTTGGATTCCTTATTCTCAAAAATGCACATGATGATATCTGCAATAACACACCAACGCTCCAGTCCAGACTCTTGGTGATACAGCCAGCCCAAGTTATCAGCCAACACCAAGTCTGATTTCTCAATATCCTTCAACAGATCAGACATATTTTCAATGATGGCCAGTTCAGAGAGGCTCTGTAAGGGGCTGTTGGAGCTGTACCCCACCTTGAACCCCTGGGAATTCATAGTTTGTGAAGAGTCCTCAACCTGAATGCCTCTGTACTGAGAAGAAATATCACTACCCACAATTTCCATGTAACATTTCATTGAGTCTCTTTCCAAGTCGCAAGTAGAATCCTGAAAATAGAAGAAATAACAGGTGAATTTAAGTTGATACGTTATTTCAATTGAAACATCTTTTCTTATTGAAACATACAACATGCCAATCCTTTCTGTCACAAACAAAAAGTCTTGTGATGCTGTCCGGTAAAGAATCTAGGGTTATATCGTTATGGTGAAAATGGCACATGTGTATGCAGCGGTACCATTGGATAAGACACCAGCATATCAGGTAAACAGACTAGCATAAACATGTCCCCTGATTTAAAACTGTGTACCTGTCCATATAAAATCTGGTAAATGTATACTAAAAGCAACAGAGGTTCTGAGTGGATGTGCCAATGGCCAGAGGGCAGTGTTAAACTATTCAATGAAGCTTAATACACTAAGTCGGGCAAATATTGGTCAACTAGCTGGCAGGATAACAACTATGGCTATGTCCAGCCTAATCTGGCTTAGAAGTGCAAACAAAATCAGTTTAATGCTAACAAACCTATCCTTTAACACACATGGTAGCACCTGATCTGTGCATAACTATACATGTATGTTGCAGGAGTTTTAGACAGTCACAGGTGAACTTATTTCTTTGTGGCATTTCATTTGAATTAAAATATTTTTATTTGTTATTTTTAATGAATTAGAATTTTTATTACATGTTTCATTCATGAGACTGCTTCAAGTTCCATAATAGTGTAATGATGAAATTAGGCTGTATACAACAGTTGAAATCTGAGGTTTAAACAGCGACTTCCTGGTGACAATGACAAATCCCTACAGGTATGTATACCTTATTTTCCCAGGGGATGGGGGGGAACAGGAGGTCGTGGGTCACTGGTTTTGTCTAGTGACAAAAATATTGACACAGCCATACCTCGATTAGGGCTAACAATGTTCTGCATAACATGCCTTCAGGAAATCATAGTGGTATGGTCATGAGCCCTCAAGATCTGACAGCCAATGGGGACTAGCTAGTACATGTACACGACCTTCTGGTTTAATTAGGTGGTGGAAAATTCACTCTTAAATCTGTTTAACAGGGATAAAAAATATAAGGCTTTTTAAATCAGGACAAATACCACCAGGGTACATGTACATAAATACGCAGCAGTTGACGATAAACGACTCACTTTGCTGCATTAGTAATTGACACCTACAATGGAATAAATCAGCATCTCATTTACATATATTATTGCCCTGTGTTTACAATGATTTCGGATCATATGATCCTGCCTGTGACAGCTTCACAGTGTAGCGGAGTAACATCACTCTGAAGCCCTAAACACTACTCAACTCAAATTCCTCAGCCTTTGAGCAACTTTTAGTGCGATTTATGCATGTTTTTAATTTGATTTTCGCAACAGAACTACATTGGTTGTACTGGCCATTTTCAGGCCTTCACAAAAACATTAATTTTATCAGAATTTTGCCCTCACAATTTGCTTGAATATACATCTGGCAAACATGCAAAGGGTTTGAAGTAAAAGAAAGCTAATATATGAAGTAAGGTTCATCCTACAGACAAATGAAAACTATGCATAAAAATACTTTCATTTATTCTTTAAAAGAGTATTGAAAGGCATTCAAATATTTGAATACTATGGTGGGCTTTATGAGCCATACTGACGGTATCTAAGAACTCTGACATCACATCACCTTTGTTTCCTGATGTTCACCAGAAGAAAGGGATTTTTGGAGTGAGTGATTGAGTGCTTTGGGTTCAACGTCGTACTCAACAATTTTTCAGTCATATGACTACGAAGGAATCCTTAGAGTGCATGTGATATGCCTCCTTGTTGCAGGACGGATTTCCACCGCTCTTTTATCTAGTGCTGCTTCACTGCGACGCCTTATCGGCGGGAAGTAAGCCACCCCTCCTGAGCCATTATATGGATACATATCAACCAGTTGTTGCACTGTCCCCTTCATCCTGAACGCCAAGCGAGGAAAGTACAACTTCCTCTTTTAAAGGAATTTTTGGGAACACTTTTTCAATAATCTTTTACTCATGGGTAAAAAATGGTTATTCCAAAATTCAGTGCTGTGATTAGAGTTGGGAAAACTTCCTGTGATGTCAGAGTTCCTAAACTCTGCTAGTATGATCCATAAATCTCACCATAGAATTCAAATGTTTGAACGCACCTTCAACTCTTTTCACAAAAATTTTAAAAAGTCAATGAAAGTATATTTATGCATAGTTTTACGTGGTCTATACAGTGATAACTACTTCAAAGATTAAACGTCTTTTCCTTTAAGAATTACAGTACTACTGAGGTAGTACTATCTTGCTAAATTTAGTCACTTCAGCTATTATATGAAGCAGCAGAAGAACAAAATAATTATTTGAAGCAAGTAAGAAGAGTTTGAAGATCCAAACATGTTCTTACATTATGAACTTGCATATCAGAGATTAAGAGCACTTGTTATCACACTCAAGATGAATGCAACAGTAAATTTAAATATTACCAAGTTTATATCATTGGTTACTCTGGATACATATATATTTTCCTTTCATATGAAGTCATATACACATGGATGGTGTCGATGGCACAGGCTCACAAGTGATCCCTTCACAGGCAATTCAGTCATATCCATCACACACCGTTTCACTGGGTTAGCGGGTTTTGCTAGTCTTCAAAATGTCACATAAAGGTCAAATGAACTATTGCAAGTTTATTAAGTCTTGTAGTCTCCGGGACTTTCAAATGGGGTACATGTAGCTGTTTATTAAAATAGCAGCCCTATTATCAGATGCACACAGCACAGGTTACTGCCTGACCATGAAAGAGGTTCAAGCTCTCAATATCAGTTCTTTCAACAACTGACCTTTAGCCTATAGGTCATTCCAGATTTACTGGTATTGCCCTTACATGGTCTGCTTAATGAGATGGAACCAAAGGTAATAAACTACTTGTACTGAAAAGACTGAGCAACTGACCAATACCGAAATTCTATTTATACAGATGTGATTGCTAAAATGCTGATTTCACCCCATGCTCTAGTTATTCTGTCATCTGCACTTGCCAGTCTGTAGGAAGTGCACTGGTCTTTGTATCTACCTATCACATCAACATGCCTTTTCCAACAAAATTTCACTTTGATTGCATATTGCTCATAAATACCATCCACATGAGTGCAAAGACATAAACAGAATATTAAAAGCTATTTGTATTTGATCTACACATCCCTATATTGGTTGCAAGAAATAAACCTTATCAATAATAACATGAAGAAAATTATTATTAATTTAAATAACAATATTCTTTTTAAAGTTAATCAACTCTAAAATAATTAAATATTAGAGGTTTTTAATGGAACTTAAAAAAACAATAAAAAATCCACCCATAACATATCGTATTACTCTGGTTAAATACATTATTATTTTGCCTTATCATTATTTACATAAATATATTTTGTTATCTATAAAAATATACATCAAAATGTATGTGTATTTGAACACAGAAGGAAAGTGTTGAACCATTTCTGATACCTGACTAAAATCCTGACAATATGTAACTGTCTTTTCCCAACACTTACCCAGAATCTTCTACCTGTTGGTCTGAATGCTGGTTATGCATATCATTTAGTAAGAACAGTCCGTACATGTACTCTGGTAAAGTTACCCATCTGTATCAATCATGCACTAACTTGTTTCTAAAATCAAATTCTTTGGGGGGCCTCCGTGGCTCAGTCGGTTAAAGCGCTAGCGCAGCGTAATGACCCAGGAGTCTCTCACCAATGCGGTCGCTGTGAGTTCAAGTCCAGCTCATGCTGGCTTCCTCTCCGGCCGTACGTGAGAAGGTCTGTCAGCAACCTGCGGATGGTCGTGGGTTTCCTCCGGGCTCTGCCCGGTTTCCACCCACCATAATGCTGGCCGCCGTCGTATAAGTGAAATATTCTTGAGTACGGCGTAAAACACCAATCAAAAAAAAAAAAAAAAAAAAATCAAATTCTTTGAATCCATAAATCCACTGAAAGTCCATAATTACAGTGGTAAATTGTTGACCAATTTCCATTCATGAAGTGTTTACACATATAGCTTTCTATTTTACATGAAGCAGTCACAAGTTACTCATGTGAATCAATGAAATAATAACTTTCAAAATCAACTTCTTGGAGCGCCTAGTCCATTTCACAGCTGAATTTGTTGAGCACTTTTCATTCACGAAGTGTTACAACATAAAACTGGCTTACCATTGGCATACTGACATACAGAGGAACTATCACAGGTAGCATGCCCCTGTGAACACTCTGACCAGATGGAACACAAATGACAGGTGGATCAACAACACCTGAAGCTGGACCTTAGCTGGTCTGAGTCAGAGATAGCCTGCGGGTGTGATTGACCATACTGTCCAGTGGTCATCTAGATCACTCCCTATCTCAGTGACATCACAGTAATATCCTGTTCAGGTCAGTACACACCACCCACCTCAACCATATCCTGGAACAAACTATTTTGTTTATTTGACCACCTCAAGGGTAACCAAATTTATATTACCCTAATTCCTTAACCTGTTTTGAAAACAACTTTTTATCTTCCTGCATGTGTGCTTTGGGTGTAGAAAAACTTCAGGTTGTTTAACTACATGTATACAGTCTGGGAAGTTTTGAAATTTTATGTGTCTTATAGAATCAACCTGTTTCCAATTTCCTGTTGCCTTTAGTAACTAAAATTTCCTCTACAAGTAAAAATATTTGTGGCAGTTAATGGATCAAGTACTTGTTTGTTCACTGATGCACTGGATACACTAGGGAGTGCAAAATCTCATTTTTGAACAGTTTGATTTCATTTAGTGTCTTAACCCATCTTACCAAAGAAAAAAAAAATCCTCAAAATCTGTAAAAGCAAAAGAGAACAACTGTAGGCTTGTGAACATTTGCTCTCTATGTTTGCTGTAGCATTCACCCAAGTAAGCTTTTGGGCACAATATCTTACACGGTACTCTAAACATTTAGGATATATGTATTAAAGATAACAGAGTTATAAACAACTGGCTGGGTTCATGCGTTCCCACCCTTTGACCTCTGCCATCTACTTACAATGTGCAGGCAGATGGTTAAGTGGATTACAAGACCTCAAAATAAACAGCTTAATCTATCTGCATAGATAAACATAAACTCTAAACACACATTCTTCCTGGGGTCATCCATAGGCTTACCAAGAAGTCAGTGATATAAACATGCTAAGTATGTCTCCTGGATCAAATAAAATCATAAATCAAAAACTGCTCATTCACAAGATCTGTCGAGTTAAATTGTCAGTGAAGTAGGTATTAAAACCAAATGCACAGCATTTTAGACCCAAAAAACTTAGAAATAAATACTTCCAAATTAAATAAAACATAATGATGGAGTAACAGGTAAAAACATGGAGACACCTAGCTGGCACCATATACTGCCATTTTTCTGATCTGTTACAAGTAACTTAAGAATGTTAGCTTTCAGGCATTCAATCAACAGGATTTCTGCAACATCCACCTTTTGTCAACAGAGATGCTCGAGGAAATGATGACAAGTTCCATGTCCAATGAAGTGCTATGATGAACTTGTCCTTGTGTTCTTTCTGTAACATCATTACATGTGCACATTTGTCTTCTGAACTAAATATATATGTAACTATACATAATCACATATCAGCAGTAAAACCTGAGCTTGTCCTTAAAAACAAACCACGGCCAAAAATGTAAACTTACACCCTCTTACAATACAAACATGTAGGTCTATAGTGTACCACATGCACATATATACCTTGTGCTGGAGAGCTGTACATGCTCAAATTTCTGTCTCCCATCCTGTAAATCCAGCAAAGTTCTGGATGTACATGCTGTCTTAAGCTGTCAGTCTTCAACTGTAAGGATTAGTCTGACTCTAGCACAATAAATGGGAGAATCTCATGGTCATGTGTGTACATCGATATGGCCAAAGAGTCCGAACACATATAGAGTACAGGTCAATTGAAATTCATGCAAACAATATCAAGTCATCTTGGCAGACTTCAATTACATATTTACATATTTCAATAGGGACCATTTCATGCCTCAGTTGACCCATATATGAAACTGGAGAGTGATTTTCAATCTGACTGCGACACTGAGGTCAAAACTGCTGATAGGAATCACTCACTTGAGTAACTCTAGTGTAAATAGGTCAACTTTCTGACGCTGTGCCATTCAAACGTGGAATAACATAAGACAGACGGATCAAAGGATCAAGAGACTTACTGCAATATATTCAATGATCATTCACCCTGACAGAAAAGTTCAATCTGGTACTGAATATTTCAACACCAATGATTCCCTGTTCCCTTTAAATATAAAGACATTAAAGAGTGCAAAAATTAAAAAAGTGCAGTTCGTTAATGCATTGCTCAAAAATGCACGATTCATTTTACATAACATTTGTGTACATAGCGCACACAAAGTAAGAACACAAAGAACTCACAAAAATTTTCCCTGGGCTCATTTCTGGGAACTGAATGTAGTTAATATTATTATAATAGTTTTTCATCGGTATTTCAGGACTGAGTTTCTTTCAGTTAAAAATGTTATATACATTCGACAATGTTTCACTCTTTTGGCACAGCTGTATTTACTACTTATTTTTATGGTTAGGCTAAACTGCTGAAGTCGAACGTATAGATTCGATTTCTTGATGACTACTGTACGCTAAATGCCTCGCTGACTTTTCAATGGAAAGTTTTTTTCCTATTTCTCATCCCCCAACAACCTCACCCCCACTGGCGATGCCTATGAATCATTGGCTGCATGAGTGAATATGAATCTTCTTCGTTTTTACACTGTAATGAATTACTTTAAAACGTTGTACAAACTTATGATTAATGTAAGCCATTAAAACTGACATAAGGTTTGAATAACTTGGATAAGAACCAGACAAATTGTCCTCACCGGCTGGCTTCCATTGCCTCGAATCTGAGACATGTTCAACAACACCAACATGATTGAAACTTATACAGTCTTTCTAATTTCAAAATTAAAACGTTCACTAGACGAACGGATTTTACATTCAGTCATTGTCAATGACGACGAACTGGAAAAGATGAGGGTGAAAGACACTTTCTGTCGTAAAACATTTCTTTCTTCAAGAGCCAACTTTTCTTCGTGCCTCCAAAAACTTTATCTTAAGTCGCACGAGGGGCGATAACTCTCAAGCAAGTTACGTCAAGGGCGATAATTAACACCAATATTACTAATTTAGATGCACAAACTAACATACCGGTACATAAAGAGCTATGGTTCACACAATATCCAACGTCAGCGTGAATCTGCCAAAAGCAGTAGTAAGTCTTATAGATAAAAATCTGTAAAACTAGAAATGCCATTTGTTTGGATGGTCCATATAAGAAAACAGCGTGCACCAAAAGTTCGCTGGATGTTTAAATAAATATGTGACTTGCCTACAAAATTTGCTTGAAAGAAATGATTTCTCTGCTGTCTTTTTGATCTTTAGACTAAAAAGAGTTTAAAGATAATATTAAAGAGAATAAATTGTTTCGTGTCACGAGTGGTATCCACATATATTTTGCACATCTACCCTAAACAAAAAGCTGAAAAACAGACATAATTAAATGTGACACATATACATGTATAAATCGTGAAAGTGTTGCTGTGATTAAAACCAGCTATATACTTACGAACAACACAGAGCGTCTGCTATTAAACTGAACCATCTTGGTGGAAGATGCTAAGTAATTCAGTCACAACCTTATTATGGTGCACACTGCATCGGGTCTGCAGTAATCATACGGCGCTCTGTAACAGGGCTAGAGTCCTGGGAACGATCCACACATTGCTGATCTGAACGACTTGTCAAATGCACGTCTGATTTATGACGTCTCCGATTATTACATACCAATATATATATATATATATATATACGACAGCTTGCTGAATCTAGTTCATTAGCCACTCAGTGCCATTATTTATTCAGCTTGTCCTTTGTTTCCACTAGGCTAAGACAGAAGGCTCCGCTCCAGGAGGCGCTTCAATCAGCGCCCATTGGGAGCCAACAACTTGAGCGACAGCCCCCCGGACAATGCCTCTGGGGCTGTGACAGCAGGGCACCGGTGGGGCTTCACCGTGGGGTGGTGACGTGTGAAGCCCGTAGGCAGGGTCGTGACAGGGGAGACTAACAGATTCCAAGACAAACGTTGACACTGATGAGCCGTGACTGCTGTACTCGGTAAAACAATACAGCTCACTGTTGGTCTTATGCTTGTCACTCTGTTGCAATCATTAAACAGGGAAGATAAACTTAAGCCGTTCCTTATGGTGCGACTGTTAACTACCGGTACCCTCTGTATCTACAATTAATGAAATGTTGGTTCCGTGGCTTAAACTTAATTTGTTTGGCCGGGAAGGGCTATATGATCCCACAGTCACCCTTATTCGTAAGACAGCCTGTTGTCCTTCACGTTTTGTGCGAACTACTTACGTAGATTATCTGCATATATCTGTTGCCGTATTGCACATCACAATGTCCTTCTTCCACGACACATTCCCTAGATCCGCAAAGATGGTATCAGTCTATGTACACGTAATCTGACTGATGTGCTGAGCAAAAGTATCTCCATCTCCATGTCAGTCTGGTTTATACCACTGTTGAATTCTCGTGTCTAAATTATACATGTATATCAGTATATATACTTTCATAATGGGGTAAGCCTTGACTATCAAAGCATATACTGTTAACTGGAAGTAAGTTTGACAAGTTAGGATAACTCTAAAAAATCGATTTACGAACACAAGGTATATACTCTTTTCAAATATTAGGCCTACATGTATGTGTTAATCGAGTGTTATGTTTGATTTCTGTATGAAGGAGGAATTACACAAGTTGTGGGTATAAACAGCGCTTTTGACCTAACACACGTTATCGGGACACCCCACCACAGGTGTTAACTTATATCCCACTGGAAAATTAACAGCACAGCAAACTGTGAAATTCGCAACTATTAGACTCAAGCTGAGATAGATACTGCTTTGCAAATCTTAGCTTATAAAAGCATGCTATTGTAGGATAATCATTTGTGGGCTAAATATCATGTGCAAACGTAAGACTGCTTCGTTAACGTATTGTGAAGTTATAAACACCTCTTATAAATTCGTCATATTGACTTCATACGTTTGATGAACAACTGCATTACATTATGTCCTGTATGGACAAATCGGACGCTAGGCAATGTATAGCTCTATAGTTGTTGAAGGCACGTGTTGCAGAGAATTTGTTGTTAACTTGCTTTTGGAAAAGGATTTTGCATCGGGGCCAATTACTGGGGTAATATATTGTCTTTATAATGCCTTTACTCCAGTCTAAAGGCATTCGTGATTACGTTTTCAGATATAAAGATTAAAATGCATATTCTACAAATGACCTGTGTATCGATTTGCCACTGGATTTAAATGTGTCTATCTTTCACAGATTACTACTTTCAGAGTGATCTCACATGGTTCCGTTTAACCCAGTGATGTTGATTGTTAGTCCTTAAAATTGTATAAGTATCGGTATGTTAAAACATTGTCAATAACCGTTAATTAACATAATTACTCAACACTTTCGCGATATTAGATTTAGCCTTCAGTCACAGATTAGTAAATGACACACGACGGAGATGAGCTTGCGGGTAAACCATAAGACAGATACAGAGACAAGTGTACATGTGTATGTAGAGATGCGTCAATGGAAAATCAACAGGATAGACAAGTAGACAGACATGTGCACGTATAGATGTGTCTTCGGAAATCGACCGGACAAACGTGTGAACGTATAGATGCGTCCGCAGAAAATCGACCACGCAGGCACACAGACAGACATGTATACGCAGAGATGTGTCTGCGAAAAAAACGACCAGACAGATGAGTGTGGGTAGAGATGCTTGTGAGGAAAATTGACCAGACAGGCACATAGACGGACAAGTGTACGTAGAGATACGTCTGCGGGAAATTGGCCAAACAGACGAGCGTGGGCAGAGATGCGTCTGAGAAAAAGTGACCAGACAGACACCCGATGTCTTGTTCTTTCATAGTGCAATGCATGGATTAAGAACACAAATGAACTGTACTAGATCTGTGTCCAATGTAAACTTAAACTAAAGTTGCTGTGAAGATGAAATGAAGATGAAGAGATATATAACAAACAATTAGGGGAAACCACCATGTAAGGTAATTAGCACTAGTTTACACATGATTTGAAACTATGAACCTTTATTTTTTTAATACTGTAAGCGCATGGTTTGTTTTAAAAAAACCGCTTGAAGCAGAAAGCTGTGCTCCGATCTTAGAATCTTTCACTATCTAAAAGAATTGGAGACCATAAGTAGAGAGCCGTCTTTGAACAACTTAGTTTAAAACCATTAAGCCTAATCTTGAAGAAGATGCGATAATTAGGTGGTGTGTGCACCACTGATAGGATTAACACGGGGCTTAGGCTCGGTACAGAGATCTTCAATGTTGCTTTACAGCCTATAGTCCCGTGGGCGGAAGCTTTACATTGTCATACACTTATCTTACATGACTGCGCCCATCCAAAATGCCCCCGTGGGTAGTGTTGTCCCGCCCGTGGCCAGAACAACGCGATTATCAAGACGCATTGCCCGCCCTCGGGGTAACGGCACAGGCAACACGAGAAAATGAACACCCATGTACCAAAACACGCACACACTTTGTGTACCGGACAAATATATCCCTGGTATCTACCACCAAAAATGTCCATGCTAAATGTTTTTTTACAGCAGAAGAGATGAGAAGATTCTACTAAAATCGAAAAATTAGTCGTGAATATAAAAAAAAACATGTGTACATACATATTAACACGTAATCGAAAACTGATTTCGCGACAGGCAGACCCATATATAGGTGTTTCGACAGACACCATACCGTATAAAAGGCTGTTAATCAGATATACAGACAGACGTAGAGACAGACATACAGACGACAGACAGACAGGCACTTGTATACTTCAAGTTCATCCACTATTCTTCCTTTCTACACTCATGCTTGGCTGGACAAATGTTATAATATACCAACAAGGATTTGCCTTGTCGTGGCTAATCCGTACCAGTTGGTAGAGCGTCCGCTTCGGGACCGGTAGATCCAGGATCAATCCTGGGTCGAGTCACACATAAGACTTTAGAGAGGAAGTTGTAACTTCCTCGCTTGGCGTTCAGCATGAAGGGGATAGTGCAACTATTGGTTGACCCGTATCAGTATAATGGCTCAGGCGGGGCGGCTACCTTGCCTTCGGTACGTCGTCTCAATGAAGCAGCACTAGATAAAAGAGCGGTGGAAATCCGTCCTGCAACAAGGAGGCACATTACATACACCCTAAGGATTCCTTCGTCGTCATATGATTGAAAAATTGTTGAGTACTACGTTAAACCCCAAGCACTCACTCACGAATCCGTACCTTACAAATAGATCTAAAACTATCCTGTCACCACAGAACGATTTTATTTGATGGTAAGGAAGCCAAGATATGATAAAGTGTACCTGTTAAACGTTGTCTATATCGCCACACTGGGATTCATTTATCACTTGGATTATTCTTAAGAATTTGTCAAAAATACTTCTGAAAACAATTTTACAAGACAAAATAAGCTACACATAATCTACCGAGTGGAAGGTTTGGAACAAACGTCCCACACGATAAATGGACAAAACAGCGAACATGCTTGGATTGTCCAAGCCGTTGTGGTACCGCGCGCACACGACCAGAACAATGCTTATAATTAATACAACACCAGGGAATATAACTAATAGCTCAGTTAATGACACTGCTGTAAAAACATTCGATATGATTAATGAAGTCGATTTAATCCGATTTGTTAGATTAACCCATGGCAGGACTTCCGCAAGTCCCTGATGTTGTTTCATTAGATTTTAACGCCAAATGGACAAAGAAGAGTTTCACAGGGTTTAACTAAGACTTTATCCACCCGTAATGCCCAAACAAACACTTGACAACAAGACTTCCCTGCTATACCTTAGTTACAGCATGTCTAGTAAAGAGTTACAGATATCGTCTTTCTAGTATGTAATCGTCTTCCCAGGCGGGTATTCCCCCTCCTGCATGTAGAAAAATATCTACCTGAGGCCATTGCACTACATGATCTTTTCACCTGTTTTTCCTGGAATTTCAATTTTTGATAATTGATTTACATTTCGTGTATGTGAATAGTTCTAGAGTAAGGCGTTAAACAACAATCAAGTAAATAAATTAATAAATCAATAAATATATTAGCGAAGTAAAGAACGGTGGCGTCCAAACCATGGCAAAGGTAAAGAAAGCCTTAAAGAGGTCGGACTTGACCAGATATACATGGAGCTCGATCAGTTCATGTTCGACACAACCGACGGGGTTAAATGAATTTATCAATTCTTTTATTCGAAAAACTTATAACGGTTCAATATCTGTTAAAGTATTTTGTTTAACAATGTCATCGGACAGACCAAGACCAAGGGTGCATTCACTAACACAACAGATTTAGTGCTTTTTTGTTTAAGCATGTCTTCGGACAGACCAAGACCAAGGGTACATTCATTAACAGATTTAGTGCTTTGTCAACATCGCCATTCACTGAACCTCGCCATTCACTGAAGTTCACCATAACCTATTACTGATAAATGGTACAGAAGCTTGGTCCCTCACCACAGCAGGCCCTATATGGTCCGATCTATGTATACTAGTTCAGGGACAGTGCTTTATCCAGTGCTTAGTTAGCAAGGTATCAATTCATCATGAATATATCAAGGTTTATGCCATTACAACATTCGCTGTCAGAATGAAAGCGCTCTTCTGCGTAACTTCTGTATAAATTCACAGAGGTCGCGGGTTCGAATCAGACTGGCTCTTTACAGACGTCTAAAGTGAACGTGAAGTCTGCCACTATATATACATGGAGAATTCCATAAAGTTTTGAAAGCCGAGATGAAGTTCAGCATTGGGGATATGGCACAGACGAACAATTTACTCCTAGTAACCATTTTGTAGAAGCCCTCATGAACTTGGCGAATCGCTAGTGCTGAAAGAGTCGCGTGATATAACTGGCTGTCACGTCAAAAAAGCCCTCGATTGTCAGTGTTGTTTCTTATAGTGGATAGACAGATATTGATGCAATAAATTGGATTTTGCGATTAGTTAATTGTTAACCTGATGCATTTTGAACCACACATTTTTGAGCAGGAAACTGACAACGACTGCCCGTGTCACAATGCGTAAATGTTGGACAGGATACTGCAGTAACTTGTTAGGGTGAACTATAAGAAAACCGCCTCGGGAGACTCATTGTTTGAAGAAAAATATTGTTACTTTGCATTATTTTTCCTTAGCAGTCAGATTTATTTCGAAAATATCTTCTCAAAATCTGAAAGACATCGCCCTGACAGAGCGAGAAACATCGGCCTTTTGAACACAGATTAGACCTGATACTCTTTGGTTGGGTATCACGGACTTTTGTTTCTATTTCTTCATTGTCACATGCTAAGCTTTTTGACGTCATTCTAGGTAGCTATAACATAGCAAAATGGCGTCACCAAATGAGTGGCAAGGTAAGCGATTGTTTGCTATTCATTTCTGGAATACTACCTTATTAATTAATACAACTTTAATTCCTCACTTTATGCTCACTTTAACGGTCTTATGTGACTGGGGCGGGTGTTTTGTCTCGTGTTTTCGGCATGATATTTCAGTGGCGACAGCACTTTTGCGTCATGGCTCTCCCTGCAGCAAGAAGACACAGTAAATGTATGTATACCTGGTATATGCACACTCATCTAATGACTTGTGATCGTTATATGACTGAATAACTGTTAAGTACGACGTAAGTACGCAAGCATACATAGGTCTACATACATGTATACGTCAGTCTGCATGTATATAGTGAGCAGTTCAGAACGAAATCATCTAGGTACCAACATACATTAACCTTCAACGAAGTAGACCTATACATATTAAAGATTACCAAAATACCTTCTTTCGAGATTATTGCTTATTAGTAAAATCATCTGCATTAAGGTGCTACCACATAGCCTTGTTACATAATGACAGGTGAAATTGTGTTACATGTATATACTAGTTTCCTCTCAAATTTAAAGAATCTACAATATTATTTTACGAAAGAGCGTACAATTTCATTCAACACCTGTTGATTAAACAAACTTACTAATGAATCTGAGAGTAAGATCAATGTCACCGTGATTGGTTGTGATTTGCTCCTCACAACCTTTACCAGTGCTGTGTGGCTTAATTGTGTTTACTATACGGTAAGCTGACTTTATAGATGAGCTCAGGTAAACCATCTATGACACAAAACATAGATCATAGCTATTTGAGGTTTACTATGGGTCAAACAATTTGGGACACATTGAAAGTGTATATACATAATGATCACTGTGTACAATAGCTTATAGGTAAAAAGACAAATCTTTTAATTAAGCCTTTTTATATTAAATTGCCAGAGCTATTCGGTAGAGGTTGAAGAACAGCAGTATTACAAAATCGAAACATAACCTGCAAGAATTAAGGATGAATAAACGGATGTATTTACGAACTGAATATCGACCCACTGAAACCATGGAACAATGTCACACAGAAAGACAAAACGGAGACGCTAGTGGGATACTGTTTGGTCTAAACTATACGTTCAGGGCAATACAGTTTCTTTTAATTAACTTCGTTTTGTGACATTTTACCCTGCGCGGTCTGTTTTTTTTTCTTTTAGAAGTTATTGTTTTCTAAATGTTAGCATTTTTTGAGAAACGCTAAAATTAAAGTTCTAGGTTTTTATTCAGGCTCACCTCAAATCTATCCCGTCGACAGCCTGGGGCGGATTTAGTCGAACCATTCCTGTGACGAAATTCCAACCGCATCCGATGGAAGCTGTTCCTTACGGCATCAGGCACTAGACGTTCGGGTTTTGCAAGAATTCCCGGTTGACCAGAAGGAGTCACGTGGTTATCAGTGTAATGTTCAGTCAGTTGCTTGGAATCTGTTCTGCTTTTCAAATCTAAGTATCTACTTGTATCTTCTTCAATATTTGGTCCACCTGTGGTCAAGAAACTTTGGAGAATTGCGGTTCTTTTCAGTTCTAAAGTATCGTCTTGGGTCTTGGGTACATCGTTGAGAACGATTTGAAGATGATCTCTGTTTCGTATCATCCACGTCGTTACGTTAGCTAAGGATTTTGCCGAAAGCCAAAGTTCTTCGTCCAGCGAATCTACTTCCTCGCTGTTGTCTTGATCTGTATCGGAATCTTGAAGAGTTTCCTGCAATTGGAGCCTGCCTGTATCATCTGTCCGTTGTTCACTACCAGAGTTACCGTCCCTGTCCAAGCTGTCAGACGCCTCTTGGAGTCTATCTCGTAGCAAGGCTTCTCTGACATAGGCCGGTTCGTCTAGGTAGCCTGATTTCCTCTCACTGGCAGTTTCAGAGTTGACAACCGGGACGGACTCGTCATACAGATCTACCGAGTCACCTTCCCGGCCCCCGCGGCCACCTCGTTTCATTGACGGATTGCAAGATTGGCTCAATGATCTACGACAAAGGCGGCCATATTTACTATTTGGCTTGTAATTGTTGTTGGCGGATGGCCCTTTGCGATTCTTCAGAAAACCACTGTCTGGAACGAGATCTTTTCGCTGAGAACGGCTCGTATTCTCCGTGTACCGGATAACAATATTGTTGTCTGGTGGTCCATTATTACCTGAAATTTTATCCTTTGATACACCAGTCTTTTGGCTCTGCCGAAATTCCCTTGATGACCAGATCGCAGAGGAGTGGTCGGTGTCTTTCAAGAGCTCTTCCCACAGCGAGTCCTCAAATGCCGACCTTGATGAGCTAAGGGACACCTGTTGGGGGTCCGCTGACCAATCCCTGTCATTTACCGTCCACTTGGCCATTTTGTCGCTTGAATTAACGAATCCTCAATACTACCTCTGATTGTGCCATGAAACAGCGATAACCAGCCCTACAAAAATACAGATCCGCACCTACGCCATTCTTAGTTTACAGGTATCCTGGCGAGCCGAGCGCTGATTGTTTAGTACAATTCATTAAACATGTTAATCACACTCAGTTAAATGAAATTTGCTCCCTAGGGGCCCTGACTTGTGGAATCTTTACAGCGTGTTTCTGTGGACTGGGCCTCGGACATAAAGCATACTCGCCGCTCACCTGTAAGTAAAACCAGAACGAAACCTCTTATATACCTGTCATAACAATCTTTTTATACACATAAAAATAGTCACAAAAGCAATAATGGGTTTTTTTTTTGTAGAAAGGGACAAATTGCCCATTAATCTTATTTCTGACAGTGGATGAAGTCATAATCTCAAGCTATATAAAGGTGTCCTGTGTCTCTCTGTGATAATAAATGTTATTAAGATGATATAAGCTTACGTCTAAAACATCCAAAGTATGACATGGAAATAGCTGGTGTTAAAATAACTAGCTGCGTGTCAATTGAAAGAAATGGTATGAAAAGTCACCGGTAAGGTGTTATTGTTTTTAACGTATACACGTACAAACTTATCACTCTAGACAAATAACCGAGGTGTGTGTGAGGGGAGGGTTGGGGCGTTACTCCATATAATCTGCTTAATATTTCGCCATGACACGGTCGTTTTGTCCTTATAGTTACATGCCTAACAGAGTGATTAGCTTATGTTAAGCGAGCACCTGTGACCCATGGCATAACGAGAGCAATGACGCGGAAGACGAACACGGATTACTTCTCAGAGGTAAATACTTTAGAGTAATTAACCTTGGTGTAAAACATGAATACTAGTCCAAAAATACGAGACACCTAATTCATAACCTTAACAAAGACTATGTTCAAATATTGTTCCTGGTTAATTAGAGCTTTCATATATTAGGACAGGTGACCAGTATCACAGGTTTGATGTATTGGCCAGTAATAGGTGATTATGAACAAGATTTTTGTAGATATAAAATAAAACTTTATTTTCCGGGGTTTTTAGAAAATGATTCGTTTATTTTTTTTGATTGTTGCTTAACGTCATTTTAAGTTATAAAATGGCCAGTTTTATGGGTGGAGGAAACCGGAGTGCCCGGGGCAGACCATAAAATCCGATATGTGACGTTCATATACGCACGGTATGTGATAGAAGACAATAGCTCAAAGCTGGGAATGCATTATATCTACCGCCCCATGTGCCTTAAGTATTGAAAGATAAGCATCTGATCATCTCTGTTTTATAAAATGACAAGGAGGTACTTTACCATCTATAATAGCTTTTCACCCCAAAAATCATTTCATTTAAAAATTGGTCATAATTCCAGAAAAAATACAATTTATACAGAGCAAAAGAAGGTATGATGGTTACATTTTACAAGACGTATGACATGCAATGCTAGACTTCCGATGAAAGAATCATTCAGCAGTATGCATGTTAACGAGCAGTTGTCAGAAATAGACGGTGGTGGGTAAATGATTACGTCTAGTTGAAATTATTTTGTCAACAACTATTAACATACAAAAGTTGACCCATAAATGATAAATAAAAGCAACTGTTGATATTGATACTGTATGCACTTTAAATGTTAATAGTAGATATTTGGCACTTGAATACTATTGGAACTGAATACCGAGTGCTATTTGGCACTGAATCTATGCATCGAAACAGACATTCGTATACCAACCATCAACCAATAAGGATGTTCCAGGTCAATAATCGCAAGTTCAATTACAAAAAACGACGTCTAACCCAAACCACCAAAGAGCTATTTATTTGTTTGATTGGTGTTTTACGCCGCACTGAAGAATATCTCACTTATACAACGGCGGCCAATATTATAATGGAAGGAAACCAAGCGGTTCTCCGGGGAAACCCGTGATCATCTTCAGGTTGCTGTCAAACCTTCCCACGTACGGCAGCCAGGATGGAGATGGACTTGAACTCACAGCGACAGGTGGGAGCCTCCTGGGTCATTTTGCCATGCTGGCTCCATTAAAGAACTAAGAAAGCATGTAAAATAAGACGGAATCCTTGCAAAGAGAAGCAGTCAGCAGTTTTCAATGACGCAAGATACGTTCTAGGCGACTAAGTGAAACGAGTATTCAAATCGTGTACCATGCTAGAATATCGGTTGTCGATAACAAAATATGTATCTCAGTTGCGCTTTGATTGCAACTGTTCATATATCCAACAGGGCAATCTGATTCAACACGATGAATATACCGCCCCTGGCATGTGACAGTAGTGACAATTATAGGACAGTAGCTGACTGTGAATATATGAATGATAGTCGACAGTTAAAAGGGTGATAGTTGACAGTTAAAAGGCTGATAATTGGCAGTTAAAAGGCTGATAATTGAGAGTTACATCACGGATAAGAGATACCTGACAATACCAGCTGACAAATAATACCGAATGCAAGTTTAAGCTGATATACTGGATGTATACCCAGCAACAAAAGACCAACAATATTATTTAGTAGATTGTTATGCCAAGAATACTTTATTACCGGTAGTCATTTGGCCAAGCACGAAAAATGTTCATTTTTGACCGCAGTTTCTGAATATGGATATTGTTGCTAAAAGATACCTGAGATTGATAGTTAAAAACTGGCTATATTAGTTCAGATATTAAGATGATAAAAGATGCTCAGCTTTAGAAGACCGATAATATCTGAGAGAAAATTACAAAAGGTATTAACTCGTAATTTGTTTTATGACAAAAATTCACGGACACAAACTACTGGGAAAATGGATAATGGTAAATGGTACTGCAAATGGAGAGTGGAATCTGAAAACTGTCGATGACGACTTAAGGCGAAAGTGTTAACCAATATGTATTATAGCCTACCTGGTTTGTAAGGCCGCACATCTTAGCTGAGACTTGTCAACATATGTGTGACTATACGTCACTTAACATGCCGCGTACAACATTTTTAGTTTAATTATGAAACAAATTGCATACGCTCCATATCAATTTGAAATTAAAATTTTAATTGATCGTTGAGTTAAACATCGATCGATATGATGTTCAAGAGACACTAATCAACTAGTCTGTAAATTTGATCACGATGTCAAAATGCATTTATGTGATATCATCATTCATCTTGTGACTATCGTAAATCTATTTGGCAGGTGTTATATCATCCCCAGGGCGTGGGTATTGGACGCTTGTCTATCCAAACACAATTGCTGGCTTCCCTTGCCCGTCAAATAACTATATAAATAAATTATATATTATAGAGACAAAGGTGTAACCATAATTTCATTCTAGTGTTCAGTTATAAATCGCGCAGCTGTACGTCGTATATGGGCCCAGATTTTAGGACGTGAACACGTATACGAAGAAAATCGATATGAATATGCAAGGTAGTTGTCTGGAGCCAATGGGTTTGAACACTCCACAGACCTCTGCTCTCCCAGATTTGAAGACATAAGGACAAAAACCCGAGAGCAGAGTGCTATTATATTGCCATATTTTTTATATCTATGCACCAAAACAGATATTCATAGACAAGAGACATTAAATTGTCTTAACTTTTAGCGCTACAGCGTCTCCTTGTTGTAGCTATATCCTGTTTTGTCTGTTATTATACAAACAGTGCTACCTCACTAAGTCTAGGCATCATAATGAACATTCGTATATCAGCGGTCAAAAAAAATGGAAGTTCCTGGGCAATATGAACAGGGCAAATTTTCAAATCAACGTTTAACAGAAATCACTAAAGAACTAGGTGTATAAAGGATGAGTTTATGATGAATTGTTGCGTTTCAGGCCACAATTTTTAATGATGATGGAGAGTTGCAAAACATTTCTGGGTGAGAGAACTATATCAGTATCCAAATCGTTTACCATGCTAGTTTATAGGCTGTTGATAATAAAAAAAGATGTATTTCAGTTGTGCTTTATTTGCAACTGATCATGTATCCAACGTGGTAACCAAATTCAACACGATGAAGGTACAGTCTCATGTTAAGCGGAATTAGGCCCAGGTATGAACTACCCACCAAGGTGTGAGAGAGTAAGACAAAAATCCTGGCTATAAAATATGTATCAGTAGGTATTGCACTGCTGGTCATTTCTTAATATGACCAGTAGTGCAAATCCGAAACGTTTTGCTTTCACCCGTTCTCGCCAGTCTCTGTTGTCATCTTTGCAGGAGGGAGTGTATTGTCAGTGAGCGATCTGGCACGACATAATACAGCGGCACGACTTCTACCCACTAAACGACAGCCCCCACAGTTCAAACTTTACACTGTAACGAATACTTATACATTCTAATTTTTGTGATCTTGTATAACATTTTCTAGTCGCTAATATATATGTCAGAAATCTGGATGCTTTGTGATTGATGTGAGTTGTATTCACAAACACACCACTAGATGAAAGTCCTGACGATCACTGAAGCTGAAATGCTACATGACCCCATGATGATGTAGGCCGATTACCCACCAGGTGTTAACAGGTTAATAACCTCTCTTCCAAGGAAAACATTTATCAAGACCCTATGCAAACCCCGCACACTCGTACGTGCATCTCTAGACTGTAAATAAGCAGCCTTTCGAAAAGATTAGACTGTAGTTTATAACTGTGCAGAGTGCCATACACTGCTGCTAACTGAAAAAAAAACGCGAAGAAAATCAAATCTTTCCACTACAGGGGAGACTAAAGGCACAAAACGACACCAACTCAACCCAACTTTACATGGTACAATGATTTTACACGCGTCCCTACAAAAAAAGCGATAAATAAACATAATTATTGTCAAGATTCATTCTACCATTATCAATAGTATTATGTTTCAATACTTTGTCCATGTCTCCATTGAACAAAGTTTTATTATCTTTGACTAATATGTAATTTTCTGTAAGAAGATATGTTATTATTCTCCAATAAAATGTTTAAAAGGTTACATTAACAATTGGGGAAGAATGTCTTGTTGTCCGGCACACAACCATGCGTTATAATTTCCCCGCGTTATTTGGCGTGATTTTAGATCAGATACTTGTAACACCAGAGTTCGAGCCTGTAACCCCTTGTTAAAGTTCAAAGCAACACGTGCTCAGTGAAGCGGGAAAGGGGTCGTAAGTATGAAAGGTGGATGGATAGATCAATTGCGCAAGAAATATAAAATAGCAGTGTTCTTCATAACCAGTGCCAAAGTGTGTATTTTCCCAGAACCAACGGATGCTCGCCACTCGACCGATAAAGACAAAATATATCTTGAAACATGGAGTTGGGATAAAGTGAAAAACGTTTTATGTTGAACATTACTTTGGAAATTGGTCTAACGATTCTTCACCACGATTGTTCATCTTGGTTAATGGCTGATATACGAATATTCACTATGATGCCTAGGCTTAGCGAGGTAACACTGTTTATATAATGACCGACAAGGTTTATTTTTTTTATTTGATTAATGTTTTACGCCTATACGTCGGCGACCACCATTATGGTGGGAGGAAACTGGGCAGAGCCTGGGGGAAAGACACGACCATCCGCAGATTTCTAGCAGAAATTAGACCGTTCTTGTCAAAGTTACACATTGGTTTAGGTTTTAAGTTTTTAATTCATTAACGAAAAACTTTAATCATTTTTAAGCCTACATTTAAACCAGCTATCGTCTATTCCTTTTTAAATACTGAAAGTCTTTATTTGTCTAGCGTATTAAAAATGACTTTGTCCCATGTTTATGTCCATACTATTTTGACACATCTAATGTCCCTGGTGCGCCAAAGCATCAATGACCAGAAAGAGCAAGTGTTTCTTTTCCCTTCTTCCATCTAAAGCACTACACAGCACAAATAGTAAAACCAGAGCAGCGACGACAGTCTAATATTTGGGAAAAGGTCACACGTAACCCTTCACTACACACGAGTAAGTTTACTGTATCTTTTGAAGTTGTTTTTGAAAGTTTTCACATTTTAATTCAAATCTTTGAACAACCAAGACAATGATTACAATAATGCGTTTATATCAACTTTCCATTCATTCATATTTTGCATATGTTTTAGCTATGTAAGTGCGAAAGTATACAGTAGGTAACGTCCATTCGTGTGGGATAAGTCATTGTAACAGGATCGACGTGGAAAGGAACACTGGCCTACTTAGAGCGTTTTCACCAGCCGCGGGTGTTCCTGGGTGTATTTTATTTCTTTGGTGACGACTGACATGTCAGTAACCAAGATCAATTTAAAAATTACGAAAGTAAAAGGCCGAAATATTCACGTTCAGTTTAAATCTAAGAAGGTAAGAATACTCGCATTTACATAATGGGCTTTTGGTCTTCCATACAATGTAAACTATTTTACTCTGATGGGTTTAAGGTAACAGGTAATGATTCCTACACCGACTTAATCCATGTTTTCACACACATATTTAGTTATTCTATGAATACTTGTAAATAACGTTTATTCAGACCTGACATCGATTAGAAAAGGCTCATGCAATGGGAACATTTTCTACCAAAATAAGTCGGTGCCAAACTGAGTAAAATACACAATTCTGTAATGTTATGAACATGTGTTTGTGAACTGCCCTTTTTCATTTCATGACGCTCAATATGGAGTTTCCCCGATCTTGTTGCTTGTGGGCGCACTCTACTTCACGATTGTGCCTAATTCCGCTCAACTTGGGGCTAAAACTCGTGTTGTATTAGATCGCCACGCTGGATACATGAACAGTTGCAATCAAACCGTAACTGAGACACATATTTTGTTATCCACAACTTATATTGTATATATGGGTGCTTCTCCTTGCACGATTCTGTCCTATTTTTGCACTTTATATATTGTCGTAGTTCTTTGGCAGTTTGTGTCCACCGCCGTTGTGGGAAATGGTCTTGCGATTATTGGACCTGGAACGTCCATCTTGGCTGACGACTGTTATACGAATGTCTGCTTCGACGCATAGACTGGGAACCACAGCCGTCGTCTACACTCATGTGGTTGTTGGCGTAGCTTTACATTTGTTGAGGACTTTTTAATTATACGTGTGTAAGTTGGACAGTAACTTGCCAAAAGTCGGAGGTTTTTACGCTGGGTGCTCAGACTGTCAGTATGTAAGTGAAAAGCTCTTGAGCATGGTGTAAGTAACAGTCAAATAAATAAATAAATTACCTTTTCTTTTAGAGGGCAGGTATATGTAAGTAGTAAATTACGTGTTAACCCCCATGAAAATTCGCTAAAGCTGTATCCCCACTATTCATTTCCTTGGTTGTTGTTTATAACGCCACACTTAAGAATTTTTCAATTCAACCATGGTCATTTTCAGTTCAGTCATTTATCGTTGAGGTACCGATATTCACACCATAGCTTAGTGGAAGTGGTCTTACACGAACGTTCGAACGTTAGCTGAAATGGCTACACAAACCTCGACTGCATCTTCTCACCAAGGATCAGACAATAATAGAAACGGGCAAACCCTTGTTCAAGGCCGGGATTGAACCCACGCCTAATGTAAACCAAAGATGGAGAGGACAAGCGTTTAAATCACTCGACCACGACAGCCTCTTCCCTCCCCCACCACCCAAACTATAAGCTGAACTGTTAGGTCAAAGATAATGGTTTGTCTTTGGACTGACACAAAGAAAGTGGTAAACTTGAACATAATAAATAACATGGCAATCCGGTAATCACGAAATATACATAATGTACGCTAGTGAATATGTGAATATAAGTGAATAAAATATCTATGTAAAAAGAATAATTCCAAAACTATGAAAAAATAACGCTACTTAGTTTGGAACACGTTAGCTATGATGTGTAGTCAAAAAGTAAATGGCGATGTACGGGTACAGGCCTAACTTTTGAGAGCACATATATGCATCGGTTTCGCCGACACACACTCATGCCTATGACTTGTCTACTGTGTTAAGCACATATACTGAGACACCCATGTGATTACCTTAGTGTATAAATAAAGACAGCTTTACCTACATGTGCAGCCATCGTCTAAGATTTATTTCGCAATAATCAAATAAATAAATATATTTAGACATGGCCATATGTGCAAGTGAAATCAAAATTATTAAATTTAAAAAGATACCTTGTTTCAGCCAACGTTGATTAGATAATCCAAACTCGCGAACGGTAAGTTCCATGTCTTCGAGTTTCAAGGACAGCAGTATGCTTAGACCTTTAGGTTTATACAAACTGGCGAAAATAAACCATAACAGTAAATTCTATGCCTAATACATTCTTTCCCAGAGACAAGTTCCAGGGCACGTGTAGGGCAGTCACAAAACGCGAACTATTTTGATCTTAAATGACAAAAGAGCTAACAAGCTTAGCTGCGTACAACCGTTTTGGCTTACTGATAAATGCAAACAGCGTTTAATTAATATTTGTACACAAAGAGTATGAACGACTTTATAGTAAATCACAAAGTCTTGAAAGGCGGATTTGTGACATTGTTGAACCAAATACCGTGTATCAGAACTCAACTCCGTTTAGTAAAAAATCATTAATCCCATAATTGTGGTGTTTAAATAGGCAGGTAATTCGATAGGCTGTATTAGTTTTCAAGAGAGGTGTTCTGTTTGGGCGAGTTCAGAGCGTAAGGACGGTAAAACCTCTCCCCCGTCTGGGAGAGCTTTTCTATCTGTACAGATTGGTTTTTGTCCATTCCTTTTTAAAGATCACCTCCGTGGCGGAAAAACGGTAACTCCATAACCGTGACGTATTAAATGATCGTCCACTAATGCTAGCTTTACAACAATTTTGTATGGGAAAATAGAAAATAGGTGCCCTTGCAAAAGTCATTTTCTATAAATTTTACTACAACTTAATTTCAGGTCTATGGGAAAACATGGCGCGTTAATAAACTTAAACCTAACACGAATAACTCTCCATTAATACGCTGATTATAGGTAAAAAAGAATTGGCCTAAGGAAAGGCATAGTTCGCCATAAATCGTGGTCAGGCATGAGAGTAGGGCTATTTACACCCGAGAGGCATAATTAAGGTCCTCAATGGTAAGACGTGTTAGTTTAACAATACAACCCACAACACACCCTCATTACATGCACAAGTATAACCCTTACCAACAGTAATGGATACCCGTGGTAATCTCAAGCGTGCTTTAGTGCACAGAAGAAAAAAAAATTGACATTAATGCTTACAACAATGTTAGGGTGACCACAGCTTAAGGTATTTTTAGGGCGGGATATCCGGTTTACAATCCCATTGTCTGGGATCAAATAATCACGCAGTCACACGACACTATAATGTCTTTTTCATGACGCCACTTGCCATTGTATACAAACCCTTCAAGAGGAACTATGCATTCAAAAGTTTCAAACCGTGTGTTGGGTTACTGACCGATACTACAGCGTGAAGAAGTCTTTGCCGACATGAGTTAAAGTTACTGACGCTGTGAACACGCATTATGTTTCAAAACAAAGTTGTCCTTTGGTTTCCGTTTCATCCTGTCTTCTTTGAATCTCCGTTAGGGGGAGGAATAGCGGTTTCTTCACTGATGTAGAACCCGGTTCCTTTTTCGGAGATACAAGGAAAGAGTACTTCAGAAAGTTCTATCCCAAAACACCATCACAGATACACTGCTTCACACGGCCTCAGCACATGGGAAGGTCGAGATTCGCGTGTCAGTTTTCTCGGTGCTTTTCGCAGCAACAAACGACCAAAAGTGCTCGCACGATCGCTGAGGTTGTCTTAGATACAGTTGGTTGGAGAAATGTTGTACACCACCAAAACTATGCAGCACACGAGGGAAAGTTCTTCATTTACATGCCAGAGGACGATGGTTTTCTCTGAACAATCCCTCTTCCTCAAACGCTGACATGGAACTAGCAGTCATATATTTCACTCATATATCGCATATAAGAGCACCTAAAACCAGTCATTCAGTCTTTGTTCAGATAATTCACGAGATTCACTAAGAAATATGCGACCTTAAAGAGATGCAATAACGTATCTGGCATATGCTAGAGGTATATGAGCTTCAGTTTTCGAAAACTTTGGCTGAATCCAAAAGGAAGTCCGTGGTCAAACTAATGAATCCATGCTGATGCAGTCGTGTACCAACATCTTTCTTCTCTCTTCTTTTTTTTCTTTGTACAGCATAATTTGTCTAAATATCGAATCCATCCCCTTTCAACTCAAGTTCAAAGTCATTTATAAATGAAGAATGTTTCATCTCGGATAGACCTCGGGGATACGAAAAACAGTGAAGCACTATCAAAGTAGTCTTCGATGTCGACGTCTGTCCCCTATATATCGTCAGAATCGTCATACTGTCAGAGAGTCACTCTTTGTACCATAAACATCGCTCAAATAAATAAATTAATCCTAAATCCTCTCCGAAGTCGACACAAGAGCATTCCAGATTTGGCCACTGTCGTGAAATTCCGAAGATGGCAGAAACATGTCAGACTCGTCGTTACCGACACGCCCAGTATGCTGTGATGCATAAAAGAGAACATATTTTAAATAGGTCATATATGGAAAAATGTTTCACAGAGCCACTGTTTGAAATCTGAATTCCTTATTTTATTCTTCACGTAAATAAACATACATTTAGCTGCTGAAAAGTTAGTTGCTCCTATCATGTTTTCCCGAGAGGCTGCAACGACAAAATAGTCCACGAAGAAAATTTACATCTCTGTTGTGACTAAAACACAAACACCGGTGTGTGACCAATTTATAAATCAGAACTTAATAACAATACAATCAGGACACAGTATACAGAACCATCAAATTACGGCATATACCAATTCTGTATTTATTCCACTTTCAGGGCAGGTAATATGAGCTGATTAGCTACATTCACTGTTCACGTTGTTACCTTTTTCTTAAAGCATTAACGCGTGAGATACATATCCCATCGAAATCTTCCCCCTTTTAGGAAACTGGATGGACATTCTTGCTTCCTGAAGTTTGAAATTCCCATGATCACAATAAGAAACATGGAGAATGTCCTCACAAAAGTAAACCATTGAAGTGTAAATAATGGTGAGCAACACTGGCGTCGTCTTGATTTTCACGGAATCAATGTTTTCATTTACCACAAGAGGATTTACCAATATTCATACAATCTATCAGGGGAACTTTTAAGTTGAACCGCAGGAGAGGTAGAAATACCAGGTTTCGGTAAGATTGAACACTTTCAGGGTCACCAATAGGTTTTATAATGAAAAAGACCTTTCAGGATCGATCTATGGAAAAGACCACAGAATTGATCATAAATTAAACAGTAAAAACATAAGAGAAATCCAAAGTGATGTTAGCACTTTAACATACAAAACAAACATTACATCACTGAAAGATATAGAACAAGTATATAACACTACACACAAATAAATACTTGGACAGATAGAATTCAAGATAAAAGCTTAGGTAGAAAAAGTTAAATAAGCTGCGATATTTGAAGGTAAAATGGGGAAAAGTACCAACTGGTGCAACAGAAATGTTGACAAATTATTTGGCAGATTAGCCAAGAAAAAAAACAGGTAAAATAAGTCTGTGATAATGTCCAACATCTAACCATTTGAGCATCATGGAATTACTTATCCTGATTGACAAATAAACTTTATCAATCAATGAATTAATCATAGCCTGTGAACACTACAAAAATCCAAAGGTCACTCTCTCAACATAAATTTTCAAAGTCACTGTCTCAACTTAAATCTTCAAAGTCACTAACTCAACATAAATTTTCAAGGTCACCGTCTCAACATAAATCCCCAATGTCACTCTCTCAACATAAATCCCAATGTCACTCTCTCAACATAAATCCCCAATGTCACTCTCTCAACATAAATCCCCAATGTCACTCTCTCAACATAAATCTTCAATTTAAGTAAACCCAGAACTAAAGATGAGCAAAAGGTAGAGAGTGCAACTGGCATTGCAATCTTTATCCTCTATTTCTTAGAATACCTTATCTTACATCAAAACAGAAAATAAAAAAAATAAAAACAAAAAGGGAAGAGAAATGACTGAATCACATTAGTGCAGTATAGTTAAATCTGTGGAATGATGAATTCACAACATGCAGTGACATTTTACTGGCTTCACAGCATTCTATGTACACCTGCAAAACGTGTACGTTAGCTTGAATATCTGTAGCAGTGAAATGGACACACAATAAAAATCAAGATAACAAGGAAAAACTAGAAAATCATACCTGGTTGAAAGAAATATTCAAAATGACTCCTCTGAATATCACAAAGCAGCCCACACAAATTCTATTCTAAGATTTATTTATTTATTTATTTATTTGATTGGTGTTTTACGCCGCATTCAAGATAATTTCACTTATACGACGGCGGCCAGCATTATGGTGGGTAGAAACCTGGCACAGCCCGGGGGAAACCCACGATCATCCGCAGGTTGCTGGCAGACCTTCCCACTTACAGCCGGAGAGAAAATGCATTCACATAATTTCACGAAGCATTTCCCAAAATGTTAGTGACAAAAATACTGGTATAACAGGATAAAACCCAAAGAGATGAAAAAAGAATTTTGAAATGGGTCAATAATTACCTGCCAAAGACGCAAGCACCATAATGAAGCCGGCAAAAATTGACATACATATTAAGCAAAAGGCTATAACATACAAACACATAGTATCACTAAACACTGATGTATCTCCACATGTAAGTAACGTCAGAACCAAATATGGTACAGGCAATACACATGTACGGATATAAAACTTATAAAAATAAGCAAAGTTAATTACAGATGCACCTTTTCAAAAAACACATATACATTGCTATGCAGGAAAAAATGCTTGCCTATCCTAAACCGATGGTTACGGACTATTATAAAATGCACCACATGAGTGTATATTAAAAAGCATGTAATATATTTTTGGTAACTTCTGATTAGTCTTAATTTATTTTTTCTTCGTATTTCAGATACTGCGTTCCATAAAACAGCTTGTAAACAGAAACATCCATAAAGCAGTTTCAGGTTTAACAAACATCACATGAGGAAATGTAAATGTGTAACACATGAGGAAATGTAAATGTGTAAAACATGAGAAAATGTAAAGGTGTAACACAGGAGGAAATGTTAAGATGTAACACAGGAGGAAATGTTAAGGTGTAACACAGGAGGAAATTGTAAAGGTGTAACACATGAGGAAATGTAAAGGTTTAACCCATGAGGAAATGTTAAGATGTAATACATGAGGAAATGTAAAGGTGTAACACATGAGGAAATGTAAAGGTGTAACACATGTAGAAATGTAAAGGTGTAACATATGATCAGATGTAAAGGTGTAACACATGAGGAAATGTAAAGGTGTAACACATGTGGAAATGTAAAGGTGTAACATATGATCAGATGTAAAGGTGTAACATATGATCAGATGTAAAGGTGTAACACATGAGGAAATGTTAAGGTGTAACACAGGACTGTGCAGCATGTTTTATCAGATGTATACCAATATATAAAAACCCTATTTCTTCTAATTTTGGGGGCACCTGGTTTGCTCTTTTTAGGCAATATAAACTACAAGTAACTGTAGCAGACATATTTATTTTATTTCTTTATTTTTCGCATTGTTAATCTATCTCATGAAAAACATATTCATATCTTTACTTCTCAAAAAAACTGGGAGAGAAATGTAATTCTTTGCTTTCAGAACTACTACTATCTGTCCTAAAAATCAGAAGAATTAGGGTGCGTACCTGTTGCACTTACGAGTCTCGAGCATATACATCAATAACAGTAGAATGTAACATTTACGCGTAAGTCATATTTCAGATCTAAATCACAGATTTTAAGTTATTTATGCAGTACTTTTATAATTAGTGAATTAAGTATGTACAAGTGGAATAGGTTACACCTGCAGAGACCTAGAATATAAATGTTAGAAGTGTCTGAACAGGCAGATTCCAGGTGCTTGTAACATGCTGTAACAAGGACTTCAGCATTTAGTTAACCATACTACTGTACAATGCAATTATTTCTCACTACTTCACATCCTTTACTGCAAATGCAAAAGATTTCCACAGGAAATGCATACAAAAACTAACATGTCTTTGCCATGACAATTTTTCGTCAAGTAATATATAACTGCTGTACACGTCTATAAACTTCACAAATAGCAGAAGCATTTCAAGTATCACATAGTTCAGCAAACATGTTTGGTTTACATTTTCTGAGCACTTTAATTCATGTAAGTAAATAAACGCCTGAAGCCTTCGCTACACAGGGTTACCTTGTACACATGATAAAAGCATCTTATTTACAGGAATGTAATCTTTTCTCGATATGTCAGTGTACAAATACATTGATATGTAGTTTGAACTACAACAACTTCAACAATTCACCACCGCAGATTATTTTCACATAATTTCAAATTAAGTTGCTTCTTTATTTTTTCGAAAATTATCTCCCTTCCACTCACATGACACAAGAGAAGAAGTTTTTAGAACAACAGATTTCTTGAAGTTTTGTGAATAAAAATGTTGGACTCGTGAGATTAAATGTATTATTCTGCAGAAGCAGATATGCAGGATGATGATAGTAGCCCCTGACTTTTCCAGTGGACTAGAGGTGAACAGAACAAAGCATGATTAAACTGTAGCGGTGTCATGGGGATACTGGATTATCACTCTGCCAGAATTGGTACAGTCCCTTTACCTGTACTGGCTATTGTAGAACAGGTGTTTCATAGCTTGTCACTTTAGTCTTTTAATCTACAATAAGAGTATCTTCATGGAAAAAATATTCACAGAGATTCTGGGCTCAGATCAGTCAACATCTTTCAGCTGTTTCATAAAGAGGAGAGGGGTTACGAGGTGTGGGTGAGGTGTGGTGATGTTTGTGTGTGGGTGGGGGTGAGGGGACAAACAGTAGCACAGCTGTATCACTCTGTTGTGATATGTTTTAGTATGCTTCACAGACAACACAGATGTCAAACATCTCGGCAGTTTAAAGCCACGTGAGCAAAGCTCAGGATAAAGCATCCACAAGTTACATTTTAAATTTATAATTTTTACTTGTACATATATTTCCATAACTGAACATAATAAGATAATTAATACCGGGTACATGTATTAAGCCGTTCTAAGATGCCAAATGGTGTTGAAAATGAGGACATAGCAGAAGATACACATAGGATACAGAAATCAAAGCAATTGAGGAGGCACGTTTGACAGGATTTAGTATCATTTTACAGATGTTTGAAAATGTCCTTAACTAAGCAATATAAGCAACTTAACAAACTGCACTGAAAATATCACCAATGCCATGGAATTACGTTAGTAGCCCTAGGGGTAATATGTTACACAAAAGGTCTTTATCCACTAACTAATGCCCTGGACCCTAGTGAACAAAGCAAGCTGACAGCAACTACCATGGCAACATATGCTTTTAGCATGTGTCGCCATGGTAGCTGCAATCAACTTAGCCTAAATCGCTTTGTGCAAGCTGCCCCTGAACTCTCAAAGACTAGGAACATGTCTGAGCTGTCATGGAAAGACCGACTCTTATTCCATGAGACATCTGGCTTTCATGTTTGCTCTGGTACAAGAATTACCTCTCTTGCTAATGATAAAGTACCCTTAATGCTGCAATCATCAAGTTCAAGTCCAATAATTGAAAAGAAAACATTGCACCTCTACTTTGGGAATAGGGCACTCCCATTAGGGCTTGGGATATTGACGCCTGCCCGAGATAGAATAAACAGTGTTAACAAGGTCACCCCCACACAAGCTGAAGTAATCAGGACAGATATACCGCTAGACTTCCAGGAGCCCCGGAATCGGGCAGGGCCAAAGAGAGCCAGGAAGGCAGTGCAGGCTGTCAGAGCATAGACAATGGCAAAAGTCGTGTTCATGGCAACGATGTCCCCAAAGCGTGAAAACGGCCGAATAGTGGTCTGTGTGAGAGGAATGGCCGCCGCTACCGTGGTTACCGCACTGCTGACAATGGACACGCCTATATGCTGAATGGCCTGCATGACACGCCACTGTCGCTGTTTGGAAGAGCTCTGAGGAGAGAGGGCAAATGGAAAGACAAATTAACAAGACTGAATGTGAGACAAAGCTTAAGAAAAGCTGGAGAAAAAACTATAATGAAAATATTTACAGTGTCTGTATTCCTGAAAGATGATGTTTTACTCCATTATTTGTTCCAACTCTTTTCCCATCTTATGTTCAGTCATACTTATACACCGTTGTGATGTTGTCCCATCACAATCTGTAGCAACCAAACTGACACATTTGGAGTCCCTATCTTACATATCTAATACAGGTAATACAAGATCATATCCTGCTGCACTCTACTTACCAGCTGTCTGAGAAACTACATGGTTGGATATAATGCTTACAAAAGGTGGCTTCAAAAAGTAATATTTATTTATTTATTTATTCCATTGGTGTCTTACACGGTACTCAAGAATATTTCACTCACACGATCGCCATAGGAAACTGGGCAGACCATCTGCAGGTTTCCGTGTAACCCCCTCGGCCACCAAGGCCCTCAAAAAGTAATATTTATTTATTTATTTATTTCATTGGTGTCTTACACGGAACTCAAGAATATTTCACTCACACGATTGTCATAGGAAACTGGGCAGACCATCTGCAGGTTACTATGTAACCCCCTCGGCCACCGAGGCCCTCAAAAAGTAATAATGCGCATGCATTTTAAGACTCACCTCAATGACTGTCACCTGAGGGTCATTACATAGCTAATACAGAATCATCACCTGCATTCTACTCATTAGCTGGCCAAGAAACTACAATGCTTACTAAGTGGCTTCAAAAAGTAAGTAGTATTGACCCATGGTAAGACTCACCTCAATGGCCTGTAGCTCAGGGGATTCCCCAGCTAGGAGGTATCCCTCCACGACGTGGACGCAGTAGTCCACAGAAGAGCCCACAAGGATGGAGAGCGACACGGCTTCCACAGCCCCCATCTCCCAGCCAGCCACGAAAAACAGGGCCACTACCATGCAGATTATACCTGAGCAAACCCAAAACAGACATTATAATACACCTGAAAATCCATCCCTCAAGTTAATAGGTATACTCTCAATTTTTGGCCTTTTCAATTTTCTAAAATTAAAGTAAAATTAAAAGATCTCACCTACAATGAGCATGACACTGAACTTTTTTATTGCAGATGAATTGATACAGAATTATTATACATGCATTTTTTAAAAAAATTCTGATATGATACAAAACTCACCTCCAATAGTGAGGAGAACTATCAAGAGGAGGACTATGTGTCCAGTAAACACAGCCACAGCAATAACACAGATGATCACTGAGAGGACAACACCATAGATGGCACTGCTCACACATACCACCTCCATCAGCACCTGTCAATGGCAAATGCTCTGACTGACTTCACGTCACATTCAAAAGTTGGACATCTAAATTTCTTGGTCTTAAGCACGGTAAATGTAGTACATGTAGTCCCATTTAACTATCAATTTGTCAATTTATACCCCTCCTGTCTAAATACAGCAGTCAGCCAACAAAACATGCACTGTGATTGGAAAGAGATACAAGATTAACACACAGAGATGATGCCAGATAATATTCTTTCACTGATATTCATATAATACAGCAGCCTCTGGTCCTCTGCTTCTGAAATGAACAATCATACCTTTGTCCAGAACTCAGATGTCTGATACACCGTGTCCAGTGGAGAGTTCTTCCTCAGGCTCTCCTTTACAGAAGTCATGAACTTCTCCCACTCCAGGTACTCATCATAGGCCTTAAAGTATGACTGCCCTTTAGACGTGGTCTGCAAGACAGAACACGGCAATGTCTGACTAACCGAAGCCACTTGCACAACAGCACTGTAAGCTTTAGTTGATTATAAATCACTATTTAAAGATCGCGGTCGTAGCCCTCAGGACTGTCGTAACTTACATGTTCAATCAACAATTACTATAGAGTCAATCCTGTTGTAAAAATTTATAACTGTCTCAAAATTAACACTGAGTACAAATACTTGCATTGGGTTTACTGTTAGTTAGTAATTATCAAACGGGTTTGCTAAGATTTAAATGTTTCAAAAAGATGAGTTAAGAATTTTTTCACGTGCTGTTGTTAGTTGCTAAATCATTATAGAAAATGAAGGTAAGAAAAAGGTATTAACTGATACATTTCCATTTATGCAGACCCCCATTATGTAAAAGTCAAATTTGGCGTACTATTGTGATCGTAACTCCAAAAAGTTACAATCACCTTTGTATATACAAGGACTTTCTGCAAGCTGTGTAACTTCTTTTTACGATAAATTGTGAACTCACTTGTAAGGTTTACAATCAGTAGTAGTTACAATCTCTTTGTGTAAGCAGGCCTTGATCAACTGACTCAAAGATGACTACATGTAGCTGAGAATGCGGACGGCCTGTGCTGTCACTGAAAACTCATTCATCAATTAAACCTCAAGACTTCCAAGCTTTCTCTTGCAAAACAAAGCCAGATGAATTTATGACATATAAATAGGCCTGACGAATATTATTCCTCAACAAAACATGTTATAAAGAATTACCGATTCAAACGCAAAGGCCATCCACTTGATGCCGGTGAAATCGTCAGTGAACCTGGCCTCTGCATGGCCTGGAGCTCTCTGGTTGTACAACCTCAAGTCACGCGGCAGGTTATCACACTCCTTAAACCGCTGCAGGAAACGGCCAAATTGCTGCTCCATGGCTGAAACACAACAACACTTCTCTTTATTTATTTACTGATTTAATCGGTGTTTTCCGCCACACTCAAGAATATTTCACTGATATGACGGCAACCAGCATTATGGTGGGAGGAAACCGGGCAGAGATAAGGGGAAACCCACCATTCTCCTTTAACACTATATATATCAAAAATCCATATGTATGTTTCACCACTGGTCAGTTAGTCAGGGCAGTATGCAGCAATTATTGCTTAATGCGGAAATCCCAAAATCCATGAAGGCTTTCTTGTGAAATTGAGGAAAGATCAAGGTCTTACTATCGTTACAAGCATTGTTTCTTGATGCAGAAACATTAAAACTCGAGATCACAAACAGAGCATTCTGCATCTGTCATCTTTCTAGATAAAGGAACATCATTTGGAATGCATACAACTCTAGGCACCTAGATTTTTTTAAACAATTTGATGATTCTAGAAACTGATATTGTTTTGACTGTATTCCAGACTGCATCAATTGCTCAAGTACAAGTGAGTGGTAAACAGCATAAAGCAGATCAGAACAGGGAAAAAAACAGCAATCATAGGCTAGCATAAACTTTATCGCAACTATTTGTCTGAATCCAGGTAAATGTTTGTACACAACCCAGCAAACAGCTAATCTGTTGCTCCAGTAATTTTCACATAAATCCTGTTCATGAAAATCAGCCAACTATAATGTTCTTGAAATGTGAGCACAGATTTCTGTATCTATGAAATTAATGAACTGGATTTTCAAGTCAACAAATACTATTGTAAATGCTTGTTTCAGGGTATAGTCATTTTCAGCATTTTTAGGGTCATATCATGACCATTTCTTTACAGGGCAAGATAGCACCAGGCTAAAACAAATATCAATGAAAAGCAAGATACTCAATTTTGTTTCTTCTAATCTCTTGCATACAAGTGGTCTTTTTTCTGTCTTCTCTTAAAAAATACAGTAAAATTATTAAAACGCCATGTTCAAGCTGAGATGCTTTCTCTAACGTCTGCGATAATTAGATCAGCACTGCTTTCATCTCAGAAGCCACCTCTGCAACACTGAAGCATAAAATCCAGCGAGAGTTGAATGCCTAGATCAGCCGCAGTAGTGCTTATTATTCATTTATTGCTTTATTTCCATTTGTTTCAGAATTGAGCATGAATCTAGTTGTACAACAATCCTATTGTAATTTTGTAAGCCTTTAATAGGGGTCAAAATCACCAGCACAACCTCTCCAGAGGCTACAACCTGAACCAGGAATACCCTGGCTGAGCATCTGCAGCTAAGCAGTTTAAACAGAGTCACTGAAGTTCTTTATAAATGATATAAATGGGTGTACTGTATAAAAAGTTCAAGTAGCGGAAGACATATTCCTCCACTATGTTCATTTTCCAAGAAAACTATATTTTTAACTTGGGCTTTCACCACTGAAGTCCACAACTTTTATCAACCATAGGCTACTGCTTAGACTATTAGATTGGAAAATACCTAGAGTACACATGACGTCTCCTTGCCCTGGATAATGGAGATTCACTTAAGTAGTGACAAGACGAAGTTTCACTAAACTTTTACTGAGTTTGAAAAAAATCTAAAAAAATATTTAATGCTGGTTTAAGATATTTTGAATGGTTGTCTTTCCGCATGTATAAACATTATTCAGGTGCTGTCTTTCACTTTACCAATGAAGGAGAGTTCAGACAGTGTTTGTTGTGATGTGTACATGTCCACTGGGCAGAATGAAAGGCAATTCTGAGGAGAGACTTACCTGTGGGCAGACATTGGGCACTGCCATTGACAACAAGGCGAGTATTTGCTGCAATCTTCTTGCACACAGTACAGAGTTCTCGCAAATCCTCACTGAGCTTTGATGCGCCAATGGAGAAGTGTTTGCCAAAATTCTCATCATAGATAACCGTTCCCTAGGGTACCAAAATATAGTTTATACAGAAATAATGAGCAAACAACGATGGTCACATAACATTATTTATACACTACTTGCATTTCCATTCGAAAAACAAATAATGTTTCGGTGATGGGAACGACGCAGCTTAGTGGTAATAATACCATGATACACAAATATTTCATATCTTGAAACTCAAACCTCAGAACAACTTGATGTCACAATCAGAACAGTTCTATCTTGTTTTAAGTTTATAGCACTATAAAAACTTACAGCTTTAGGTAAACATCTTTTTCACATTTTTTTAGAATCTCTGGGAAGCAGGAGATGGACCTGCACTCATCTACACGTTAAAGGTAAAAAACATATACATGAAGATGGTAGATGTTCTTGTAGCGCGTATTTGGTTACCATGACAACACATACACCTGCTTGCATAGTAACATTAAAATATCAACTTGATAAGAACTCACGTAATTATCATTGATGACGTGATCACTGGTGAGGTTTGAACGGTCCAGATCTTTTATACCAAAGACAACGTAGACAATAGCTCTTGATTCCATCACCGGCCTTTCCTCAGCCTTCCCACAACTGGCCCCACGGCACACCTCGAAACCTTTGGGAAGGGAGCTAACTTTGGCATGAGTCACAGATTCTCCACTCTCAGTTGTAGCAGCTTGTGTTTGAGGAAGAAATTGAAGGTATATTATAAAACATGTCAAACAGAAAAATTAAGAAAATATTATCCAGATTGCTCCGAGGCTATTTTACTTAAAAATACCAAACTGAAATACGTAAAAAAAGCATAAATATTCTGGTACATCTGTAAAATTTGAGTATTACTCAAAGCTGTATTTGGATCATTCAAGGGAGGGCTGCCAAAAAAGTCAGGTCAGGGTCATGAGACAGACCAGTCAAATACGTGCTGCTAGATTTTTTATTACAAAATCTGAAATTAAATTTATAACAATGCCTGAATTCTAAGGTGAGCATGCATTTTTTTAAAGCTGTGGTCAATAAAAATCTTCACCACCAAATATCCACAAGGATTCATATAAATGTCTTGATCTAATCGTATTAGGCCTTTGCCTTTCTAGTTTTTTTTACATATTTAGTCTTTTAAACATTACATCCTGAAGCCTGCCAAACTAACCTGTTCTTCTTGTTGGTCTAGTAGTGGTAATTCTCTCCTGTGTGCGTACTGCCATGGTGGGTTGCGGGGCTCCAGTCACCTGAATATGAGGAGGAGGTGTTGGCCAAGGGTGAGGTGGGCTAGCCTTAGTTGGCCTTGGCATGGCAGTGGTCGTGTCCTCATTTGGCTTACTTCCCTTTGTGCTGTAACTCTTCACTGGTTCTTTGGTTGTTTTCCCCTTGTAGGGATAGCCAGTTTTAGGTGGGAAAACTCTGTGAGGAAGAGACATGTTTTTCCACTTGTCAGGAATAGACATGTTTTTCCACTTGTCAGGAATATGTACATTAGGTGGGAGATGTGGAACAGGGTTGTTGGTAGCACCATCAGTCTGAAAGAAGACAAACACAAACCCAGAGATGAAGGCCACAATCAGAGAGAACATACTTAATAAAAACACACATAACTCAAGACAGATTAAGAGAGGAAACTTTTTAAATTTTGAAAACACCTTTTTTTTTACCTGTCATCTCCATGCTAAAGCAATCTTCACAGACACATATAGCTATTCAGACCAAGAGTCCTCATTCTCTGAACTTAGCTATACTACACGTATTCAACAGGATACCATGAGTCTTCACTTGAAAACTCTTTATCAGGTCATGCTCCTCTCTTCATAAACAATCCTAAATTTTTCGATAATGGCAGAGTTGTTTTATTATCATCTTAAAACCAATCTACCTTCACGTATCCCTGAGACTGTTCTACTCATTCCTGGCTACATGTATGTCCTAGGGCATATTTAAGGTGGTTTAGAGTAAATAACATGTAAATAACATGTCATAAATATTACTTTTCAGTGATGGAATTTATATTTTTCCAGTAAGATATGATCATACCTTCCAAGCAAACCTAAAACACTTTTCTTCATCAATACAACTTTGTGGTTATTTACTGTATAAACTGAAATAGTCTTTGGGGTGATCCAACATATTACTGTACACGAGAAAAAATAAGCGGAATGACCCTTTTGGCGAGTGGCTGGTGTTCTCTTGGCTGCTATTCTGGCAAGGTAATCTCAACAATCTTAAAAAATTGCCGAGTGATTCCAAATAAGGGCATGAAATTACAACCCAGTGTGAAGAGGAGACGTCAAGTTCAACAGAATTACGTCTGTTCGAATGCTGGACATTAATCTCTGTCACATTCCTCTGACAGTCCGTAGTGGAACGTACAGTAACGTGACAGGCTCAGTTCTATTGCAAGCAGCAGGGACACTTTCTTTTAGCACAAAAATCCATGTGGTACCACGGAATCCAGCTTAGCTTACATCATACGAATGTCCCAAACAAAAGAGTGTCAAAGATAGTTTCATCTTGGCACATGGCTTTCTACTTTATCGTACTGAGTGGTGTGAATGAAGGGATAACTGGTATCTTTTTCCAATTAAAACAAAAATTAAAGCTCTTATCCAACACTGTTGCGGGGATCCACGCCACTACAAGTAGTCTTTCACCACTTCTGGTGTTTCTAAAGTTCACGATCATGAGGAAAAAACGCGAAAAAAATAGAATGTCCAGGATTTGAGCCCTAGGCCGCCATGCAGCATTTACAATTGGCCATGTACTGAAGACTAGCATAGAAATTAGTCGGCTTTGATCTTCTGTTGATTGCCCAGGACAAAAGATAGAAAGAAGACATTGTTGCAGAACTGATGCAAGTTCTTGTGTTATTTACATTGGACGGTTTTGTCAAATTTTTGTTGAAAACAACATAAAATACAAAAAAAAAATCCTGTAGATTTGGAATTATGACGTCAAACGGCAGCAGATAGTGTGTTTGTTTAATGATTTTAAGCAGTTTAAAAATTGACCTTCTTCTGAGCCAAGTTCATTGGTCAGTTTTGGCCTTATTTGCATACCAAACCAAAAGTTTTTTACAATATGGGTAGAGCGATCCACCTCAAAACTGTCCACGACAAGTTAATCTTGATAGGTTCACCCATTTTGGAGAAGATTTTTTTACCTTATCAATATATTTCAAAATGGCGGCTAAATCTTGTGATTGGTAAAACAGCACAAAACATAAAAAGTTGCATCATATGTTCCTCATTAAGACTACAAAGTTTGGTTTTTCTACCTTACCCAATTTTGGAAATATTGCAATTCTATGAGTTGACTAAGAGCAAAAATAATAATAATCTAAACAACTTCAAGAGGTGTCCCGTTAGGATACTGGCATGGACCCCTAACAATCAGGGTGGTGATAGAATTGATCTTAAAGAAGGCATTTGCTCTTTAGTGTTAAGTTTAATGTTGCTGATCAACTGTCAAGAGACAGCTGACCTATTGCCAAGCCTCACAATCAAGAATGGCTTCGCAATACGTCACAAAATCACTCTTTTCGGTAAATAATCCAAATATCTGCACCATTTTCCTTCCTTACAACATAATCTGCCAGACTTTGTGTGGATGAGTACTTTTTCTGAACTCCCACTTTCTTTCTTAAGTACAGGTACAACAACAGTGCACATAAGCATGTGTTATTTTGTACAGACATTCAATAAAAAACACAGACTGTTGATTCAGTAAGGAATGTTTACAAAGTATACTACTATGCAAATAACCATGTGAATTTAATTCAGGTTCACCATCTTAAAATATTTCCAATACCCAGTGGCACCCATTTTTACCTGAACTATAAACATTAAAAGCCTATCAAAAGTTACATCATCTTGGAAGTATGCTTAAGCATAAAATGTTCTGCTCTAAAAGAAAATTAGGAGACAATGGCCTCAGCATAACTAAAGTTAAATATGTACGATTTTTAATGATTTGGAAATGTTAAGAAATTCAAATTATTTCCATCTAAGTTATCTGCTGTGCAGTGAGTTTGATAGGCACACTCTTTGTGTATACATGGATCAGACATTTATTCAACATATTGCCCGAATAAAAATAATGTGGTTCCTACTCTTGAGACTGCTGGACATTTTTGGAAAAGGTAAATTCGTTACCTTTTTTCCCTGCTGTACACCAGGCCTCTCCCATATGCTGCACATTCTCACACAGACTAACTACAGGTGCACTGCTGACAGCACCAGTGAGCTTACCTGGTGGTCTGACTGAAAAAAGCCAGAGCATGTTGGGCAGGAGAACTTGTCAATACTGAGGTTGGCCTTGAGGTCCAGCATCATCTGTAGATTGGTACTATCTTAAACAGCTGCGGAGGTTTGCTGGACATCTTGATTTGTGTCATTAATCCCACAGATACAACCAGCAGGACAAAGTACAGACCTTTTGGGGGGGGGGGGGGGGGGGGGGAGAAACAGAATGGTTAAATGTGGTAATTAAACACAAGCAAACAAACAACATAGTTCAGTTCTCAGTGAAAACTACAGGTATTCTTATCGATCATTTTTGTGTAACTTTAGAAGTTGTCTTCAACATTTTTGCCATAATGAATGCTAACAGCCTTCTCTCTTCCTAGCCTCACACATATAGACTTGTAAGCATACTGTATTCATATCAATTTTTCAGGGCTACATCCTAAATTTGTATCAGACTACAAGCTTTGCCAGTGAAATAAATGTATGTTTCTTGAAAATGAACTTTAATAAAAGTTTAGGGCATATGCATGATTGAAGGGGGGTGGGGGAGTGGGGTGGGGTGGGAATGATTTGGGGGACTAGGGGGACTGTGCAGATTCCTCACAATACTATGAAATTTAAAATTTCTTAAAGTCAATATTAAACTCTTTATTAAAACTGAATTGCCATATATTTTTCTAAATGAAAGTTACCCCATTCTTACTACATGTACTTTTAAGTGATCAAATAAGACTCAGCATACCAGCCACAAACATCGGCTCGAATGACTGGAGCAGCCACAAATCTGCATAAACCTTGCTGTAACATGTGACCAAGGTCAAAGAGTTGTCTGCTCTTCCTTTTGGTTCGTCTGGAGGAAGTGAGGCTCCTGAATGTGGGGGTCTGTACTACTGACGTATGGCATTAACAGTGGCTCATCATTCTGTCTCAAGTCTGAAACTGTTAAAAATACTCTTTACTATCATATAATACTGTATTACATTACCCTATTACACTAGTATAGATGTGTATACAACTTTAGTCTAGAATGAAACCAACAAGGTATATGTTTAAATTCTGTGAAAAACATTCAGAATGTATAGGGGCTTCATTGGCCAATGTGGTTAGCATGGCATAATGACCCAGGAGCCTCTCCAGCAAAACAAATCAGAATGTATATGCATGTAGGCTTCAGCTTTTACTTCATACATAGGACTATTTTTCAGTCCTATGATGAAGAGGTGTTATTTGGAACATGTGTATGTGTGTGTGTATATATATATATATATATATACTGTGTCTTCGCATGGCAGGGTGCCAAAGTAGTGCTGACACTGAAGTATCATGCCAAAGACACCAGACATGGCACCCCACCCAGCCACATTATACGAAGAATGGGCCTACCAGTCCTGTTTCCTTGTTGTAACTTCTCAGTGCAGGGTTCCAAGTCAGGCAGCAGCAAGTACCATTTTTTTTAGTCTTTGGAATGACCTGACTGAGGACTGAACCCAGATTTCCCGATTTTGAGGCGGACTCTCCAAGCACAAGGCCACAGTTAGATTCAGAATGAATTGTAAATACTAGAGAGGAACTCCCGAAGTCATGTGAAAACTGTTTTAAAATATTTAACGTTATTTTAAAGTTTACGCAGCAATCCTTCTGTTTGTTGAGCTAACAGATTCAAACCATAAACAAATGTACCAAAAACTGCAGTATTACCAGCAAGGCCCTCATCCTCTAGCTGTAACATAGGAACATCATCATCATCATCATGCTCATTTGCTGAGTGGGTGGATCGTTCTGCTCCTGGACTCTCCGTTAAAATCTCGTCTGACCCAGATTTATAGTACACATGCAGAGTGTTCACATCTTTCCGTAAAACCAATTTGTAAAATCTGAAATCATCATAAAGTGAGTTCTTACTCATACATGGTTAGACATATTTGAATTCCACGCCCATTCATACTATGTATTTCAATTCTATACTCACAGGAAGAAAAAAGCACTTCAGTTTCATACTCACACACATCGTAATTCAATTCCATAGTCACAAATATTTCAATACCATACACGCAGGTTTTGATTCCATACTCACACTTATTTCAATTTGATACTCACACATATTTCAATACCATAATCACAAAGGTTTTAATTCCATACTCACAGGTTTCTATTCCATACTTACACTTACTTTAATTCCATACTTACATGAACCCATATTTCAACACCATACTCACACAGGTTTCAATTCCATACTCACACTTATTTCAATTTCACACTCACACATATTTCAATACCATACTCACACAGGTTCAATTCCATACTGACACATATTTTGATTCTATAAACACAGGTTTCGATTCCATATTCACACTTATTTCAATTTCATACTCACACAAATTTCAATACCATACTCACACAGGTTCAATTCCATACTCACACTTATTTCAATTCCTTACTCACACAAATTTCAATACCATACTCACATAGGTTCCATGCCATACTCACAGCAGTTTCAATTCTATACTCACACTTATTTCAATTCCATACACACAAATATTTCAATACCATACTCACACAGGTTCAATTCCATACTCACACAGATTCAATTCCATACTCACACAGGTTTTGATTCCATACTCACAAATATTTCAATACCATACTCATACAGGTTTCGATTCCATACTCACACTTATTTCAATTCCATACTCACAAATATTTCAATACCATACTCATACAGGTTTCGATTCCATACTCACACTTATTTCAATTCCATACTCACACATATTTCAAAGACCTGAAGCAGAGGCCTTCCAGCCAGGCAAAGATGATATACCAGAAATACAAGACTGGAGGGAGTAGAAGAATAACACAGAGCCAGCAGCAGGCCACGATGAGAGCCATAAACAGGCCAAACTCATGGAGAGCAGGAATCTGGAACAGCAAAAATACCGTATGCCACATTAATGATGCAACAACAGAGCAATATTATATTGTGGGCACCAAGGGAACAAGGATACGCTGTACATGTACGGTACATAGCATTAATGGTGGACCATGAAAGCAAGGATACAGTGCACAGCATTTATGGTGCGCGATAATTTGTTATGCAAGAATAAGCACGCAACATTAATGGTTCAAGAGCACAGCATATTATATGAGCATGCAACATTAATGGTGCCACCAAGGGAACAGAGGATATATGTACAGTACACAGCATTAAGGGTGGACCATGAAAGCAAGGATACAGTACATAGCATGTATGGTACGTGATAATTTTTTATGCAAGAATAAGCCCGCAACATTAATGGTTCAACAGCAGAGCAATGATACAGTACCTAACACTAACGGTGCACCAAGTGACTAGGAATGTGTTTAACCATTAATGGTGCATCAGAGCAATAGTGGTGCACAGCCTTAATGGTGGACAAACACAGCAATAATACAGTATGCAGCATTAAAGGTGGAACAACAGAGCAATATGCCAGGCAGCTGACAAACCTTGTAAACAGGACTTCACATCGTTAGGTAGCTGACAAACTTAGTCAATAGGGCTGCACTTTGTCAGAAAGCTGACAAAGCTAGTGAACAGGGCTGCACTTTGTCAGAAAGCTGACAAACCTAGTAAACAGGGCTGCACTTTGTCAGAAATCTGACAAACCTAGTAAACAGGGCTGCACTTTGTCAGAAAGCTGACAAACCTAGTAAACAGGGCTGCACTTTGTCAGAAAGCTGACAAACCTAGTAAACAGGGCTGCACTTTGTCAGAAAGCTGACAAACCTAGTAAACAGGGCTGCACTTTGTCAGAAAGCTGACAAACCTAGTAAACAGGGCTGTACTTTGTCAGAAAGCTGACAAACCTATTAAACAGGGATGCACTTTGTCAGGAAGCAGACAAACCTAGGAAACAGGGATGCACTTTGTCAGGAAGCAGACAAACCTTGTAAACAGGGATGCACTTTGTCAGAAAGCTGACAAACCTAGTAAACATGGATGTACTTTGTCAGAAAGCTGGCAAACCTATTAAACAGGGATGCACTTTGTCAGGAAGCAGACAAACCTAGTAAACAGGGCTGTACTTTGTCAGAAAGCTGACAAACCTATTAAACAGGGATGCACTTTGTCAGGAAGCAGACAAACCTAGTCAACAGGGCTGCACTTTGTCAGAAAGCTGACAAAGCTAGTGAACAGGGCTGCACTTTGTCAGAAAGCTGACAAACCTAGTAAACAGGGATGTACTTTGCCAGAAAGCTGACAAACCTAGTAAACAGGGCTGCACTTTGTCAGAAAGCTGACAAACCTAGTAAACAGGGCTGCACTTTGTCAGAAAGCTGACAAACCTAGTAAACATGGATGTACTTTGTCAGAAAGCTGGCAAACCTATTAAACAGGGATGCACTTTGTCAGGAAGCAGACAAACCTAGTAAACAGGGCTGTACTTTGTCAGAAAGCTGACAAACCTATTAAACAGGGATGCACTTTGTCAGGAAGCAGACAAACCTAGTCAACAGGGCTGCACTTTGTCAGAAAGCTGACAAAGCTAGTGAACAGGGCTGCACTTTGTCAGAAAGCTGACAAACCTAGTAAACAGGGATGAACTTTGCCAGGAAGCAGACAAACCTAGTAAACAGGGATGCACTTTGTACGGAAGTAAACAAACCTAGTTAACAGGGATGCACTTTGTCAGGAAGCAGACAAACCTCCTGATAGGTACAGTGTAGCCTCGCTATAACATGCCCCTTTGGGGACAGGTTCCTGAGCGCGCTATAGGCTAACTGCGCTATAACGAAATGACCTCAGGATCCAGTATATAGGTCTAGAAAAGATCTTACAGGTCATGATTTTGACACTGAACAACGTTTTATCGATGCAAAATGTCTTTTGTAAAATGCTTTCTTATTGTTATTTTACTATAAACGCATGAGATATTTTGTTACCTATGGATTCAACTAGTATTCTACAATACACAAGTTTTCAGGAACGGAACACAAGCATCTCAGCACCGTTCTAGGAGATATATCCTGCGAGACTATCCTCGTACTTAATCGTGCACAGGCTTGAGCTGATCTACAAAACTCGGTACATGTTACACATTTCCACAAGCTGAATTTAAGTAATGTAGTTTCATCCACTTTATTTTTAACCACTTTGATATCCAATTCGTTCCATGTCGGAAGTAATGCTGCTACAATGTCATACTTGTGTTTGGAATTAACTCTCAAGGAAGTGTAACCAGTTACAATCTCTGTTATTATTCATGGGAAAATCCATTTCTTTTAGTTCATACTCACGTAATATTCAAATCTGAAGCCTAAAATATCTAATCGCACATGGGTCACACACTAATAGTAGGAAATGAAGCAAAAGATGTCGCGTTACTTATGTATATTTCTTGGTGAAAAATTTTTTTTCGCTTGCAGTTTTAGCTGTTCTCATATGAAAGTACACCATAGATTTTTGGGGGACAAGATTTGGGTCGCGTTATATCTGATTGGGTACTATATTGAGGCGTCATAAAACGAGGCTACACTGTAGCTGATAAACCAACCTTGGCAAAGGGCTAGTCATCTTCAAGAAAAACAGAAAATGTGCTTTAATTTATTTATTGATTTATTTATTTGATTGGTGTTTTACGCCCCATTCAAGAATATTTCACTTATAGGACGGCAGCCAGCATTAGGATGGGAGGAAACCGGGTGCAGCCTGGAAGAAACCCACGACCATCCGCAGGTAGCTGTAAGACCTTCCCACGTACAGCCGGAAAGGAAGACAGCATGAGCTGGACTTGAACTCACAGCAACCGCATTGGTGGAAATGTGTTTTAAACTTACCACAGATGCAATATTTGCAGCAAATGCAGCTGCTGTTGTGAAGGAGGTAAAAAAGGTAGCTTTTCCAGCTGTCTTTACAGTGTAGAGTAGTCTCCCCTTGATCTTGTCCATGTGTTCTGCCTGACGAAAAGTGTTCACAAATACAAAAACATCATCCACTCCTAATAAAAAAACAAAACAAACAAAACATCAAAGATAAATGCAAACAACATCTCTTTTTTCTGAGTAAAAACTGATTATTATCTAAAGACCATACAGTTATAGCTTGTTCCAGCATAAAGTAGACGTAATAATGCTTCTTGGATATTAAAGTATTAAGCTTCAAGAAATTTGAAATCAGACGTACATATACAGTTACCATCAAAACACTGAGAACGTTAGCTTCAATCTGAGTTTGACAATAAACTATATGCAATGTTGTGTCTCTTTAATAATTCATGACTGCTGATATGCACCAACATTTCCAATTATACATCTACGTACTGCGCCAGATATCCTGTGTAGAAGTAAACGTTACCAAATAACAAACAGCAAAAATGTAACAATAGAATACCTCTGCATTAAATTTATCACAAACACTAAAAATCATGTCTTTTGGTGTTGTTTTTTTCCTCTGTAAACTGAATGCAGTCAAACATTTCATATTTTTTATGGACCACATTCATGGTGTTGAATGCAAGTGATGCCGCACTATATTTTTCCCCTTACTTTCTCACATTTCTTGTTAGGTTTACTGATGTCATCTGGACTCATGATTCGTGTACACATACATGTAAGTGACTTATTCTGACACCAAATACCAGAATATGTTGTGAAAATGCCACTAACCAAACATTTGAACAATGGTGAAAAACTAACCCACATGTACATGTAGAAAAACAAAACTGCATGAAATGGTAGTTTAAGGTAAGGTGTTTACAATTATTTCTTTATACTTAAATTTTTGTTAATTTATTCATTTTTGAATTTGATTATTGTTTTATTCCATTCTCACAAATATCCTTTCACTTTAAATCATAATGAATCCACATAAATTCTGTAAGATGAACATGCTCACCTATTCCAATGACAACAAAAGCAGCTGCTCCATTGAGAATTCCCAGCGCCTGGATATTGAAGGCCACTCTGTACAGGAAAATGGCTATGGGAAAACTCAGCCCAATTGACACCAGCGCCCAAAATGTTAGCCACAGAGAAAAGGAGGTCAGGACAAAGATGAAGAGACCAATGAAAATGAGCGCAAATCGGGCCAGCCAGAGGTCACTCCAAAAGGTCGTCTCTACCTCGTAATCAAACATCTCATTGCCACCATAGAGCACCTTCACTTTACTGAAAAGTTGAAAGAAATTTTAGGTAAAAAAAAAAGATTTTATTTACATTTATTTTACACACATTATGTACATGTTAATGAGTACAACTGATCAAAATCTGTAGCTTACTTGTTTTGTGTTTTTTTTTTCTTTTTCTTGCTTTTGATTGAATGACACTTTCAACATTATTTTGGTCCTATGACAAGGTTATTTTGGTCCTATGACAACACCATTTTGGCCATATGACAGCATTATTTTGGTCCTATGACATTATTTTGGCTCTATGACAATAGTGTTTCCATAATAATTGTGTCCGAAGAACTTGGAGATGAAACCAAACTGGATTTTGGTTTGGTGGGAGGAAACCTGGCAGAGCACGGTAGAAACCCACAACCATCCACAGGTTACTGGCATACCTACCCACATAATGCCGGAGAGGAAGCCAGCATGAGCTGAGCTTGAACTCAGAGAGACTGCATTGGTGAGAGGCTCCTGGGTCATTACGCTGCGCTAGCGCGCTAACCAACTGAGCCACAGAGCTCCCCCCCCCACCCCCCAAATTACAATAGGATTGTTGTACAACTACATTCATGCTCAATTGTGAAACAAATGGAAATAAATTTCAGTACAACTGAGGCTGATCTAGGCATCGACTGTCGCTTAATTTTATGATTCAATTTTGTAGTGGTGGCTTTTAAGATAAGAGCAGTGCTGAGCTAGTTATCGCGGATGTCAGAGAAAGCAACTTGGCCTGAACAGGGCGTTTCAATAATTTTGCTGTATTTCACTAAAGAGAACAGAAAAAAAAAAGACATCACTTGTAGGCGAGAAAGATGAAGGAGCAAAATTTAAATTATTCAGTTCTAATAAATTCAGGAAAAAAAAACTTATATCCTAAGATTTCATTTATTTTATCATAAGATTTAGTTGATTTTAAGTGGTGTTTGCTGAGATGCCGATTTTTCTCATTCCAATATAAACTGACAGCCAAAAGAAACTTTACGACTCCGTAAGGTAAATTTAAGCAGCCTTTTCAACAAACTGATACCAAATTATTGTCAGAAAACACTGTATGAAGCATATTCCCATGTGCGACAAGCGTCATATACTCCCACACAAATTTGTTTTGAGACAACCAAAAACGTTGAAAAATCATGTGACCCATGAATGGTCGCAACTGCACATGTAATAAGTGTATAAAAATGTTACACACAGTGTGCTGGACTTTAACACTGACTAAAAACCACCAAAGTAATGCCTCGATTGACTCCAGAACAACGCGAGAGGGCTTGGTGTCGGCAGCGTGATGGTGTGGGGTGGGATTTGTGGAGAGGAACAGACACCACTGGTCTGCCCATTGTTAATTAAGATGGGATGGCTATTTTTCTACCACTGCTCTGTTTGAACGGAGTGGCTAAGAAGGCCTACAGGGTGTATTGGGGAAACCAATACAGCATAGATGGTATGCTATAGTGTCTAATATTACACAGCTAATTTTACGTCTGTGGTTGTCCCTAAATAATACAGATCTGTCCCACAATATTGTGTAAAATGGTACTTCGGCTACACTAAATCTTTGTAAACGATCTCACATGCAGTAGTTCTGGGTTATCATACGTCACTTCATGGGGTGTATGGGAAAAGGCTACATTATAGCTTAGACTACGTAATCTGACATGTCTAATAGTCTGACATCTGAGTATTGTCATTTTGTTCTATATGTTAATCGGTGAAATCTCAATAAAATAATAAGGTATGACACTTTTTACAAAGCTTGAGTATCCTGCTTTCGATTGAAATATGTTTTAGCCTGGTGTTCTCTTCTCCTTTGAACATGATCATCTTAGGCACATTTCTATTTTCTTTTTTTTTACAGGAAAAAGAATGTGAAAGGAAGAACCATTCTCACTAGCACAATCTTAAAACAAGTAATCATAACTAAAGTACTGCATTATTTTGGAGCCAATAACAATGAAGACTAGAATGGATCTGCGAAAAGCAGATCCTAGGCCGGGATCCCGGATCGGATGGATGACGTTTTCCCCAACCAATAATACACGGCCCTTGTAACAACAAGTTGATGTAAATGTGCCGAATGTGGTAAATCTGCCTTACGACATTTTTTGAAAACGTGCATGTCCTGTGTTTGTAGACACAGATTAAAGACTTTCAGCACACACAGACTACATGTGCAACGCTTTGAACTCAGTGATTTTCAGCTTTACAGCTGTAACGGTTTTCTCTCACCAGACCTCCAAATATGGTGAAAAATTGCCCCTTTTCACGTTTTGATCGCAAGTTGCGGCAAAACTGTCCGTCGCCACCAAGAAATAAGTCCAGATTCATGATCAGGACGTCAAACTATGTCGGTTGGCATGCTTACATCTAGGCCGTTGTCAGAAAGTCAACACTTGGACCACGGCACATGTCCATGTCTGTCAATCACCCTGGCCTGGTTAGCGTATAGTAAAGAGAACAAGGCCTGTGCAAAACAAAGCTAACTTTTTACAGGTCCATGTCGTTTGTTGTTGTAGTTAGAATTGTACGCCATCTAATAGAGTACTGCATAGCTGAATGTCATCCTACACCCGTTCCGGGAGATCACGGACAGTGTAGCCGAAAGCATCAGGTGAAATACTACAAACCCACTCCAGTCCCCATCTAACTCCATGTTAAACCAATGGGATTCCCATCTTTTTCTAAACAAAAAACGGTGTTGTCATTTAAACGCTTCTAGCGTGAAAACTTTTGATCGGAGCTCAAATCTGTTGACAAATGCTCGAAAGAGCATGTTATCGGCTACAATTTCGTGCAGGTTGCACATTTCTAGCTCCCATAGTTCTCGAGTTACAGGTCATTGAATTTATGTCACTTTTTTGAGTTTTTTGCGTATATCTCAAAAAGTTACACAGATATGTAAAAAAATACAAGCAGATTCGGATTCAGCAGCTCAAGATACATCAGAATACGTTGATAACAATTGATATTTCAGAAATTTTTGTGACGTCACAAATTCGACCAATGGCGAGCTTCCAGAGTTTTGAGCGGAAGTAAACCATTTTCGCAAAATTTAAAGAACTCATGACCTACTAGCTGCATGTCAAATTTGAAAACGATCGGTTCAGTGGTTCTGGAGAAGAAGATTTTTAAAAGTTTTACACAAAATTCAATATGGCGGCCGAACCACGTGACATAGCAAAAAAATGGAGAATTTGTCCCGAGATATTCACCGCCAGAATATGTGTGCAAAATTTGGGATCTCTATGTTGAACAGTGTAAAAGTTTCCTTGCGAACAAAGTCGGTGAAAAAAAAAATAATAATAATAATAAGAAGATGAAAAAACAGAACGATTACAATAGTTCGGGAAGAACAGGATCCCTAAAAAGAAGGTCAGTGGTCTGTCAGACCCCAGTTACATGCTATCAACCTAGCTGAGTGTGGTATTTTCTTCCATGGCGATGTCAATATATTCAGCGTGGCAAATGTTTATTTTCAATCATTATCTCAGAGTTTGTTAGCTGCAACATTAGACTGTGCATCCAATAAGATGCAGTGTGAATTTTAGCATTCTGATCATAATGTAGATGTAAATACACAATCAATCACAGAAATTGTGCTGACAACTCATGTACATTGTACAAACTGCAGGTGAGCCTAATATGTGATAACCATCAATACATGTACTTTTGTGGTAAAAACTGTTATCTCACTTGGTAGAAGCTGCTGACAGCGTATTGATGTAGGATACAATAAAGTCCTTGAAAGCCTTCTCCTGACTGCCTTTTCGATCCACAGAGCTTTGGTAACCTGAAATTAATGTAAATTTACACCTTAATAAATCTGAAAGAACGTACCAGGACAAAATAGAAGAACATTTTGATACCTTTTGGAAGTGCCCAAATTACAGCAACTAAAAAAGCCTAAATTATGAGGACCTGTCCATGATAAATTCAGTGTAAATGCTCTTAAAAATTCCTATTATTCATGTGAACTGAATTAAAAAAAATATAAATAAAATTGACATTATCATTTGCCATATTATGCATTAAATTAACTTTTCTTAATACCTGTTACTCGCAATATGAAGATACATGTAGTTAGTAAAGGTTACAAGACTTGTAGTATGAGTTAAGGAGGCACTGAATTACAAGAAAGAGTAATCCCCATAGATGGACAATGGGAACACTATCTCACACTGTCAACAAGTGCACTGCAGATCATTGTATCAGTTATTTAAGTTCAGCCAATCATACTGGAATATTTCATACAGCAAAGGGTTTTTTGATACTAGCTGTTAGAAGAAAGAATCCATCCTTTTAACATCAAAGACACTGCCATAATTATCATTCAAATCATTTTGTGATAAACAATGCATACACTGTGCATGAGTGGTACCTACATATACGATAGGTTGTGTATATTATTTGTCCTTGCATGATTTTATCCATTTCAAGATGATATACCATTATACGTGCAGTACAGTCAGGTACCTAACATTTTTATCCATAAAAAATGGTCTAGCATTTTAAAATGGAGTAAAGCCATGGCATGTAACATTACACTTATGTAACTGGTATTCCCCATATCAAAACACACCCTACAGACGATCACTTACATCATGTACACCCTGGTAATAAAATTTGCATAATATAACCACGCTAATTAGGGCTCCATGTAGGCTTATACATGAACATACCTTTAAGCGGTGTTCCAAACAACACCTCTGTTCTCAAGAGCTTAGTTTTGTGATAGGTGTTGTTTATGGTCTCATCCACAAAGTAATAGAACTGTTTATGGCTCATGGCCTTGTCAAGAGAGCTATTTATATTGGCCATGTTTGTTCCCCGCCCGTCGTACACAACTTTCCCGTCCGGCAGCACAGATGGGTAGAAGTATGTTAGCAAGGAGTTAAGGGGAGCACAACCTTGGTAATGATCAACTTGTGCTACATCCATGCTTCCTGTGTTCTTCCAGCAGTAGTTAGCATAATCTGGGTGGTTAATGATTTGCTCTTCAATTCTGTGAACAGTTTCTAGTCTTTCAGGGGTGAACATGTTACCAGGTTCTTCATCTCCAACAGCCATGAAAATGACTTGTAGCTTCCAGCGCACACATGTCTGGGTGACCATACACACTCTGTATAAACTACGCCGCACCAATCTGTGCACAGCACCAGACAAACTGTCATCAGAGCTTCGCTCCAAGTTACCAAAATGCTTCTTGAAAAACGTATCACCAGGGCTATTGCCCATAGAATTGCCCTTGTCTCTTGGCGCAGACACATGCGTATGTCCAAAGCTGAGCAGGCTTCCGGATTGCTCAGTGTCAACATGAACACTTCTTACACTGCGCTTTGGTGTGTGATGATACATTCGCGCATACTTTGCCTCATTCAAAGCATGATAGCCTCTTGATGCCTTATGATTAGGAATGGAAAAAGCATCCACAGACTTGTCGATCACTGGTGCAGGTTTAAATATGAAGACACTGTAGCCACCCAAGACAAGAGAGAAAGAGCTGACTGACAGTAGCATGATCACAGACGATATCAGCAGACACACTGTTGTCCCTCTGCCATCGTGTTTGGCGAGCTGACATGGTGTCAGGTCTCCGTCAGTAAACTGGGTGTCAAGGCAAGTAATTGCTCTGGCAGTATTGGAAGATCGTTCAGAAAAGCGAGATATGTCAGACGGCAGGTCATCGTCAGTTTCATCAAAGAGTGAGGTGGAGTGTTCTGCAGGTCTCAGCTCAACACCCTGTCCAAGCCTGTCATAATGAGGCTCGCGCCTCCCCATGGTCCACATACTAGGCATGATTACTTTTCATCCCCTCTTCATTCCAGCTGCAAACAAAATCAGAAAAGTACAGTCATTTTTTGTCTCTGCCATATCAGTTTCTTTACATGCAATGTACAATGTGTGTGTACCATGTACAATGTACTGTATGTACATATACATGAACTGCATCAAACTCAACTCTAAAGCCTACAAGCTGTTACTATCATGAATGTACAATGTATATGTATGTAGCTAAATGCATAATTTACACATATACTGTATTTCACCTGAACTTTGGTATGTAAAATTTCACTTTCAAGAGGCCATACAGGCCTTTAACTTATACTTCTGATGTCAACTGTTCGTTTTTTTGAGAATAAATTATTCAATCAAACTTCAGAGAAAACCCTTATAACATGCATAAAGTGTGAACTCAATCAGTCAAGCTACATGCAAGTGTGTCACCTGAGAAATGCTTACATTTAGGTAAAATACTGTAATTTGCACTTTCAATACAATTTGACAACTGAAGTCATAGACTTACTGATATTTACTGCACCAAGTCATTTGACTGGTTGGTAACTTGACAGGTCTCAGGTATCACTTAAATTATCAGCATGGTCAGCATGGTCAGTGCACATATGTGACACCATGGGAAGCATGGGACCACCTGTCAAGATGTGGTCTGACCATGGGCAGTGTACATATATTTGACACCAAGGGCAGCATGGGACCACCTGTCAAGAGGTGGTCTGACCATGGGCAGTGTACATATATTTGACACCAAGGGCAGCATGGGACCACCTGTCAAGAGGTGGTCTGACCATGGGCAGTGTACATATATTTGACACCAAGGGCAGCATGGGACCACCTGTCAAGAGGTGGTCTGACCATGGGCAGTGTACATATATTTGACACCAAGGGCAGCATGGGACCACCTGTCAAGAGGTGGTCTGACCATGGGCAGTGTACATATATTTGACACCAAGGGCAGCATGGGACCACCTGTCAAGAGGTGGTCTGACCATGGGCAGTGTACATATATTTGACACCAAGGGCAGCATGGGACCACCTGTCAAGAGGTGGTCTGACCATGGGCAGTGTACATATATTTGACACCAAGGGCAGCATGGGACCACCTGTCAAGAGGTGGTCTGACCATGGGCAGTGTACATATATTTGACACCAAGGGCAGCATGGGACCACCTGTCAAGAGGTGGTCTGACCATGGGCAGTGAACATATATTTGACACCAAGGGCAGCATGTGTGACACCAAACTACATACATGACTATGCAATATAACATGTAGGCCTACACTCTATGCACCCATGAAAATCTTTATTTATGTAATCTATTCAACACAAACGACAGAATTATACAGACACTACTACCATTTGTGGGATATAATAATTTAAACCTGCAGCCTGGTGTAAGTGAAATCTTCTTGAGTACAGCATAAAACAACAATCAAATAAATAAATATAACAATTTACATCCACAAATCCTTTCAATTCAGACACTTCTCACATTTTTAACAATGCAACAACACTATGTATCAATCAAAGGAGTATTTATAAACATTTTATTAACTGCATTATGGTGCATCTACATGAATAATTCATTTGTTAATGAATGCAGTAGTGTAAATTTATCAAATCAGAAAAACTCAATGAAAAAAAGAGACAATGATGGGAAACCAACAAGTACATGAAGAATATGAACAACTCAAACAATGAAAGAAGGAAGCTGGTAATTTACTTGTGCCTTCATGCATGTTATAACATATTATACAAAATGTTTTCATGACATGATGTTGGATTATAAAACATACATGTAAATCCTTTTGTTTCCTCTTGCATTGATGCAATATCTCTATGGTTGAAATAAAAATGTTCATCTGTCTACATATCAATTTATCAGACATGTATACATATATTTACTCGTTATGTACCCATCCAGTAATTCTATCTTTGCAATAATATCACACTTGGGTTAGAACCTAGTCAAATTGTTACGTTAATTTTGTTGTCATTTTCAAAATTTCTTTCCACAAAGATGAAAATGCAAAAATGTGTA